>NW_022103919.1:10806333-10807771 GCF_000313985.2 Echinops telfairi
TGATTTAACCATGGAGTATGTGATATGTGGATACAAAATCAAGAAATCCATGAAAAAGGAAAAGAAAAGAAACTAAACTTGCCCCATGGTTTCCATGGGTGACGGGGAAAGAGTTGTTGTGGAGGGGGCATTGAGTTTGTGTCAATGGTGGTGGGATAATTTGGAAAAGCGTGTCAATGGTGGCTGCCCAGCACGAAGCGTCTAATCAATGACACTGGATTAGACACATAGACGCTGTGGAATTGGAGACTGTCCTGTTGTGTATATTTTGGCCACGTTTAGAAACAAAGCAATGAATAGCAATGCCTACCAGGAAGAAGAAAATGTTCTGGAATTGAATATGATGACAATTGCACAACTCTTCTTGATATGATTGAATTAATTAAATTGTATGACTGTAGACTAAGTGGTAATAAAATTGTTAAAAAGCAAGCAAACAAAAATCGATTACAGTATAGAAAAGCCTATTTCTCCCCGCCTCACTTGCCATCGAGTTGATGCGGACACATCATCACCCTGAAGACAGGGTAGCGGTGCCCCTGTGGATTGCCAAGACGGTAAGGTTTTCCTGGAGTAGAAAGCCCCATGTTTCCCCGGAGAAAACCCTTTGTGTGAGTCCTCTTCTGGTCACATCGACTCACAGCAACTGATGTCAACAATATAGTCAAATGATTTGGGGGAAAAATATGACTAGAAATGTATATATTTAAACTTCAGGGCTTCTTGGGCTTTATGTTCAGCATTCTAGGAATCGGCTTATTGTGTGTCGTATTTCTTATACTTCTGTGACACAAAAACTTGTCACGGAGCACCTGCCAAAACAGCATCTCACTTTGGGAAGTGAGCAGTTAAGTAAGAAAACAAAGGCATTTTTGACATTCAATGCCAAAGCAATGGAAACAATGAATTAGCCAGCCCATAAAGGGGCAAGGGAAGGGACAGTCCTATTTAAAGCATCCAAGTATTGTCATCTGCTTCACACTGCCCTCTCCCAGGAAGACCTCCCGGGTTGCTTGTTCCCATTCCCAGTCTCTTATTCGCCCACATTCCTCATTCTTTGCTATTGTCACTGAAGGAGACACTTTGTTTGTTTATTTTGTTTTTCTCCTTCAGGGAACTTCTTAGCAACACAAGGGAAATGGAAAAACGGAAACTGCACACACAATTCACAGGCCCTTATTTACTTATTTTTAATGGATTTACCATGGCTTGAAAGCATTGTTAAAGCAAAATATATAAATGATAGAATCTATTGGATGTATATCTGCCTGCAGGCACAAAATAAATGATTAATCAGATGGAATGGAGTGAATATTCTATCTGGTCTTTGATATTTCCTATTTCTGGACTATTTTTTTCTAAATGCCATGACATTTAGTTAAGAAATGTTCAAAATAATTCTTTAAAATAAGTTCCCAGCACCACATATACTAGGCAA
>NW_022103919.1:10808959-10811058 GCF_000313985.2 Echinops telfairi
AGTTGGGTCAGAGAGGAACTGCTCCACCTAGTTTTCAAGGAGGTCTCCTTTCAGAAGTAGATCTCCAGGCCTTTCTTTCGAAGCACCTATAGGTGGTATCAAACTGTCCGTACTTCAGTTAGTACCTGTATGCTTAACCATGTGTGCCACCCAGGGCCTCTTGACTGGTGATCCAGAGTAGAACTGCTTTGCAAAGTCGTCTCTGCTGTCAGCTTTCTAACAGGAGCACATCGGGGTTCTCCTCCAACACGCTGCGAGGTGGGTTTAAACTGCCAACCTTTAGGTGAGTCGCTAGGTGCAAACCAACTGTCCCACCCAGACACCATGCTTGCCATCTAGTTAGTGTGAAATAAGTACACCCATTCCTCACATCCTGACATGATTAGGTCGCGAACACCAGGCTCCTCTGCAAAAGTCAAGGTTGTGCCAAAATGAAAGGTGGCCATGTCAGATCAGAGATGGAGGATAAGTGCCTCATTCTATAACTGCCTAATTACATCATTGCACAATGCCAAAGTACATTGTTATGTAACTGCCCAGCCACTAAGTATGGCGATGCAGCCAAGTGGACCCTAGCCAAACCACCAATGCCAGCGTTCCTTTCACCTCACCCCTTGGCATTTGTTACTTCCAGATCTATTTTGTTAATGCTCAAAAACAGTCAGCTAGTGGATTTTGTACTATTGTATACAAAATGCCAGGCAACAAGATAGTCCATGAGTGAGTAGTAGATATATCTGTTGAATAAATGAAATGGATGGATGAATCCATCTTTACCATTCCACCCTTTGTCTGACAATCTGTCTTACTGTGGTGCTTCGTGTGTTGCCGTGATGCTGGAAGCTATGTCTCTGGTAGTTCAAATACCAACTGGGTCACCCAATGTGAACAGGCATCAGGAGAGCTGCCAGTCTAAGAACGGACTACAAAAAACAAACAGGCCGTCAACCTCAGGGAACTTAGCTATTGAAGACCCTATGGATAGCCCAGAAAGAGTGTCAGTTACTGTAAGCCTTATGAATAGAAGCAGGCCATTGTCAGAGATATGCCAGAAGGTAGGCCACTCAGATTGGAAGGCAGTCAAAATATGACTGAGGAAGAGCTGGCTTCTCAAAGTAGAGTCAAGAATAATAACACAAGTGGAGCAAAGCCTTTAGGACCTTCATTTGCTGACGGGGCACGAGTCAGAAAGAGTTGCAAATATCAATTAATAATTGAAACTTGGAATGTATGAAGTATGAATCTAGGAAAGTGGAAACACATCAGAAATGAAATGAAATGCATAAAAATCGATATTACAGGTGTTAGCAAGCTGAACTGGACTAATATTGAGGATTCTGAATAAACATCACATGACTTACTGTGCTAGGAATGACACACGTCAAGGTGTCACATTCATCACCAAGAAGGATCGGGAAGTACAATGCTGTCTCTGATAGGGTAGTGCTATCTGAATACAAGGTAATCCAGTCAATAAAATGAGTATTCAAATGGGTCTACCAAACTATGAAAGCCAGTGACGCAGACATTGAAGAATTCTACCAACATCTTCAGTTTAAAACCTTGAGGAAAATGCCATTCCCGCCAGATTCTGCTGTGTGATCCTGGAAAAGTGAGCCTCACTCTCTGAACCTCAATTTCCTCCCTTATGACCCAGAGATAAATGATAGCCTCGCTTGCAGCGATTGTGAAAATCATATAAGATAGTAAAATGAAATGACAGCTGGAGCTAGAAGGTGCTGAATAGCATTATTGATTGTATTAGAAAGGACCCATGCAGTGGGGCATGCATATACTCAGGAATCAGTATATGGTCTTTGAGATTTCATTACCAACCCCCCACCATGAAAGGTGTTAAATTCTAATTTCTCATCAGTTTAGAAATAGAAACCTTCTTTTGGGCTGCTAACAATCAGAGTCAGGTAGGTCCTAGGTCCTAAAACTAATTGCCCTGAGCTCTATAAAGAGCACAATAGACATAGGGACAGACCCTGGGGAAAATGAGATGCCACGGAAGCCCGAGAATCCTCCGAGCTGCTTACAAGGAAGGGTCTTTCAGCCAAGTTACGTCCTGGATTTGGACTTTGGCTTTTAGAAGT
>NW_022103919.1:10812846-10815206 GCF_000313985.2 Echinops telfairi
GATGATTTCCTTGTCTCTATCTGTATGTAGACAAGCTGACAGAAGGCTGTGTGGCCACCACAGTGAATGCAGGGATATTAACTCACAGCCCAAACTTCTGTTGCTCTGCCTTTTAAGTCTCTGGACATTGTTTTGCAGGAGAGCACTCCTTTCACCCCAGGCATATTTCTAATGCAGTGAAGAGTGTCTGTTAAGATAGGATGAGAGCAGGATTGGAATGTAGATCGACAAGCCATCACTAAAGAAGGCATCATCAGCGCATGAAATGATTTGCACCTTGCCAGTGTTTAGAGACGTGTCCATGGGTCCTTGGAGTTCCTTGGACAGGAGGGAGAAGTCTGATCTGGGCTTTGTCCTAGGCTGTTTCTTTTCTTCATTCAGGAAAGCTTCTTTTTAACAATTATTTTAATTATTGGTTTTCCGCAGCACACTTTTCCCCCCAAACCACTTTATTAGGAGCTAATCCAGACATCATACCATTCAATGGTTCAATCATATCATGCACCAGTGTTGGACAATTGCTATCACAATAATTTTTCAAACTACTTTCTTCCTTCTTGAATTCCTTGATATCAGCTTCCACTTACTTCACCCCCACCTAAAAGGATGGTAGGAATTTTACCAAGGTAATAGCAATAAAAAAAAATAGGAGTGGCAATTGTAATCTCCAACAAAATACACTTCAAAGTAAATGACATAATGAGAGAGAAGAACGGACATTGTATAGTGATCAAAGGATCAATAGACCAAGAACATATAGACATAATGAATATAAATGTATCCAATGAAAGACCCTTAAAATACACCAACCAAATCTCCAGAGAGATGAAGAGAGAAATCACCATATTGACAATAATAGCAGGAGGCTTCAATACGCCACTCTCAAGGAAAGATAGATCAATAGGAAAAAATTCAATAAAAAACTGAACAGCTGAACAACCCAAACAGCCCCACCTCCCAGATATTTACAGTTCTCCAACCAACAGCAAAACATACACATTCTTCTCCCAAGCACATGGCACATATTCTAAAACAGACCACATACCAGGCCACAGAGCACACCATGTGTGTCACAGTACATTTCTTTGGACAAAGTTGTATAAGGAATTTAGAAATCCATTAAGCCCTAGACAATCTATTAATTTGGAGGTCTTAGCACTACCACATAATCCTTCTTCATTCATTCAGCATGTTATCCCATTGAAAACCTAGAAGAGTCCTGGTGGCATCATAGGCTACGCGTTTGGCTGCTGAATGCAAGGTCAGCAGTTTGAAACCACCAGCTGCTCCACAGGAGAAAGATGAGGCTTTCTACTCTTGTAAAGAGTTAAAAACTCAGAAACCTGCAGAGGCAGTTCCACCCCATTCTATAGGGGTCGTTATGAGCCACAATTGATTCAATGGAGTGAGTGAGTGAACTGAAAACTCAAAAAGTGTTTACACGATTCACAGCTCGCTCAGCATCCCCTCTGTTGTTTCCCCATTGCTATGATGTCAATATGATCACCCCCCTCCATTTTAAAGATTTGGAAGCTGGGGCACGTAGATGGTGAGCCACAGACCCAAGGATACACAGGTGGCCGGTTATGGAGCTGACAGAATAGCACTGGTACTCTAACGCCAATGCCAGCACTCCTTCCCCCATAGGACACTGTCGCATCCACACCAGGGACTGCTCTGCACAAACAAACGGAGAGAAAAGGAGATAGAGAACTACATAGGCCGATTCTCTATCCATACATGCGCTCATTAGTAATGTCAATATATTACGTGGCTGCTGCACTTTTCTAGTACCATGGATTACAGTAGGACACTATTTTGATGCCATTTCAATCCTATAATTTAGGCAATATGATGAAAATATTAATGACCAACAATCTCACAAAGCTACTTTTGTACGGCATCTCTTAAGCATATTATTGATGTCAGAATAACTAAGTTAGAAGGGAAAGGAAGCTGGGGAGGGGATCAAGGTATAAAATCATTGCAGATTTTCAGTGTTGATTGGGTCTGGGTCGTGTAGGCCTCAATTTGACTTTTTATACCAAACTAAATGCTAAATTTAGTTCCAGGGAGCAAAATAAGAAGAGGCCTACAATTTCGGAAAGCAAGCTCTCAAAAGTATGGGGTTTATCTCATTGCCATTGAATCAATTCTGACTCATAGTGACTCTGTATAGTCTGTTTGAGGCTGTAAATCTTTTTTTTGTTTGTTTGTTTTGGTTTATTTTTATTTTTTAACATTTTATTAGGGGCTCATACAACTGTTGTCCCAATCCATACACACATCAATTGTGTAAAGCGCATTTGTACATCGTTTCTCAAAACATTTTCTCTCCATTTAAACCCCCGACATTAGGT
>NW_022103919.1:10815883-10823901 GCF_000313985.2 Echinops telfairi
AACAGATATCCTTAACTTTCTCCCAGAGTTACTGATGGGTTTGAACCCTTGACCTTGAGGTTAATAGTCCAAAGCTTATCCAAGAGTGCTACTAGGTCTCCTTCAGGATTCTAGTAGAAGGATACAAATAACATTTATCAAGTTACTACTTGATAGGCACAGAAAATACACCATATATATTATCATTATCCTTTGATTCTGGAAGAATCTAAAGTTTAGATAAGTTAAGGAACGTGGCCCAAATCACCTGGTTACAAATGGAAGGTCAACTACTATGGTGTCTCCAGAGCAGTTGTTAAAAATAAATACAGTTAAAGTTAAGCTATTGTAAAAAAGATATGAACTAATTAGTCCAAACAAAGGCAAATTTCATTTGGGGTGGGGGGAGTTTAGCACCTATAACTATCCTGAAGTATATTTCAGAGCATCTTATAAAGTAGCTGGGTCAAGTGCTGATTCTAGAGTTTGCTGAGTAGAACCTAGGAGACAGTTATTTCTTGAATGCTCTTAAGAAATGAATCTTGGGGCAGCAATTGAGTGTAGGGCATCAGCTCTCATTACTGAGAGCAGTAGTTTACTAGAGTGCTATCTCAAAAAGGACTTTCAACCCTTGACCCATGTTAGTGGGAAAGGTGGCTGCATTCATTAGCTACATCTGCTATGGGTGTAGGACTGGGCATGTTGGCATGAGCAGCACATGTTTCATGACCTTTGGTCCTATCGAACTCAGAAAATAATTTATACTCATTGCCAATACTTTACCATCCTTTTTAATCATGAAAGTCATACTAATACTTTGCTTCAACCTGTTCATTCACTAGCTAGACCCAAAATTAAAGAATTATTTACAAATTAACAAACAAAAAAATCCACTAACACACTAGGATGTTTCTAGAGTTTGCTGCAAATGGCCACGGGACCATTATCTACCTTTTTCAGTGCATGAGGAAAAGACATCTCACTATCACCAGATAAACGAAGCCCTTGGAAGCCCTTGTGAGCTAATGATCCCGCTTATAGACTGGAATGTAGATCTGAAAATCTGTATAATTACTATCACAGAAAGTAAAATAACTTGACTCCACCCAGAGTGATCTCCGGAACCCTTGAGTCACCAAGATTGCTTATAGATTTCCGTAGTTAGCAAAGGACAATGTCTACCTTGAGGAACCTGCCAGGCTACCAATAGTTTGTTCTGAGTTTTAGGATTAATGACCTTGAAGCGACCTCAGGATTATCTATCCACTGCCTGATGAAGCAGAGCCCTTGCTGGCTGGGCAGGAAGCTGACTCTTGGATGACTGCACAATGCTTGCCTTCCCTACTAGCTCAGTCTGCCTGATGATCCTCCCTCCCCATAACATCCTCTCAGTACTCCGGATGCCGTTTTTGTTTCACAGGGATCCTGAAGGCCAAGTGTTCAAGGAGTGAAAAAGCTGTGTGTGTGAAATAAATAAGTAATAACAGTTGATACAATAGGTAAATGAGTCTCACATACACAGATACTGAGAATAGCACATTTGCTCCATGATCACTTGTAACAGAGGCAGAGGGTGGCCATCTGCTGATATTTGTGCATTCTGCATGAAATACAGATGTTTGCTATTAGAAATGCCGCCTGAGATTCCACAGCCCAAATTTGAAAACCATGAGTTATTTTCCATTTCTGTTGGAGACTGGAGAGTTTCTTCTGACAACTTAAACACATTGTAAGAGTTTTATTTAAGTACAGAATTGCCTCCCACTGACATAGACTGGGCAAGAGAAACTGCTTTCTAGCCCCTTGTCTGTTTCCTCTTAATACCTGGCAGCATGTTCTCAGCAGCCTTTGAGGCACACCAATGGCTGAGAATGTTCCAGCAGGTATGCCTAGGGCTTGTTATTGTTGTCAAATGCTATTGAGTCCATTCCAATTTGTAACAAACAAAAAGCAAAACCCAATCCACTACCATTGAGTTTATTCTGACTCCTAGTGACCCTTATAGGATCCCGCAGAATCGCCCTTGTGGGTTTCTGCGACAGCAAATCTTTACCGAGGAGAAAGTTGAGTCTTTTGAACAGCTGATCTTGTGTTCGTAGCCTGACACATAACCCCAGGGGTCCTTGCAGAGAGCACGTTATTAAAGAGTCTTCCTCCAATATGATACTACGTTCTTGGATTATGTGCACAGCATACAGAGTAAATAAATATTATGAGAGGACACAATTCTCACACACACATTTTGACAGGTTTTAAGCCCTGGTCTATTCTGAAGGCGGTGTCTTATCTTTGGCCAGTGTCACATAATTGATATAATCTGCTGACATTGGTTTAGCAGGACCAGTTCTTACTCACAATGATGAATTCCCATGGATTGGAAGAGAGGGTCAGCCCCAGTAAAATGATTTTAAAAAAAAAGAAAGAGAGGGTCCTGCCTTTTCCTGTTGCTACTAGGTTTACATCTTTGTTCATGTCTTTAAAAACAGTAAGTTGCTATCTTATTCTGTTGCTGGCTGTTCTTGTTAGGGGCTGTCAAGTAAGCTCCTATTCATAGTCTATGTACAACCAAAAAGAAGCAATATAGAATTATGTATTTTATGCACAGTTATGCTTTTCAAATTTGCATTAAAGTGAATATAAACCCATACCAGATTTTCCAAGAATATGCATTAAAAGGAATTCACAACTCAAGAGTAAGGATCAGGATGACCTGTGACATGGTGGCTGCACAAGGGCTCAAGGATAAGAACAATTGTGAGGATGGCACCAGATAGGGTGGTGCTTGGGTCTGTCATACAGCGTCCCTATGAGTTGGAACCAACTCAACAGCACCCATCAGCAACAACAACATGAAACACTTAGGAGCCCTGGTGGCATAGGAGGCTATTCATTGGGCTGCAAACCACAGGGTCAGCAGTTCGAACCCACTATCCAATCTGCAAGAGAAAGATGAGGCTTTCTATTTCCATAAAGAGGTACAAGCTCAGTAACCCAGAGGGGAACTTTTACCCCACCCTTAGGGCCACTATGAGTCAGAATTGACTCCATGAGAATGAATTTATGGAACACCTAAAATTATTTTGGGTTCTCAATAGTATAGATGCCATAATCTGTGAAATTGTGTACGGAGACTACTTAGCCATCAATCTGAGTCAACGCATAGCTCAACACCAGGATGGACATCTCCCTGGACAACAATAGATGCACGCTTTAAGCAAATTGTACAGCCACTTGGCAGTTACTTCAAATCCATAGCTTTGATTGATGGGCATGGCGGGCTAATACTACTTTTGAAGTCACAGGTTTAATGTTCCTTTGTCCTCTTGTTGAATCCTCAGCTTGCTCAGTCCCTCCTGCTATCCCCATGGAAATGAGGAGACCAAACTAGGGCAGAGGCAGCACAGCTGCGTAGCTGTAAGATGGTGAACCCTGCAAAATACTCAGCCATACACAGTTCCTGGAGACGTTATCCTCTTGACAGCAACGGTACCAGATTTCAGAATGTAGAGTAGGGCACAGCTGGTCCACCTAATGAATCTTGTGCCAGTTTCCGAAAATACCTTCCTCTCTGCCTACATCTGCAGTCTGAAGTTCTGCTACAATAGGAACAATCCTTTGACATGTTTCTCCAATCCTGAGTCAGCTGCTAGGCTAAAAATAACCTGTAGGAGAAATAGCACTATAAGCCACGATTAGCCATTACTATGCTCATAGGTTCCCAGGGGCGGTTAAGGACAGTGGCGGTTAAGGACCAAAGAAGAGTAAGCTTGGACCGATGGGGAAAGAGTGTGCTAAATGCTCAAAACAACCCACTGCCATTGAATCCATTCTGTCTCATAGCAACCAATTAGGACAGGGTGGAATTGTTCTTGTGGGTTTCCAAAACTGTACATCTTCACAGGAGTCGAAAGCCTCATCTTGTTCCTGTGGAGCTTCTGGTGATTTCGAACTACTGACCTTGTGGTGAGTAGCCCAAAGGGTGGCTCGCTACGTCACCAGGCTGCCGACAACAAAATGGGAGTGTCAAGGAAGACTTACCACTTCTCTCTCTCCTTGGATTGTCCACTTCTCCCTGCATTTCCTCTGGGGGTTCCCTGGTTGTCAGGCCCCAGCATCTCTAGCAGGGGCTCCTGTTTGTAAGGGTGGTCTACAAGTTCAAGACAAACCAGTCTGTGTGTTCTAGCTCTATTTCTTCCGTAACAGCTTTATTGAGATACAGTTCGCGTACCACGTAATTCACCATGTAAAGCATGCAATTCGATGGCTTTCCCTATAGTAACTTATCTGTGCAATCATCACTGTGGTCAGTTGTAGAATGATTTCCTCACCCTTTCGTGCGGTAGGGTTCAAACCCACCCAGGGAAACCCCGGAAGAAAGGGCCCGGTGATCTACCTCTGTACAGGTTGCAGTAAAAATGCAAATGAAATAAAATGCACTCCTGTTCTGGTTTGTAGCAGGAGGCGGTCTCCAAGAGCCAAATCAACTTGCTGGCACAAGACATCAAGGCAACCACTTTGAGCTATCATCCCCTTAACCCTACACCCTCTCAGCCTAACCACCTTGAAAGCAGCCACTCATCTATGTTCTGTCTCTGTGGATCTTCCTACTTCATTCGACCCTCTAAAATACACTCATAAAATCATTATACCTAATTTATACACGCTAATCTGTAGATTGAGGTAGACAGGATTCTCCCTGTGTTGGACCCTGGCTCAAACAACTGCTTTGTGTTCATTTCTGAGCATGACAGTTTTTAAAGAAACTGCCTATGAGTATGTCTAGGGATGTCTAGACAGCATGGTCTCTGAAGGATGGGTGAAGGAGCTATAGAGTCTAAATGAAGGGTCACCACTGCGATTGAGAGATCAGACTTACCCTGTGTCACACCAGGGAACACACCTTGACCCGAAGGTGGGATGTTAGAGCAGGTCAATCTGAGATCAATGTAAGAACTGGCTAACCGCTAGAAGGGAATCAGCTCCTTCTGGAAGCCGCTAGCTCCCAGGGACCATTTTCCCATCAGACTGTTGACATGTGGTCGGGCACTGGAAACAGACTCCTTGATGGTGACTAGAAAGAAAAGGCGGCTTCTAAGCTCTCATCCTTCCTCACAGTTGCCACCTGTTGAGTGTGGCCTATGGGCTGGGCCCTGTGCTCAGTACTTGATACATTTGATTTCACTAGTTCATCTTTCTAATTCCTGAAGTGTGCCAACTTAAACTCATGTTGCATGAAGGTAAAACACACACACACATACTCACTCACTCACTCACTCACTCACTCACTCCTGAAAGTCAGCGTAGAAAGTACAGGCACTAGGTGTGAAATCCAGACTTGGCTGACTCCCCAGAATGCCTAGAACCCACAATGCTAGAGCGAGCGCCCCCATGTGGGGCATTTTATGCACTCAGTGATAAACTGTTAAAACCCAGTTACAACCCAGTGGGCTCTGATAGAAGGTGACCCTCTGTGATGAGGACAGAACTCCGCTCCCTGTGCTCCATTTTCAAATGCGGATTTTAAAAAGCCAAGTGCGGGGCCTCTTTTCACAGGTACTTGTGGCTGGATTCGTGGTGAGCCGAGTACATTAACCATCTCTGCCAGCCAGAAACACACATTGGTTGAATTTGACTGAACAGCAGCTGTTACAAAAAGGCCATGTTTGCTGATCTGCCTTCAGCCCAACGTAGTGAATTCATCCGGAATGGAGCCAAGTCTGATTTACCAAAGCACTGGGTGAAAGAAGGCATTCTTCCCTTCACCATAACGGGCTGACCAGAGAGCTGGAGCCCCGCTGGAAGCAAGATAGACAGCAGGACCCTTAGTACATCTAGCAAGGAAGACAATGGTCACGTTAACATTCATTAACATGGATTTCATTGTATCATGGAATTGTCATACATTCTGAGAAGGAAGAAGAGAGAATGCTCTGAGTAACAGGTAGATCCTTATCTTTTCGAAAGGGCCAGAAAAGCTGTCGCAAAATCAGTGATTGTTTGCTGAGCTCTGGGTGGTGCCTGGTTCTCAGCCCAGGGCAGGGCACCACAGGACCTTGGTATGGACACTGCAAGGAACAGGAGGAGAACTGAAGGGAGACCAGCGGGGCTGACTTCTGTGTCAGATAAGGGCAGTGTCAGAAGATGTGGCTGGAAGGATGCAGTGAGGCGGTGTTAGGACATGCAGTCTTTGCTAAATGGAGGAGTGAATGAAGGGAAATGAGTGAGAACCGGAGGACTCAGCTGTTACAATCATGCCATTTTCAAAGGCACTCACACCTGACATTTGGGGGCTACACAGAAAAAGAGCCCACTCTGCAGAATGTTATGCATGAGAAGTTCCCCTTTGACTGGAGTCTGGTACCCTGGGTTTAGGAAAGATTCTCATCCTGTATGAAATTGACGGGGCTGACTCGCCGTGAGTATAATGTGTGGACTCAAGGTGGTGTATGCCAAGCTCTCATTTCCCTTCCGGGAATCTGGGATGGCTTGCTGCACATGCAGAGGACCGGGTGGCGGTGTGACCAGCCCCCAACCAAAGCCCTGGACACCGAGTCTCTAAGGAGCATCCCTGGTAGACACCACTTCACACATCTTGTCCCAGCTCCTTGCTGGAGGAATCAGGTGTGTTCTGCAGTGAGTCCTGGAGAGGACTCCTGAAGGCTCACGCTGGTTGCCCTGGACTTCACCTACCTTCCCTCTGGCTTGATTTTGCTTTGTTTCTTTTGCTGTCGTGGATCAGACCCAGGTGTGTAATTGTATGTTTGCTGAGTGTGAGTTCTCCTATGGAATCATTGACCCTGAGGAGATCTGGGGGACCCAGAGGACAAAGTGCATGCCACTGCTGACCTAAAAGTCCACAGAGACCAGGGAATCTCCCATCCTGGAAGGGTTTTTGGAATAGATGCAGTCCCCAGATTGCAAGTAAGTTCCATTCCTGTGTGCCTTTAAGGTTAATGTGTGTGTCAGTTGACACAGTAGGATGTGGTTTGCATCTAATATCACTGAGTCAAAAGTTTGCCTTAGATATACTTCCAGGAACACTGGAGTATTTTAACATAATGATACAATAATAGCCATAAGCATATTTTGCAAAGTCGTACTCATTTATTATTATAACCCACCGTATGTACCTTGGATTTTTAATATAATAGGCGTTAGGCAGCGGTGGAATTCAGCCGGTTCTTACTCGTTCAGCAGAACAGATAACATGTTTTTTTTGCTGAGTTCAGCAACTCGGTTGTTAAAATGGCACATGTAATCAACTTTCTTTCTCGGGAAGATGGCTAGGTAAGCCACCCAAGGTGCACATCACAAATATCCACTCCTAACTGTTTCTTTAGCATCCACCTATGCAACAGCATATTCCCAGCCCCCGTCGTAATGTTCATTCTGTCCATAGGTACCAAAAATTAGATGGACCTTTGTTTATAATATTTACCTTGCATTTCATAAAACTCATTATACTTTTGATAAAATGCAACCTTTGTATTCCCTTCCCTTTGTTACTTTGGTAAACATACACCATAAAGAGAAAAGCAACAAGCAGAGGGTGACACGCTGTCACGCGTTTCAGTTTTGTGTTACCCCTCACATTCCCACGAGATACTATGAGTGAATTATGCAATCCCTAAATGTCTTCAGAGAGCTGAAAAATACTGTCCAAACAATTGCTGTAAGTTCAGCAGAAGTGGAGAGGGGTTTTCCAAAGATGAATAAAATATGTTCAGAGAAGAGAAGTAGCCTATTTCTAATATATCAAGCACAATTATCCTACTTCTAAAGGAATAGGTCTCTACTCCTTCAATGAAAAAAATGGTTAAGAATAAATTACACCAAGGATGCTTGGATAAAAATGAAGAAAACTGCAAGTGAACACATCAATTAATAATTTAGAGATTAATAATTTAGAGATATCCTTCATGTCTAGGGTCTTAAAGGCTTGTAGGAGCTGATACCAAGGGCTCAAGTAGAAAGCAAATGTTTTGAGAATGATGATGGCAACAAATGTACAAATGTGCTTGACACAATGGATGTATGTA
>NW_022103919.1:10824276-10825506 GCF_000313985.2 Echinops telfairi
AAAAATTTAAAAATATCTTAAAATACAATGTTATTATTTTCTGTCAGGTTTTATTAAACATTTTTATTAATATTTTAAAACTTTTTATATAAATCATTTTATTGAGGATTCTGACCTCTCTTATAACAATTCATGCCTCAAGTCCATCACCATTTTCAAAACACTGTCATTCTATTTGAGCTCTTGGTATCCACTCCTTTTTTCCCATCCCTTCCCCACCTTTCCACTCTGGTGACCCCTTGACAAATTATAAAGTATTACTATTTTTTTTCCTATTTCTCATCATCGGCTGTCTCCCTTCACCAGTGTTTCTGTTGTTCTTCCCCTAGTGTTATATATTGATCATTTAGATCGGTTTCCTTTTTCTCCCCCTTTCTCCCCCAACTTTCCCCTACCCTCCGGGTATCACTACTCTCATTACTGTTCCTAAGGGGTTTCTCTGTCCTGGACTCCATGTGGAGAGCTCTCATCTGTACCAGTCTACATGCTCCGGTCCAGCCATATTTGTAAGGTAGAACTGGGGTAGCATTAAAGAACTATTTTGTATACAGAATCCATTTTTGTGTACTTTTTTATGGTTCTTATTTAAGTCTTAACTGTATGTAATAATATACCTTTAGGTATATCACGCTTTTTATACCTAAAATGGTCATTAGGGCAGCAAACCAGTTGTTAAATTATTTGAATCCCACCACTGGCTCTCAAGGATAGTTTGTAACAATGGGCTGAACTTGAATTGTATATTCCTAACCCGGGACTGGGTCCCTACTTCTGTGGAACTCTAGGCTTTGCAGTTGCTTCAGGACACTAAGGGCTAGGAATGTCTGCAGTGATTCACAGCTGGGTGATATGCACAAAGACATGCGCCAACTTCCTATGAAGATTAATTAAATAGCTACCTACAATCCCAGTGCCACTCCCCTGGATTTTCGGGGCTTGTTCAGAAAACCATCTTTGTAATGCTCTGTACCTTTAATCTACCCGCCCTTTATTATATCCACGATGTGCCTATGAGTGTAATAAAGCAGCCTTAAGGGCATTTCACTTTTATAGCTCTCTATGAAACCAGTCAACTCCATGGTCCAAATGCCCTCTTTTTTATGCTTCCAATGTGGTATTCAAGACCAAGGCAAAGTAGCCATAGTCTGCACTTTATATTCGGGTAATTATAAGAATTATTGATACAAACATACCAAGAAGATCACACAAAATCATAATTAAGTACATATA
>NW_022103919.1:10826014-10827813 GCF_000313985.2 Echinops telfairi
CTTGTATATATCATCAGGTAGGATTAATCCCTAGCAAAGGAAATCGTGTTTGGCAAAGTCAGGTCATCATGAGGGAAACTCTTAGTGAACTGAACTGATGTATAAGCCACAACAATGGGCAACGATATACCAATGATAATGAAATGATGCAAGATTGGACAATTGTCATTCTGTTATACATAAGGAGCCAATTCAACTACTATCAATACAGCACTAATGAAATATGAATGAAGATTGATGGGATTCAACAGGCAGAGGTGGGAGAACATTTCTGATGGAACTGATCATGTGCAGCATGCATATATGCAGAGGGGCATAAACAGATGAATGGGGCTAAGTGGAGAGTCTGTGTAGAGAAATAATGCAAGATAATGCGGGAAAGGTGGCGTGGGGCCAGGACAACGTAGAATTTATCCTAAGACCGTTCTTTCCCTTGTTGTCACTGGAGAACCACCAAAGGCAGACACTGTTATTTTCAGGGTGACATTTCTGGGTGCTAAATCTGCAAGTGTGGTATGGGAAGGAGAAAACAGGAAGAGGGGGCTGGATGGAAGTCACTGAAATTGCAATCTGAAAGCCCTTGGGTCTCAAGGACAGTCGTACATGTTTACTGGCGTTTCTGGATGTATTAGTCTAGGTACTTTGGAGAAACAAATCCACGGCGACTCACGTATAAGAGAGAGTTTTATGTAAAGAAAAGGTGTATCACGAAAACATCCACCAAGGAAAATTAGCCATAGTCTGCACTTTATATTCGGGTAATTATAAGAATTATTGATACAAACATACCAAGAAGATCACACAAAATCATAATTAAGTACATATATAAGTATGTATATATGTGGTGTGTATATTTAATCTTTATTATAGTCAGTAGAGGAAGGCTAAAAAACTATTGCTTTTTGCTTACAGAATTTTTGTCTTTGAGTAAATGGCAAATTCAATATACGTATTCTCATATTCCCAAGGGAGAAAGGCAGCAGTAAAATATTGACGAGACAAAACTGGCAAGGCAAGCAAAGCTTCCTTTTTTGAGTACCGACCACCTACAGCACTGCCATACCTTTCCCTTCCGGCCTCACGTGACTCCGGCCACATTAGCTAATCTGGGCTCAATGCCTCCCCAGCACTCACCTTCCTGCCACGGCCTGGCCCTTGGGAAAGTCACAAAGCCCTTAAAGCTGGCATATGTGAGGAGCCTGGCACGTTATTCCAATCGAGGCCCACCTTAATGAGGATCAACGCAGGTCTTTGCCTTTGAAGAGTAGTTTTAGAATGTGTTGTGAAATCATGAAGAGCCCTGGTGGTGTAATGGGTTATGCCAGGGGCTCCTAATTGCAAGGTGAGTAGTTCCAAACCACTAGCCGCTCTAAGGAGAAAGATGAAGCAGGCTCAGACACCCACAAGGGCAGTTCTATTCTGAATCTCAGGATCTCTATTGACCCTGAGTTGAGTTGGAAACAACTCAACCCAGTGTGATTGAGTGTTTCTGTCCTGCAAGGCAGGTGCTGTGTGCTAAAGGAGACATGGTTCTTGATATTAAGAAATTATCAGGTAGGGGTATGAAGACATGTGTGGCAATAGAATGAAACTATAAGAGAACTATATTGTTGGATAAAGACAAGAATACATGTTATGAGATCAAAACACTGTGGACTATCAAAGTCTATAGAAGTTATTGGCAGTGACAAGTACTCCCTCAACACAAGAATACTCTCTTCTAGTAAATTGGCATTCTATGATGCTCACCTTCCCGACACAACCGCTGAAGACAAAGCGGGTGAATAAGCAAATGTGGT
>NW_022103919.1:10827913-10829536 GCF_000313985.2 Echinops telfairi
GGATGACCATGAGTTGAAGTACACGTGAGAGCAACTGGTTTGACATTTTTGTTAGCAGATTGATTAGATGTTCATTAAAGTGAAAAGAGTTGAAATCAAGTTGTAAATAGAGAAAGGGATAATGAGAAATGAATATGAGAAGCGCTCTTGAGAGAATAGTAAATAATGAATATGTGCTCCAACAGGAAGTTTTTAAAAAGTGATTTGGGTACTCTACTTTTATAATATGATGGACTTCTAATTTGTAGTTCTTCTATGTATCATACATTGTTAGTGAAATTACTGACTTTAATGTTTTTTATTATCTTCTAGATCATACACCTTTGTAGGCCAGGATTGTGTCCCGTTTGCCAGGGGTAGGACTTCAATGCCCCAAACCCAACAAATTGCTCTCTAATCCATTTGCCTCCATGTTGTTGTCCTGAGCCGTGGCATTGGCTCTGACTCCTGGTGACCCTGGGTGCAACAGCACGCAACATCGCCTGGGATTGCACCCTCCTCAGTGGGTATGATGTCTGAGCCCATTGTTGCAGACACTATGCCAATCCATCTCATTGGGCGTTTTGCTCATGCTAACTGATCTTCTGTTTTTACCAAGCATGAGGTCCTATCCAGGGACTGCAAACATGCTGACAGCGTGTGAGCTGAAGTCCTGTCCCTCTTGCTTCTGTGGAACATTCTGACAATGTGTTTGTTCTGACAGATGTGTTTGTTCTTCTGGCAGTGCGTCACATTTTCAGTATTCTTCACCCACTTCACACCACGACACCACCAATCAAATGCATAGATTCTTCTCTGGCGTTCCTTACTCCTAGTCCATCTGTCACATACCTGCGTAGTGAAAGCCATGGCTTGGGTCAGGCACGTCTTCATCGACAAAGTGACATCTCTGCTCTCTTACACTTTCAAGCAGCCTGGTGCAGGAGGACACGATCAATTTCCTCTATGACTGCTGCTTCCATGCATATGGATTGAACATCCAAGCACAAGGAAGTCCTGAAAGCATCAGTCTTCTCTCTATGGCAAAGTTGCCTGTTGGGCTAGTCGTAAGCTTTGTTTTCTTCACATTGAGTTGTAAACCATACTGCAGGCCGTGGTCTTTCATCTTCATCCGCTTCAAGACATCCGCATCTTCCTCAGTCAAGGTTGTGTCATCCTTGAGGGTTGTTAAGCCTCCCTCCTCTCCTGATTCCAGTTTCTTCTTCATAGTTAAATTTCTTGGATCACTTGTCCAGAACACAGACTGAATAAGTATTGTGAAAGGGGACCACGCTGGCACACAACTCTCCTGGTTTTAAACCAGGCTGTATCCTCTTGTTTTGAGACTGTCCATCTTTATGGGAGCAGGAAGCTTCGTCTTTCCCCTATGAAGTGGCCAATGGGTTTGCAAATAGCAGTCTACCTCCTAGCTCACAGAGACCCTGGAGCTCGATGTCAGAGGGTAGAAGGCCCACGACCGTGGTTAAGGATCTATGATGTAGGAGGAAAGGATATTTTGAGAGAACACATATGATACATCTAGTTTTAAACAAGATGATTTGAGGCAAAACATTCCATAGCGACTTCTTCTGGATCATACCATGTAGTGTAGTGAGGTGGTAGGACTTGTAAGCAGAGGCTGTA
>NW_022103919.1:10829636-10836805 GCF_000313985.2 Echinops telfairi
TGGGTTTGCAAATAGCAGTCTACCTCCTAGCTCACAGAGACCCTGGAGCTCGATGTCAGAGGGTAGAAGGCCCACGACCGTGGTTAAGGATCTATGATGTAGGAGGAAAGGATATTTTGAGAGAACACATATGATACATCTAGTTTTAAACAAGATGATTTGAGGCAAAACATTCCATAGCGACTTCTTCTGGATCATACCATGTAGTGTAGTGAGGTGGTAGGACTTGTAAGCAGAGGCTGTATTAGAGTGTTCATGATATTTTATGTGACATGTGCCCAAATCCCTGGAATCAGAGAGCATGTAGTAAGATGAGGTTTTTATGGTGGAAGGCAATAGTCCTTTAAGAATCTCAAAGCTAATGAATGAAGAAAACAAGTTCGAGTAAGGGTATCAAGTAATGGGGTGAGTTTTCATGCTAAATAATTGAAAATGCCAACCGGTTCAAAGTTTCTTCAGCCTTATATTTTTATAACAGCCTAATCACTGTTTAGTCTCTCTAATCCTGAAACTGCTCTGCATTGAAGTAAACAATTCTTCCTTACATAACACTCTGATGATAGCTAAGTGATATGATCAAACCGTACTCATAAAATTATGCGGCTCAGTTACTTACTTGCTATGTGTATTTTAATGTGCTTTCTGAGTACTTTGAGAGCATATTATTAAGTTAGGTTAGTTCATTAAACTATCTACAGATGCAAAAGATCATATTTTCTAGAAATCATTTTCCTGAATATCTCAATTAGCTAAAGCAAGGAGATTAAATAAAGCAATCATAATCCCTGTCACAGTTCTGTGCAAAAAGTTCATGTACACATTCGACCCTCATCCAGAACCTGATTGGCGCATGAAGTCCCCAGTTGGACAGAAGCAAAACCATCTGTGTGAGGTGGGGTTTCTCAAGAGACTGGTGAACTGATCCTAGCAAAAATGGCATCTGCCAGCCAGAGAGGATGAGAAGGAATTAAAAAGGAAATGCATCCAATGCAGGAAAAGACATTCCACCAGTCCAATTGTTTGGAACTTAAGCATAGGGAGACGCTGCAGTTCAATTCCCAAGAATAATCAGTTGTGCATCTACAGGGGTGACATCCCCCTACCCCCCAGCCACTCAGACTACTTTGTCTCAGAGGGGACAGAATTGCATCACACGTGTAGAGATGTTCCTTTTCAAACATTTAAAGAGTAAAACCAGTAAGCACACTTGCTACTGAGTCTTTTCCAACTTGTGGATGTCAGAGTAGAACTGCACTTTCAAGGGCTTGTCCAGCGGCTGATAGTTAGGATGGGGATTTCCAGGCCTTCCTTCCAAGAAGCCACTCCATCCTTTCTGTTAGCTTCTCTGTGCACAGCTTGTTTACCCCACCGAGGGGTGCCACAAACCTTTATTGATGTTGTTCGGGGCTCAATGTGGCCCCGCCCTCACAATAGTTATGTTTGAACCCATTGTTGTAGCCACTATGTCAAGGGTCCCTCTCTTTTTCACTGCCCTTTTACTCTACCAAGCATTGAATAGTCCTTCTTCAGGGGCTGGTTTCTCCCGATAACTTCTCCAAAGCCTCTCCATCCTTGCTTCTAAGGAGCACTCTGGCTGTACTTCTTCCAAGACAGGTTTGCTTGTCTTTTTGGCAGTCCCTGGTACTTTCAATATTCTTTGCTAGCGTCAGAATTCAAACCCACCAATTCTTCTTCATGCTTCCTTATTCACTGTCCAACGTTCACATGCATAGGAGGCAGTTGAAAATATCCTGGCTTGGGTCAGGTGTACCTCCGTCCTCAAATAATATCCTTGCTTCTCAAGATACTTGGCCAACTGATTGGATGAGATCCGTATTTGTGCTCATTCCAAAGGAAGGTGATTCCTCTTACCTTTAGGTTATAAAATTCAGTCTTCAGAAAAGTTTTGCTTCAGTGAAATACTCTAGTTCCTACTGACAGTGGTTCTTTAAGAAGGCTTGAGAGTGTGATCTTATTAAACTGAAAGCAAATGTATTAAATCTTTGCATATGGCACAGCTAGCTACTTGGAACATGCTTGAGAAAGTGGCCTAAGAAACTATAATCTGGGCTGGCTGGTAAATCAAAAGATAAAACCCAAGGTGACAGTTTCCCTGCAGACGTTCCTGAAAGTGCCCACCCCCCTGAGAACTGAAATGGTAAGAGACTCCACGACACATAGGCCTTCCCAGATAGCAATCATACATTCTAAAGTGGCTTTCTAAATGAGGTCTCAGCAGTTGGGGTGCAGTCTTAAAGCTGTGTTGACACTATTTTCTGGCAGCTTGGAACAGGGAAGGCCTTAACGGTCTCCTATGCAAAGCAGGGTCAAAATGTAAGCTGCGGATTCACAACTCTGAGTTTGGGCAAATTGAGACCCACACTGATAAATCATTGTTGACAAGCACGGATGGCTGTTGCATATTAAATTTCCCTTTCATTTTTTTTTAAATAAGCCACGGAAATCCCTACCAGATATAATTTATTCCTGCGACAACCTTTCCCTAGGTGGCCTATCCCAGGGTTTTCCTCCTGCCCGTCCTCCCCGACAACTCCCATTCCTCTCTCCATTTCTCTTTGCCACAACAGCTAGTCTTTGTCCATCTCTCTGTGTACCAAATGTAACTGCTGCTACCTGTGCATTCACAACCTGCAGCAGTGCTCTGCACTCCTCCCTGCCCCACCCCACCCCTGTCAGTCTTCTAAGATAAACCTCTGGAGGGAAACCTGTTTCAGCCCGTTAATTTTACGGGTGGGAGCTGAGGTGCCATAATCTAATCCACAAACGCATTAAAACAGGTCAGTTAGCCTTTGAAAATCCCCCTAGTTTAAGAAACTCTGAAGTTAAACAAGAATGTACCCCTACAGGGCCAAGACCTGACAGCAACTGTCTACAGAGGCCAGGAATCCCTTTCAATGTTTTTAGAAAAAAGAAGCCAATAAACTTCTAGCTTTTTAGCACTGTGTGAAGTACTTTAATGAATATATATATGACTTCCAAAGTAACAGATCTGCTTTGTAGAAGTGTGGCAAACAAAAACACCGAGCAAGAGTGAAAATTGCTTTTTGCTACATAATCCAAAGATAACTGTGGGCATGTGCTAGTGGTGATAATTTTGAATCCAATAATCGTATAGCTTATAATTCAGGATTGACAGATTTAGGAGCACTGATGTAGCATTCATTGCTATAAAGAGCATTTCAAAATCTGTCTTGAATTGCATTGTTGTCTATGATAAGATCATACCTATATACCTGTGAGGACGTCCAGTTAAGACAACTATTGTTAAAATTTAGGCACTAACCACTAAACTAGTCATAAAGAAATTGATTCAAAAAGAAATCTATCAATTTCCTCATCCTGAAATTGATCAAACATACAATCAAGATAAACCTTCATAATTATTTGTGATTGGAATGTCAAAGTTGGAAACAAAGAAGGAAATGTGCCATTGCTGATAGGAATGAAATTGCGGATCAAATGAAAGATTTTTGTGAGACAACTTACTTCTTCAGTTCAAATACCTTTTTTCCAACAAAAGAAAGATAACTGTACATATAGACTGCACTAGATGGAACACAAAGAAATCAAATTGACTTTATCTGTAGCAAGAGACGATGGAGAATCTTAATATCATGAGCTAAAGCAAGGTTAGGGCCTAGGTTACAAACCATCAATAGCTCATATTCAAATTGAGGTTGCAGTGGAAGAACACTTTTTAAAGTCTATGAGAGTCAAAATATGGCCTTGACTATAATTCACCTGAATTTAGAGCACCTCTCAAGATGCACTGAACACTAATGACGACGACTTGGCGATGTGGGATGACATCAAGAAAATCATACATGTCATTCCAATGACAACGAGAAAGCAAAGACCAAAGTGGGTGTCTGAGGAGACTCTGAAACATGCGTTTGAACATGGAGTAACAGAAGCACATGGAAGAAACCGTGCATTGGAAGAACGGAACAGACAATTTCAAAGGGCAGCTCGGGTAATGCAGTGAAAGGTGCCAAGGCCTAGTGTTAGAAAGCCACAAAAGGAAGACCAGGCTCAGCATGACCTCCACCTGAACCAATGGCAGAAAACCTTCAAGCCTCAAGTGGCAATTCTGAAAGATTCCCTGGGCACAATATTGAATGATGCAGTAAGTATCAAAAGAAGATGGAAAGAATACAGAGTCATCATCAAAAACAATTGGTTGATTTCTGAGCATTTCAGGAGGTATCATAGGATCAGTAACTAATGTGATTTTGGGAAGCATTCCAAGCTGTATTGATGGCATTAGAAAAAATAACCAGGAATTGATAGATTTCCATAGGTAAATAGATACTGTGTTGTACAACTTCGTACTTCAAGATAGATCTTGAAATGCTCTTTTTGATGATGAATGGTAAATCACTGCTCCTTAATCTGTCATTCCTGGGATTGTACACCATATGCTTATTCTACTCAAAGACCAATACTAGACCACTTCACCTCAGTAATATTTGAATACAACTGAAGTGTTTCAACCATCTGATGAAGCATTGGGAACGCTCACTCATCTATGTTAAAACATTTGGAAGACAGCTGAGCTGCCTGGCCAACCGCTTGGAAGAGAGCCATATTTGTTCCCATTTCAAAGAAAGGTGACCCAGTGGACCATAGGGTAGTGCAAGAAGGTCAACATTTACTTCTGTTGTGTACCGGGTTGTCATGATCATGGACCAGTTCATCAACAGTTACCAAGGACATCATCAACACCCTGAAAGTCCTGCTAGAACCTTAGGTTGGGAATCCCCAAATTATACAATCCCCAAGGTTTCTTCTATGGTGTTCCATTCCATGAAAACATTCCTGTTCCGATCTCTCTCTGTGCTGACTCATAGTGACCCCTGTGGGTTTCCGAACTATAGCTGTTTACTCGAGAGTAGAAGTCCAGTCTTCCTCCAGTAGAGCTGATGGTGGTTTTGAACTACTGACAGTGTGGATCTCAGTCCAACACTTAACCACTACACATATGATCCCTGAATGGGCTATAATGGAAACATGATGATCTCCTGGATCTTTATTTGATTGGAGATGATAATAAAAGTTTCATAATTAAATCCTTTGTATATACTTTCAATTCCTGGTGCACTCAGGATCTGGGATTGCAACAGCACTTATTTATATGCTAATTTGCTACATAGAACTGTACTCTTTCTTAATCCCAAAGGAACAGGAGCTATTCCGTCTCATGTTTTGCTGCATCCCATTGAATCTGAGGCAGGCTTTGCCTCAAGGTGCTCTGGGGAACAAAGGCTGTCAGAGAGGACCACAGGAATCAGGCGGCATCAGAGAAGGTGGCTTACCAAAACACATGAGGTCCCCACAAATAATATGGTCTTTATAGGCCATCTACATTTGCATGCTTTCAAGCATAAGTTCCAAAACTCATTTGCTGTTCTTTCCCCTTTTCATGAAAAAAGGGAAAAAAGAAAACCCTATGTCCCCCACCCCCCTGACTTTTGTACTATAGCTCAGAATCCAGGATAAAGGGTAAGTATCTGCGATTGCAGCAAACCTGGATTGTTCCAGTGCCCCCACAGGGTGCTGCCTCCCCCCACCCCAATCATCTGGGAGTGTGCTTAAAATGACGTTTATAAAGCCT
Source organism: Echinops telfairi (assembly GCF_000313985.2). Classification (NCBI taxonomy): domain Eukaryota; kingdom Metazoa; phylum Chordata; class Mammalia; order Afrosoricida; family Tenrecidae; genus Echinops; species Echinops telfairi. The sequence goes on from NW_022103919.1 coordinate 10,835,272, forward strand.
CCATGTGACTTTATACTTCTGCTTCCATGGAGCTGGGCGACCTGGGAGAGCTGTGTTCCAGTGACTCACTCCAGGCACACCAAGAGTTTACGAGGACGGAGCCTAGGAATCTGCATTTTCACAGATATTAAGTGATTGTGAACCTCTGGCGTAGAGAATCCCATTTTGAATCTATGAGAGAAAGAGTTTTCATTTAGAGTACCTCATTTTTAAAAGCATTTATATACCATTGCTTCTATCGTGGTATAACGTGAGTCAGTCTACAAACCTGGGAAGATAGAGATTGACATAGAAGCATTGCGAAAGTGTCCAAGGCTTTGCTATTCCTTTGCAAAACAGTTCCAACCTCAAAGGGTCAAACCCAATGGAACGTTTTGCTATTGTGTGGATTCTAATTCAAGCTGGCCATGCATGTGGAAGCTGGTCATGGAATCAGGAAGACATAAGGAGAACCAATTCATATGAATCATGGTGCTGGCAGAGAATATTGAAAGCTCTACGGAATTCCAAGAGAACAAACAGATGTGTCTTGAAAGAGGTGCAGCCACGCACGCTTCTAGGCAAGACTACTCTGGACATGGTGTCAGGAGACACTAGCCCCTGGACAATGACATCATGTTTGGTAAAGTAGAGGGGCAGCCAAAAAGAAGAAGACCCTTGACAAGATGGATTGATGCCGAGGCTGCAACACTACACTCAAACATAATGCTTATGAGGATGGGGCAATGCTTCTTTTCTGTTGCCCATGGGGTTTCAATGATTCAGAACTGACTGGTTGGCACCTAACCACAGCCACAATGGTGTGTTACAAAGTAGGACTGCTCCCCGGATTTTTCTTGGCTGTGATCTTTTACAGAGGAAGACCCGAGGCAGTACTGGGTGGGTTCAAACCACTAACTTTTCCATTAGTGGTCAAGTGAATCTTGGAGGGAAGATTTCATTAAACCATGCCACACTGATGCATCAAATAAAATCACCATTGACCAGTGCCATCAGTCAATGCCAACTCAAGGTGCCCCATGTGTATCTGAGGAGGGCTGTGATGCTCAGGTATCTTCAAGGCTCAGCTTTCAGATGCAGAACACAAGGCTTTGCTTCAAAAGCACTTGTGGGTGAACTTAAGCTGCTAACCTTCTGGTTGGCAATGAAGCATAGTAACTGTTTGCACCACCCTGGCATGTCGTGTGATCCACAAAACGGAAACATATGCAGGCTTATAAACAAACAAGGACTCTGGCAATCAACTCGTATCAAAAGCTAGCTCTCTAAGATACATACATTGGTGAAAAGGATAAAGTACAAAGAGTGTCTAGAACCATATACACTCTATATAAGAAAGGTCAGGGGCATAAAAACATATACTTGTCTTTATCTGTGAGTTAAAAAATCAATATGATTACCTATGGGAAAGCACAGTCAAGTGCGACAGAGAGAGTAGGGACAGAGAAAATGGTATATTAAAAGTAAATAAGACAAATGGGCGCATAAGAAAATGTGGTGAAGAAAGCTGATGGTGCCCGGCAATCAAAAGATA
>NW_022103919.1:10837728-10848191 GCF_000313985.2 Echinops telfairi
AAATATGCTAACCCTCTTCTGTTTAATTTAGATTTTAATGACTGCTCACCATAAAGTGATTATACTTCCCTCTGACCATTGCCAAAACTCTTGTCATCTAAATCAGCTGGCCATATCAAGTGGGAAAAATAACTGGATAAAATGTGATCATGAAACTACATCTGTAACTTGTTTCTGAAATGGGGAGGGGAAGGGCCCTAGATCAGCAGAAAAATAAAAGAGTTGGCAGTCAGTAACCTGCTGGGGAACTCATTCATGTGACAGGGTTTCTGCAACGATTGTTCTGCACTTTCGTCGACTCCGTCCGGTCATGAATGATGCATGGAGCTCGGGGAAGCTCAGCTCTCCGGCGCTCGGCTGCGGACTCAAACAAGGAGCACACGGAGGGCTGAGCTGCATAGCTTGCTTTTGCTCATCCTTTCCACCAGCTTCTTCCCTAGATGCCCGGGGGTCCTATTTGTCATCAGATGTAGTCAGTTTAAACACACACAGAACAGGATTTGAGAAGAACAACCGTTGGAAAAGCTTGAATTGTCCAAAAGTCACTGTCCGCTGAAGCCCCTGCAAGTCAGGACGTAATCACGTAGTAGTTGTTTATTTTAATCATGATCTCTGGAGAGGTCAAGAAGCTAGGCAGAGATGCCAAAATTCTGAAATCATCCTCTCAGGGCAGTTATTGCCTTTGTGATCATCCCTCTCTAAATCTTTGTCTCTCTAGCTGATCTGAGCAGACATTTCACTCTTACTCTCGCACACGTAACACTCTCCATGGGGCTGGGTATCTTTCCAATTTCACTGGTGGAGTTGTAACTTACACTTCATGTACATCAACCCTGGGTGGTGAGACTGGGAACTTCAAAAGTTGCTGATTGATGAGCTGACAGTTTGAGTCTAACCAGAGGCGCCGCGGGAGAAAGGCTTGGCAACCTAGTTCTGGAAAAGTGGCCATTGGAAACCATAGGAAGGAAGCACAATTCTCCTCCAACCCATGGAGTCACCACGGGTCAGAATTGACTCAACAACAATGGTTGGTTGTTGTTGTTATAATATGCCAAACTCACAGGGTAGATCCCTTTTATTTCAAAATTAATCTATGCCAGTGAGTCTTAAGAGAAAAAAAGCAAATAGGTGAGGTGGGCCCTGATCACAGAGGACATGCGGATCTAGGGTAGCTTCAATATAAGAGAAGCTGGGAGAGTTAGAGGGTCTATAATTCGGAAGTGGTGTGCCTGACCCCACTGACAGCCTCCCAGCACCTTCTCTCCTTGCTTCTTCACAGTGGAGCCTCCTTCTCTGTGATCACTTGGTTAGAGCTTCCCTGGCTTTGTCGACAGTGTAGCTGTGTGAGTTCGTTTGAACCACTTTCCAACGTGTTTTGAGGATGGCAGAGCTGTTTTGCAAGTCCTGGGCTTTCAAATGAGAAAGAAAGAAATCTTTCTTGTTTGAACCACTGTCCTTTGGGGTCCTTTGGTTACAAAAGCCAAAGCCTTGTGACAAAGTTAATAAAGATGGGATGATGGAAGAGAGTGTTTTAGGAAATTAGCTTAGTTGTACACAGTCAAGAATAAATAGGGTCCCAACAGATGAGAAAGCTGTATTCATAACATTGCAATCTTGACAAGGAAAGAAATCCGATTAAAATAATATTAAATGTTAGAAAAATATTCAGCTAGAAAACCCTCTCAGAAAATTTTGTGCAGAGATTTGTCTCCTGCTATAGATCGTGTATGAGCCAAGTGTCTAGGGGTGAATACTTGATAGCTGGATCTGTATCCCTAGACACTGGGACAAAATGTTCAGAACAATGGATGGGAAGAGAATGGCGATTTAAGCCTGATAGATTTGCGTCTAAATCCAAGTGTCTTCTTTTAAATTGTAGGCTGCCAGGGATTTATTTATTTGTATGGAGATATTGGCACCTTCCTGTTAGCATGGGAATCCAGGTAGAACTTTCAGCATAGATCTTCATTCATACAGAGGGAATCAACACATGTCACCTGTATCTACCTCTCTTCTACCCCTTCAAACAGGTGTTACAGAGAGCTTGTTGCCAGGGACGTGAGGAAGAAGGAAGTAGAAAGAAAAGGCAGAAAATGCCACTCTGAATTTTCGGGTACCAGATTTAATTAGGCACTAGGTGTTAGGGTCACTAGCCCCAGAACCGAAAGAAACATCTTCAGAAAAAAGCTAATTGAGATCAAAGTCACAAGCATGTACATCTGATTTCCTTACATAGGAAAATCCAAACAGTTCAGATCTGATTTCCAGCAGTGGATGGAATGCTGTCATCAATGACAACTCTTACAACATTCGGATTTCTCGATTTGCTATAGCAGCTGTTTAGTAACAGGACTGTGTTTTGCCTTCAGGATTATCATCAGTCATAAAATAACCTAGGGTTGTTAAGCCTGTCCTTTCTATGTAGCATGTTACCTTAGATTTGCCTGTTTGTATTTCCAATAAGCCCGTTAATCTATCCACCCATGTCTTCCATCATTACCACTTATTGTCAAGTGGTTGATCCCCTTCTAAGCACTTAATTTATATTTATACATTGAACCCTATGAGGTACACACTATTATTACCCCATTCTCCTACCAGGAAAGTGAACAGAAAATTAAGCTTTCCCTCCTTAATCACATAGTTCTTGGGTGGCAGAGACAAGCTCTGTCCCCAAACAGTCTTCCTTGGGACCTGTGATAATACTGCCTCATCAATGTCTCAGAAGGATGCTAAAGTTGAAAACAATTCACAATGTACTGCACAGAATCAGACAAAACTAAAAGTATGAATTCCCTGCCATGGAGTCATTTCCAACTCACAGTGACCCTATCGGACAGGATAGAACTGGCCCTGAGGGTTTCTGAGATTGTAACTCTTTTCAGGAGTAAAAAGCTCCATCTTTCTCCTGGTGGTTTCAAACTGTTGACCTTGAGGTTAGCAGCCCAATGCGTAAAAAGGAAAAACCCAGTAATAGAGATGAAGGTTAAGGAGTAGAGGAGAGATGTGACTTAATCCTAGAAAATACAAGTTTATTATTCTCCTAAATCTGAGATAAAAATTGAATGTAAAATTGTTAACAGAGTCCCCAGGTGGCACAAACAGGTAAAGGCTTGACAATTAGTTCAAAGCAGAGGTGCTTGGGAAGACAGGTCTGGAAATCTGTTTTCTGAAGGTTACAGCCTGGAGAACCTGTGGAGTCATTTCAATCTGCATGTGTGGGGTTGCCTGGAGTTGAGCAAATTGAAAGCCACTAACAACAACAACACTTCTGGGCAGTGGGCACAGAGTGGAATAGAGTGTATTGACAAGGTCCCCATTGTCTATTAAGAGGAAGACAACAGATTCACAAGGAGAACTTGTATCCTTATCAAACCCAACCCCTAATATCGAGCCAATTCAATCGCATAGCGACACTCTCTAGGGTTTCCAAGGTTGTCGATCTTACAGGAGTAGTAAGCCTCATATTACTCCCAAGGAGTAGCTAGTGGTTTTGAACTGTTGACTTTCTGGCTAGCAACCCAAAGTGTAACACACCACACCATCTGAGCTCTGTATCCTTAGCAGCCCTTTATTTGATTTCCCAGTTCTGAGCTTGAGAAAGTACAGAGGTCTCCTCAGTGATTAGCCCCTGACACCATCCAATTGCTTTAATTTTGCTTGCCAGAGATAGAGCTTCAAGTCATGCTCATGTTCCCAAATGCCCATGGATACTTTCTGGAATAAGATTTAAAGCCAGCTGTAATATCTTTCCCCGTTCCACTTTTAGATTATCAATGGACTCTAAAACAATTTGTTTAGAAAATTCTATTTCTTGTGTCTCCTAACATTAAAACAGAGAGTTTTGCTTTTCAAACTGGCAGCTCACATATGGCCAGAACTCTATGATGCATGAATAAAATATTATTTAATAGCAAAAAATACAGAAAAACATTGCTGAAATAATGCTGAAAATAAATGTTAAATTTTACAGTGGTACAAAGGCATGCATGATTACTTTTATTTTATTTCCCTGGGTACCCATGAAAAAGAGAGCAATGTACTAATCTAAAGGAAAATATATATTCTCCAATCATATAAAATTGTTCTAATTTAAGCTATCCTTGCTGGACCATTTTTCTTCTGTGTAGAGAATACATATTTAAATTCCATTGAAATGGGAGCTGTTTGGATAATAATAAATAACTTCAAGAGCTACAATATGTTTTCTTTTGGGCCATCTAATAAAATCTATCATTGTTATGATTATTGTTACCAATAAAATTCCAAAGCCTACATTTAATTTCTACTTCAGTAACTACAGGAACAGGTAATGCTAATGGTTAGCTCTTAATTATTGTTATCCAAATATTGTACAATATTTCTCTGTACAGGAGGCAAACAGCTTGTGCAGCTGTGTCTTGCAATATTTTGTACTCCCACTGGTATGTGAATAAGCCAAGGAGAGAATTTCCTGGTAATGGATACATGTTTATTCCTGCTGATATCATATTTATTTTATGTTTTGAAGGAGAAAAGACACAGGTTTTGGTCACTTTCAACTTGAGATTTTGAAGACGTGAGAGCTTGGGTAGCTCTTGGCCCTGTTATGTCATGGATAAATATTGCCAATGTAATGGAGGAAAATTTAATATGCCTCTTCTATCCAAATCTCTGTAAACGCTCACCAAATGACTGGAGGAGGGAGTATGCAAAACAGGCTGTGTGTAACACTGCCAAGGGCCAGTTTTCATTACCTCACTGTAAAGATGGCCATCATTGAAGCGGCAGCAGATATAAAATTTCCAGGACCTTTGAAGAGCACCCCTTCAAGATCTCTGACATGGCAGAGACCATGAGATGAAAGCTTTCAGAGATGGGGCTACAGAGACAGCATAGCCCTGCTGGAACTCAGGGGGATCTTCCCCTCCTCTGGCCTGAGACTATGGGACTGTGAAAGAGTGATCTTTTCTGTCTACGGATTCTACCTTGTAGCAAGCTATTTACTTCCTTAAGAAACCCCCTTAATGGTGAATATTGTCTCTGAGTTCAGCCTGGGAGTAGAGTGCCATTGAGGAATGGTGGATGTCAGAGTAGGTAAAGAAGGGTGGAGCATGGAGGGATGTCTGATCCCTGCCTCATGTCAAGAAGGAAGCCTTAGGTGGTCCTGTATTTTGACCTCCATTGCCATTTACTCCAGTCAGAAGGCTCTGCTATGAACGTAATCCGTAACCAGCTCAAAGCAAACCCAAGTATGGCAGAGTAGAACTGTGCTCCTCCAAGCTTTTCTTGACTGCGACCTTTTGGAAACATGTGACCTTTGGAAGCCCATTTGAAGGTTAAACATACCCTCACCCTTCAACCTTCCACACCAACTGACACCAGTCATTTCTCCTACACACGCTGTGCTTCTCAGCTGGGTTCCATAATTCATCACAGTGGCCACACAGAACTCATAGTCATGCTCATCACTGTGGAGTTTATTAGGGAAGTTGCTTATCAGGGGAAAAATGCTCTGGATAGAGTTGTTCAGTCCAGGCCGTCCCCGCTCTGCCATGCCCACAGGCAGCCCTTCCTTCCATGCTGTCCAGACTAGGCTCAGGTTTATAGACGGTGAGAGATGCTTAGATGGTGCTCCCCTTTATGATATATTCTCCCAGGGAGCTCTGGCAGATAATAATATTTCACAGCTTTAAATATGATTAGCATCGCAGGCAGAAGAAAACCTTGGTATGGTAATGATTTTTACTCTAGTATCAGATCTACAAGAAAAATTAAATGAAATAGTAGATGGTTTTTAAAAAACAAAGAAAAAGAAAAGAAAGGATGCCCTCGATGAGCAAAGCTGACACGGTGATTACAACCATATGCTCAGTCATCACAACTGTGGGGATGGTGCAGGACCAGACAGCGTTGGGCACAGGGTCACTATGAGTCAGCACTGACTCAGAGGCACCTAACCACAACACCGATGGTTAGCTGTGCTCCTCTGTGCCCTTGTTCCCCGGGTGACTGGATAACAAATGTTCTGAACACAACCACCCCCTTGCCTATGTGGTAGACTTAAATTCAGTGTAAGTCTATTGATCTATAAAATGTATAAAACTGAGGCAAGTTGTAATTCATAAAAGCCATCTAATTGGTGTGTCTTAGTCTCAAGTAAATCATAAGTATGAACAGATATCTGTGTCCTTTATCTACACTTGAAATAAAGCAAGTAATTTAAATCATCGTTTTTTTTTTCTAGTTTAACAAAAGCAAAACAAGATTGTAGCCCTACTGGTATAAAACACGTTACCAGCCCTTCCTACTACTTCTAATGGGGAAATCCATGTCCATGGATACTCTGAAGAGAATGTGCTAATTGGCAACAAGAGAAGTTGCCCCTGTGAACAAAACACAAACAGGACCGAGATAGAAATCAATGGTTATTGTAAAGAGAATGAAGCATTCGTCTCCATCCAATATCCACTGTGTTCGGTTTTTCTCTTTGCATTACTTACTTTTTGAATTCGTTCTTAACTTCAACTGTATACTTATATGAAAAAATATGCAAAATTTTAAAATGTCTGCTTATCTACACAGGTATGTATGGATTGCATCTACATCTATCTGGAAAGCCAGGGAAAAGAAAACAAGATACAGTCAGTGGTTTGCTGTAGACAATTCACAACAGCCTTAACAGAGTTGGTTATGAAATTTTCAGGATCTTTACCCGAGAGCTGCCACCCCCCCCCACCCCCGTGACATCAGTCATGGAAATATTCACACCACAAAATTGGCACATGTTGCAAATGAGAGATTTTGTTTGCTTCCGGAGCTGGTTGTTCAAGTTTCTAGCACACCATTGGATCTTATCATTCAAACAGCAGGCTGGCTTCCCACTATGCCAAGTGGGAGGAGCAGACAAGCTTTCATGTGCCCTCCGGTTCCTGCATTGGGTGGAGAGTTCTCTGCAGTAGCTCATCCTGCTGGAAAGGGAGGGCTGCTACGGGCGCACATGCAGGAAAAAGCCTTTGGGACTCACCAGAGAAAATTGCTCTGTGGCTCTTCGCATCCTCCATTGCTTAGCAGCGTGAACAACCCGCACTCCTTCCTGCTTCTACCTTTAATTACAGTATTAGCATATTTCCCAACCCTGAGAGCAGGTTGGAGACCTGAATGGAGAGGAGCAAAGCTGAAAAGACACTACCCCTCCATCTCCAACCCCAGGCAAATCTAGACAGGAGTTGACAGTGCTGTTGCTTATGAGAATTCCCTGGGACCTCAAAAAGGTCCTAAGGCCAGAGGAGGAATCCGATGGTGAGCCGCTGCTCTTTTGCCACGCGACCAGAAGGTAATGGTGCCCAGCTACCAGTGCCGATGGTTTTAATTAAGTATTCTATAGGCAAATCCCAATCAACGGGGGGAAATGAAGAACTGAATTTAAATTTCTAGATGGAATCTAGACTGTCTGGGTTCACTGAAGCTAGATAACCCCCAGAAGCCCTGCCACGAGATCATCTTTAAACTTTACACTAAAACGATCCCTGAAATCATACTTAAACAGACGTACAATTTGTCTTCATATATGTACATCTAGTTGGAGATCTGTCTGTCTCTTTAAAACTTCTCTCTGTGGGTACAAATTGACAACAGCTGACAAGCTTAGGATGCAAACAAAACTCAATGCCCTCACGTCCATTTTAACTCATAGCAAACCCTACACGACAGGGTAGAACTTCACCCCTGGGTTTACAAGATGGTGCCTTTTTACTGGAACAGAATGCCTTGTCTTTGCACAAGAGAGGAGCTAGTGGTTTTGAAGTGATGATTTTGCAATTAAATGATCAGTCCACTACAGCACCAGGGCAATGAGTTTAAATCAACGGTGGCAGAACAATTTGGAGGGGAGTGGAAATAGTTCAACAATTTGAAGAATGCAATCAATATTACTGATTGGAAAAGGAGAAAAATTAATGAAATTGGGTATGATGGGCTCTATTTCACACACACACACACACACACACACACACACACACACACACACAGCGCCAAATGCATCATAGCTGAGGTTCAGGGTCATCTGAGACAGCATAAACTAGAACCTACACTGAAAGGCAGCAAATGTCTGCCTTGTTCACTGTTCTGTGCCCAGGCACAGAGGATGTAGGATACATATATTTAAAAAATTGGGACTGATGCATTCTCCTGGGATACAAGTAAACATTCTATACATGCTCTTGACCTAAACAGGTCAATCATCCTTCTCTTTCCACCCAATGCTATGTCAGCCACCACATTTCAGATGCTAGTAAAGTGCGCAGTTCTGTGAAGTGCACTTTGGGAATCTTTACCAAAATTGTTCAATGTGTGTATCCTCTCGACCAATAACTCAGCCTACAGAAAATCATCTTACACATACTTGTGCATATGTGGACAACAGTAGACACATGGCCACTCAGCTTTGGCTTTTTGGTGAGGCAGGGTGGTGGTGCTAATTGTAAAAGCCTGCAAACCATCCTCTTTAGGTGATTCAGCACACCAATTAAGGTACAGCTATGATCACATATATGTATATGCTGAAAACTTGGATATAGCTTTCGATGCTGATATATAAAGGAGCCCTGATAGCCTGGTGATTACATATTGGGCTGCTAACCACAAGGTGAGCAGTTCAAAACCACCAGAAATTCCATGAGAAAGAGGAATGAGGCTTCTGATCCCATAAAGAGCTGTAGTCTCAGAAACCCACAGGGGCAGTTCTAGCCTGACCTATACGGCCATCATGAGTCAGAACAGACTCGATGGCAGTGAATAAATGCTCTCAAGATGTTATTTAATAGGAAAATAAGACGACGCATGTGACTATGTAAGCAATCTTCCCATGTATATAAACATATACTTTGCCTACAGAAATTTCTTTAAAAGAACCAGAAGATATTTTTTGTTTTAATTTTTTAAATTTATTATTACTTGGAAGCTAAGACATATAGCACTCCATATTATACATATCACATCAAGCAGAATGGTGCAATTGCTACCACAATCAGTTTCCGCACATTCTTTTCCTTTCTGGACTCCTTGAGATTGTGTTCCTTTTATCTACTGCTCCCCATTTCCCCCCCCTAACTGTTGCCCTGTGCCCCCAAACCCTTATCCTACTTGCTATCCTTATAGGCTCATCAGTCCTGGGTTAACAAGATAGTCTCTTGGGAGAGAAAACTTGGGATTGATTCATTTCTATAGTATTTGTCACTGAACAGAGTCATGAGTCCATTAGTGTCTATAACATGTTCTGTGAAAGAGGATATGATGTGATTTCGTCATTGTGTGAGTGCCTGGTCCTACTTTTTCTTGAACTATCTTGCATAACCTCTCATCACCAGTGTGCTGAAAAGGATGTGTGTTAGGTCCTCCAACCACATCACAAGCAATCCCTTCATATCTGACGTGGATCTCGCTCACATCTCCATTAGCTTTGGGGCCAGTGGAGCCAATGATGTAAACCACGAAGAATTTTTTTTTCTGTTCTTGGTTTTGAAAATGGTCATAATTGTGTGAAATATGTCTAAACCATGAGCAATAATGTTGTCTGATCTTTCCACCTCCATGCTGTCTAGTAACGTTTTGTTTCACTTCCAAATTAATATTTATCTTTGTTCTTGCCGCTTTCATGCGGAGGGATTTTTCTGCGTTGGGGCTCACGATGCACTCTGTAGCAATATTTTCAAGCGAAATTTAAACAGAGATGTGTGATATGAGTCAAAGTGTACAAATTCATGTTTCGATGCGAAACTTGTTAGATAGAAAGTACAGTACATCCATAAACCAGCAGCACAGGCATTTATTAATGATCAAGATGTGATGGTAAATAAAAAACATATTGCTCTATATCTGAGAGGGATTCCAGGGTGTGCAAGGGTGGGGACTCCCGTGGGTGATGCTGTCAGAGGGATGACACCCAAAGGACGGCCTATGAAATGGTTGTGCAGAGTTTCACAGTGTGTGCCAGGCAGCACAGTAACTTTGCATAGAAGACACATAGGAGACACCTGTTACTTGCAGGAAGCTGATGCACCCACCACCTCTTGTTCTCGAATCAGACTTCTGATTAGAGAACTATAGGACTATGTTCATAACCCTATACCTTATAGAATTCTGGGCATGTATGTGGGCAGATGTTCCCCCAAATATACATTATATGCCATATGCCTGTACTTTCTCTGTTCTTTAAAAATTTTGCCATTGTAAGCATTCCTTTTGTATTTAATAATAATAATAATAATAATAACAAATCACCATTAAAAAGTGAAATGTTAAAAATATTTAGACTTTCAAATATAATAATAGGTATGTGCTTAGCTAAAGAAGCACTTGGGATTTTTTTTTTTAATCAATTTATTGGGCCTCATACAATTCATCACAATACATAGATCAATTGTGTAGAGCACATCTATACATTTGTTGCCCTCATCATTCCCAAAATTCACTTGCCTCTTGGG
>NW_022103919.1:10849865-10851192 GCF_000313985.2 Echinops telfairi
GTCTATGGACACTAAGATGGAATGTGGCTAGTCCCAAAGGAATAACAGTGAATGGTACATTCTACACTGCTCCTTAGAGTGGCTGCTGACCTAAGAAATGTCTGCCAAGTTTCAGCGCATTATAAGAATGAGTAAGCCAAATAAAACTGTATCTTTTGAGGTAGGTCAACCCATCTTCCCAAGTCTCATTTTGTCTTAGTGGTAAAGTGTCTGGGTGGTAAGGGATGGTTTCTAACGTCCTTTTCAGATTGCATATTTCAAACAAGACCCTCTGAGGCATGCTGGGAAGTAAATTATACTTTATTAAAAATGTATGTGAGTCTTCCCAGTAGACGTCAGTGCTTGTTTATGCAAATTGCATCTGTATGCTCCCGCTCCAGCTTATTTAGTAATTAGCAATACTCGTCAGTAAATCCACTTGACCTAGAAGCCCTGGCATATACAGAGTGAGGGCCTTCCTCTGTGGATGTGGAAAAGCTGATCAATTCTGAAATGAACTTCTGCCAGACCACATCACTCCCAATGACCCTCTTGTCACATTTGGAGAGCTAGTAAGGACACAGAGGGAACTATCTGACCTCAGGATTTGCAAATTAGGAGCCCCGGTGGCATAATAACGGTAAGCTCTTCAAAATCACTAGCTTCCCTGCAAGAGTAAGATGAGGCTTTCTACTCCCATGAAGAATGACCGTCTCATAAACCCACAGGGGAAGTTCCACCCTGTCCTATAAGATCATTATGAGTCCAAATCCACTCAATGGCAGTGAGCTTGGAGATCTTGTTCAGAGGATTTGCAATCCAGTCATTAGAATGAGATAAGGACGACAACCTCGAAGGTGATATCAGCCTAAGAGGGGCAGGACCAAGAAGCGATTTATAGTGGCTTTTGCCAAATTCACTGCCAACTCTCCAGACCTGAGTCAGAGCCAACTACATATATACAAAGGGCTGGCTTTGTAGTGCAGCGGAACTGACCTTCATTCTCAGAAGGGGATCAGACCCTTAGAATTTAATATTTTTGAGTCATGGTCTTCAAATTCTTAGTTTATCATTGAAAGAGTACATTGGAATTGCAGAGTCTAGTTCAACAATGGGGAATGTGGCAGGGTTTGGGAGCCTAAGCTTCCCTGGTACCTCTCACTGCACACTTGGGATGGTTTCTGCTCACTCACAATCCCAAGCTTGCCCAGGGATCACCCTCATCCCTTTCCACTCCCAATGGGGCCTGAGTGCAGTCATCCTACGAGTAACCCTGAGCAACATTAAGTAGGAAAGTTTTTAAAATCATCATGAAAGGTCCAGAGAGAGAAATCACATGAAAAAGAAG
>NW_022103919.1:10852717-10883393 GCF_000313985.2 Echinops telfairi
CTCTGCCCTTCAATTAACCCCACTTGTGTCTATCAGCCAGGTTGGCACAATAAACTAACTCACTGCTTTTTTTAAAACATTCACTGTGACCAGAAAGAACCTTCCCAGGAGATGCCACTGGGTGCACTAACTCAGAGCGAGTTGCCTCATGCTCTCCTAGTGGGAAAAATGTGTATTATAAAAGCTCTGTCCAGCAGAGCTCTTTTCTGCGTTTTTTTGGGGGTGGGGGGTGGGGGCAGGTAACTCCATCATATGTTCAAAGATCAATCATATTTGCTACAGGGTATTTACAAGGAATTTGGAAAGATAGGCTAGCTTTTATAGAAAGACAATTAACAGGGAACACGTGAGGCAATGAAGTCTACCTAGATTCCACTGCTATCTCATCACTCAATAATTGCTTGCCTTTGGGAAAAGTGACCTCTGTGTTTAAGATTCCTCATCTTTAAAAGTACGATAATATATGTAGCTCCCCAAATAATTGTGGAGAGGGTTAAATGCTTAGAACAGCATATAGTACATAAATGCTGATTCAGTGTTAGATTTAAGAGTTCAAAGAAATGGAGTTTCTTAGGGCACACTTCTAATGGTGCCAAGGCTATGCATAGTAGAGGTCTTTGTTTGTTGTTTTGAAAAATATATTTTTATCATTTTATTGTGAATTGGGAAAAGATTTACAGAGCACATCAGTTGTCCATTCATCAATTCACACAGATCTTGTTTCACATTATTGATTGCAATCCCCACAGTGTAACATCACTAATCCCCCATCCTCTCTGTATTTCCCCTTTCATTCCTCCATCTTTCCCTCCTCCTCTGAACTTTTTCCTTGGTCCAATGCTTCCCTTTTTATCTCAGGTGGTTGGTGATTCAAGGAAGGACTGACCTCCAGAATTATATTTGTCACCACGTGCACTTCTCTAGTGTTTGTCTAAAACTTGAGCCTGAGGTGAGTTCATTTTCAGTTCTTGTGGCAGTCACTTAATCTGGTATCGATTTAAGGATTAAGAGTGTAGGGGTGGAGTCTAGGCTGTTAATCTGGAGATAGCCAATGAGATTTCTGGGAGGGCATGGCTTTCTGAGAATTCTGGGAAATCTGGTACTTCCTCCTTGGAGGCGGAAGACACTTCTCTCTCTCTCTCTCTCTGCTACTTTCTGGGAGACACTGCAGAAGACAAGCCACATGGACGCAACCAGACCTCGGAAGCTGGAGAAGCCACAGAGAGACCCCTGCCAGCACTGCGATGCTTACAACGCCACTGGACCCAAAGACTTCCTACCCACTGCCCTGTGATCTTCTGCATTCGGCATCATTGCATGTTTTTCATGAGTCTGAAGAGAGCTTTATAGATTGGTATCAGCCATGTGGGCTAATATCAGACTTATGGACTTGGTGTGGAACTGGGTTGGGATGTTTTCTCAATGTTCATTTGCTTTTGTATATAAATCTCTTTCTTATACATATATGTGTGTCCATGGATTTGTTTCTCCAGTCCACTCAGACTAACACAGTTCTATGTTGAATTTTTTACAGCATTACAAAATGAAAAGAGCCACATCCATCCTTGTCAAGTGTATTCATAGGCACCTGATGGGTTGGAGTGAAACTGCTCCATGGGGTTTCTGAGGCTGTGAGCCTTTATGGAAACAAAGGGCTACATCTCTTTAACAACTGACTCTTTTAGTTATCAGTGGAGTGCTTTAGCCCCTGCACCACCAGTGCACCTCCATGCCATTAATAAACAAGCAACTCTAAGTTTAATAATTGAACACCCATTAAAAAAGGATCTTGAGTAAATTATCTGGATGAAAACATTGAATGTCATTCCTAATCGAAAATACATTCACACGCACATACTTGCACACACACAGGAGAGCACTTAGAAATAAGAGACTTAGTTTAACTACATGTTTTGTGAATTATTTCAGAAATGATTATCATTGGTTTTACCAACCTCAAAGAGTCTTATTTTGGTATTAGGTGGTTCTAATGAAAGTAGGCAAACATCTGTCTTACATTCTGGCTCTTTAATTAGCTACACTGCCACACTGACTCGTTGGCATTAAAATTTTGGATGATTATAAATCAGATAAAAACTGCATCTGCCTACCCACCAATTTTTAAATTTTCTACTAGAGGAAACTTATGCTTCTTCACAGATGTAAAATCATCAACTGATGTTTCCATTTAAATCCATACTGGGAAAATACAGAAAAATTACATTTGTCTGACCATGGATATTTATCTGTAGCAGACAGAGTTTCTAAAATATCCATTCAAATTAACGTTTCTGGCTGTGTACTCCCAACCAACCCCGGCGGCAATCTCAAGATCATAGGAATACATCAAATGTTCTAAGGGCAATTTACTTGGTGTTGACTGCTTATCATTTATCTGCTTTGGATTTAATTATGTAATTATGTAATGGTCATTCCTAATACCATTTTTATGCCATTGTAACTAGGTTGAAAATAGCTGAGGTTGGAAACAAAAGTTAGGACACCATTCTAATGGTGTCAACTCCTTGACATTCACATAATGCTATCTCCGTGATGCCCTGCAATGCCTTCTTAGTTAATATGTGTCAGCATAAAGAGTAAAGAGAAAATGCCAATAAAGTAGGCAAGAGCTAAATAATAATGAGAGTCTTTTAGCCCTGGTGGCTCAGTGAGTAAGTGCTCCCCTGCTATCCTCAAGGTCTGGTTTGAACCATCAGAGGTTTCCGAGGAAGAAAGACATGGCATTCTGCTTCCATTAGGAACACAGCCTTGAGAACACTATGGGGCAGCAGTTCTCCTCTGTCCTAAAGGGTTGCTCTGAGTCAGAAGTGATTTCATAGCAATGGTCTGGGGTTCTTTCTTTTTATGATCTTTTTAATGGTGGGTCTGAGGACACAAGCCACAAACAAAATTGGATGCTCAGAAGGTATCTTAACTTCTCAGAACTCCCTCTCTGTGTACAAGAAATGAAGTAAACTGGAGAGTCTATTAAATGCCTTCCAGGTCTAACGTCAGTGATTCGATTGTTGTGAAGTTAAACGATCTTATGTGACTTGTTCAAACCAAGGAAGAGAGAAAGGGTTGTTCTGGAAGCCGAGATGATTTAGGTTGGGTAAATAAAGTCAGCAGGTTAATAATGTTTTTTAAAGACGTGGTTTTTCAAGGAATTGTGTCTTATTTTGCTGGTGGAGACCCAAAAGGGTCATGTAAAAACACAGTAAGGTACTCAAATTGACATCTATTGTTAACAACTTTAAGATAGCAGCAAAAGAATAGTTAACATCTTAGAAGACAGTTTGAAAAAGCCTTTACCAGTAGATTTTATATGGAGAGTTTGAGCTGGACCCTCATCAGAAACCTTTCAAATGCTCGGTGTGTGTGCCCCTAGGAGCAGCCTTGAATTGGATAATGCAATATGGCAAGTAAGGCATTTTATAGAATCCACTGAGCGCTTCATAGTGGTGCAGGCCTGTGTGCCGGTTGAGTCTCTTGGATGTTACAGAAATTGAAGTGGCTGCATGACTGTGTGAGATAGAAATAATTTTATCAAGAAAATAATGATAATTTATGAATTATGAAGGGTTCATGAGGGAGGGGAAGGGGGAGGGAGAGGGAAAAATGAGGAGCTGATCTTAAGGGCTCAAGTAGAAAGCAAATGTTTTAAGAATTGTGATAGCAACAAATGTACCAATGTGCTTGACACAATGGATGGATTGTGATAAGAATTGTACGAGTCCCCACTAAAATGATTTTTTTTAAAAGAAAGAATTGTATCAATCATTACATGTCTTTAATATCTCCCATGTACCATATCTTCGCCTTTGCAATCTATCCCTCTGTATTTTAAGGAGGAACCAAGCCTAAAAAGGACTTACTCTGAAATTACATAGTGCCGCAATGATCTGACTACCCATCTCAGGGCTTCGGTTGAGTGAAAAAGGACTGAGAAAGGTAGTGAGTGCAGCTTGTACCGAGGACCATTTGGGTTGGCCTCTTTGTGTCTTTGTAATGAGGAGGCTCACATGTTGAAAGGCATTCACCGTTCCCAGTATTTCATATAAACCAACAAGCTCACTGGTATCAAGTCGATGCCAACGCCCAGCATTCCCATAGGGCAGGTGTAACTGCCTGGTGAGTTTCTGGGACCAGAGCTCTTTAATAGAGTAGAAACCCCCATCTTTCCACTTGGACCTGGCTAGTGGTTGCAAGCCATCGACCTTGCGGTTAATAGCTGAACCTGGGACCACCAGTTCACCACGGTGCCTAGTATCTTATATAGGTCTATAAAGTGTATTATTGCATATATCAGGCAGCTTTAAAAGGTTTTTGCAAAACAGAACTAAAAGGTAATGGAACATTTCCACGATCTTTTAGAATCTCTTATATATGCATATGTGTTCATTAAATATTAGTTAATATTACTATAATTTAAATGTATGTGACAACTACTGCCAAAGATAAACTTTTTCAACTTCTGCCACCTGAAATTGATTAAAAAATGCATTTAAGATGCCTTACTAATTACAGGTGATGGGAATTCCAAAGTTGAAAACAAAGAAGGATTCATATTTGGAAAATATAGCCTTAGTAATAAGTGACATTGGAGCTCTCAGGATAAGATTTTGTGCAACAAAGAATTTCTTCGTTACAAATGCCATTTCCAACAACACACACAGTAACTATGCACATAAGCCTCCCATAATGGATCATCAGAATCAAATCAATGGCACCTGATAAAAGATACAATAGAGAAGCTCAGTACCATCTCTCAGAAAAAGGTCAAGTACTGACTGGAACAGACCATCAATTGTTCCTATAAAAGTTCAAGTAGAAGTTGAAAAAAATCAAAACACATGTATAAGTACCTGTATATTGCACCTGGATTTAGAAGCCATCTCAGAGTTCATGCGCTGACCCGTAATGACCAAAGACCTGACAGGTGGTGGGATGACATCAAGAACAGCACACACAAACAAACCAAACCAGGGCATTCAAATGACAAGAACAAAGAAAATACCATAGTGGGTGTCAGAAGAGCCTCTGCAGGTGCTCTAGAATGCAGAGGAGAAGCTAATGCAAAGGGAAGAAATGGTGATGGAAGAGTTGAATATTTTCCATCCTTTTAAATCAGAGGATCACTCAAAAAGACAAAGGAAAGCATTCTAATGAATTATGCAAAGGCCTGGACTTAGAAAACCAACAGGGAAGAACGAGGGTGGCATTACTCAAGCTGAAAGAATGGAATAGACAATCCAAGCCTTGGTTATTGTTGTTAGGCCCACTCAATTCATAGCGACCCTACACTCAACAGAATCTAGCACGGTCTGGTCCTGAACCCTCCTCACAATTGCTCTTATGGGTAAACCCATTGTTGCAGCAACTGGTTCCATCCATCAAGTTGGGGGCTTCCTCTTTGTTGCTGCCCCTCTACTTTACTAAGCATGGTGTCTTGTTCCAAGGACTCCTCTCTCCTTAAACAAACACATCCTTACCTCTAAGGAGCGTGCTGGATGTATTTCCAAGACAGATTTGTTTGTCTTTCTGGCAGTCAATGGCACTTTCAACATTATTCACAGCACTATAATTCAAATGCATGGACTCTTCTTTGGTCTTCCTTATTCAATGTCCGACTTTCACATGCATAAGAGGGAATTGAGAATATCCTAACCTGGGTCAGGTGCACCTTATTCCTCAAGGCAACAGCCTTGCTTTTCAACATCCTAAAGAAGTCTTGGGCAGCAGAAAGGGTCACACATGGGGTTGCTGCTAATCACAAAGCCAGAAGATATATGTAAACTTCATACCTGAGTCCCTCTGGCCAACAAAGATTAGGTTTTCTAGTTTCACAAAGAGTTAGAGTCTCAGAACCCCACAGAGCCAGTTCTACCTTGTCCTATGGGGTCTCTATAAGTCAGAATTAACAGTAATGAGAATTTAACTGAAGAATTGTATTGTTGACAAATTTCATAGGCAAAATATTGAATGCTGCATGAAGCATCAAACTAAGATCAAAGGAATGCACAGCATCACTCTATCAAGAAGATATGGTAGACAATAATTTAAATGTTGGGATGCGACCAATAACCAATGGTATTGAAAGGAGAGGTCCAAGTTGCACTGAAGCCACTGGCAAAACAAAGCTCAATGAACTGAGCAAATACCAATTGAAATGTTTCAGCACACGGATGCAGTGTTGAAGGTGCTGATTCATCTACGCCAATACATTTGGAAGAGATCTACCAGAACAACTGACTGCAAATGATCCATATCTGTGCCCACTCCAAGGAAAGTGTGTCCAGCAGAATGTGGACATTATTAAACATCATTCATATCATGCTCAAAATTGTCCTGATTTTATTTCAAAAACGATTGCAGCAGTTCATTGGCAGAAAAGTGGCAGAAATTAAAGTGGAAAGAAGAAGATGTGGCACTGGGTTTTAGTTTGGGGAGATCAATGGGATACTGAGTGTTTAAAATTAGGAAAGTTGTACATGACGGTTGTATATGTTCATCATACATATTCAATCAGTTGTTCACAGGTTTGTTAGGTACGGTGGAGTCAGTACCAAAGCATAGTGACGCTACATGCATGTGAAGGAAACACTGTATACTGAGCAAATGACCCAAGAAGAGCCTGGACACACCACCTTCAAATGTGTGTAGATCTACAAATGCTAAAAAACAATACCTTACAGTTTTATCATTTTGCTTAATAAAAGTCTGTGATTTGATGGCAAAAAGAAAGAATCATGGAGCATCACAATTGGAGGAGAAGACTCATGAACATACCATACTATGCAAATGATCTAACCTTCTTTTTGGAAAGTGATGAGGTCTCGAAATACTCACTGATGACGATCAGACACCGCCTCTAATATGGATTATACCTCAACATAAAGAAAACAAAAAAACCCAACTAGTTTAGTAAGCAACATCGCAGTAAATGGAGAGAAGATTGGTGTTGCCAAGAATTTCATTTTACTTGGCTCTCCAATCAACACCCATGAATGTAGACTTCAGAAAAACAAATGATGTATATTGCATCAGATGAACCTGCTGCAAAATAACTCTTTACAGTGTTAAAGCAAAGATAGCTCTTTGAAGAATAAGGTGTATCTGGTTCAATCCATGGTATTTCCAGTTGTCTCATTTGAATGTGAAAGCTAGACAATGAATAAGATAGAATGAATTACGGTGTTGGTGAAGAGTATTAAATGTGCTGTGGACTGCCAGAACAATGAACAACTAACTATATGGTGGACGAAGTATAGCCAGGATCTTCCTTAGAAGCGAGCAAGGTGAGACTTTGATAGGCAGGAACAATGGTTTGCTCCACTCAGGGATATGTCTAGGCATTAGAAAGTTAGGAAGTTCAACCTTCAAGTTGTTACTCAGATCTCTCCTCCCAGCCTCATGCTGCATCCCCACACCTGCATTTCACTGGCTTTCACAATGCGTCTTCCTCCTGCAAGTTCCCATGTCTAAGGTCTGCTTACCATTGGAAATAGACTTTGAAGTCCAATTGAATTGCCATTCCCTTTCAAAGGCCTTTTCAGATCCCACCAATGGGGCCTAATTCTTTCCTTTCTGGGTTCACCGTTGCTCTTTGTTTACAACATTGAAAGAGCACATATTGTAATATGCCTTTTTTTAAAGCACTATTTTCATTCTATCTGCTTTTCTGACTACCCTTAGGCTCCTAGAGGAAAGAGTCCATTTGACTGGTCCCTGTACTCCCAAAGCATCCAGCGGGGAGGTGCACATGTGGGCCCTCAATCTATTGGCACCTCGTGGAATGCCTGGGTACACTGTGTGCTAATGCACAGAGTACTCGGATTAATAAGCTTTGGGGGAGAGAATGAGTGCAAACTCATTTTCTTTTTTTCAAGAAGAAAAAAAATAGATTTAAATATAGGCTGTTGTACATTTAGGCCACTTTTACTGGCTATAAAGATTAGAAAACATCATAACTAATAAATGACTTCAGGGTGAGTACATGGTGTAACTGTCTTTTGAAAACTACAATCTGCATGGATACCAAGCAAATACGGATTGGGAGCTCAAATATTTGAAAAGCTCTAAAAACGTGGACATGATGTTCTTTGGATTCAAATGGTGACAGGAAGCAATTGTGACGGCAGTCCATCTGTTTTAACCCTTCCACTGTGATTGTTTTTCAGGCAAGTATTAGCTGTGTCTCTCCATGGTGCTGGGAATACAGAGACGACAGAGTGCTACTCAACCCGCTCTCGTCCACACGGAGCCAGCGGTACAGAGAGAAGGTTACAACTCTCCAGTCAACTGTAGGAGAGAAGCAGCTTGGGACAAGCACCGAACCAGGGAGCTACTGATTAATTCAAATCACAGACTTGTTGATGTTCTGGGCCATCAAGTCAGTTTCAATGTACGGCTCCCCTATGTACAACCGACTGAAACACCGCCCAGTCCTGTGCCAGCCTCACAGTGGCTCCTAGGTGTGAGCCCAGCGGTGCAGCCATTGTGTCAATCCATCTGGTTGGAGAGTTTCCTCTTCTTTTTTTTTTTTTGCTGCCCTGCTACTTTACTAAACCTGTTGTCCTTCTCCCATGACTGGTCTCTTCTGAACGTATGTCCAAAGTAGGATAGAAAATTTGATGGTACCAGAAAAGGGAGACTCTATTTTAGGAGAGAATCTGTTCAAAACACATTTTGAAAGCTGAGTGGGGTTTCCCTACCTGGCAAGGAAGGGAATTGCAGTCTATCAAGTGGGAACAACATGGGAAATTATCTGAAAGTATGAATTAGCTTGTGATGACCTAGGATCTAGTATAGCATGCTTTTCACATATCATAAAATTCAATGATCGTTTATCACACAAATGATTGTATCAACTTGGCTACCAAAATATTGGATCAGAAATACTGCTCTCTGGCTCTAGACTCAGTTTACTTAATATGACGTTAAGGTCATGCTAACTAAGATTCCTTACTTATAGGTATTAAGCAGTAGAATTTCTAAGGCATGATGAGATTTTCCTACTCATAACTAGTCCAAGATGCCATGATGACCTTGAATGTACATATAGGTGAGATCTTTTCAGCTTTAAAACTCTTTAACTTCACTTCACTGTGATTTTCCTTCCTTGAAAGGCCGTTCACGTTCCTTTGATTTTTATAGTTGCTCCATTCGAACTTGATATTTGCACTTGTCTGTTGGAACCAGGCTATGCTACGATGACACATATGTGAGAGATGGAAAGTGAGTATGAGAAAAGTATGATGGGGAATTGAAGAGTAAAGATAAAGCATCTAACCTATTGTTCATCTCACTGAGAACTTATCCTGGTAATATCTTAGCTGTTATATCTTAGTTGTTCTCCAGGCTAAAAGGCAACCTCAAACACCAACACGGGTGTGTAAGTCATGCAAAATATGAGTGTCCATGCACAAACCTACATACATAATATAGAAGCAAACATTTGTCTTATATATAATATATATTATACACACGCATGCATACATACATCATCCACTGTCATCAATCTATTCTGACTTAGGGACGTTATGGGGTAACAAATACTGCAAGTCTTTAAGGGAGCAGAGAGCCTCATATTTCTCACTTAGAGCAGGGGGTGGGTTTAAATCACCAACTTTGCAGTTAGCTACCGAATTCATATTCCACAGAGACACCAAAGATCTTTATATGGATACATATATACTACATTATATAAATTAATCAAACAAAAAATATCCTCATTGCTGTCAGTTCATTTTCAACTCAAGGTGACCCTACAAGTCAGAGAGGCGCTGCTCAATAGGGTCTCCAAACCTGTAATCACATGTAAGAAAACGGCCACATTTCTCTCCTGTGGCTTTGAACTACCAACCTTTCAGTTAGCAGGAGAGCATTTAACCACT
This sequence comes from Echinops telfairi, assembly GCF_000313985.2. Taxonomy (NCBI): domain Eukaryota; kingdom Metazoa; phylum Chordata; class Mammalia; order Afrosoricida; family Tenrecidae; genus Echinops; species Echinops telfairi. Next base: position 10,862,614 of record NW_022103919.1, read on the forward strand.
GTGCTATCAGAGTGTGTGTGTGTGCTGGTGGTGCTGTGTGATAAGCATTGGCCTAACAGCTAGGTCAGTGGTTCAAAAGCACCAGTCACTTCGAGCAAAAATGGTGAGGTTGCCTGCTCCTGTAAAGATTTGAGGTCTGAGAAGCTTTTCATAGGGTTACGGCAGTGAGTTTATTTATATGTGTGTGTGGGTACACACGTGGGTCCAAAAGTTCATGGAAAAATTACATTATCTTTTAATACCATCTTTCCGTGAGGTTTCTAAAGCCTCCTCACTATCTATACACAAATGCACACACACATAATGTGTATATTCATTGTATGTGTGTATATATAATGTATTATATATTGTTATATGCATCTCATCTTGTGTGTATATGTAACAAAAAGTTAGTGAGAAAATGAAGTGAAAAGACGAGGGTATTTTCCCATGAACTCAACTGTGAACTTTTAAAGTTTGTGCATGTATGTGTGCTAGACAAGGATATTGCATAATGCAAGAACACATAAACACACCGTCTCCTTTCCTGTCTAACTTCCGTAAATCATCTTTTGAGGTGCATCAAAAAGACAGTCACACGCTGTAGGTCTATCATTCATGTATCTTCCTCTACAACACCTGCAAGTTTTTTTCTCCCTCTAGAGGCATCTGGCTACTTCACTTGTAGAAATTCACTCATACCGTTTTCTTTTTGTCCCAGACACAGAAAGTATTATTTGAATAATGATTTGAAAACATAAAGAGTTGTCATAAAACTGTCTCATAAAATTCTTCTTAAAAAAAAAAATTCTTCTTAAGGGCCATGGATTTTAAAGTGGAGTCCTGGAAGTTACATGGGAGATCATACAGATAAGCAAGAATTCCCCTCCATAACCATGGCTTGTGGTTTTCTGTGGCACGCACGCAGGCACAGGGTGCCCTAAGTCAGTGTCCTCTAAGGTGGGCCCTCCAGCAGGTGGATTGAGCAGCTGCTCTGTGCAAGGGCCTGGTATGAGAGAGAAGATCTTGCCATGAATGAAGGACAGCCCAGCCAAGGAGTGGTGAACATTGGTGGAACAGTAGAGCTGGAATGCTCTGGCTAGGACTAGAGAAAGATCTCTCTCTTGGCAGTATGGAAAGGGGAGTCAAACAAGGCCTCATCAAATATATGGCATTCCAAGTCTTGAAGGACAGGAGGAATTTAGACATGTGAAAGAGTTCAGACATATTTTATACCAAAGGAATGGTCTGTCTCAAAGGGGAATTGCTAAGAATCTCCCCTTCCCTGGAGTTGCAAAACAACTCAGCAAATACCCAGCAGACCTTCTACTCAGAAAAACAGCTGGTTTTCACAAAGTAGGGCAACTAGGTTTGTGGTTTCTTTTTCTGAGATAAATCTTGGCATCTGACAAGTCCCATACCTGTCACCATCTTGACCATCTTTCACATCTCCCTCAAGTTGTTGAAAAACAAAGCCACCGTCATCCGGTTGATTTTGACTCATTGTGACGCAGGGCTTCCAGGGCTGTGCATTTTCACAGGAATAGACAGCCTCATCTTTCTCTTACAGAGCACTCATGGATTAGAAGCACTGACCTTACGGTCAGCAGCCCTGAGCCTAACCCAGACCTCCACCACACACACACACACACACACACACACACACACACACTCACAAATGCTTCCCAGACTGGGACACTGTTCTTCCTATTTGACCAATACAAGCACAGTAAGAGCACTATTGGCTTTTATGTATTTCTGTTCGGATGCCCTAGCACAAAAGTTAAGTCATTATCTCTCTCAAATGACATTAAAGTTAGGAGGTTGACTAATGCTTATTCCTTTGTGGTCTTAGACAAGGTTTTTAACTCCTCTAAGCCTCAGTATTCTTCTTGGTAAGAGGAAGATAACGACTACCTACTTCCTGGAGTATCTAGGAGAAATAAATAAAATTATTTACACCAAGAATTTAGTATAGTGCCAGTCACAGATGTCTCAGCGTTAGCTACTATCAGTAATGCAGTCATACGTAGTCAATGAAGTTTTCAATCTCTTGATTTATAGCTGCAGAAAGAAATGTGTAACTCCCCCGGCCCTTTCTTAGCAAGTTTCATGAAAAATAATTCTTTGTATTTTCTACATTCTAAATTAGTATTATTTTTCATCTGATGCAAGCTACTCCTCCATCCTCAGGCTTCCTAAAGGAATATTTTGAAATATCAAAACTTGAGAAAATTATACTTGTCATTTCTGTGCAGACAAGACATCACATTCTTTGATCTGCTGACAGCCCTTATTACAAAAATTATATTAATTGTGGTAAACGATAGGCAAGCAAGGTCATGGTGTTTCTGTAGCATGTGCAAATATGCATGTGTTGCTTTGGCTATGTCAAGAGAAGGAAGGGTGGGGATGCTGCTGCATATCAACCCACCATGGCTCCAAGGACCAGGTCATAGACTGTGTGGGGAAGGGTGGCCCTTGAAGTTGAATATGGCAGTCACCTACAGCTCTTGAACGACAGAAAATAAGACTGAACTTGTATCCTCATTCAATATATAGAAGAGATGGGGATGGATGGAAATTCAGATGTGACTTCTCAAAATTGTTTCCAGAATAATCCATTGACTCTTTTGAATGATGAAACTTTTTCCTGTATTTTCTTCTTGCTGTACGGTTGCTTCTGAGTCAATTCCATGTCATAATGATGTGATTGGACGGAGTAAACCTCCCCCAGAGAGCTTCCTAGGTTGTAATATTTATGGGAGCCTATTGCTATGCATTTTCTCCCACACAGTTGCTGGCGGATTTGCGACATTACTATTTTGATTGGCAGTGAGTGCTTAACTTTGTGCCTCCAGGGTTCCTTCAGTGTCTTCGTAATATTTTATAAATTATAAAATATGTTTCATCCAAGATTTCAGGATCAGGTTAGTAAGGTTTTTACGAATGAAATCAGCTATACACTTTAGGACTGCCATGCAGATTTAGGGAAACAGGGTGGACAATTAGGTTTGGGGTCCAGTTGATTGGGGCAGAATTTTCAGTAGTTTGACAGCAGAAGCCTCCTCTACAATACGATCCAAAATAATGCAATCAACACCATGATGGGGTCACGATGAGCCACCCCAGTGACTGGGGTCATAGCCCTGATGATATTGCCTCAGGGGTGTGGTTAACTTGATACTTATGTAGATGCTCTGGGGAGCTTCACTTCTTGCTGACCTGGCTGTCTTATCTGTTGCATCCACCTGGCATTCTTGAGCAACAGCTGGCCATATTGCCTGTTGACCCTGGGAGCTAATAATGACCGAGCATATAAGCTGCTGAGCCTGAGAGCCATCAGAGCAGGCTGACTTTGGATTCATGCAACTCTGCCAACCGTAGGTCAGATCTGCTGTGGTTTTCCTGCTTCTGCTTCATGTTTCTGATCCCTCAGCCTCAGCCGCTGATGGTTTAGGAAGAGCTTTCATCTTAACATCTGACACACAGACTAGAATGGACTGGACATACCTGCTCCCACAACTGTGTGAGTCATTTTTCTTGACATAAATTCTCTTTTTATAGACTTACATAAGCCCCACTGATTTTGTTTGTTTCTGATTTGGTTTGTCTAGAGAACCCAGCCTAACGCAGAAGAGAACATTCATTGGGGATTCTATTTCTTTTTGCTCTGATTATCAATTTCTGAATCTTCAAGATTAATATGGAAGAATTCATTACCATTGATGAAATTAAAGTCCTCTAATCTATGATGCTATTATAATATACATCTTAAACTAAGCCCTATGACATGGAAAGTTATGAATTGGGCCGTTAACCACAAGATTGGCAGTTTGAAACCACAAGGTGCTTCACAGGAGAAAGATGAGGCTTTCTACTCCTCTAAAGAGTTACAGTCTCAGAAACCCACAGGAGCAGTTCTCCCCTATCATATAGGGTTGCTATGAATTATAATTGACTGGCTGGTACTGAGTTTTTGTTTGTTCGTTTGGTTTGTTAATATAAATGAGTGTTTATATGGGTCAAGAATTGTGCCAGGGATGAAGAAATAGCAAATTTTAAAACTTCCTTCCTCGTTTAGGGATTAACTGTGAATGATATTTAAAATAAAAAATTTGAATATTCTTCCTGTCCTGAATGTCCCAATTTTTGAAGTGTGAATGCTTCTCTTTTTCTCTCCCACTTCCATGCCCTAGCCTCTATCATTCCATAGCGCCTGCTAGCATAGTGGGTTACCTGCTGGGCTGCTAACTACAGCTTCATCAGCTCAAAACCACCAGCTGCTTCATAACACAACGAGGATGCTGTCAATTTTTACAAAGACTTACAATCAAAGAACCCCAGTGAACTCCAGCAGCTAAGGCCAAGAGCAGTACTGCTTTGTGCTATCAGGTCACTCTGAGTCAGAACTGACTCCAGGCTATGAGCTTGAAGTATCGTTCTCTGGAAAAGACAAAATAGTGCACGGGAGGAATATAGTGGAAGGAAATTGGGTACTAGGTAAGGGCTCACACCAGATTCAAAACTCATCTCTACCACTGACAAGAATGTAGCATCTAATTTCAATAAAGTTCCTTTCCTTATACGCAGAAGGGTCATTTTAGATTATAAGGATGTCGGGAGGATTGAAAGGGATTCATGAAATCTGTTAAAACCAAGCTCCTTGTCCATAATGGTTCACATTACCCTGTGGAGCCTCAGATATTATTATGCTAACCACTGCTGTCTCCTTGATTTGTGCACATGGTGGCCTCAGGTGTGTCAGTGCAGAAGTGTGCTCAACAGAGGGCTAAAGAGCTTGGTTGTCAAAAGGACATCGCCAGGCCTTCCTCTCAAGATGAGCTTGAATTTCTAAACTTTTGATTAACTGCTGCCATCGATTGAGTTGTGCCCATAAAGACATGTAAACTTGGCCAGGGCCTGGTCATCAGGGGGTTGGCAGCTATGCAATGACGTAATGTGCCCCCATGATGAGACCCGATGTTATCAGCCAATAATCTGTAATAGGATTAGCGTGGAATGCAGCAGCTCAATAGATCGGCTCCTTAATCCAATGTAAGAGACGTTTTCCTGGGGTATGGATTAGATCACCTTTTCTCTTACAATCCAGGAAAGGAAAAGGAAGCCACCGGAGAAAGAAGAGCTGAGGAAAATAAGACATGAGAGTTGAGAGCTTAGTGTCCTTTGTATTCTGCTGTAGGTTGTGATTTTTGGGGGGTCGAATGACCCTTTCATAGGGGTCGCCCGATTCATACCAGTAGCAAAATGACAGTGCTGAAGTAGCAATGAAAATAACGTTATGGTTGGGGAGATCACCACCACATGAGGGACTATATGAAAGGGTCGCGGCCTTAGGAAGGTTGAGCACCACTGTCCTAGACCCACGGGAAGAGTATGGCAAGACACACAGTGATTTCTGAGGAACGTGGAGTCTACAGAAATTAAAAGGAGACAAGGACCTTCCTCCATAGGCAAAATAGACAGAAAGACTTTCCCTAGGGTTCTCACCTTGGATTTAGACTTCCAGCTTCCTCAACTGTGAGAGAATACATTTGTTTGTCAATATTACCCACTTGTAATACTAATAACGATGGCAGCAGCCAGGCACCTTTACCATGTGTCATAGGGCTGCCTATTATCATAGAAGTGCCTTCTAAAAAGCCAACTGTGCCTCTGGGTGAATCACTTATACCATCAAAGGGAAAAAATCTATCCTTCGAATAAATTATAAACACTCAACTCAGTAATATAATATTGGGGTGATCACAGGCAGGGTTGACGGAGTGGGTGAGGAAAAGAACAGCCATAGGTCTCTCCAGTTTGGGAAGCACACAGCTCCACAAAGGTCTTGGGTCCCTTTAGCACATTCCTTCCAAAACAACTGCTTTGTATTCAGAAGATGAACCGTATCATCTTCACAGATGAATATCTACAAAATGGCCTGTAAACCAAGCCCTGGGAAATGCCTTGCCTTTTATCTAGAGTAGGGCTCAAAATACGTTATTATTTCCCGTTTTTTTCTTCTTGGATTTCTGAGTTTCTGATTACATTTGGCTGTTACAATTCAAGGGGACAAAACCTGTTCTGTTTTCACCAGTAAAAGATTTGCTGCCTAAATGGACTCAGAGAGGGTCAAATGGTATAAGAGATGGAACGATTTCCTAGACTTCCTTCATTTTGGTTCATGAAAGAACATGGGACCGGGGGGCAGGGGGGAGGTGCGGGGGGGACATAGAACCTCAAGGGAAGTACCTCCATTTAAGCCGTTGGACTGTTTGTTATGAACTCTTAATCATAACACTTGTATAAGTGGAAGACAAAATTATACTGGCTGATCACCTCATCCAGGAGAATCCGAGACTCTTTCATTTAAGTTGTTATCTTCCAATAGCCATGAAGATGTTTCCACTACTCACTCAAGGGAAATACACCAGCGAAGGAGTGAGTATTTGATACGTTCCAGAGACTCACTTCATACGGAGCTACAGTGCTCCTCGGGCATTATCAGAGTGTTTCCACGCAGGATAGCTTTCTAGGGTTGTCTTTGTTTCTTCGCGAAGACCAATCTTGATCTTGATTGAAGTTGGTGTTTCCAAAAAGAGTCCGTGGACTCCCATTTAAAAACAGACACATGGTCAGGAACAGAAACAACTAGATTTAGGAGCAATGTTGCAAATGCTACCCTTCCACCGGAAATCAAAAAGAGTCCAGAGTGTAGTTTCTCCTAATTTCAGCCAGTTTTTACATCTAGTGGCTTCTCCATTTCTTTAACTACTTAAAAAAAAATAGCTGGACTGCCCTGCTAGGATATGAAGGAAGAAGGTGGTCATCTCTACGGGCAAATTTTTCATGGAAAATCATTCAAATAACGAGAATTAGAAAACCTACAAGAGTAGACTGCATACTACCTCGCCTCTAGGTGCTACTCAACCCTTCCAACGTTTAAGAGAGAAAAGGGAACCCAGGAGGTGAGAAGCTTGTAGGCTCCCTCACATAGGACTGTCACACATAGGCACCCATCCCAATGAACGACCATGGGGAAAGCCGGACACCTGGGCCTTGTTTTTATCTGGTGTGCTATAGTCGCTTGCTTTACTGTAGCCATTATCTATAAACAAGAAGTTCTTAACAATGATACACTCCTTTTTAATCAGTTAGTGGTAACTTTAATTTATGCTTCTGCAACTGTTTTGAGAATGATCAAGGCAACAAATGTACAAATGTGCTTGATACAATTGATGTATGGATTGTTGTAAGAGCCCCCAATAAAAGGATTTTTTTAAAAAAATTATGCTTCTGTAATTTTTTTGAGGGAGAAGAGTATATAGTATTATTTGAGGGAAAATTAAAATGCATAATCAGGGCAGTAATGAGCATGCTCCTGTTAGTCATACCATAGCAGGCATTTCATTGATTTCATATATATTTTTGGCTTGTGGTAGCTGGTGCTTTAGAGAAGGGGTGGGTGAGGAGAGAAAAACCAATTCCTGCGACCTATTTGGCCAGAGCTCAGCGAACACTAGTAATTTCCTACTTCCTCCCTGACTCTGGCAGTTTGCATGGTGTGCTGTCAAAAAGACTCAAGATTGGATTTGCTTTAAAATGTTAGTTTGAGTTGCTTCCTTTTTATAAAAGTGTTCCATAATCATTACAAAATAATAAAACAATAAGAAACACAGACAATGTAGGATCATATAACTCTATTATCCAGAGCTATTGTATGTATGTGTATTTACATCCAAAACTGGTGGAAATTTTATGTACATACATACATATGAGTTAGAGTTATGCTTTATTTACATATCTGTAATGCATTACCTTATACATAATATTGGGCATTTTTAATGTGTTTATATATACACACATTATTGGTTAGATTATGTATTAATTTTTACTGTTATTGTTTCAAGCTCCTTTGGGCATAAAACTCATCACAGAAACCTTCGGGATACATCTTATTCTCACTGGCTTCTCTGAACTTCTCCGGGAATCAAACAGAGCCCCATCAAGAAAAAAAGAACCCCATTCTTCAAACTTATCTGCCCAAAGGCTTAAATGTACTGTAAGTGGAGATCCACTTCCCAACAATGCCATACAGAAAAGAGATCTTTACTCTAACATCCTACGTGACAAAGGAACCTGCTATGGCTTTGAAAGCCATTGCCAGAGATGAAATATTTCCAGCTTCATCCAAACTAATAAGTGTTAGGGCCAAGGGGTATGTTGGATGTAACTAACATGCTGCCAAATCTCACAGATGGTACAAATTTGGAAATGTGTGGAAAGAAAGGGATCTATGATTAAATCGGCCCAGAAAGGGAAAGATGCAGATAGAAGAGCTCCTAAAACCACCCAGAATGCTCCAGGACACAAGCCATAGAGAGCATGAGAAGATGAGGCGTCATTTCCCCCAGGGCTTGCATACCCAGCCCATGAGTTGCTTTGTATGACTGGCAGCTCTGTCGTCAACACGAATATATGCTCCATGGGTTTACTTTTCCCCCAGTAGCCTCTTTATTAAGGACATGGATCACGTCTGATGCCTCGATCTACTTATACAAGCCCAGACTGAAAAATAATAAAAAGAAAATGAAGGCAACAAGAAATAAGGGGCAGAAATAAAAAATTCTCAGTGTGAACCTTGAGGCACCTCAACGTTACATTATTTCATGTGTCAACCTCAAGGAAGCCTGTTCCCACATCATCAGCTAGCTAGAGATCCTGAAAGAGAGGTACAGAAGCAGATACGTGTTGGGAAACAAACCAACCCTAGGTGTTCATCCGGGTGTTAATGATATTTAATATCATATTATTCGGGTTAGACACACTTTGCATAATGCTAGTAATAGAGATTACGGACTGGTGAGTACTCCCCCGGCATCCCAATTGTATTAAACAGATTCATTCTTATTACAAGTGATCTTGGGGAACTCACTTAGGTTAAGAGATAGCATTGTACCAGACAGCCAGTTAAGTACTTTTTAGCTATAAAATTCTATGTAAACCTAAGTGGTATAGCCACTATCTCCAATATATGAAGGGAAAATGCTTCCCCTTCTCCCAACTCTATTTAATTCATAATTTGGTTTCCCTAAAGTTCACTGGGTGAGTTGCCTGTAAAGTCTAACGAAATTATTAATAACCCACTGGCATCAAGTGGATGCAAACTCTTAGAAACCCTGTAAGGACAGGGTAGAACTCGCCCTGCGAGTTTCTGATACTGTGACCCTTGATGGGAGAAGACAGCACTTTCTTTAAACTGCTGCCTATTCCATAGCGGCCCGACCTGGACCCGCGGTGACATCAGATCCCCACGGAATGATAAATGCTAGATGCTGTATGATCCCCAGTGGTGGGACCTCTGTAATAAACCAAGTGTGTCTTGTCTTTTCCTTTGGGTGAGTTCTTTCCTAAGGAGGCTGGGCAGGCCCATTTGACTAGTCATCATCCATTGCCAAAGTAAATTTAAAGAAAAAGAAAAAAGCAATTTAGATTCAAAGGACTCCCCCCTGCCATTTGTCCTATGATTGTGCGCTTCCATTCCTTCAGCAGCACACAGTCATGGCCAAGATATATGAGCATTTACTATGTGGAAGGTCTTGATCATAGTGCTTTAGGTGTGCTGTGATGTTAATAACAATTCTAGGGAAATTGTTATTATTCTCTATCGATGAGGAATCTGAAATCTAAAGAGATTAATTAGCCCAAGTTTCCATTTGATTGAGATGGAATTGAGTTTATACCATCTGATTTCCAGCGTCTATGAGATCTTGCCTCTGCACTGCTGTGTACTGAGTGCATTATTGCCATTAGGAGCCCTGGTGGTGCTGCCAGGGAAACACTTGGCTGCTAACCCAGGGTTGGAAGTTCAAACCACCAGCTATCTATTTGCACTTTTATTTTAGAAACTTTACCTCACTCAACAGATCTTCAGGTCTACTGGCGACACTTGTAGGGAGGAATATATTTCTGCGTTTTACTGAGTTTGGTGAAAACAAATTATTATCTGATTTACAATTCCTACCATCCATACTCTAATTTTAAATCCCTTGATTTAATTTTTTTTAAAAATCTGCAACCATTAAAAATCAGAGCCAGGCATTTTGTTAGTCTTTGGCAGAGATTCAAACATACTGAAAATGTTTTCAGTGAAATGAATACTAAATCCACACAGCATAGAATTATCCCTTTGGGTTTCTGAAGCTGTAACTCTTTATGGGAGAAGAAGTGTTATCTTTCTCCCACAGGGTGGTTGGTGGGTCCAAACTGCTAACTTTACAGTTAACAACCTGAGGTGGTTACATAATCCCATGTGAACTTGAGAATATTAAGAATGAAGGGGTGGAGTCTAGCCTGTCAATCAGGTCACAGCCTGATGATGCCTCCTTGTGGGCATGGCCTTCTCATGAGGATTCTGGGAACTTCCTCTCTTTCTTGTTGGAGGCGGGCCACACTGTCTCTCTGCTTCACTTTTCTGTGGAAGAGCCACACTTGGAGAGCTGGTGGAGCCACCTGGAGACCCACACCAGCACTGAGATGCTTCCATCGGCATTGGATCCACAAGACTTTGCACCCACCTGGCTGTGATCTTCCTGCATTTGACATCATTGCATATGCTGCGTGAAGTTAAAGAGGAATTTATGGACTAGTTTCAGACATATGGGCTAATATCAGACTTATGGACTTGATCTGAACTGGCAGCGATGTTTTCTCAATGTACAACTGTTCTTTGATATAAAACTCTCCCTTACACATCAGTCTACAACACAAGCCAATAGTAACCAACTATACCACCTGACTCAAGACTAAATAATTCTGAAAATGAGTCTTGTTCCCTCAACTATATTGCTATTGTTAGGTATCATCGAATCTGTTCTGATTTATAGGACTCTATGCATCGTTGCAGGAATGTCCCACAGATGGGATTCTTCCCTTGGCCAGGCAAGAATATTAAGGCAGGGAGCCAGGCCTACTATGAAGCATAAAGATTTATTAGAGAGAGACGTGCAGGGGGACACTTGGCAAGGCCTTAAGACAATGCAGGCCACAACTATGTCATCGAACACTGGAAAAAGAGGTATTTAAGGGAGTTTAGAGGGGAAGGACATTGTGTTTATTCATGAACAGAGGTGGAGAATTCCCCAAATTGGGTCCACATGGGTGGGGTTATGGTAATTGGATGCATGCCCAACAGATGGTCAAAAGTAGAGTCAAAGGTAAAGGCTTCTGAGTATGGTTCATCACTTATTATGGGATGGTACACTTGTGCTAAGCAGCTGGTTCCTCAGATTTAAGTCTTCTGCCTGGGGGAATCTTTGCTTTGGGGTTCAACTCAAGGTCAGGAGTGTCGGGTCTGCCTGCTCCCATGATTCGCTTCTGCTATCCAATGGGTGAATGCTGCAGAGCAAAGCGTGGAACTAAAACTTGGTATTCCTGGGAGGGGTGAGAAAATTGAAAATTATGCAGGCTATTGTCATGTGCCACAAAATATAATGTCCACTGGATGTGAGGTGAGATTGAACCCATACATGTTAGCTTGTGGAAATGCCGCCAAGGCGTCTGAACTTGAAAAATGGGTGTGAAGGAATCCAGCCTCTTTCCCACTGTGTCTCAGTAAAGCAGAGCAGAACATTGGCAGAGTCAGCACCAGCCTCACGATTGAGACCATTGTTGCAGACACTGCTAGTCCATCTCATTGAGGGACTTCCTCTTTTTCACTGACCCGGTTCTTTACCAAGCCCAGTTTCTTTCTCCGGGGATGGATTCCTTCTGATTACATGTCTAAATCCATGAGAGGAAGTCTCGCTCTCCTTCTTTCTAAGGAGCATTCTGGGGGTGCTTCTTCCAAGATGGATGCGATCATTCTCCCGGCAGTCCATGGTATAGTTCACGTTCTTTGTGAAGACTGTAATTTAAATGAACTGATTTCCTGATCTTCCCTTTTCATTGTCCAACATTCACGTGCAATGTGAGGCAGTACAGGGCAAGAAGACTACCCCCCACTCACCTCATGGGTTTATGGTGATGTGTAAATGAAATACATATAAAATACATACAGAACATGCCATTTGGCTTATAGAAAGCATTCCCTAAATCTTAACTGTTATTATCTTGGATAATTAAAACATAACCAATTCTGTCTTTCATCCAATCTTCACCAAAATATCTGTATCTATCAAATCAGTGGTCTGTCTTAGAAGATGAAATGGCATTCTTTGATTTCCACCTTGGTTACTAAATAATTGTTGTGTATCCACCGTTAGATGTCTTAATGGCAAGAAAACCCCTCACCTCTGATTGCAACCTATCCTCTCTCTCCTGCTCTCTCTCTCTCTCTCTCTCACACACACACACACACACACACACACACACCTCAAAATTGTGCTGAATTTTTACGTCTCGTTTCTTCTACTTGCTTTATCCTTTGTGACTCAAGCCTACGTATACTTTTCATTTGAACCACCTGAAACCCATACCTTCTTTTCTTTTCCAAGCAAATGATAAGGGACTCTATTTGCACTTGTGATTCCTTTAATACAAACTGCTACCAACAAGTATGTAAAGATATGGCCAATTGTGCATTTGATCCAAAACACTTTGATTTAAGCATCAAACACATTCAAACAGTACAAGGTCCATGCATAAGATCCAAGAATTTCCATACCTTATTTGCCTTCTTCACTGCTTATCCTCTTGAAATATTCTATGCACCATCTCTATTTTCTGCTTTCTCATTTACTCATTCATGATGAAAACTTACGAACATCTGTGCTGGGGAGCATGATACGTGTAACAGGCAATCTCTGCTCTTGAGATTGGGGGTTTCTGTTTATCCCCTAATACTCCAGAGTGCCCCCTTTCACGCAGCATGTCCCCGACCATCCAAATCCTTCAGCCAAGAGTCCTCTTTCTGTCCTGACTGCTATCCTTTTGTCAAGAACACTGACCTGTGGAAATCTAACACTGACCTGTGGAAATCTGTTGCCATAGGGGAAAAACCCAATCCTGTTTCTAATTACCGGTGGAAAGGCAGCATCATGTGTTTAAATGGAACTGAAGGCAGAATAAGGGAGAAAGGCTGAGAAGGAATTAATACACATTCAGTTAAAGAACTATTTAGACAATGGCACATGGCTACATTATCAAATATGCATATCACAAAGCACATCTTCCAAGAGAAGCAATTTGCATCAGAAACACAAGGAAGTTTTCCCAGACGTTGGCCATCCAAGACATCCCTTTCTGCACAGAAGGGCAAAGAGCCCAGGGAATTCACTCTCTGCAGGCCTGCTGACCCAGTTGTTTGACGAGTTTCATATTCAAAGCGCAGATGTGTCTTCTTTACTTATAAAGTTTGATGTTTGAAGACAATTCAGGTCACTGGCGCCTGTGACAGCGTGTCCCCTGTGAGGAAGCTCCATGGAAGCTTGTATTATTGATATCGCATCTGGTATTTCGCCAGTGAGCTCCCACCAATTCCACACCAGGCCCTGCAGAAGAAACATTCAACCCAGACTCTCTGCCAGCGTTCATTTTGAAGAGCTATATCTGTGATTGGAACACCAGATCTGTGTCTATCATTTCCCCCCAGATATATTCTTATCACCCATTATACACCACAGCAAATAAATAATGTTTGTGATTTTGCTTAGAGATATGATGCCTTCTATATTGGTAAGGAATGGAAAGTATTTTTAAAAGGCAAAGCAAGAAAAGTTCTTTTCCGTTATGGAACTTCCACTGCACTAAGTAAAGGAAGCCTTAAACAAACAAATAAACAAACAACTCACTGACATGGAATTGATTCCAACCCAGGGTGGCCCTCTAAGGCAGAACTTCCCTTGTGTGTTTCCAAGACTATACTTCTTTATGGGAGTAAAAAGCCTCATCTTTCGCTTGTGGAGTAGCTGGTAGTTTCAAACTAGTGGCCTTGTGGTTTGCAGCCCGATGTGTAACCAGTATGCCATCAGGGCTCCGCAGAGTCCTTCAAATCCCCAAGCTCGGACCAAATCCATGACTTCCAAGGGACTCTGCTGGGCCAGCAAAGTTCAAGTCAGAGACGTCAGCTCCGAAGGTGATGGCAGCTATTTATTAGGAGTGTCTCAAAGGACACAGGAAAATCACAGGGGCTAATGACGATGTTTTAGGAAAATGGCAACTATACTGATGGATAAAGGACAGAAAGGTTGGGCTGTGGAATTATGATTATTATTATTATTACTACACCTCAATCATGCAGTTACTTATTCTTCAAGATTAACTTGGTATGCTCTGTAAAAATTTCATTGGGGAACCTTACCCCATCCACCAGAAGCTTGTCTAGTGGACTGCTTTTACTTCCCCACCCTCAAAGAGCATTTACAGGGAACATCATTTGAGTCCCTTGAGGGTGTCAACATGCCATGTTGACTTGGTGTGAGTCAAAGACTACAGGATTTTGGCAGAGATGGGGTGACGGGGATGAGGCATTTAGAGAGATGGAAACACAGCTTTAGGAAGTGTCCAACTCTAGACGGAGGATAGAATGAGAAACAGCGGCTTCACAACTTGATATTTTTATTTAATAAAGGGTACTACCATGTTGTAGCAATACTTTTGTACTTGCCCTCATACATTTTCCCCAAGGAGATTTAGTAAACAACTTCTACAAAAATATAAAGTCCAACTACTTGCACATAAATACCTTCCTATTCCCTGACCTGTCTTCTGCCATACTGAACATTTTCCTCTGACCAGCCTACTTTAAGAGTTACACATTCAATAAGGGAGACTGTAGAAGAATAGATGCAGTAGAATTGTGGTGCTGGAGAAGAATATTGAAAATACCATGGGCTGCTCAAAGGACAAACAGATCAGTATTGGAAGAAGTAAGGTCAGAGTGCTCCTTAGAGGCAAGGATGGCAAGACTTCATTTTATATATTTTGGACATATGAGGGGTCCCCCCACCCTAAAAATGGAATGTTTTTCAAAGCTATGTATTTAAATTTGTTTACAAACATCCTTATTAGCTTCAAAGTACTCTCCATTACACTTAATACATTTATCAAATCTGTTATTCCATTCTTGGAAACATCTTTCATATTCATGTTTGAATGGCTGACCGCACCTCCCTTATTTTCTTCACCTCTTCTACTTTGTCAAATTGCTGTGCTTTCATGTCCCTCTGCATTCACAGAAACAAAAAGTCACAAGGAGTGAGGTCAGGTGAGTAAGGTACATGTGGCAAGAGAGGCATGCTGTTTTATTGCCCCAAACTGGCACACTGAGATGGCTGCATGAACAGGTGCATTGTCATGGTGGCAAAAGCAGTGCCCAGTCTACCAGAAATCAGGCAGGCCTTTTCTGTCCCACACTGTTACACAATCTTTTCAAAACCTCTAAATAGAAAGCTTGATTAATCTGACCTGGCGGAAAAACTCCAAATGTACTATCCCCCTCACATCAGAAAAACGGCTTTTGGGGGGGTGAGGTGAAGATGGCATCTTCCACTGGTTTGACTGATGTTTGCTTTGGGGATCGTGAGTATAGATAGCACCGAATGTCATTACCAGTTGACTTTGGGGGCAAAGTCTGGGTCCCTTTGAAGATGTTCTTTCAAAGCACAGTGTAGTTTCCACTTGGTGCTCTGTTTCCTAGACAGTCAGAAACCGAGGCAAAATTTCACAGCAACCGTTCTCATTCCCACATCTTCCATTAATATTTACTGAATCCAGCTCTAAGAGAGTCCCAATAACTTCCCCATCTCTTCAATGGTCCGGCGTCAGTCTTTGAGCACAAGTGCATGAATTTTGTCGACATTTTCATCCACTCGCAAAGTTGATGGATGTCCAGAACAAGGTTTGTCATCAATCAACATTTCACCTTTTTTGAAATGAGAAAGCCACACATACACTTGAGTTTTTTCCCATAGTGCTGTCCTTGTATTCTGTGTTCGACATCACAACAGTTTCTGCGGCATTTTTCCAAGGTAGGAAACAAACTTTCATACAATTGCTGTTCTCTTAAATTGGCCATCCCCCCAAAATTAGGTTAGAACAAAACTGCTTTTATGAAAAAATTCAATGTGACCTACCTAGACAATGCCAATCAGTGCACTAACTCAAAGCGAATTGCTCAATGCTTGCCTAGCTGGAAAAGTGCATTTTACAAAAGCTCCACCCAGAGGAGCTTTTTCTCATTTGGTGGGGCGGCGGGGTTACCCCTTGTATTGCCAGAAAAGATCAGTCCGTGGAGAAGGCCATCATGTTTGGTAAAGTGGAGGAGTGGTGACAAAGCGAAAAGCCTTCAACAAGATGGACTGGCACAGTTGCTACATCAGTGGGCTCAGGCACAGGAACAATTATGAGGGTGGTGCAGGACTGGGCAGTGTTTCATTCTGTTGTGCCGTGGGTTGCTATGGGTCGGCGCCAACTCAGGGGTACCTAACTGTGTTAGTCTGGGTAGACTAGAGAACCAAATCCACAGAAACTCAAATGTATATAAAAGAGAGTTTAGAAAGCATCCCAACCCAGTCCAGTCCAAGCCCATAAGTCTGACATTAGCCCATATGTCCAACAACACACACACACACACACTAATGTCAAATGCAGGACAATCACAGGCCAGTGGGTAGAAAATCTTGGAATCCAGTGGCAGTGTAAGCATCTCAGCGCTATCAGTGGTCTCCACGTGGCTTCTGCAGCTCCCAGGGCTGCATCTGGGTAGGTCCATGTGGCTTTTCCTCAGGGATGTCTTGCAGGAAGTGAGCCTTGCCAGCTGAGGCAGAGAACTAGCTAAGGCAGCCACACACTGGTCTGGCCATCAGAGAGCAAGAGACCAGAAACGCAAGGCTTGCTGAGCCATTTATCTCTCTGCCCTTCAATTAAATTGCCCTTCAATGAATCCCCTATGTGTTTATCAGCCAGGTTGGCACAATAAACCAAACTATCACACTAACCATAACAATAACAACAACAGCCTGCTTTACTTCATCTGTCCTGATCAATTGAAAGTCTCCAGATATGCCATGCTCTTTCAAGCCACCGTGCTTTGGCACATGCTCTTTGTTCTACCAGGGATACCCTCATCCTCTTTTCCTTGTTATGAAGCCCTGGTGGCAGAGAGAGAGATGAAGGTTTCTACTTCTGTAATAGTTATAGTCTTCGAACCCCACAAGAGAAGTCCGCCCTTGCCCAATAGGGTCACCATAAGTCAGAACTGACTCAATGAAAGTGAGTTTGGTTTTACTTCCTTCTTGTTGAAATCTTAACCCTATTAAAATCTGCATAACCCAAATATAATCTCTTTTATGAGCCATGCTTATTTCTTAAATAAAGTGTCATTTGCTATTTTCATGTAACACCTGGTATATTACTCTATTTAAGAAGTGTTATGACTATTTATTTTCATTTCTTTCAGTAGCCGACCAGATTCTAGCTTACATAGCTTATATTATTTGTATATGTGTACTGCTAATATTTTGCTTGGGATGTAGAACACTGGGGATGTTTGATACAAAGCTATTGAATCAAATTGACTTCTAGTTCTGATTTTAATGCTTTGTCCCTTTGTGATAAGCCAGAACGCATAACCCCCTCCAAATATTTGTATTTTGACAGACTTCTGAAGTAGGGTTTTAAAAAATATTTTAAAACTAATCAAAGAAGTCTGCATTTCCGTTCTCAGCTTCAATAAATATGTCACTACTTCAAGTTCTTGACATAAGTAAATCATAATTTTGGTGATTTCACATACCCAAACTCAATGAATCCCAAACTGCATTCCAGAGTTTGGAAGTTTGTTGAAACATTTGCGTTACGGTTGCTCTGTTGAGTCCTAATTGTAGCCCAAGTAAATAAACCTCATTACATTTTTGTGATACAATGAAATAACAGGGCTCTTGAAAACTGAAACAGGAACCTTGGAATACATTGCTGAATGCCTTCTCTATCCTCTGAGTGACCAGTGAAAACTAGTCTTTCAGTGGCTGCAGTCAACACAGGACTTCTTACGTGAGAAGTCCGCCAAATAGAGTCTGAGGCTTCAAGAGATAAAGAAAACTTATCAAATCCTGGAAAAGTAACTTATGTCACTGTGAGCATTCAGAGCTATTTCCAGAGGACCTTTTAAAGACTAACTAAGACTCCAAACACAAATATCTTGTTGACTACCAAGATCTTAAACTAAGTCAGAGGAAAAAATATCCAGTAAGTTCTCAAAAAGCACATCTAAGTGATCTAAGTAAAATTGATAATGGAAGTCCTGGAGTGAGGACAGAGAGATGGCGTAGCCAAAGAAAGTCTTGCCTTCTTTTCAACTCTACCAAGGCTAGGCTAGCCATTCTTACCATATTTCTGGCACCTAGAAGCATACCGGTTGCATAGTATACCCCTGGGAAGTTTGGCTGAACTTAGAGGGGAGGGAGCATTAGAACTGATCATGATGATGCATATACATCTCTTTTTAAAAGCCATTTAACCATAGGAATGTATGATCGGTGAATACTATATCAAGAAAACTACTTTAAGAAAAGAAACCAGATTTGAACAATGGTTACCATGGGTGAAGGAGGAAGAGTTATTGCTTAGAGGGCATTAAGTTTATGTTAATGGGGGTGGAATAATTTGGAAATGGATATCAATAATGGTTGTACAACATGAAGCATATAATCTGTGAGTTACGCATGTAGAAGTTATTGAATTGGAGAATGTTTTCTAATTTCCACAATTAGAAAAAAACTACAGGAAGAACAATGAGTACCAGGAAGAAGAAAATATTCCAGAGTTGATTATTGTGACAATTGTACAACTCTTCTTGATATGACTGAGTTATTGAATTGCATGGCACGTGGATGAAGTGCTAAAACTGTTAAAAAAAGGAGCGAATCCACCATTCAATCAATGCTACCCCATTTCCCCTTTTATATTAACAATCAACATTCATGAAAGCAGTAGCCAATAAATCAAATAATTTATTGTAATTGGATAATCTGCTGCAAAGATATCTGTAATGTTCTGAAGAGCAGAGGTGTCACTTTTATGACTAATGTGCCTCGAAACTCAGTCATGATTTTTAAAATCCTCTCAGATGCAGAGAACAATTGAACAGTAAAAAAGAAAGACAGAAGAAAAATGGATAGGCTCAAAAAAATAAATATTACTTTTAGAAGAGATAAACGGGAAAAGATACCTTAGACACCAGACAGTGAGATTTGTTTGAGACATCTGCCAAATACAGTCTGCGGTTTCAAAAGATAAAGATGAGGAAGCTTATCAAATACTGGAAAAGTAACTTAGGTCCCTGGGATCATTCAAATTTATTTAAAGAGGACGTTGGGGGTAAACAAAAAAGCAAACAATACCTCGAACACAAATCTCTTCCTGACTACAGAGATTGAAACAGAAGTGACCCCATAACAAAGACCAGTCAACAGAAAGGACATATATCTGGTGAAGCCGAGAGTCCCCAAAATGAGGAATTTCCTCAATGAGATACTGATTCAATGGTCTCCAAATGATCAAAGAGCTGGTGCCAGCCTCAGCCATGTCGCCTTGTGGGAAACTAAGGAGACCGTGAGTCAGGGCTGATAGCCTGGTAACTTCCAACAACAATGTAGGAGCCCTGGTCTTTTAGTGGTTAAGCCCTGGGCTGCCAGGTGCATGGTCAGCAGTTCAAAGCCACCGGGAGCTCCTCTAATACTGGACGTTCTGATCCCATAGAGAGTTACAGTCTCAGAAACCCACAGGGGCTCACTAGGAGGCAACACGGACCCTATGGCAGTGAGAGAATGAAAATAACAACACTTTTTTTTCCTGAAAATCAAGCTTTTTCTCTGGATTTACTCTAGTTGAGGACAAACAGGGTCATTTAGTTGCCCTCCGTAAGGGACCATCACTACTCATAAGGGCACGTGCCTAGCAGCATTACCTGCGCATGTGGAAAACATCCTGAAGCAAAGTTCAGCAGGCTGAATCAATTTATTTATATTTATATATTTATGTTTATATATAAACATAATGTAGCATTATGTTTCAAAGCAACAAAATAATTACGAGCTATTCAGTGCTTCTTATGTGCCAGGCAGTGTTCTCAACACTTTCATAGCTAGCTCCTCATTTATTATTTTCAACCACATTGGAAAATAATTACTATTATAACTATACCTATTTTTCCCACCTCTTTGAACCTCAAACTCTCATGTAAAAACTAGCTAATCATACCTCATTATTGAATATTTAATGGCAAGGTAAAAATATGTATCCTAATTCCTAGTCACAAAAATAGCTCAATCAATTTTGGTTTTTCCTTCTCCTTCCCCATTTTTCTTCATCATCACCATAAAATGACATTTTTGTGATTATTGTTTAAATATAACGAAATTTAACATACTATTTTTCATCAAGGAAATGCAACTTATGACAATGAAATAAACTGCACACATCCATCATGATGGCTAAAATGTAAAGAAAAAGAAAAGAAATGACAATGACAATTTTAGTAACAGTGTGTGGTAACTGAAATTCTCAAACATTGCATGAAAGAGAGAATAAAGCAGAAAACTGGTGTGTGGTTTCTATGAATATCAAATGTATTTAGAGAAAACCTTTTTAAAAAAGAACAGTATCCTAAACACAAATATCTTGCTGACTACAGAGACCTGAAACAAAGATCTTTATTTGTCTCATTATATGCTGAAAATAAATGCGTGTATATGTCCACAAAATGTGCATATATTTATAGGTTTAGTATTAAGGTAGCAGATAGACATTGGGCCTCCACTCAAGTACTCCCTCAATGCAAGAATACTTTCTTCTATTAA
>NW_022103919.1:10884856-10893178 GCF_000313985.2 Echinops telfairi
GAGGTACAGAGTACCAGGGAACTTACTACAACCAGACGCCTTCAAGTTGATCCTAACTTACAATGACTCCATTTGTCATTATATAACTGTGGTCTATAGGGCATCCAAGGGCTGATTGTTTTCTTCAAAGGAGCTTCTGGTTTGACTCAAACCTCCAGCCTTTTAATTAACAATATGTGCGTGAACCACAGAGCTTTCTCAAAAACCAAACCAAACTCACTCCCAATGAGTCCATGCTGGGTCTATGCAACGTGAGGGGACAGAGAAGAACTGTCCCTGTGAGTTTCTGCGACTCTTTACAGGAGTAGAAAGCCTCATCTTTTCCCCATACAGCTTTCTAGGGTAATA
Organism: Echinops telfairi; assembly: GCF_000313985.2. Lineage (NCBI taxonomy): Eukaryota > Metazoa > Chordata > Mammalia > Afrosoricida > Tenrecidae > Echinops > Echinops telfairi. Next base: position 10,885,205 of record NW_022103919.1, read on the forward strand.
TAAATCCAATATGTCTTGGTCTGAGGGCTCACAGTGGATTGCATGTATAAGAAATAATTGAGTTGCATGGTTAAACTTCACCAATTTTCGGTATGTAAATTATACCTCCATGTGGTGAAGTTCTATGGAGGATGTTCGGGAGTTCCCTTAAGTAGTTAGACTATTACTATTAGAGTTTACACATTAGTGGAGGGTGACGATCATGGAGCTGTCAGCTTAGATGTAAAAAGGCTGGGTGTCTAGATTTCGTTTGCTTATTGATTAGGGCCACATCCAAAGGCAACACACAGTCATTTCATCAGTTCAATGACACGCGGCACTGAAGCTCCTTCTTCCCTCACAACGTAGCGCCACCCAGAGTAAGAGAGAGTAAGAGAGAGACGTTTGGTACCACAGTTCCTTCTTAGGATAATTCTCACAAGGCTCATCACTTTTCAAGAACATATTTCAAATGCATAAAACAGGAAAAACATTTTCCAGGATGCTGAGGCAAATTGCAACATTATTGAGATGTGGAAAACACAAAGGAATAAATGACAGAAAGAGCAAAAGAAGAAAAGAGAGGATCCCTCCTACAGGGCAACCTTCTTACTCGAGCATCCTGTGGCTGCTAAGCAATTTCTCCATTTAATAACGAATGTATTTGGTTTTGCCTCTGCTTTTGTGCCGCTGGGGGTAGTGAGTGGTGCTATGTACCCAGCTCCTTTGAGGCAGAGGGTGAGGAGGTAGCAATATTGCACTTGAACTTGAGCAGCCTAAACTAGGCAGACTGCTAAGTATGAAGTGCACACTGCAACCATCCAAATATACCACGTTCCCACCACCTGAAGCAGCCCCTTAGTCTCAGATCATTCTTTCTGACCTACTTCTCAGCATGCTGTGTCCTTCATCCTTCCGCTTCTTCTTAGCATGTCCCTCTAGGAGCTATTCCCTCCAGGAGGCCGACTTGCCATTCTATTTATCTGGAATACTTTTTCGACTCCATCTTTCTGTGGATGCCTCCTTCAACTTTCAGTCTAAGAATTACCTTCCCTAGAAGGTCTTGCCTGCCCTTCCAGTCTATATTTGGTGTCCCTTGTCTCTGCTCACCAATAGGAAAATATACATTCTGCCATACATCCTGTCATTTCCAATTTGGTTGTCTGTTTCCATCGATCCATTATTAGCTCTCTCTGATCAGGAACCTAGTAATTTTCATTCATAACAGGCCAGTACCTATCACAGTTTTTGACGCATATACATAGATTATTGTAGAATAAGATTGTGAAGAATGAATAAGTGAATGGGAGAGAAAACCAAATTTTGCATTCCTGTTTTGATTTATGGATCATTGTACAGCTAAAATTAAAATAAAACAACAAATAATACTCCTCTCAATTGCATTGTATTTGCATGAACTTTTCCCTTCAAAAGAGCTCCAGTAAAAGCAGGAATATTCCAATGGAAATATTGTTTTCTCATGCTGAATGACATTAAGCATGGTTAATTTTTTTAACAGTCATACAACCTGTATTATTCAAATTCATTTGATCACCGCATTCTTTTTTAACAGTGTGTTATTTTGCTGTCTTTTTTCAGAAGTAGATATGTTGGTGCAATTCCACTTAGCCAGAAGAGTGGACAAAGCCCATTAGGAACTCCATGGGACCTTTGGAAGTGGTGGAACACAAACAGTGGGAGTAACTCAAGAAAGTGTTTAAGAGGACAAATGACTTCCTCTTGCTTTCTTGTAGTGGAACTCTGAAGACCTTTCAAGATTTGAATTATTCATTTTCCCAGTGAAGGGGCCCTACTGTTTTCCAGCCTTTCCAAACCTCCTCCTCAGAAACATCAACGGCAGTTGGAGTCCATTTTCTCTTGCATTAGCAAGAGATAAAGAATAATTTATCTTCGCTTGCAAAGCGAAATATTAGCTTGGAAAGACTTCAGTAGCCTCTCAGTCTGAGTAACTTCCACAACCACCAGGAAATTAAGTGTGTGGGGATCTGCGTTAATTGAATTAGAGAAGTTGTGTGCCTACATATTTGCTATTAGTATCTACTCCCACCCACACCGCCTGCTAGAAGAATGGTCTTGGGGGCTCTTCAGTTATTCCATTTCCCTGATGATGTGCACAAGGCTGGACCAAGTCGCTGCCAATAAAACTTTTAGAAGAAGGGGAGAGGGAAGCCAGTAACATGTAAGGAATGGAACTGTACAACCACAAAGAACAGGGCATTTTGGAAAGACAGGAATCCATACATAGAGGATAAGGGGAAGCAGGTCTGCAAAGAAAAAGAAAAGTCTAGAGTATATTGTTCAAGAGAAACCAAGGTAAGAGAGAGACCTTAGGACCCGACTGCAGGGCATATAGGTCCCTGTGTTCTCTCGCTGTCCTTCCTTTGCGGTCCGTAGCCTGAAGGGGGATTTTCATTTTTCAGCATGACTTGGTTTCTGCTGTTTTGCAAACAGACTCCATCTCAAACAGTACTTTTAATATAACACAATAATGACCAATAACCACACTACTGTGTTAGTATGGGTTGACTAGAGAAACAAATCCAGAGACCTTCATATGTGTATAAGAAAGAGCTTTATATACAAGAGCAATTGAATATTGAAAAAACATCCCAGCCCAGCCCAGATCAAGTCCATAAATCCAACATTAGCCCATATGTCCGATACAAATCTATAAAATCCTCTTAGACTCATGCAACACACGCAATGATGCTGAATTCAGGAAGATCACAGGCCAGTGGGTGGAAAATGTTGTGGATCCAGTGGCAGTGGAAGCCTCTCAGTGCTGGCAGGGGTCTCCATGTGGCTCCTTCCACTCCAGACCTCTAGCATAGCTCCATGTGTCTTGTCAGAATGTCTCACAGGAGTGTGCATGTGTCCCGCCTCCAGTGAGCTATTTATCTCCTTAGCCCCTCCAGATGAGGTCATCAAGCTACGACCTGATTGACAGTCGAAGCTCCACCCCTTCACTCTGAGCCTCAAATTGACAACAGATTATGTAACTACGACAATTGCAAAGTAAAATAAATTGCATATAAATATCACTCATTCCTTCAGTTCCAATTATTACAAAAGACTATGATCTTGGGTTCTGTTCACCTGGACTGTGGCATTTCTGTTTGACTAGGTCTCAAAGAAGGGAACTCGTAGTTATTGAACATTTATTATAGTATATGCCAGCAGGGAGCAAAGCTGTATTTTTACTATTCTACTTCCTAATAAGAAAACTGAGATTCAGGGAAGCTTTGTGACTTATGAATGGTCATGTAATTAGTTTTATTGTGAAGGACTCAAATCATCTACCTATGCCTGTTATAAACGACTTCTGTAGTAAGTTGGCTCTCAGATGAAAAGAGGGGAAATGGTGGTGAGTGGAGGCAGACAGAAGATGTAGAAGACAAGGGAGGGATTTCTGAGTTTGGATCAACTAAGACACATATGAGGAAAACTTTATAGATGAACCCACTACCTGCCAGCTAAAAGGGGGAGTAGCTATGTCTGCCCCACTGGTTTCACACGGTTATTATTCAGTTGAATTGATGTGAAGCAAGGTCTCTTGCATATTGGAAAACACTGTGAAAACTCTGCTGTTACTTAATATCGTCTCACTTCCCCTGTTCATCTGAATTCTTTTGTGAATGACAAGATATTTTAAAGAATGGGGACTGCATTTCTTTCTCTGAAATATTTACTGTTTTGTAAATCATTTTATTGGGGGCCCTTACAGTTCTCATCGCATCCCATAAATCAATTGTGTCCAGCATATTTGTACCTATGTGCCATCATCATTTTCTAAACATTTACTTTCTATTTGAGCCCTTGAGACTGTAACTCTTTTTTTTTTTTTACATTTTACTGGGGGCTGGCTCGTACAATTCATCACAATCCATACATACATCCGTTGTGTCAAGCACATTTGTACATTTGTAGCCATCATCATTCTCAAAACATTTGCTTTCTACTTGAGCCCTTGTCAGCTCCTCATTTTCTCCTCCCTCCCCCCACCTCATGAACCCTTGATAATTTATCAATTATTATTATTTTGTCTTGTCTTACACTTAGGTGAATGTTTACATTTCAGATAGTTAACTTCGCCGTTTACAATCTAAACTACTAATCCTTTCTTAAAGAGAAAGAAAACAAGTATCCCTTCCCCCAAGAATGAGACAAATGTGAGCAGCATATGATGATGTTATAATTAACAAATAATCTATTCTTGGCTTCAGATATTGGAGTCATTTAAGATAACAGTTCAGCAATGAATTTTCTATCATTAAATCAAAAGATGTTAAAGCCAGGAGAACCTTAGCGATCTTTTTATGGTTGGGAGACTCTGGCCTGTAGGCCAGCTACCCTGTCTGTCTTGTCAGCTGTCCTTAGCTGGTGAGCTAAGAATGATTTTTACATTTCCAAGGGTGAAAATTCAATAAAGAGGAAAAATAGTGTTTCATTCATAGGAAAATTATCTGAAATTACAATTCCAGTATTCTTAAATAGTTTCTTATAGTAGAGCTACATCATTTGTTCCTTTATCATCTGTGGTTGTTTTCACCAAACAACCACTTAGTTCAGTGTTTGCAGAGACACACTATGTACTCACAAATCCTGTAAGATTTGGTCTCTGACCTTATACTGGGAAAGTGTGGTGACCTTGGACTAAGCCAATCCTGTCATTTAATAGATATGAAAAAGGAGACCTTGAAAGATCCGACTATTCATTGCACATATCTCAGCTAGGATAGAAATTCATGGTAGAATCCATTCTAAAGCCAGCTTTTCTGTCCACTTAATCATGTTTAAAAATGGATTAAGCATTCACTTCACTTGTCTTCAACTTTAAATTGTATTGTGAAGTCTTCTTGTATAAATCGTTGAAGGTGTCTCAAACTCTTTGATTATTCACTTATGAAAAATGAATCTTAAACTAAAATATTTTCTTCATTTGTTCACTGAAACGAAGTTTATATTATGCTACTCTTAAACTGTTAGAAGTTATTGTTGATCCAAATAGTGGTCAAAATAAAATATTTCACTTAAAACCATCAATCAAATTGAGAAGCAGGCTCTTCTCATAATTCACAAAGCAATGTTATATAGAACATTGAAACACTGTTAGCTAAATTAGCCACATTCAGCTTTGTTTCACAAGAGATAACTGACAACAAGATGGGGAAAAAAATTCTTAGTTTCTCTGTGTTTAACTAATGGAATTCCACCAATTATTTTCAAATGTAAGCTGCATTTCCAAACCAAAACACTACTGTTGAGTCAATTCCAACTCATACAATCCTATAAGACGTATGTGTTTCCAAAACTACAACTATTTACACAAGCCTCATTTTTCTCCCACAGAGTAGCTGGTTTGTTTGGACCATGTACTTAGTGTGTTACTTCGTAACCTACAATGTGACCAGGGCTCTTCTCCGTCTTTTATAAAATGAAGAAAGCGTCCTAAAGTTAAATCAGTAAGATGTCTTTCTTGGGTTTTCAGTGAAATCCGTGTTTTAGCCCAACCCTTCAAATGTATGGCCATTTGCAGGGGAAAATGGTTCTCAGCTGGGTAATTGTGCCTCCTAATGGATATCTGGCAACATCTGTGACAGTTTTGGTTGTCACTGTGGGGGTAGTGAGAAGAGAGGGTGCTATTAGCTTCTGGTAGATGGAAACTCAAAACAATGCTGAATGTCCTAAACTGAACAGGCAGATGGCCTTCCACCATAAAGATTGATCCAGCCCAAAATGTCACTAATGCCGAGCTTAAGAAGCTCTGTTTTCAGATACATCGTTAGGCTAACCCAAAACTTTTGGCAATCCTGCACATTAAAGCACAAGGTTCAAAGTGTTCAAGTTGTCATTTGAACTACACCTGTGGAGTCATTATTAGGGTTGTTAAATTGGTTCCCACTCATAGGAATTCTACGCAAAACAGCATGGAACACTGCCCAGTCCTGTGCCTTCTTCCTCGTTGTTGCTATGTGCAAGCCAATTGTTGTAGTCACTATCCATGCATCTCACTGAAGGTGCTACTCCTTTACACGGATCCTCTCCCGGGGTCAAAGTACCTGAGAGATAGCCCTGCCATTCTTGATTGTCAAGGGCACTCTAGCTATATATTTTCCAAGTTAGACCTGTTCGTTCTGGTGTTTCATGGGATATCCAATATTCTTCTCCAACACCATCATTCTAAGGCCTCAATCTCCAGCCTTCCTTATTCAGTTCCGGCTTTCACATACATTCGAGGTGCTTGAAAATACCATGACTTAGGCCAGGTGTAGCCAGGTTCTTAAAATTCCCTTTTACACTTTAAAGAGATAGGTTACAGCCTCTCTGTCAAATGCAATATGTCATTTGTTATCCTGACTGCTGCTTCCACAGGCATTTATTGTGGATCCCAGTAAAATGAAATCCTCACATAGTCAAGAAAACACAGGTAAACATCTTTCTGTAATAAACCCTGTAATGATCTTTTGATTTCTTCAAGTATGATGATATCCTTTAGATGATCCCAAAACTTGTCAGATCATCAGTCAACTCGATTCCTGAGACTGTCTCTAAATCCAGGTGGGGTATATTCAGGTTGTACTTTGACTCACATGAACTTGTTTGAATTTTCGTCAGCTTCAATTTAAACTTACATTGAGAAATTGATGAGTTGTTCCACATTTGGCTTCTGACCTTGTTCTGGGTGATGACATTGAGCGTCCCTATTCAGTCTGTACAGAGATGTAATTCACTTGATTCCTATGTGTTTCATCTAGTGTGGCCCATTTGTATCTTCTTTAATTATGCTGTTGGAAAAAAGTATAAGGTACTGGTTGTAAAATTATATCATGGTACCTCTGGCTTCGTTTCTATCACCAGGCCCTTACTCTTCAACTCCAGATGATTTTCTGTTTCCAACTTGTATCACCAGTAATTATGACCAGTAATTATCACTTGATCTTAGCCAAAAGGCCGAGAAGTGATCCCAGGAATTATCAATGCACCTGGAATGCATGTTAGATCAATTTCAGGTTGCAGAAGTTGGTAAGATCCTTAATTTCTACACTTTTGGCATTAGTGTTTGGTGAGTAGCATCGGATAACAGTTGTATTAACTGGTATTCCTTGTGGGCATATGGCTCTCATCTGATCATTCACAGTGTTGGACTTCAGATAGGTCTGAAATGTTCTTTTTGATGATGAATGGGACACCATTCTTCTTCAATTTGTCATTCCCAGTATAGTAGGTGAATGGCTGTCCAGTTCAAACTGGTCAATACCATTCCTTTTCAGTCACTGCTCAGGTGGCAGGTCCAGCGGAACGTGATCTGCATTCCCAAGAGTATCACTCCTTCCCGAATCCTTGAGAACATCCAGGTATTTGACTTCACTTTCAGCTCAGAAGAGATGAAGCAGTTAGATGCTCTGAACAAAAATTGGCGGTACATCGTGCCCATGCTTACGGTGGATGGTAAGCGGGTCCCAAGAGATGCAGGGCATCCTTTGTACCCTTTTAATGACCCGTACTGAAGCACAGCTTCCTGGCATCTCTTCTGGCTCTCCAACTATGAAGTCCTGACATCCCCAGGAAGGGGGTATTAAAACTATTGGAGGGTCTAAGACATTGATCTTTATGCATTCCATTTCACTTTTCCCCCTAGGAGATCCTTCTAAAATAAAGTTTCTATTTGACGCATGTTAACAATTCCTGATAGAATAAAATAAGCTCATGCTAACAGAAAGACATAAATTCCAAGTCACATTTACCTTTAAATGGGAATTCAAAGATATTTCATCTGTATTATGTTTACATAGGACTCTAGACTCTTACCAAAGACATATTTAAAGGACAGTACTTACAAGTATAAAAGCTAGTGTAACTTTTCTTCAAATAGTATCTTCTTCATTTCATGGTGTAACTCAACCAGCAACATCATGAAAGGAAATGTCATTTGATTTATGTCATGAAACTCACAACATTAAAGAATGCCTTTTT
>NW_022103919.1:10894882-10896895 GCF_000313985.2 Echinops telfairi
CTTGGGGATGTCTTGCAGGAAGTGAGCCTTGCCAGCTGAAGCAGGGAACTGGCTAAGGCAGCTGCACCCTGGTCCGACCATCACAAAGCAAGAGACCTAAGAACTAGAAAGGTGAGGCTCATCGAGCCATTTATCTCTCTGCCCTTCAATTAACCCCACATGTGTTTATCGGCCAGGTCGGCACAATAAACGAACTACCTCAGGATATGACCGCTCAACATCACATTTCTGGCATCTAAGCAAGCTTTCCTGCACCATCTCTAAAGAAATAGTTATCTTTGCCCAGTACCTGTGGTGACTTTTCAGATGAGGAGGAATTATGAAAATTTAGAGTTGACTTGAGAGCAATGAGATTTTTAAAATATGTCCATTTATAAGGAGAGACTGCGTGCTCACTTCTTAATTATAACAATCAGATATTGTGCTGTGGTTTCTCAGAGGGACGTTTTTAATAAGTCAGCATGTTTTTTTTTTTTATATCCTGAAGACTGGAGGTTCTCAAAAGCCACTGCATCGGAACCTTCTGGGTTGCTTGGTAAATGAGTCTCAAGGCTTCCCGGAGACTAGCTTTAGTGGTCCGGGGCTTTCCAGGAGCCCTGGGGGCACTGTATTTGAGGTAAGTAGTGTCCTGGTAACCCAGGCAGCAAGAGGAGGCTACTGGCTCCCTGAAAGATGTCCAGCCTCAGAAACCTTATCTAGATGGGAGAGTGGTTATGAGTCAGAATAGCTGCAATGGCACAGGTGATTTTATTGTTTTGGTTTTGTTTATGTTTGGGTGAAGTCTTGAGAATTATGGGTAAAATGTCCTGCAAGGGTTCCCTCCGGTGGCTAAATCTCCCTCCATGTATTCCAGTATGTAAAATACCACTGTTAGGGATTTCGAAGCAGGAACTTTAAGCACTACAACTTTTGTGTTTGATAAAAATATAATGTACATATACCCACCTTCAAGGGCCTCGGTTATACGCCCCCCACCCCAGCAGTCAGAGAGCTGTGTCTTTGTCATATACCTGATTTATCCAGGAGCTAGGAAAATTATCCTCAACTTTCTAGTTTCTGTATTGAATAATTGATCCTAGGAACCTTTGGGGAAATTCCCAAGTATAAAATGAATTTGAACTTGGATTGTGCATTTCCAAAGGAAAGCCCAGAGTGCGTTCTGCATCCTGCCTCCTACTCAGAATCAACAATTAGTTCCTGAAGACGTGAGGGTGCAGTTGACCGAGGGTAGAGGGTTATGCCATTGTATCATTGTATATATCTGTCTCAGCTGCTTTCCCCGTGTCCCCACAATTGACTTGGTACCCTCACATCCTCTTGGAATCTAAGACCCTGACTGAGCACTTGAATGGCCACTGTCATCCCAAGGACTACCATGCTTATGTTGTTGCTTGCCCTTGAGCCGGTTTCTGATAATGGCGACCACTGTGTGTGTGCAGAGCAGAAGTGCTTTGCAGTTTGCCAGGCTACGGCCCTAGGGAAGCAGGTCAGCAAGCCTGTACTCTGAGTTGCCTTTAGGAGGGTAACAAGCACCACCTTTTCAGCGAGGAAGAGAGAGCTGAGCCATTAGAGACGCCCAGACACTTCAACAGCTATCATCCTGGACGGAGATAAGGACACAGTCAGGTCGCTGCCTCCCTCGCCCAGGACCACGCTCTCTAAAAGCTCCGGCCCGCAGTCTTGTCTCCACACTAACTCTGCACAACAGAAAACCTTAAACTTTCACATCACACGATAAAACGTTAATTCATAAAAGGAAAAAACAATCCACAGAAAGGATTATAGAAATCAACAAAATCAATGGGGACAAGCATTTCTTCTAATGATAATGTTATGCCATCTACAAACCAAAACAGGGCAGCTGAACTCAATTTCCTTCCTTATCTGTAAATGATCTTTCATAATGAAATTTCAGAAAACTGTGAGACTGTTTACTTAAAGCTTTTTGCTCTTACTGTTGACTAATACAAAATCGGTTCTACCCAGATGCCAGCCTAAGAGAGGGCATTTAAT
>NW_022103919.1:10897960-10920033 GCF_000313985.2 Echinops telfairi
GAGGAACATTTCACAAAAAGGCAAGTCACATGGTTCACTCTTCAGCAGCCTGGGACAAAGGCACCATTTGAAACAGACCAGACAGTTTTTCATCTCTCTTGGGTTTTAGTTTGGCCACATGCTCTCTCTTCTCTCTCTCTTTCTTTCTCTCTCTCTCTTTCTCTCTCTCTTCTGAGGCTGGCAACTAAGGACGTGGAAAAGTTGTAGTTTCTTTATTTGTAACCATTAGAGTCCTACTTCATCATGCGCTGTTGGCCTAAAAGCAGTGTTATTTTTCCCTTCAGGTTTCCCATCTTGAAGGCACTTTGGGTCAGAGAATTGGGTCATCACAAGTTCCCTGACCTCTTTCACGATGATTCACCTAAGTGTCCAGATAAAATAGGTGCATTTTACCTCTCTTGTCAAAATGTCACGGATACTCATTCACATGCAGTCCAGTAAGGAGTTGTCCTGGCTCAGCAAACATTATAGTTTACAGATATTATTTTCATTATTGCATACAGTTTTGGAATTCTCAGTGTGGAAAGGAGGAGCTTGGGGTCGAGATGCATAACAAATACTACTAAAATGAATTAAACATAATGCTTTTCTTTTGGAACACACACACACACACACACACACACACACACAGAAGAAAACTCCCATATGCTCAGTGTCTAGAATGGCGGGTATCAACTGTCGAAAACAAAACCATCCCATTTGGTTGTTAAGATCTTGCTGTGCTTCTGAGACAACACAGTGGGCATTGTTACAGCTGCATGGGACCAATTGGTCAACATAGAAGGCAGGGGCACATGGACAGATTGGGAGCTGAGCTGAAGCCCCACCTGCCCTTTGCTCTTTCTAGTAACTCTCCTGTGTAATTGAATTTACTTTCATTCCCCCTTCTGTGTTGTAGAAAGTATAAAAGACAAAAAGGAGAAAAGAAATGGCTGGGGACCTTTTTAAATACGTTCCAGAGAAAGAGGAATTTTCTGTACATCATGCTACAAAAAGGTGCATCACAAAAACAAAAGTTTAATCTGGGAACGTGAAACAGGATGCTACTAATTCTATGCCATTTACTTTCAAAAGTTCTCACCTTCCTCAAAAGAATGGAAACAGTTCTTTTACTTTTGTTTGAGTCCCACTGGAGTTAAAGCTGAAATACCCTCTCTAACTACTCAAGCAGGTCCACCAAGCAAGAATCCCTGCCATTCTTTCATGACCAGGTCCTGCTGTCCCATCAGAGAGCAAAGACAGAGACGGAAGTTGTTCTAGATACTTCCTTCAACCACAACCAATCCACTAGCCATCATTTGCTTCCGTTACTTTTCCTTTGTCTAGGTTCTCAGCCATCTAGTTAGTCTCTCAGCTTCCAGTCACTCAAAATCCCACCCACTGCCATGCCATCTAGCCAGGACAGTCAGAGGCCGCTTGCCACCTTCCTGCTAAAATCCTCTTCGTGGTAGTCCTCCTGGTTTCAGGATGAGGATCAAAGGCTGTCATTTCTCACACTGGTTCCCATGGGCCTTCCTTCCATTTACTTCTGCATTGTCATACTCCATCCCCTTTAGCTGCTTCTCCCCCCAAGGACTCGTCGCTGCCTGCCCAGGAAGCCCAGTAGGCTTGTGGCTTATCAAAGTACATCCCAGCACTAAGTTAAAATCAGGCTAAGACCAAGCCCTACATAAAAATAAATCAAGAAATAAGGCAGACCCCAAATTATGGAGAGTTAAATATTTTACCACCAGGTTACACAGCTGGAACACAAGTAGGGTTAGAATCCACGGTTTATATTACAATATAATTTCTTTATGATTTTTTGATATTATTTTAAAGTGGGAAAAGCCATGCCAATGCTGACTTAATGTCAAACATTGGTAATTCTAACATGATACCGATCATTTGGTCTTTATTAATAGAGTGGCTTTAGTTCACTTGTCTGTCCAACACAAAGTTCTCAAGGAAACCCGTTTTCTCAGAAGTCTTCTCTTTAGTAAACACACCAAGATTTCAATCCTCAGAAGCGCAAAGGAAGCTCTGTGCTCTAAAAATGACTTTTCACATGCAACAGAAGTTCCCAAAATAAAATCTCCCAAATAAAACAATGTCAGAACCAGACCTGATAATGATTTTGAAGTATGCTGAGAACATTGTCCCTAAAATAAACTTGACTTTTTGTGGTTAATAGTCAGCTTACATCTTCAAACACATAAGAGAGAAGCCATTGACAACAATAGACACAGAGTTTGGAAAGTGTCCCATCTAAAAATTATCCGTTTGAAAACAGCCTCTGTCTTCTGGCTATCACTGCCATATGCGGATCCGGAAATCCGCTTGCAATTGCTATTTCCAAATGCAAATCTGAACTGTTGGCAAGTTCAGAATTCACGGTGAGAAGAACAAAATAACAAATGTGGGTTTTTTTCCCCCAGAAGGAATACTATGTATGTTCTAATAGTCACCAGGTTTAATTCATGCTTCAGATGTTAGCTTTCTCCTTCTAATGCTTCAGCATCCTGTGTCTCTTAGGAAATGGAAATATAGGAAATAGGATTATGAAGCCATCTCTAAACATTAGCACAGTACTGAAGTAAGTCAGCAAAGAAACCCACGTTCTAGGGAAGGACAAGGACAGGGAGACTCTACCTCATTCTGTCAGAAAGGGTGAGTGATTAGAGTTTAGCCAAATCTAATCATGCCATCCTGCCTTGTACTGCTTTTGCTGACAAGGCAAGCCCAGGAGAGGGCATATCCCATTAGAGCAATGCTTGGAGAAGGAACAGAAATTACCTGTTGGGTAGGAAAATTGGGTTTTTAAGCTTCTAATTTTAATAGATCCTTGGGTGGTCAGAGAGCCCATCAATCACAGTAGTATAATGGGGTGTGAGGAGGCACAGCACAAGACAGCAGAAAGCAACAAATGAAAAATCAGAATGACTTGTCTAATATTCAACCTATACACCAATCCAAGAAGAAAATTGACCAAAAGATGCAACTCATTATTCATAAAATACTATTTTACTTGAAAGGGAAAAAGGCAGAACAAGAATACGTAGGAAGTAAGTAGCAAAGCTTAGCTAAGACAGCACAAACCGAGGGGGTGGGGGTGGGGAAAGAGAGAACCGTCAAATCCAAAAGGTGGATCATAGTAACTGTCTTTTTTTGTTTTTCTGTTTCCAAAAGAATGTAGCAACACTGGGTTTTGTTTTAAAGGGTCTGAAATGGGCTCAATATTTAGTTTTGTAGCCTAGCCATAGTCTATAAAAATTCAGATGTCATTTGGAAAGTTCTCTTGTAAAATACAGCCCATCTTTTGAATGTTGAGAGGGTTGGATGGATGCTCACGAATGCATTTAATCGGTCATTTGTATAAAGTAGCATGCCAATAAAAAATAACAGGATTGAACTATAGGACTATGACTAAATTGGTGGCATATTGACAATGTCTCTTGGTAAATAAGGTGAATAGTAGACTGAGCTCTTCAAAATGTAAGTAAAGTATATCAAATAGAAACTCGTCAGATGGTTTTGTGGCAACTAAAAAATGAATGACCTTTTCCTTTAAAAATGAGAATATTTGTTAATAAAACTTGTTTAGAGAGCCATTATGTAAGTGAAACAGCCAATGAATGATTTTAACTGGACAATGCTTCCCGTTTGACATGGGATTGCCGGAATCAGTTTGGGGTTTTTTTTCAGAGTCAGTTTTAATGATCATAGTTTAACCCTCATTTTCCAGCACAGAGGGTTCCAGACTCTTTTATTCACTGCTGATTCTGGAGAAAACTGCATCCATTTGTTAATTCTGTTTTCACTCTTTCTGCGCCTTGCCACACACATCCCACTACAGTCAAAGTACTGTACCAAAGATGCTTTCTTTTCCCCATGCCCAATCCTGCCTTTCCTCCTAAATATTCCTTAGGGAAGTGAGCAATCACCATGACAACCATAAGATGGGGACTTGAACAGCGCTTGGGGGCAACCTTTGCGAAAGTTGATATTGGTTTGTGTTTAACAGGATAAGGAAAACTCATTGAGAGTGGATTGGTTAGCTGAATGGAAATGAATAGTGTGCATCAAACTTAACCCTCCAGAACACAGCCCCTGGAAACAGAGATAGAAGTGTAATTCACCCAGGGCCAATCCAGCCTCCCTCTGGGGTAGCCCGTGAGACTGATGTCCAGTGGCAAGTATATCCAAATGCCATATGTGATACGGAAATGTGCTTTCCCACTTTAAGCATCGGGGGACCATGCAGAGAGATAACATACTTTTCCCAAAGAAGCGTCACCCATCTTTCTCCTCATGGGGAAAGACATTTGTTTTCCTTTCGGGATACTTCATTTCCTCAAAATCAGATGTTGGAGATGAATTGCCTTTCATTTCTTGGCTTCTAGAACAAGAAGCGCTGCTACACAAGGTGTGCAATTCTACACAAGACACGAGGTGACAATGCTAGCGCAGGTGTGGTACCTTTCTTTGTGTGACTCTGAGGCGAGGCAGTGAGTGTTAGCTAGAGAGCTGGAGGCATGTTTGACAGGCAGGGCACCACACTGGACCACTACCTCTCCCTTCACTTGGGAGACAAATGAACACACCTTTCTTCCTTTGAAAAAAACCAAACCAAACCAGGGCACCCAAAGAAGTCACTCTTTGTTTGCCTTTACCTGCCCAACCACCTAACTACACAGGGCTTCTCATAGAGTGAGGAGGTTCCTTTGTTCTCTCAGGTTCCATTTAAAGGGAAAGTGGGTCGAAGAGCCTCCCTAGGGAAGGTTTTAGGGGGAAAGAAAGAAAGAAAGAAAAAACTGCCACATACAGGGGCATCAGAGATTTCATACCACGACTGCTTCTAATCAACCTCTCCTGGAAGTGGATTTCATTTTATCTGCAGGATGGTTCTCTCAGGAAGCGCATTTCCTGAGACCACAACCTCTTACTTAAGAATGGCTCAATACACCCCCTCCTCCCTGGGGTGGAGAGGGGGTACATGGAGAAACCCCTTCAGGTGGAGGGGACAGCACAGCGCCAGAACCACATGCCTTTGAGCTCCCCAAAAGATGCGTGCCAGCGCAACTAGGAAGTTGGGCATGCCTAGCAGAAACGTAAAAAAACGAGAACTATTGAAAGCAGCAAGTTACAGTACCTTAAGAAGTCTGACAGATGGCAGGAAGGCTGCGTGGCATAGCTTCCGGATAGTCCAGTTCAGGGGTCGAGGAGCGTCAGTCTGATGCATGACCCCTTCCAAATTCCAGCAGGCAAACCAGAAACCGCCAACGCAAGCAATACCTAGAGCCCAGACGGTCCCCCAGGGCCCTGGCACCCCATGGTCACCTCCACACCTGCACACTCCCTTAGGGCACAGGCTTCCCGGAACTTGGGCGACTAGTCAACTGGCAATGCCTGAGCCACTGAACCTTCTTAAGGAAGCCACCTCCCCTCTGCCTGCAGCCTGCATAGCAAATGCGGCGGAATGGAGTGGCTGCTCCTGGGAGGGGATGCTCCAGTTTAAAGGAGAGGAGCCGCCTGTACCAAACAGCCTGTGGTCGGAGTCGGAGCAGCCTGCTCTGGAATGCGCGTTCCCTCTCCGGCTTTCCTCCTGGCAGATGCAGGTCCTGCGTTGGGGGAGGGGGAAGAGAGGGGGGCGACCAAGGAGACCCTGGCCATTTGCTTTGCTAGCTGGCTTTAGGGGTGGGGGGGCGTCAGGAGGAGTGCACAGGGAACCATCAATCCAGCCAGAAGGGGCAACTTGCACTTTCTTGCACAAAGCATCTTTGCGGAGCTGGAAAAGGCACCAGGGGAGGGGCTAGGACCTGGGCAACAGGGATGCTCCCAAGACCAGATTGAGAAATCCTTCCTTTGGCATTTGTGCGATCAAATGAGAGCTATGCCCAGGCGGATCTATAGTAAAAAGAGATCTTGGCCGGCGGTGTTCGAGGAATTTCTTAGTAACTGTGATTGACGTCCCTCCCCGTGGCATATAGATTATATAGATGATTGACTGGCAAGTCGATAAGCAAATACATGGGGTCACCTGCGTGCACACACTGTGAACAGTGGGGGGCGGGTGTTTGTTTGGGATTTTTTTTTTTTTTTGGCTTTTCATAGAAAGTAATGTAATTGGGTGTCTATTTGACTTCATTTAAAAAATGACAGTTTCTCAATTTGGGGTTAGTCCCTTTGGAAAAGCCACTTAATACCCTCCTCCCCTCTTTTTTTTTGCTGCAAAAGAAATGGTAACCCTTAAGGTGCCTTGTGGGAGGCTTTCCATCTAGGATGGGGCTAAAGGTGGGCGCTCCTCCCCCTTCACCCCCACCCCCACCATTGTCTCAGGAGAGCTTTCAGAGGGCTGCTGGGCTGCAGGGCACTTTAGTTCCAAGGACTCCTGGTGTGGGAGGGAGGAAAGCTGAAGGATTGGAGGTGAAAGTAGAATAGGAATGTTTTCCTTAGAGTAGGGAGGGGGCTAGGGAGAGGGCACTTCCCTTCCTGCCTCTGCCCTCACCCCAGGGATCTCCCACACCTGCTCCAGCCTTCAGACCTCAGTGAGCAGGCACTGAGGGACTGCTGTGGTGCAGCGGAAATGTGCATCCTCAGAGCATGGGTATGCTACTTCTTTTTTTTTTTTTCCTTTTTTGTTCCTCCCTAGTGACTATACCTGTTCTCCATTTCTAATTAACTCAAAGAGAGAGGAAAGCCCTTGGTCCTGATAAGTATCCACTCTGAAGCACAGCGCAGAGTGGGAAGGGGTGGGAGCTGATGTGATCCCTTGGGATCATACTGTAATTCAGATCTGAGGACAAGATGGACCATCTCTGGAGTTTGATAATTTCCTCACATGCTGCACCACACACACACACACACAAACACACACACACACACACACCAAACAAACAGTGCCATGGGGTGAATGGATTCTTACTCAAAATGACCCCGCAAGACAAGGTAGAACTGCCCTTCGGGGTTTCTCAGACTGTAGAGCTTTACTGGAACAGAATGCCTCACCTTTCTCCCTCAGAGATGTTGGTGGATTTGAACTGCTGACCTTGTGGTTAGCAGGCCAATGCACAACCCATTGTACCACCAGGGCTCCTTTTCCTTTCCAGGGCTCTATCCTGAGCCATAGATAGGAGGAAAATATTGCAGAAAAGCTAGTCCACTGATGGAAGCCAGATGACTAAATAAAAACATAACCTTATTGAGTTAGAATTCATATAGCATACACTTCCATAGTACAATCGTATTAAAAATAATTGTATATTCATCATTACAATTGGTTCGATTATGTAATTCATGTGTCTGATTATCTCCTGTTAAACACTGGCACTTTAGTAGACCCAAGACACAGTGGGTTCATTTTCTATCATGTGATACCTGGGATGACTTTGTTCCAGTAAAGGTTTACAGTCCCAGGGGCAGTTCTACCCTGTCCTATAAGGTGACTTTGAGTGGAAATCCACACTATGACAGTGAGTGAGTGAGTGAGTGAGTGAGTAAGTGTGTGTGTGTGTGTGTGTGTGTGTGTGTGTGTGTGTGTTTGGTCTAACATGACAGGTAATTATCAAACTCCAAGGATGGTTAATCTTGTCCTGAGATCTGAATTACAGTAGGATCCTCAGGAATCACAATTTATTTCTACAAGGGATTGCTGAATACACATTGAAAAGAAAAAGAGTTAAGGAATTATGTCAGGAATTATGTTAAGCACTTAATTTATGTCTATAACAGCCCCCAGGAAGTAGATTCTATTTTATAACCTCATTTTACAGGTTAAGCAAGCAAAACAGTTAAAGTTTTGTGTCAAATCATTTGGGCCATTATCCCCCATGGTTTGGCCTTACTTATGGCATATTTTTATGATGAGATCTCCCTGAATCTGTGGCCTGCTCACAATATAAAAGGATGCTGTGGAAAGCTCTACTCTGTGTGTGGGAGGGTGGGGTGGAGGGAGTGCTGGGTCTGGATCTTGCCTGTGGGTTGATCAGCCTCTAGTGTTTTTGGATTTTGCCAGTGGTCTACCATATTGCCTGCCAATCCAGGGTTCATCAGCTCCTGCACCGACCCCACTAAGGAGAAGGCTTAACCTCTGACCCACAGATTTGGAGTTTTCCCACTTTACACCTGTGTGAGGCCTTTCCTTCACACACACACACACACACACACACACACACACACACACACACACACACACACGGAATCCATCCTAAGACATTAAGTAAAATCCAAAGAAGTAGTAACAGAGCTCAGTCCTTTAACAGAAAATCGGGAGTTTCCACGGAAAGCAGTCTACTTGGCTATAGAGAAAAGCCCTCCTTTTTCTCCATTTATGTCCTAATGAAGAGGACTGTAGCAATAGAGGCACTGCCACAAGGTTTTGGTGATTTAACTGTACGTAAGAGTTGAGCTAAGCGATTTCAAAGAAGCAATGCTTAAACTATTTCTTTCCAATTATTGATTTTATATGACAGTGATGTAGTAGGTAACAGAAAGAAAATTGAACTCTGGCTGCATGGGTTCAAATTCCCATGCTGACCTTGGCTTTAAGATATTTACTCAACTTCTCTATGCTTTAGTGTCCTCGCCTGGTAAACAGGTAGAATGTACCACAGCCCCCCCCGCACTGACACCGAGGTGGGAACCCACTGAGAGTTCCCCTTTAGTAGGTGCAACTGTGCAAACATATACCATTAGGTAATGAAGTTAAGCAGAATTGATTAAGCTTGCAAGCTATCTGTAAGCTAGAGTGAGTTTCATAATGTGGTAGAGAGAAAGTAAAAAACCGACAGGAGCAATATGGATTCCTTCATGCTTTCCAGCAAAGTGGTATTTGTCAGACAGCAAGAGGTTGCCTTTGGTGAGGCTACAAGCTATTACATGCTCTTAAGTGGCTCTATTGTGGTTGCAAGGGGGTCAAACACTGCAGTTCCCTATTCCCTGCTCATCCCTGTTCCAGAGTAGGAAGGACCCCACAAAAATGCCAGCCTGAATCTGTAAACACCCAGCCTTTGATCACACTAGCCCTTTAATTTTAGCTGACTGACTCTGGTCAAAGGGAATCGCTGGGCAATCTGTGGTAGGAGGGTTCTGCAGACCTCTGGGATGGCAATTAGAGGCGGAAAGCACAAAGCCTCCTGGGGACTGCTTTGGAGAAGACGCTGCAAAAGCTGGAGATCAAAGAATGATACGTGGTATGAGAGAAGGCTTTTCTCCTCTTGTTGCAAAAGTTTGCACCCTATTTGTTTGCCATCAAAACGCCTCCTGAGTAGTGTTTCCAACCCTCTCCGCTCCACCCCAAGCCCAATACTGCTGTCAAGGAATAATGTTTTCAGATAGAATGATGCCTGCCTGGACTTTAGAGATGAGTAAGATGAGGAAAAGGTAGAGAGGTGTCCTACTCTACTTTAGAAAACCCCACTGTCATCCAATCAATTCCTACTTGTGGCAACCTTGTGAAGGGTTTCGGATGCAGTGAATCTTTGTGGGAGTAGATAACCCACAGGTTTTAACATCTGACCTTGAGGTCTGCAGTCCAACACTTACCTGACAGCACTGCTGCGGGGTGGGGGGGTGGGGGGGCTCCTTAGCCTCTGAATTTGAAACCTGAACTCACTGCCATCAAGTCCACTTTGACTCAAAGCAACCCCCTTGATCAGGGTGCAACTGCCCCCGTGGGTTTCTGAGACTGCAAATCTTTAAAGGAGTGGAAATCCTCCTCTTTCTCCCACTGAGCAGCCCACTAGTGTGTAGAACTGCTCATCTTGTGATGAGCAGGTCAGCCCACAGTCATTATACCACCAGGGCTCCCAGGTTAGCATTAGGTGATTCCGAAGTGTTTGAATATGAACTTCATGTGGATGTGTACAAATCTTCAGGACAAACCATAGCTAGTTTAGACTATGGACACTACCATATTAGCTTTCACTTTCCTAAAACTTAGCAAGGTAAACAAACAAACCCCACTGCCATCAAGTTGATTCCAGTTTATCATGACTTCTATAAGACAGAGTAGAACTGGCTCTTTGGGTTTCCCAAGCGGTCGATCTGTATGGGAACAGTTAGCCTCGTTCTTCTCCCTGCAAGCAGCTGTTGGGTTTGGATGGCTGATCTTACAGTTACTAGCCCAACTCATAGTACGCTATACCACCAGGGCTTCAATGGCAAGCCAGGTACATGTCATTTTTGTACTCCAAAAGCTCGATTTTGAACAAACTCTAATTTTCTCCCGTGTTATGTCAACACACTTCCCACCCATCAGCTCCCTTTCCTTGGTAAAATAATAGTTTATTGAAGAATTATAAGACCGAGCTCCACCTCCGTGCCCACATTGAGTCACAGTAGCTATCATCATTTCTCTCTTGTAAATACCATGCCCCACCCCACCCGCTGAACCCTTAATGCACCATTGTACCAACTTGCACACTGTTTTCCTTTAGGCCCCATTGACACAAAAGCTCCCCCCCCTCCATGAAAATCAAAGTGAAAAGAAAGGGAATGACAGTGACCAGGTGATGCAACGTTTTCAAAAACCTGCTGCTGAAATGTGCTGTCTCCCCAAGACACTCAAAAAAGACTCCAGGGTAATTATTCACCATTTGCTGCCATCACACTGAAATTCATAGATAGGCAGATATTCACTGAACACACATTTTCAGGGGGTCATGAATTAATATTGTGGGCCTCATTTTGAAAGATAGATCTCACATCTGCTCCCATTAAGTAGACAGACTAGGAAACGCTATGAACCAGTTAGACTGCTTCACAGGAAGCCCCTGCGTTGAAATTGTCTCCGTGACACTCAACCGTAATAACCATGCAGAAGGCACACAAGCATCCAAGGGGAATACCAAGAACCAGGCAAAGTATGCCTGTTGTTAACTCTATTGTCTATATTTCACAATACCAATATCAACATGCGCTTGTTTATAATTAGCCCCAATTGTTAACTTGTTGTGTACATCGTGGCAATTCACAATATTTGCGATAAAATCATTTGTGTTGTGAACTTTTTGACAATAGAATCCTTTTTAAAATAATAGTGGATGCTGCTGCCACGGGTTTCAAGTCACAGTGACCCGATGTGACACAGAAGAATGGCCGTCTTGTCTTTCCTGGGCTATACTCTTGACAGGAGCAGATGGCCATGTTTTCAGTGGTGCTTGCAAACTGCCAACCTTCCAATTACCAGCCAACCTTTCTGTTGTTCCAGGGCTTTTTTTCTCCCCCTTTAATCAAGCGCATGTTGATATTGGTATTGTGAAATATAGACAATAGACATTTGGTGTGCCTGTTATCCCAGAACTTGATAACTAAGACAGTATCTAAAATCAAACAAGATTTTGATTCCCTTATTTTGACCCTGAGTCATAAGTTAGTCGTGAGGGATCCTGACCCATGGGAAGCCCTAATGGGAAGCCCATGCTTCGACCAAGAAATGGACCAGGATGGGTCTACCTGTGCTAAGTTCTCTGTATCTGTACTTGCTAGCTTTGAAGTCAGACAGAGCTAGTGGACACTCAAGTCCCACCGCCTGCTAGCTGCGTGATCTTCATGCAGTTTGTCAGTTTCCATATTGGATAAATGGTTTCTACAATAGTTCCCAGTTTGGGGGAAGATTAACAGCAACTAGCCCTGTGCCAAATATAGTGAAAACTCATTTAAAGCTAATTATTGGTATTGGCATTATATTTGTGACTGTCATGACTGACAGGTCAGTCTACTGCTTAATGGCCTACGATGTCCTGGATTGAAACCATTTTCTACCTACATGGCTATGGGCATGTTACTTAACCTCTAGTTTCTTCATACGCAAGTTGTGGAAGATAAGAATACATACGCCGGAATGAATATTGTAAAACAAATTAGCAAAGAAGGACAAAGCCCTCTGAAAAGGACTTGGTAAGAGTCTAATAACTTTTAGTGATGTAGCATTACCAGGAGGATGAAAGGGCTATTTGCTGGTCTTCCGAGAACAACTTCATTTTCTCCTTGGTCTTCTCTAAGAAGAAGAGAGGCTACAGAAAATGCTGAGGGGTGAACTACATCGGCCTTTCCTGACCACCCCTCCCTGCAGTGAAGAGAGAAGATTATCACCCGCTCTACTAATAGAGTGTAAAACTTTAATATGGAAAATATGTCACTTGGGAGAACACAGAAGCATACAAGCAGCTCCTGCCTCCCCCAAAATAGAAATCCTACATTTACACACACACACACACAGAAAATATATAACAAAATTCAAAGGCTGAGAACTAAAATATAGCCTCATTCAGCTTTGAAATTCTAAAACTTCCATTCACAAAGGAGATGCTTTTTTGGTATGGTTCTGAAATTTTAATGAGTCCATGGAGGCTTGTTAAGAAAGATCAGCATTTGAGCTGTGCGTTTCTACCCACTTAATATTCACACTCTTCTAATATCTATACTGCTATTCATTACTATAAAAGTCCTTTCTGTATCCTCAACCCAGACAACTGTAGCACACGTGCACGTGCACGTGCACACACACACACACACACACACACACCGACTATAGAGATTATTGCAGATACATTTCCATTATGAAAACCATGAATCACACCAACTTGGTCAAGAATTCATGAATAAAAGCCTGTCTTTTTTGGGGTGGGGTGGGGTATATAAGCAGTACCTCTCCAATTACAGTTTAGGTCAATTGTCCAAAGAAGAGGGAAGTATAGCATTTTCTCACTAGTAGTGCAGAGTAAGTCAGATTTATTGGCATGCGTTCAAGTGTAAACCTCAGTTACACATTCTCAGACGCCATCTCACTGCCACCACCTAAAGCAGAGTGCCTGCCCCAGTCACACGCCCTGCTTGTGTGGATCTCTGAGGCTAATGGCCAGTCCTGCAGGGGACCACAAGGTCCTCTCTCTTGGTAGGTAACAGGAACTTGCTGTAACTTTAAGAAATTCTCCAACAGTAGCTCAGGATTTTGAGGAAGAAAGCAAATGAAAACCAGATTTCCCATTTGCTTTAGTCATCCTCCCGCAAAACACGTCACTGTGGATGCTTCCTCTGGTATCATGTTTGCCCCACCACGTGCCTCTCCATTTAACATCGATTAATAGTTGCAGCAAGGGGGGAGGTCGATGTACACACTGGATGACCCATGGGCTGTGGACCATGAGATCAGCCATTGGAACCCACCAGGCACTCCATAGGCGAAAGATGAGATTTTTTACTCCCTTAAAGGTGACAGATTTGGAAACCCACAGGGGCAGTTCTCCTCTGTCCTTTAGGGTCACTATGAATCAGAAAAGACTCAATGGCAGTGAGCACAGTAATAGTAGCGTAGGGATGATTTGCTTTTTGTTTGGGGGAGACATGGGTCCAGCTTTTGTTTTGTTTTTCTTTCTTCTATAAGTCAAGGCAAATCACGTGAGGTTTTAGTAAGTCCTTAGGCAATTCACATCAATTTGATGAGCCTCGGTGTCTTCCTCTTTAAAATGGCCAGACTGACCAACTGCACTAATGGAAAAGATGATGTTTGATCATCTTGGGTGCTTATTAACTCAATGACTCGTTAAGCCTTTGGTGTGCATATCTCTTTTAGTCCTCACAGCGAAGGTATGAATTTAGAAGACATTCTCATCACCACATCACAGATGAGGAAGTCGTCTCTAATTGAGACTCAGGGATGTTAAGAAACATGTACAGTCGCACGTGGCTAATAAGTGGGCTTGGATCTACTTTGACAACGTGCTGCTGTTCATTACATAATGATAAAATAGTTGTCCAAAGTGACAACTAATACTTGTTCATGACACAACCTGAAAAGATGGGCAAGTAGCTGGGTGGTCCTCTGCTTAACCAGGGCGTTGGACCAGGTCTTCCTGGCTCAGTCCCTGACAACAAAAGGGGAGTGCACCTGAGTTCCTAAGACATGGCTACCCTGGAAGGAAAACCAAAGTGAGAAAATTATAGGTTGACACCCTACTAGAAACATAAGCCGAGGGCTTCTAAGAGGTGTGGTAATTATATAATTGTCAATTTGAGAGGATTATGAGTGAAGGGGTGGAGTCTAGTCTGTCAATCAGATCATAGCCAATGAGGCTTCTGTGTGGGCATGGCCTTCTCCTGAGAATTCTGGGAAATCTGGTATTTCCTCCTTGGAGGTAGGAGACTCTCTGCTCACACCCTGGGAGACATAGCAGCTGACAAGACACATGGACCCACCCTGATGCAGCCCTGGGAAGCCACGCAGAGACCCCTGCCAGGGCCGAGATGTTCCAATGGCACTGGACCCAAAGACTTTCTACCCACGGGCCTGTGATCGTCCTGCATTCAGCGTCATTGCATGTGTTTTGTGAGTCTGAGAGGACTTTATAGATTGGTATCGGACATATGGGCTAATAGCAGACTTATAGACTTGATCTGGAATAGGCTGGGATGTTTTCTCAATATTCAATTGCTCTTGTATACAAAGCTCTTTCTTATATACATATGTGTGTCCATGGATTTGTTTCTCTAGTCTACCCGGACTAACACAGAAGTAACCATGGAAACCAAATATCTTGACCAACAGGGTCCGAAACAATTGTGTCCTACTCAAAGACAGCAGCTCTGATGTGACTGTGTATCATCCTCCACAACCCTGGTAAAACCTCATCTCCATGAACACTCGGGGCTCACTTTGCCTCTTCTGAGTCTCTAGGGGGTTGACTCATCATTTTCCCCCTGTTACTTCCTGTTTCACTTCACTAAGTTGTTTTTCCAATTTGGGTCTGTCTCAAGTTCACTTCAACCGTGATGGACAGCCATGAACCACTGCAAATCCCTAACCCTAGCACTGGAATCATGGCGAGCCCAGAAGAAGCACTGGCTCTAACAATAACTGTTGCTAAAGTCTCCACTTCCCCCCTCTCCTGGTCCATCGGGCGAGGCAGCTGGCCCGGGTCAGGTAGCTCAGTTTTCTCTGGGGAGGCAAAGACTCTCCCTCCTTAGGGGATATGACGGACGTGTCACACAATCCCTGAGAAAAAGTATTTCTTAAGCAGGAAAAACGACTATTGCTAAAGACGTCATATGATTTTCAGACCTATGTTCTACGGTCGTCACATTCAATTCCCCTACGCTCCATTTATTTCCATGTGCTTTTCTAGATGAGGAAGCAATGGGAAAATCCCCGCCCAACTTCACAAAGCAAGCTTCAGAGCCATCGTTTTAACTAAAATACAAGCCCTTTACACATCATATGATGTTTATACTGTACAAAACATGAATGAATCTATTGCTAGGGCAATCCAATTAGCTTAAGATAAGCCAGTGAGATAGCTCATAAAACTGTCATCTATTTTTCTTAGTGACTGGAAGACAATAATCTAGAGACTTATGACGACAGGAGGCTCCAATCACCTAAAAGATATATCTGGATAACGATCATAGTAAATAAAGGCCAGAAGTATCTATGTCATTGCAGCAGGCCCCCTGTTAAGGGAACACCTGGCTTACAGACAACTCCAATAGAAAGAAACTCACTGCCATCAGGTCAATACCAAGGTCTCCTGGAGACCTTATAGGACAGAGTAGACTGCCCACGTGGATTTCAGAGACTGCAATTCTTTAGAGGAGTAGAAAGCCTCTATGTTCTCCCAACTCCCTGACCTTAAGGGTTTGTAAATATGCCCTCTCTTTGAAACAACTGAACCAACGACTACCTGCAACAAACTGTTCATCACAGCCACCTTCACGTGCTGTCTGGGCAGCTTTTAAATCATTGTTGAGTCTTTTACCTTTTTCTTGCACTCAAACCCAACTGACAGTCATCAAACCTGCTCTCACTCAGAGCAGCCCTTGACCCTGTTTCTGAGACTCGATCTCACAAGCAAAAGCAGCTTTGTTGTTCTCCCCCATCAGTACGAACCACTGAGCCTGCAGTGGACAGGTCAATACCTAGACCACAGCACCATCCTGGCTCCTTTTTAGTTGTACCTTTTTGCACTGCTCAAACTCAAACTCAAATTCACTGCCATTGAATCATTTCTGACTCAGGTCGACCCTATAGAAGAGGGTAAAAGTGCTCCTATGGGTGGCTGAGACTGTAACTCTTGACAAGAGTAGACAGCCTAGTCCTTCTTCTGGAGTGCAGTGGCTGGTGATTTTGAACTGGTGACCTGTGGGTTAGCTAACTCATAGTGAGCCCTGTGCGTTTCCAAGACTGTCACTGGTTACGGGAGTAGAAAGCCCAGTCTCTCTCCCGTGGAGCTGCTAGTGGTTTCAAACTGCTGGCCATGTGGATCACAGTCCAACTCATAACCACTACACCACCAGGGCTCCTCTTACTTAGGAATTATTAGAGACACAGTCACTCTTGTGCTTAGTAACCTGGGGAGTCCTGGTGGCGCTGTTGGGCAGTTCAAATCTACCAGCCACTCTGGGAAAAAGATGGCCTCTGGCCCCATAAAGATTTACAGCCTCTGACCCCTCCATGTGGCCAGTGATTGTTGTTGTTGTTTGTTTGGGTCATTGTGTAATGTTGCTTGCTTCATAAAAATGTAAGAAGTACTCGGGGAAGAAGAAGAAAACATTAAAATACTAACACACATCAAAACTCTACCACAGACTGAAGTTCTTAAGCTGGAAAATAAAAGTACTGGGAAAATGGTTTAATTGACAATAACTTTTCAATTGGTTCCTAAATCAGATTGTAAGTACTATTAACCTCAATGTAGACAAAGCCATCCATGGGAGCCCAAACAGCAGAGGTACAGGGTGTCTGTGTGCCTGCTCGGAACCCCCAGTTGTCCTCGAGAAATCCTCTGCAATAAGGAACTGGAGAGATGGGAATAGGGAAAAGAATGATCTGGCCTCTCAATGGTATTCCAAGGAGAAAAACCTTGAAAAATCACAGATCTAGTCATCGGTCGGTAGATATAGTGGTAGCGCTGGCATGTGTGGCGGCCTCTGAATTAAATTCTTTGCACGTAAATTGCTAGCTATAGATCAGGTGAGAGAAAGATCAACCCAATTGTATAAAACTGCTCAAGATTAAAGCCGATGAAGCCCCTCTCGTGAGTAATCTATCCCCATGAAGGGAGGACTAAATGGTATACATGCTGCGAGCGCTTTGATCCTTCCTGTCTCTCCTGTCTTTGCTGTGGCCATTCCCTCCACTTAGGCTTCAGCGACATTGACTTATTCCATCGCCTGCATTTCCTGCCACTGGGCATTTGTACATGTTGTGCCTTTGTTTCTTCTCATGCCCTTTCTTCCTGCTCTTCACAAGGTTAACGCCTCCTATTGCTTCAGGTCTCAGCTTTAAGTCTAACATCCCCAGAGAAGACTCCTTTTGATCTCTCTAGCCTTTATTCAGCATTCACGGAAGCTGTTCCTGATACTTATACATATCACAATGCATAACTAATTGGTTCATTTATTTATTTCGGGGGTCTTTATCTTCTAGGCAAATGTATATTCTATTAGGGCACTAATTAACTGTATCCCAAACCCAAACCCGACTCACTGCCATTAAGTCAATGCTAACTCACAGTGACTTTGACTTTCCCCTTTGTGGGTTTCCACGAATGTAACTGTTTGCAGGAGGAGAAAGCCCAGCCTTTCTCCCTTGGAGCTGCTGGTGGTTTCCAACTGCCAACCTAATAAAATGCTTAAAAGATAGAAACTTCATGTTTATTGACTGTAGAATGAGTGATTAATGAATGAACTACATACTCTACATATTAAGTCCAATCTGATTCATAGTAACCCTATAGGACAAGGTAGAACTGGCACGGTGGGTTTCTAAGACTATAACCCTTTACGAGAATAAAAAACCTCATCTTTCCCCCACAGAGCAGCCGGTTGTTTAGAACTGTTAACCTTGAGGTTAGTAGCCCAACAGGTAACCATGAAGACACCCAAGTTGTCGAATGAACTACATTAGCATGTTATAATCTTTTCATTCAAGTCATTTAGCATTAGCTCATGGTGTCTAGTGCAGACTGGTTTGAATACATTGATTGTTTACATTATTTTTTAAATTCCCATATCTTTACCCCATTGTTTTGAAAGCTGAAAATTATTGATAGCAGTATTAAAACATTAATTTTTAAAAAGAGAGATTCTTCAGACTCAAACTTATAAGGAAAAACCAAGCTTTAAACAAAAAGTTATCTGAAAAGAAAATCAAATTAAAAAGAGTATGGTATCCAAACTTGAATATGCAAATTATGGAGCCAGATAACTCAATCATCTACCACTCCTGATAGACTGTCCCACCCTCAAACATCCCCCTGGTAGTAATTCCTTAAGGGCTTAGCTTAATGTCAGAATAAGTCTTTTGAAGGTGATTCTCCATGCTAAGGAAGGTGACATTTTATTTTTAAATGTGGAAAGAATGGGCTGGTCATTTGCAGTCCTAGTAATTGTTTTGTTCTTTCACTTGGAGTTCTAGTCTACTTATTCATAAGCATTCCTGTTTCCTAACGCTTCGATTGTAACCCGAGTTTCAAGGAGACTCCAAGGTTTCCACTTTAAGTTTTGTCTATGGTTTTTCATTATTAACAGGATTAAAAAACGATGCATTCAAACTCGTCATCCTTTCTTTTGTAGCCTCCACCAGTGATGTTAGCTAAAGAAAAGTCCTCTTCATCTGGGCTTGGATATATGCCCATGCATGTTCTTACCGCGCACCTATGGTCAGCCAGCCAGCTGACCTTCTCCTCACGTTGCTCCGTTTTCTTTCATTACTGACCTTATTATCCGAACTACTGTTCATGTCACTATATGTCTGTGTGCCTCCCCCTCTCTCTATATTTTAAATATTTAGACCAAAATTTCCCCACTAAGACTTAACCTAACCACAACTATGTTACACTCTTCTGTGTTATTGGGCTATCACAGGGTAGGAAGCTGACCTCCACACTGCGTTAAAAGAACCAGCCATTTAAGATCAGAGGAGCAGCATTGACCCGTCAGCCAAGTTCAGGGGGTCAGGAAAGGTGAAATGGAAGCAGCTTCCACAGGGAGGAAGTGGGACAAGTGACGGTGCATTGAGTGGATGAGCTGAGGTAGAATTGTATGAGGTGTTGACTAGCAAGCTGATGATCTGCTCGGCAAACTTTAATTCCATTCATCATCAAACCTTTAAAAAAATTAAACAGTGTGGGATAAAATTGTAAATAGCAACTGTGAACTTAGGACTCGTCTTTCCCTTGATATAATCCATAATCTTTTCAAATACTAAAGTTTTTGCCCCCTCCTCTCATACTCTCTCCATGGATTACAGAATGCATTTGCCTAGAAATGTGTGTCCTTTGAGTCTCAAAGGGATTTGGTCCTGGATCACTCAGCATGATGGGTCTCTCTGCCACAAAATTGACCGGGAAAGGCAATGAGTGAATTCAGCATGACTCTACTGGCCCGTTACTAAATAAATGTAACATGGACTCTGAGTTGGCCAGATTCTAAACCACTAAAGAGTTTGAAGATCCAAACCAATACCTTGAACTAAGCTCTGTGTACTGGAAGCCAGAAAACAGAGAACTTCTGTTTCTAGTGCTGTTTGCTTGGCTCCGATCCAGTTGGGGAAAAATCCATTTTGAAAACTCATTGAACCTTGACAATGGGAAAAATATATTTGTTTATGATGGACAAAGGACACAGAGACCATTCCAAGAACAATGCTTTTCATAAACATGATCTTTGGGTGATATATCTACATAGACCCCAAAATTAGGAGCATTTTCAGCATCTGTGGCTGGCCAGAGGTTCAAGTCCACCCCAGATGCCTCTCAGAACAAAGACTTGTTGATAGGACCCCTGTGGATCCTTTGTGAGACAGAATGAAAGTCTGCCCAGACCTGCGTCATCCTCACAATTGTTCTTATTTCGGAGTCGATTGCGGCAGCCACCGTGTTGATCGATCTTGTCAAGGGTCTTTCTCTTTGTTGCTGACCCTCTACTTGGCCACATAGGATGTCCTTCTCTAGAGCCTGCTCTCGCCTGACAACATGTACAACGTTCATGGGACAAAGTCTCGCCATCCTTTCTCCTAAAGAACATTCTGGCTGCACTTCTGGCTGTACAGATGTTTGTTCTTCAGGCAGTCCATGGTACACCCAATATTCTTCTCCAGTATCATCATGCAAATGCATCGATTCTTCTGTCTTTCTTATTCAGTGTCCAACTCTGAAAACGAGGCAATTGAATGCATACGAGGAGATTGAAAATTCTATGGCGTGAGTCAGGCACACCTCAGTCTTCAAAGTTGTTACAACACCCTGGCTTGTTGAGACTTTAAAAGGTCCTGAGCAGCAGATTTACCCAAAACAATATGTCATTTGATCACTGCTACTTGCATGAGCATTGATTGTGTGTCCAAGCAAGACAAAATCCTTGACAACTGCAATCTTTTCTCTGTGTATCATGACATTGCCTATTGGTCTAATCGTGAAGAGTTTTACGCTCCATACTGAAAGCTGCAGTCCTTGAACTTCATCCACCAATGCTTCAAGTCCTCCTCAGTTTCCATAAGCAAGGTCGTATCATTGGCATAGTTCAGGTGGTTAATAAGCCTTTCTCCAATCCTGATGCCACATTCTTCTTCATATAATCCAGTTTATGAATTATTTGCCCAGCAGGCTGGAGTTCCTTATCTGGGTCGGAAAGAGAAGTCTTGTTAGCATAGTGAGTCATGCTGGTGTGCGAGGTCATCCGTTTGAATCAGTGAGCCACCCTGCGAGGGAAAGTTGAGGCTTCCCGTAAATATCCACAGCCTTGGAAACCCACAGGGGTAGGTCTCTCCTGCTCTGGAGGGCTGCTACATGTCCAACTGGGTCTGATAGCAATGAGTCTTAAGTCAGAATTCTTGAAATGGCATATGTTCTTGTAACTTTCCCACACAACGGGCTGTGAATTTCAAGAAAACCCCTCAGTCAGCCTTCAGTTCTTCTTTCTTTGACTTTTTCGTTACACAAATGCTCTACGGAGACATGATTTGCACTAACGTCCATATCAGGGACGTCAGGGCAACTGGATATTTTCCCCAAGCTGGACCACCCCATAGGGTGAAGTGTACTCAGTGGCCTCTCTTCTCTGGGCTTCAGAAAAATGCTCTCAAATAAGATTTGATTTTGACTCTCTGTGAAGATCCTTTCAGAGCTAACACCCTGCTGTTCTAAGACCAAAGTAATGAAGTCTATGGTAGTTGTCATTCGTTGACAGTGTGCTGAGTGTAGAGTATTTTCCAGGATTACCTATTCTAAGTGCAAAATGACTATTGTCCACAATTTTCTACAGGGTCTAAGCAAGGGGACCGTTCTTAAGAAGCAAATTCCCAGGGTGCAATATGGAAACACAGACGTACGTGTGAGATTTGCATGTCATGGGGCTTTATGCTGTAAAACATCTGGGCCAGATTGAGCTGAATATATGCTTACCATCAGACAACAAGAAAAACACCAGCCAAGTATCTGTTTTCTCGCCGGCTCTATCGAGTCCTGGTTCTAGTACACATTACAACCATTATTTCTAACTTGCTGAGGAACTATATGAATATATTCCCCAGGCCTCTCATTTACATCACTTATAGCAACCCTATAGAGGACGGTGTAAAACTGCCCTTATGATCAGAATGGACTTGGCCGTGGTGAGTTTGATTTTTCTGGTTTTATCATTTAGTTGGGCGCCTTTGTGGCATAGTAGGTACACATTGGGCTGCTAACCACATGATCGAGAGTTCAAAACCACCAACTGCCCCAACGGAGAAAGATGAGACTTTCTATTCTCTTCAAGAGTTACAGTCTTAGAAACCCACAGGAGAAGTTCCACCCTGTTCTATAGGATGGTTATGAGTCAGAATCAAATGGATGGCAGTGAGTGAGATGATTTATTTGATGACTCACTGACAGAAGAACCATGAATTGAAGTTTCTCTTTAATATGTGATTTCATTAGTATTGACTAGACTAATGGAGTAAATGATTAATTCAGCCAATATCTTCTGAATGTCTGTTATGTGTCCAGTCCTATGCCAAGTGTTCAGATTACCAAGATGATTACTACATAGCCCACCCAATTATGGAATAAGAAGTTCATGTCTCAAGGTCAATGCTAGAGTAATGATGAAGCAGAGAC
>NW_022103919.1:10920450-10925157 GCF_000313985.2 Echinops telfairi
ACAGGTGGCCTCATCTTTTTCCTGAGGCAAAGCTGGTGGGTTTGAACCACAAACTTTGTAGTTGGCCGTCCAAATAGCACCATCAGGACTGTCTGTGAGAGATGTCCTAATAAATTTAGTATCTAAGACCTAATGCACTTAATAGAAAATGATTCGGGACATTTCCAGAATTCTCATGCTATGTCTGAAGAAACTGACATCCATTCCCCAATAGAGTTCCCCCAGCTGAGCTCCATCCAGCTAGTTTCCTTGCTCCCCGTCTAGATGAAGGTAAAGGTTGCTAAAAGGGTCACGGCAAAAGGAGGGCCAGAAGGTGACCTCTGGCTCACTCTGCTGGGCAAGGAGATGTTCATTTTATGAGCTGCTTCTAAAGGCACAAGAGTTGAATTCAGACAAGGAAGTAAAAAGTCCTCTCACTGGTAAGAACAGCCTTGTTAAAGGGAAGGAAATAAGCAAGCCCATGGTACATTCTGAGGACAGTCAGTAGTTCTGTTTGACAAAGGAATAGGCTGAGGGTGGGTGCTGACAGTTGCTAAGATGTCGGAGCTATATCCTTAAAATGGTGGGTGAGACCCTCAGGGTTTAAAGCACGGAGGTAAATGTGCTCAGGATTGTGTTTTAGAAAATTATTCTCAGAGCTGAGCAGAACATGGATAGGAGTGGGTCAAGACTGGTGGCAAGAAAACAACTGTCAACTGGAGAAAACAAATATTAATCCTTGTCAGCAGTTGAAACCAAATTTCTCTTTAACCTCTCGATGTTGAGTTAAATGTTTCTCTGAGAGTTCAGATCATCGTGATGCTGGGAGCATGCATTTCATAAAACAAAACAAACATGGTTCAGGTTACATTTTTTCCTTAAAAGTAATCTTTTTAAAAAGAGCATTGAAAGTCACCCGAAGGAGCCACAAAAGAAAAAGATAGTACCTCAAAGAAATAAAGATTAAGAGTCACCATTTTTCATGACGTTACAGAAAGACAAAAATCTATTGCTTTGGCTATAACGTCTCTCTGTAGAAAATCATTAACATGAAATAAAAAGCTAATAGTTTAGTAGAGAGAATCTTGTAACTCTATGTTAAGTACATAGCAGAGTATTTAAGAAAAGCTGGTCTAAACATGGCAAAGAATGAAGCAATAATAACTGAATTTTGAAGACCCATCACAAGGTCCTGCACAATGTATTTGCCAATTGGGTCAAAATAAATGTTGATAAATTGACTGAGGCATCCCAATGATCTTAACCCTTTTCTTTGAAAAAAAAAATATATATATGATGGTTTTTAACCTTAATTTTCCAAATGGAAAAGCGCGTAACTTTGAGTTTTAGTCCTCGCCAGTTCCTTATTTTGATATGCCACTGACAGAAAGATAAGCAAAGGAATCCTGAGTTTTGCATAAATGTCCAAAAGGAAGCCCCGGGCTTGGAGGATACAGTTCGAATGTTATTTTTAGAAAGGAGCACTTTGACATCATTTAAGCATTTTAAAATATGGTTTTCAGGAACTTTTTCCATTTATGCCAGCAATGTCACTTTGGGAAGAAGTTTTAAAAACAAGACAAATAAGAAACATCAGAAGACAAAACCTTCTTTCTCAAACTCGCATGCCTGGCCCTAAATGAAAGGTCCCCTTCACCTCCCCCACCCATCTCTGCCTCTCTGCCTTCATTTAAACTGCTCCCCAACATGTGAATATTAACAGCGGGCACTGTTCTGTGCCTCAGCAGAGATCATCCTGTGCGCACACGCCTGATACCTGGTCTCAGGATGCAGAGAACAAGGTGGTCCATCAAAAGTACTTGGACTCTGCTTTCAGGTTTTAAAGGAAAAGCATTTTGTTCTTTGACTGATTTTTTAATACAGACCTATTGTTTTACTTCATTGCACTTTGTAGAGAATCTCTTTCTTTCTTTTTAATACTTTTATTGGGGGCTCTTACATCTCGTATCACAATCCATACATTCCTCCAATGTGTCAAGCACATGTGCACATATGCCGCCATCATCATCGTCAAAGCATTCTCTTCCCACTTGAGCCCCTAATATCAGCTCCCCATTTCTTCCCCTCCCTCCCCTGTTCGCCTCCCTCACGAACCCTTGATAAGTTATAGATAATTTTTTCCATATCTTACATCATCCTCCATCGCCTCTCACACACTTTTCCATTATTCGTCCCCCTGGCAGGGGGTTCTAGATTGATCCTTGTGATCGATTCCCCCTTTCTCCACCGACCCTCCCCTAATCCTATTGGTATCTCTACTCTCCTTATTGGCCCTGAGGGGTTTATCTATCCTAGATTCCCTGTGTTGGGGGCTCTTGTCTGTAGCACTGTGCATGTTCTGGTCTAATCCGATTTGTAAGGTAGAATTGAGGTCATGATCGTGGGGTGAAGGAAGCACCAAAGAACTATAGAAAAGTTGTGTGCTTCACCAGTGCTATACTGCATCCTGACTGGCTCCTCTCTTCCCTGTGACCCCTCTGTGAGGGGATGTCCAATTGTCTACAGATGGGCATTAGGTATCCACTTTATGCCCCCCCTCCCATTCACCATGGGTATGGTGTTTTTCTGGGTCTTAGTTGCCTGATACATGATCCCATGGACAATTCATGATCATGCAGTCTGGTGTGCTTCTTGCATGTGGACTTTGTTGCTTCTGAGCTAGATGGCCACTTGTTTATCTTCAAGCCTTTAAGACCCCAGATGCTATATCTTTTGATAGCCAGGCACCTTCAGCTTTCTTCCCACATTTGCTTATGCACCCATTTGTCTTCAGCGATCATGTCTGGAAGGTGAGCATCACAGAATGCTGGATTGTTAGAACCAAGTGTTCTTGTGTTAAGGGAGTACTTGAGTTGAGGCCCAATGTCCATCTGCAATCTTAATTCTTAACATATAGATATGAGTACATAGTTCTATTCCCCTCTCATTTTACATATATTTACATAGGTATATGCCTGCATTTAGGCCTTGTAGAGAATTTCTTACAAATTGAGGGTTTGCGTCTGGCAAGTCTGTCCGCGCCATTTCCTCCAGTTGTATGTGTTCACTGCTCGGTTCCGTGTCAGATTTTGGGAATTCCCATAGGATTTCTAAGTATGTCG
Source organism: Echinops telfairi (assembly GCF_000313985.2). NCBI lineage: Eukaryota > Metazoa > Chordata > Mammalia > Afrosoricida > Tenrecidae > Echinops > Echinops telfairi. The sequence continues at coordinate 10,923,552 of NW_022103919.1, forward strand.
TCATGCTATTGCACACTGATTAACTACAGTCCTGTATAAAGATAACTATTCTATGAACTGGGAAATTTAAATTCACGTGGCTTGCTTTATAGAACTATTCACTGGAAAGCAACAGCAGTACCTCCAGGGAGCGCCAACACTTACAGGTGCTTCTCATAGAAATCAGCCCTTTCTGAGCTTGCTTGCTTTTTTGGTCATTTTTCCCTGTGCGTGCATTACACTTAAAAGTAGTGGAGACCTAACAGCTGATTGGACGCTTCAGAGAGATGAATTGCATGCATGTCCATTGTATTTCGATACTCTGGCCAGTGATTTGACTTTGACTCAGAATGACCTTCAGGGTGTCAATGTAGAACTGCTCCCAAGGGTTTCCAATGGCTGATCTTTGGGAAGTCAATCACCAGGCCTTTTTTTCAAGCGGCCTCTAAGTAGATTGGAATTGCCAGGCTCTTGAGCAGCAGATAAATGTGCCCACCATCGGTGCCATTTAGGGACTCCAATTCCCTCTCTCTTTTTCTTTCTCTCTCTCCAACACACAGCAACACACAGGCATACACAGTCCTAAGTCTGGATACATACATACACACGCATATGCACTCTTACAGTCATTATAGTCTCCCTTTTGAAAATTTAAATTATTTATAAAGTGGAAGTCACAATAGGTTTTTGTGAGGAGATTCCCTTTTCTAATTGGCCCTCGGATCCCCTCTGTATATTGATGACTTAGATTTCAAATAGCCGTGTTCATTTCTGCTTGCTTAAGCAGCAAAATGGATCTTTAAAATGATGAATGTTTATTTTTTCATTTATAAACATGAACAATGGTATTCCTCTAGGCTATTGGCTTTGGAAATCATACCATTATATAAATTACATTATATAAAATGCCATGATTAATATATGTAACAACAACAAAACAAAACACACTCACTGCAGTCAAGTTGATTCCGACCCATGGCAACGCCATGGGGCAGGGTAGACCTGCCTCTGTGGGTCCCTGAGGCGGTAACTTTACAAGAGTAGAACGCCTCATTTTGCTCCAGCAGAGTGGCCAGTGGTTTCAAACTGCTGACCTGGCAGATTGCAGCCCAATGCAAAGCCACCATGCCATCGGTGTTCCACCGTATGTCAAGAGGTCTCAATTTGCTAGTATAATGAAACTCAGTTATAGATAGGATTCTATCCTTTCTCGCCTATTTAAAGGTTATTTCTCCTTTTGGTTGTTCTGTTTACCTTTTTAGTACTCTTGCTTGATTCCCCTTTATCCTCCCAAAATGCTGTCCTCTGTCATCACCATTCATGTTGCAACTGAGAAGCAGTTCTCGGCCAGGCTAGATTTACACAAGGAGCGTAGTCAGTGGATCTGTCATTAGCTAAATAGTCCACATGCCAATGGCTGTGTGACCTTGGACTGTCTCAAGAGGTCTTCAGCCCTGACAACTTGTGAAGCTCTGAGGTAAAATGCTACCGTCATTCCTGAATTTATACTAAAGATAATAAAACAAAAATTTCCGCGGCCATCAAGCTCAGAAGCAACAAAGCCCACATGGAAGAAGCACACCAGCCTATGCAACCACGAGGTGTCGAAGGGATCAGGTGTAAGGCA
>NW_022103919.1:10926517-10929533 GCF_000313985.2 Echinops telfairi
CTTCTTTAGCTCGATACGATAATAAATAAAATGCTTTTTGGTCTTTTTTTCAAGTGTCCGTTATAGGCTAGAGCATTCACAGATTGATTTTGGTCAATAGGGAACAAATGGTGTGATGGTTTGGGGAAATAGTTTCCCTTTCAGGACAACAGAAAATCACCCCAGCCCCTTGCACACCCCTTGTCATGCTGCCTGCACTCTGCATTGGAGATACTGTTTTTGGGGGGAAATGTGCTGCCTGGAGCCACCCCCATTCACTTGAAATCAAGAGGGAGAATCCAGAGAGAGACAGAAGAGCATCCCCACAGCCTGTCAACCCAGTTGGCAGAGCCAAACTGGAACCAACAGCCTCCAAGACTTCCATGTATAAAAGACCATCAAAGGCTTTCATTGCTTCAGTCACTAATAGGCTTTCTCTTACTTGCAGCCAAATACTTCCTAACGAAAACAAGTAACCCCAGGGGAAAAAATTACAAACGAAGAAAGGAAAAGGATAGAAAAGTTAGCCACTTTAATGTCACCACACAGTTATGAAAAGAGCCAAGGATTAAACTCAGGTACTTTGTTTCCCAAGTACATCACAGGAACCCTGGCAGCCCAATCCATTCAACATTGGTCTGTTCACAGCAAGGTCAGAAGTTCAACTCCACCAGCCACTCTTCAGGGGAAAGATGTGGCTGTCTACTCCCATAAAGAGTCACCACTTGGAAACCCTAGGGAGCAGTTCTCCTGTGTCTTGTAGAGTCAGTTCGAGTAAGAATCAACTTGAGAGCAGTGGGCTTTGTTTTTGATTTTGTTCTCTGTCCTCAGGGCTTGAAATCTTCTCAACACTGCTGGTCACTTCCAAGGACATACTGTGGTGTTTGAAAGTAAAAAGTTACTGCCTTTCCCATTTTAATTACCCTCACATGTTTCAATTTGGTCCTGTCTTCTCTCTCTTTCTCAATATGGCATCTCCACAAGTCTGCTCACTTTTCCCATCCGGGCATAATGTTTGAAAATGTTGCATTGACTCGTTTTCTATTAAGCAAACAGAAATATAATGGCAGTCTCCAGAGATTACTTTAAACTGATCCATTTTCATTAGTGTAGCCTTTCGTTCCTTCATGCAACAAACATTTACTGAGCTTCTACTCTATAGCTATCATACACTGATATTAGCAGTGAGGATAAAAATGAATGCCAGTGCTCGATATTTGAGTAATACATACACCTACATATATAGGAAGATAGTGAATACTAATATTCTAATAGTTTTATAACTAATAGTTATAAAATGCAATGAACAGGATAAAATAAATACATAAGTGAGCCAGTGTCAGGCATAAAGTTCTCTGTGTTTCTGGTTTCCTATTTCTCAAATAAGGGACTTTTGCTCTGTGACTTCTAGGCAGCACACCTTCAAAACACCTTTGCAAATGGTAGAACTCTCTGAAATGTTTTCCAGCTCTTTGGGCTTGGTTCCCCATGGAACAAACCCAGACGTGTGGATGTGAATGAAAACTGGTTTGGGTAGCTGTTCTAGAAAACAGAAGGCAGGTGGGACTGAGAAGAGGGAAGAGAGAGTGAAGAGGTGTTGGCACGGAAGTAAACCCTGTGTGTATCTGGATCTTCATATTGATGGGAGGCTTTGGGACATGGTGGAGAACCTGCTCCTCCGAGTTATCCCATCTCATGGCTGAGGGAATTTGTACATCAACACTTATCAGTCATTTTACACCAACTCCTCATATAGAGAGGAGGGCATTAATACTCTCTGATTGGCTTTCTCCCAACCCACTGGTCAGACTCTTAATTATCTTCTGGATTAGCTGAGGCCATATGTCTTCTGTGAACTTTCCCTTGACACTCATATTCCTTTAGTGTTATATTCTTCCATTACTGTAATAATCACATTTTGTTTCTGTCTCCAACAACTCACCGGACTCGAAGTTACTTCTCTATCTAACCTAGTGGTCTGCAAATATCATCTTGACCAAGGCTGTTGGCTAAGCCTATGATTCTTTTGTAAAAATTCAGCCTTCATCAAACTCCCTCCTAACTTGCTTCTTCAAGGATACAGTACATGTAAAACTGACTATGTGCTTATGTCAAATAGACACCCTTGTCCACGATGAGCAAACTAAACTTTGCAAGTAGTGGATTCACTTAGGTTGACATTGTGATATTGTTGCTAAATTCATAACGCCCCCAAACTTGGTGAGTCAGGATGTTTAAAAATTTATTTACCAGTAGCAGCATCAATGGAAGCTAAGGACTAACTCGGTACTGTGCTATTGAAGATTCTATTCCCTTATCTTGTACTTTTTTTTTTAACCTTTAATATATTATTTCACCTGAGATAAAATCTAACATTAAAATTTTAATATTGCAATCAGATTATCATTAAAGTAAAACAAGCTAATTTGAGCCTATTACCTTTAAGTAATTGTAGCATTCTTAGACTTACTTTTCCCTGATAATTTTTAAAAAGAAGCTTCTCACTCATGGTCATCAAGTTGATTCTGACTCATAGCAACCATATAGGGCAGGGTAGAACTGCCCCTTGTGGGTCTATGAGACGGTCAATGTTCACAGAAAAGCCACATCTTTTTCCCACTAAACAACCAGTGGATTCAAACTGCTGACCTTGCAGTTAACAGCCCAGTGTGTAATCCACGATACAACCAGCACTCCTGAAATAAGATTATTTTATCATTTTTATTGAAGTTATAGTTTCTGACTGTGATTAAACTCCGTTACTCTCTGTAGAAAGTACAGATTTTTGTACTTCTCCACTGGTAAAACTTTATCTCACTAGCCACTGCTTTGTTTTTGTAGCTGAATTCTAAAAAACTATATTCTAAACAACACAATTTCTTTCCACGTTGAGCTATTCTTTTCTTTATAATATTTCAAGAAAATGGCCTTCCTGTACTAAAATAACCATTCCTGTACTAAAACAACCAACAAGGAGCCCTGGTAGCATGGTGGTTACACGTTGGCCTGCTAATCTCAAGGTCAGCAGTTGAAAACC
>NW_022103919.1:10930315-10939724 GCF_000313985.2 Echinops telfairi
TAAAATAACTCTAGTTGAAAATAATAATAAAAAAGAGGCTCACACACTCAGTATTTTGGGTTAAACTTCATTATATACTAAAAATACACAGTCTGTTTTGAAATAAATTGATGAAGCAAGTCTCTGCACATATGTATCCATGACAACTCAGGTTTACATTTTTTAGCTCCAAATAGCTGCTTCACCAGAAATAGGTAAATTGTCTTAAATGTTATAATGAGAGACAATTATTTCCATAAATATAGGTTGGCTAACAATGCAACAAAAAAAAGGTTCATAGCAAATCACACATTAGGAAATGGGGGTTGCCTATTATTCTTAAAGGGACTAAAAAAGCTGTTTATTATCATAATTAGTATGAGGGGCAAAGAGCATGGGTTATATGGTTCCAGTTGCTGGAAATAAAAGAGAATATGAAAATAAGAGGTGCAGTTTTAAATGCGGATGGAACTTCATTTGGAAGTTTGGCTGGGTCACCTCTCTGGCTCTGATGCACATTCACAGAGCCTAAGAAGAAAGCATGAATGTAGACATTGAGACCCGGTAACTGTTTTATTCATTTGGTAGCATTCTTCCAATAGATGTCGGCTTGGGAGAATGGATTGTAGACCGCTCTGTAAATAGAAAACACCATGCCACTGGGTTGTGTTTACTTTGAGCACTCTGAAAGCCCTAACAGCCTGTTATAAAGCCTGGAGCTACAAAAAAAAAATTGAATTTCTGGGAAAGGGAACAATAGATAATATGAAGAATAGACAGAACAGGCATTTTTTAGTGACTGTTTTCTAATGGAAAATTCAATTGTTTCTTCTATATATGTCAAAAAAAAGGAACAGCATATTATTGCTAATACAAGGGAAAAGGTCATTGGAGGAAGCACATGAATTAAGACCTAACATTTAAATTCCAGACAAAAGTTTCCCAATACAATTATCCCTCTTTATCCAAGGAGGATACATTCCAAGACTCCCATTACCCAAACTCCAAACTCACTTTTGTTGAGTCAATGCTGGCTCACAGCAACCCTTTAGGGCAGCCCCTGTGAGTCTCTGAGTTCTGCTCCTACTTTTTAGGAGTAGAAAGCCTTGTCTATTTCCCTAGGAGCGGCTAGTGGCTTTGTTGGGTTAACGGCCCAACACATGACACCACGCCTTAAAAGCTATGCCCCCCCATCCGTATATACCTATAAAGTCTAATTTATAAATGAGGCACAGTGAACAATTCTAACAATACACTATACCAAGAGTTTTACATGGATGCGATCTTAGGATTCTGAGCATATAATTTTCCTTCCCCTCCTTATTGAGCTCATTCACCTTTGCCCTTGGAGGAAGGAGATGTGCAGGTGACACACAACCTTGCTTGCTGACAGCGAGGAGGACTTGAAGCCCTTGCTGATGAAGGTCAAGGTTTTCAACCTCAAATATGGATTAGACATCAATGTAAAGAAAACCCACATCGACCATATCGCAGTGGCCAAGGGTTTCATATTGCTTGGATTCCCCATCAGTGCTCATGGAAGCAGCATTCAAGAGATCAAGAGAGACATTCTATTGGGTACATCTGCTGCACAGGACCTCTGTGAAGTGTTGGAAAGTCAAGGGCATTACTCTGAGGACTGAAGGGCACCTGACCTAAGCCATGGTATTTTCAGTCACCTCATATGCTTGGAAAAGTTGAACAGAAAATAAGGACGTAAGAAGAATTGATGCACTTGAATTAGGGTGCTGGTGCACAATATTGAAAGTGCTGTGTGGGCTGCCAGAAGAACAAACAGGTCTGCTTTGGAAGAAGTACAGCCAGAATGCTCCTTAGAAGCAGGTACAATGAGACCTTGTCTTGTGTCCTCTGGAAAAGTTATCAGGAGAGACTTGCCCTGAGAAAAGACATCCGCTTGGTGCACTAGACGGGCAGCAAAAAGGAGGAAGACCCTCAACCAGATGGAAAGACACCTTGGCTGCAGCAAAGGGCTCAAACATGAAAACACTAGTGAGGCTGATGTAGGACTGGATGGTGTTTCGTGCTGTTGTACGTCAGGTTGCTATGGGTCGGAACCAACTGGCCAGCACTTGGTGACACCACTTACAGGAAGCTCTCTATGGTTTTGATTTGGCATCTTGACATTTCCAGAATCACAACTCTTTTGCCTAAGGAGCATTACTTAAGTAAAGATAAGGGCTGCCGAGCACAAACACCAAAGCAGTCCATCTGGTAACTGAGGCAGCTACTAAGTGGCTGCTGATCGTGTAGTATATACAACTCAGATTCGCCAGACACCCGGATGATCCAGGTCCTGAGCAGGATGCAGAGGGTGGCAAGAGATGTCATGGTCGATCAAGAACAGCACACAATTTAAAACATATAGATTGTCTATTTCAGGCATTTTCTATTGAATATTTTCAGATACCCATGGTCTATTGGAGGTCACCCAAAGTATGGAGTGGTGGTGGCCAAGGAGCATCCCACTTGTCAATGCCTATAAACCCATTAGGATGAAAGATAAGGGTCCGGGAGAGGTCCCATTTAAACATCGTAAGGGCCTTCTACTATTAACCTCCAGTGTTTAACTCATCAAGATTGATGACAAACTCCGGAGACCTAAGAAAATGGGGCTAAAGGAACACCAGTTGTGAGGGCCGCACAGGACGGGCAGTGTCTCACTGTGTTGTGTACAGGGTCTCTCTGAGTCTGAAACAAGTAACTCCAGGGCACCACCCTACAACCAGAAGCAAATGTTCACCCAAGACACTTGGAAGGCAGAGTCTGTCGTTCACCATGATTCTAAGCTAGGCACAAACTGACCCTTTGAAGTGTTTGCCTGATTGTAGCTTGCTTCTCAACCGGCAGACAAAATGAAGCAACACAGGCCCCTGTGGATTCTTGGGAGAGTATGAGAAAAATGTTATCAACCCATGTTTTATCTTCTTCCTCCTTCCTCAGGTGGGCCTTGATCCTGACAGGTGCCTCACGCAATGTCATGGTGTTCTAATGCCAGCTTTCCTGGGCCTGGCGGTAATAAACGTGCCGGAGCCTCAGTATCATGCAAGTTCTGGAAAACATGCTTGCCTGTCCAGTTGTTATCAAACACCTGAGGAGTGCCCTCTACATTCACATAAACAACCCACCAAGGTCAAAGGTGAAAATGTTAAACCTCAAGAAGCCACTTGACTTACTCTATTAGCCCTTCTCTGCTCACACATTTGCCTTTCAAAGTGGACTCAGAAGGTGCGAATGGCTGGTGAGCTTCTAACCCAAAGGTTGATGGTTCGAATCATTTTAGCGGCTCTACAGAAGAAAAGCCTAGAAAACTGTTCCCATACAGATTAAAGCCAGGAGAACCTGCTGGGGTCCTGCTACTCCACACTGAATGGGCTTGCCAAAAACCTGGGCAGATGCTATGCCAGCGAAGAACCCATCATCTTAAAAAAATGTTTTTTCTTTCATCAAGCTGTGGAGCTGTAGCAGGTTCGTTTTAGAGCTAAAGCTAAATTATGTCCCAGGTGCCCCTTACGTAACACTTCTTTCATCTGACCAGCCTTTTTCTTCACCTTTCTCCTGGAACCAGAACTGTCCTTCCAGAGGGCAACCAATTGTACACATTTTCTGACAAATTGATCACCACGTGGCCAGACCACAGATATTATTAGGGGAAGTAGCCTGTGACCCAAAGTGGTCTAACCAGAGGGAAGTCCCCTTCGATGTTTCCTCCATCTATATAGACCGAGGGTGTGCCCAGGGATGATGGCTGTTATCTTGCTACAATTAAAGACAGGCCTGGCCAGTGAATTAAGGGAATCCAAGGCAAGCAGAAAGGAGAAACTGAATGAAAACTGGGAACACTATTTGGATTTCTGGAGCTAGCCTGGACCAAGACCCGCAATATCAAATTGGATTTCCTGATCTTGGAACCAAAATAAATGTTCCTTTTCATGTTTAAACCACTTCATGTGTCGAGGTTTTCCTTTTACAAAATATTCCAGTGCTACTCAAAAAGCAACCATTCTTCATGATGCCCTCACCTATCATCATGGTTTTTATCAGTTTGGTTCATATCTTCAGAACTCCTTTTCCTTCATGGGGACCAGGCAAAGATGGAGAGAGGGATAAATGGTGGGATTGATGGGTAGCTGACAAGTTGATAAACACAGATAGCTATAGGTAAGTGGATGCATGAGTAGAGGGGTAGATATATATTTAATTTATATCAGCCAATCCATTCTAAAATAATTGAATCATCTTTAAGTAAGGTTCTATTTTTATTTATTTATTTCTTTACTTTTGCATATTCCTCCATTTATTGTGGTGTTCTTTAAAGGACAGTATGGATTCACCATTCTCTTTTTAAGTGCTATGTAGTTTCACTGGGGTGGATGTAGCATCATTTGTCTACCTTTTCCTTACCGATCGATATTTGCATTTTTTCTTTCTATTTTATAATCCTATACAATTATTTAATAACACTGTAACTCTATGTCTCCCAAACTCAGTACCCATCTTACCTGTGTCCTAGAGGTGATGGAGTATTGTCCATATCCTTGGAGACTGGAAAGAATGTGTTCTCTCCTGAGCATCTCGGGAGCTGGCAGTATTTCCAAATTCATTAATAGCGCCCCACTGAACATCATTTGGCACCTCATGCAAGGCTCTGTGCTTAACCCTCAGAAAAACTGAAGAGAGTTGCTTCCTGTCTTTCCGGAGTTCACAATAATCATGGCAGCGACATGTACCTTACACACATATTATTGACAACTATTAATTTCCAAGTCAGAGAATCTCATTTTGTCTTCACAAGGACCCTCCATATAATTTTTGTTCTACAGATGGGATTTCGAATCTGTCCCTGTCACATACTTAATCAACTTCCAAGCTGCAGTTTTATCTCTCTCTAGTTCATAAGTATTTAATAAATACCAATTTACATCCATGAAAGCTGTTTATACCCAACTGCTATAACTGAATGCTTTGAGCAAATATTCTATAGAAGCATTCATAGGAAAAGGGAAAAAATGTACAACAGAATTTTAAATTCTCATGAAATTAATCTTTTCTAGAGTCATGGAAGGTGGATGAACCCTAAAACTATTGTCTTAAAAAAATCTTAAAATCTTAAACCAAAAAAAAAAAAAAATCCCCTGAACTGTTCTTAAAACCAAGCAATAGTTAATTCATAAAAGGTGTCTGCTTGAGCATTGTGCACTTGGTAGCATAGTGGGTTACACATTGGGCTGCTAACTGCAAGGTCAGTAGTTTGAAACCACCAGATGCTTTGCTGGAGAATGATGAGGCTTCCTATGCCCATCAAGAATTTACAGTCTTGGAAACCCCAGGGGAAGTTCTACTCAGTCCTCTAGGGCTGCTATGACTTGGAATTGACTCCCTGGCAGTGAGTTTGATTTTGGTATCAGAGATAAAAATTGGCAAAGCAATGCGAGAGATTCCATGGGAAACTTAGGGCAAGTGGCTGAGGGAAAAATAACTCAGAAAAGCTGTATGAGAATAATTGCATAGCCTGAAGACTATAAATCAATATCATGGTCACTAACCTGTGTGTGGCAATTGCTGAACTGGTGAATATAGAGTCTCAACAACAACAAAATAAAATAAATTATTTTAGAAATAACCTGTTACCATCAAGTCAATTCCCACTTTTGGCAAACCCACGTGTTCCAGATGATAACTGTTCCTTAGAGTTATCCATAACTGATGTTCTGTTTTTGAAAGTGAGACCTGGCTTCTAAAACACCTCTGGATGGACTTAGATTCCCAATCTTTGGCTAGTAAATCCAGGGATTGCAGCAGCTGCACCTGTGTAGACCATAACAGCAATTCAACTAACTCACTTCCACTGAGTCAATACTGACTCAAAGCAGCAGAGTAAAACCGCACTTGTAGTTTTTATTCTCTTTATGGGAGTCTTGTTCTCCATGAGTGGCTGGTGGTTTTGAACTGCTGACCTAGTAATTACCAGCCCAACTTATAACCACTACACCACCAAGCCTCCTGTATAGATCTGTGTAGACCTTAGGACCTACCATTTTTTCTGTTATAAATTCATTCTACAGAGTACTCAACATGAGCTCAACAGCATATATTCAAATATATTGTTTGAAACAGTTTATAGCAGCAAAAGTTTGCAAATAACCTAGATACTAATTGATAGAAGAATGATGAACCACATTAAGTAAATGCAAATAAAGGGATAATAAGCAGCACTTTAAAAAAAGCATGAGTCAGTTCTATATGCACTAGTATGGAAACAGCTTCCAATTTAAAAAAAAGAAAGAAAAGGTAGCTAGTGCCTACTACACATTTCCATTTTGAAAAAACAAAAAAAACACCTTATAGTGTTCTGATAAGAAAGTTCTGAGCTTTCTATTTCTACTATCTGCCCTCAGCATGTGAAAAATGTACAGTAAGTCTCATATGATGATGTATCTGCCCTTCATTTTTACAAGAGGTTAAAAAACCATAACTTGTTTTATAATCAATATATACGTCAGAGCTGATTTAATGATAATAAGGGCTTTTAAAATCTGATACATGTTGTAAATAACTGCAAGTACATAGCCTTGATCACATGTAAAACTGTGGACTCCTTGTTGATAAGAATGTTATTACCTTCAACTTACTCTGCTATAAACTGTAAGAGAAATTATTCTCAGATTTACTGCTTGGTAACTCAAGGATTTATTTTCCAAGTCAAGACGCCTTCCAAAAGCCAAGTTATTTTGGAGGGTGTTAGTTGTGTGTTTTCAAAAGAGGTGCTCACTATAGATTGTCCTTTACCTCCCTTTCTTCTTAACACTTAATCACCTGGCAGTTTTCCTTATAATTATTATTGTAGTTGTAAAAGCAATGAGTCATGATTAAATGGGTCCTCAAAGAAAATTTTTAATGAGGATGCAAATGTAGCACTGAAAAAATGAGTCATGAAACTGGTATTTTTCCTGGAAAATTTTTAGGAACTAAGTATTTTTGATAATATATAAACAACTCTCATCCATTTTCACTGGATCATTTATGTCCAATGAAATAATAGAAATAAGAAAGAACTTTATTTTACTGTATGAATTTCTACTCACTATAGATCCAAAGAACTGAAATCAGAAAGGACACCCAGTGGGAGTCAGGGCTAGTGATAAATAATAATAATGTCCTTACACTGATGAGGCAGATAGTGGAAGTTATTAACATCTTCTTCATCAGTCCATAAATTCTTGCTGAGTTGTCGAAACAATAAGCCAAGCTCCAAACCCATAGCTGTTGAGTTGATTCCCACTTCTTGTGACACTAGAAACCAGTAGAACTGCCCCATAGGACCTTCACGCAGAATCTGTACAGGAACAGACTGGGACTTCTTCCGCCGGCGGAGTAGATGATGGTTTGAAATCACCAACCTTCTAGTTAGCAACTAACGGCTTTGACTGTATAGTACTGAGGCTCCTTGTCAAGGTGACAACAAGATCCACAATACTGAAACTTTTGCATCATGTGTATTTATTCAAAAATCATGAAAGAGGGTGACATGAAGAATAAAACAGAGGCCCACCTTGTGAAAAGTCTAATAGAAGAGGCAATGGGGTTGGTAAGCAAATGTAGCACACACAGTCTCACACACAGAAGAGCTTTTAAATAGCAAAATGACCCACATCCACCATGTATTCAGTCAGGGAGACTTTTAGCATGCTTTCCCACGTCCTCTGTACAGTGCACAACCAATGGTGTTTTATCCAAAGGAATATAGGATGAAGGTTTAAAAGGATTGGCACTAGATATGGTCTAGAATTCAAAAACCAAAATTTCCTTTAAAATGGCAAAAATTACAGTATTACAACTGGTATTACTAATGATATATATGCCTATAAGAAGCTTTATCTTCTTTGCTACATGACATAAAAATTAGCCTTGCTGCCTATTATGAATATGTTAATACAGTTGTTTTACTAATATGTATATTTTCCCAGAAACAATATTTTATACTTAGATAAAAGGTACCTTACTGGTTATGAATTGTCTTCATCAAATATCTTTAACTAGAAATGAATCCTGAATATGTCAGTCTGTTCACAAGCTGCATGCTTTAACCACTTCTCCAGGAAGCAATGATGTACACAGTATTTGAACCAACTAGTAAGACCCTCAAGCTACTGTGAGATTGGTCCATTTGGGGATTAAATTTTCCTCAAAATATAGCTTAATATATTTTAAAATTAAAATCATGAAACACTGCAAATACATTATAATTTGGAATTCAAACAAACCCAAATCATTTCCATTGAGTGCTAGTATTCCAGAAAATACAGGTTTCTCTAAATAAATGAATCTAAACCTTGACTGCACAGTAATATCAATTTATGGAACATGAAAAAAATCATGCCTAGATCCCACCAAAACCAATTGAATGACCCTCTCAGTCTGTTTTAGAATTCCAAAGATAATTTTGATGCCTAGTGGGAGTCGAAAATCATAGCTCTAAATTAATCTATAAATTGTCGTATCTTAGCAGCCAGATATTATTGGGGACTGGTGATCTAGCAGCCAACTCTAGTTTTACAATTATTAGTTCAAGTACAATGGGAACTAGAAAAAGGTCAGTATAGAGAATGGAGTCATATCATTCCAGTTTGAATCCTAAATCTCATCAAGTGTACAAACTTGGGATTTTTATTTAGTTCCCAGACTTCGCTTCTTTATATAGGAAATAAGAATGCCACTGGAATCTTTGAGAATGTTCAGGCGGTAATGTGTATATAGTACTTTTCACTATATCAGGCATATAGGAACTGTTGAATAAATAATTATGTGTCATTTTTATTTACTAAACAAATGCTATGGTCTGCTGTCTGTTTTTATCTATCAAAATATCCATCCATCTATCTATCCACCCATCTTTCTATGGATCTACCCATCCATCCACCCACTCACACACTTACCCATCTAGCTGCCTCTCTAACTGTTTATCTATCTAAAGTAAACCTAATTTGTTGCTCTCAGGACTAGTGTTCAATGCTTTTTAAAGCATTAACAGAGAATTGATTGTAATTAGGTACTATCTATATAATCCCATATAATTATTAAATGTTTCCAATTATGAGTAAAAGAAAAAATGTACTTATATTTCCAAATTATTCTCCACTTTTCTTGAGAAAAATGATATAATCATACTTCAGTATTCTTAAGAGACTTACAAAATGATTTTAACATATAATTAAAAATGGTATTCTCTTGAAAATTAACAAATTTATAGAAAAATATATTCCAATTTTTTTGGAAAGAAACACAAGGATGATTTTATGCAAGAATGGTGTCTTTATGACAACCATTCTCCAAAGTCAAATACTTCACAAGTGCATTAAGCCACAGCCTTTGTTACAATGGGGCTTCCAGAGGAATTGTGTTTAACAATGTT
>NW_022103919.1:10941085-10953062 GCF_000313985.2 Echinops telfairi
AAAACAACCTAATCACTTTTAAAGTACTCTCCATTACACTTAATACATTTGTCAAATCTGTGATCTATTCTGGGAAACATTTTTCAAACTCATCTGTTTGGATGGTGGACAGCACCCCCCTCATTTTTTCTTCACCTGTTCTATTTAATCAAATCATGATCCTTTCATGCCCCCTACAGACTCACAGAAACAAAATGAAGTGGCACGGGGTGAGGTCAGGTGTGTAAGGTGTGTGGGTCAAGAAAGGCATGCTGTTTTTTGCCCCACACTGGCTCACTGAGATGGTTGCATAAGCAGGTACATTGTATTTGTATTGATGGCAAAACCCCATCTGTCACCAATCAGGCTTTTTTTGTTGCACACTGTTATGCAATATTTCCAGACTCTCTAAATAGAAAATTTGATTAACAGTCTGACCTGGTGGAATGAACTCCAAATGCACTGTGAGTCAACATTTTCATCCATCCAGAACAAGGTTTGTCATCAATTGATATTTCACCTTTTTTCAAATGAGAAAACCGCTGGTACTGTTGAGATTTTCCCATAGCGCTGTTCTTGTAAGCTGTGCTCAACATCACAACAGTTTCTGTGGCATTTTGTTCTGAGCAGGAAACAAAATTTCACAGTCGCATGCTGTCCTCTTAAATTGACTATCACACAAAACAAAGTTCAAGAGAAACTGATTTTACGAAAATTTCACTGTGGCCAGAGAGAAACTTGCCAGCTGACGCCACTGGGTGCACTAACTCAGAGGTAGTTGCTTGATCCTCACATAGCGGAGGGGGTGGGGGTAGGGTGTGGGGGAGGCTTACTACCAAAACTCTGCTCTGCCAAGCACAATTCTGGTTATTGAGCAGAGTAAGATTAAACTGACCCTATTCTACAAAGATGGAATCAATTACATTCAAAAGTCAAAGCACAGCCACACTGATTTTCCACCAAAACTTAGTGAAAACATCTAAGTTCAGTAGTTTGCCAATAAGTCCTATGTGAATATGATTTTTCAGTGTTAAATACAGGAGCCCTAGTGGCACAGTCAGTTAAGCAGTGGGCTCCTAACCCCTAGGTCAGCTCCTAATCCAACCACCCATTCAGTTGGAGAAAGTTGCAGCTTTCTGCTCCTGAAACAGTCTTAGTCGTGGAAACCCACAGGTAGTTAAGGCCTGTTCTCCAGGGTCACTGTGAGTTGGAATTCACTTGATGGCCGTGAGTTTTGAGTGTTACAAGAAAGCAAGTCATTACTAGAGATGTATGATGATTGAACAGGTAATGGATGAAAATAATATTTATCTAAAGATAGTAAGATAAAAGTTACTGTATCAAAGATATGGTAGTTTTACTTATTCCTTTATGGGTGTTGTTGTTGTTGTAGTTAGGTGTTAACTAATTAGCAATCCTGGGTGCAACAGAATGAAACACCATGTGTCCTGCTTCAGCTTCACAACTGCTGTTATGCTGGAACCTACTGTTGAAGGCACAATGTCCTTTTCCAGGGACTGACCCCTCCTGATAACATATTGAATTACCCGAGAAAGAGTCTGGCTATCCTAGCTTCTCAGGAGACTCTTTTATTTTTTAAATCATTTTATTGGGGGATCACACAACTCTTATCACAACCCATCCATCCATCCATTGTCTCAAGCACATTTGTACATTTGCTGCCATCATCATTCTCAAAACATTTTCTTTCTAATTGAGCCCTTGGTATCAGCTCCTCATTTTTTCCCTTCCCTCCCTGCCCTCCCTCCCTCATGAACCATTGATAATTTATAAATTGTTATTTTTTCATGTCTTACACGGTCAAATGTCTCCCTTCACCAACTTTTCTATTGTCCATCCCCCAGGGATGGGGTTATATGTAGATCCTTGTGAGCGGTTGCCCCTTTCTCCCCAACCTTCCCTTTACCCTCCTGGTAGCGCTAATCTCATTATTGGTCCTGAGGGGGTTATCGGTCCTGGATTCCCTGTGTTTCCAGGTCTGATCTGTATCAGCGTACATCCTCTGGTCTAGCCAGATTTGTAAGGTAGAATTTGGATCATAATAGTCTGGGGCGGGGGACATTAAAGAACTAGAGAAAAAATGTATGTTTCATCATTGCTATACTGCACCCTGACTGGCTCATCTCCCGGTGGCCCGTCTGTAAGGGGATGCCCAGTTGCCTACAGATGGGCTTTGCGTCTCCACTCTGCACTCCCCCATATTCACAATGATATGATTTTTTGTTCTGGGTCTTTGATGCCTGACAACTGATCCTATTGAAACCTCGTGATCACACAGGCTGGTGTGCTTCTCCATGTGGGCTTTGTTGCGTCTCAGCTAGATGGCCTCATGTTTATCTTCAAGCCTTTAAGACCCCAGACACTGTATCTTTGGATAGCCAGGCACCATTAGCTTTCTTCACCACATATGTTTATGTACCCGCTTTGTCTTCAGCGATCATGTTGGGAAGGTGAGCATCATGGAATGATAGTTTAATAGGACAAAGTGTTCTTGCATTGAGAGAGTACTTGAGTGGAGGCCCAGTGTCCATCTGCTACCTTAATATTAAACCTATAAATATATGCACAAAGTTCTATTTCCCCATCATCATATATAAATATATTTACATATGTACATGCCTGTATTTAGACCTCTATAAATGCCCTTTGGCTCCCAAGTCCCTTCCTCTATTTCCTTTTCCTTTCCTCTTGTCCCACTATCATGTTCGGCCTTCATTTGGGTTTCAGTAATTCCTCACAGTTACATTGCGCTTAATCAAGCCCTAGCAGGCCTCCTACACCCTCCTCACCATTGATTTTGGATCACTTGTTGTTCCTTTGTCCCTGGGGTTGTTAGACCCACTTCCTTTCACCCCACCTCTCCCTCTCCCATGTTTCCCTGGAACCTTTAGTCCCGTTGTTTTCTCCTCCAGATTGTTCATCCAGCCTATCTTATCTAGCTAGACCTGCAGAGAATACTATGCACACAAAAAACAAGGCAGAGCAAAGCAAAGCAACAAAAGAAAACAAAATAACAACAACCGAAAAACAAAAAAAAACCTATGACAAAAAATCTAAAAGCTTGTAAATCGTTTAAGGTCTGTTTGTTGACCTTTAGGAGTGTTTTCCAGTGGCATCTGATGGGGTGCCATGCCCTGATCCCCCATTTGGTATTCCCTGGGGACTTCATTGCCCTGTTCCCCTTGCTGTTCTGTTGCACACCCTTAGTTTTTCGCCTCAGTGTGGTGGGGTCAGATCAGGCACAATTCCCACACAGCGTCTCCAGTGTTGTCCCCTGTAGTGCTATGGGTTAGTGAGGGATGTCATATGTCATAGTGGGGCCAGCCCTATGGTCCTCTCTATGCTTTGGCTGCTCTGAGCAGGAATATCATCCTCAGGGCTTGGTGGGCTAGTATGTGTTCCACTCTCTCTTTCTTTCCCTGCATTTGCTCCCGTGTGCTCTGATCAGACATGGCCCTCTCCCTGAGCTGTAGCTTCAATGCTGTCCTCTGAAGTGAATTATTCTGCAGGGAGAGTGGGGGCTGTCCATGCAGTTGGGATTTGGGCCAGCCCCTCAAACCTCTCTATTGGTTCCCTGCTTCATGCCAGTATTCTCAAGAGACTTCTAGCTGTACTTCTTCCAAGACAGATCTGTTTATTCCTTTGGCAGTCCATGGTATATCCCATATTCTTCTGCAGCACCATAACTCAAGTGCATAGATTCTTCTTTGGTTCTCCTTATTAATGTCTCGTATGAGTCGGAGGAATCAATTAGCTCACTCACTGGCAGCAAGTCCATTCTGATTCATAATCAGTAAGGGGGGAAACTGAAGCTATAGAACACACAGGCAGATTTTTAGAAACTATAATAATTAAAGTATGCAAAACTTATAAGGACAAATTGACAAAAATGTCTGCCTTTGACGCCTCAGAACATTAGTGGCTTCAATGAAGTTAATACAACTTGACACAAAAATCTGGTAATGAATGACCTCTTATTGAAATCCTCATTATAATCTTATATAGTAAGTTATATTATTTATAATCCTAAATTATGACATAGTTTAGGCTCCTAATATAGATATATGCTTTACTCAGCACAAAAAGGAAAAGTGTCTTACCATATACAACTAAGTGAAGGCTTATTGTACGTAGTCCAAATTAGCTTTCATTTAATTCTTCCAACAACTGTTCATATAACTCGAAATTATCCTCATTTCAAAGATCAGGAAATAAAGCTCAACCTGTACAATAACTTGACCAAAATCACAACATTTATGAGCATTACAACTTGTATTTTAATGAAAGATTTTGGACTAGAACATATATTACTTGAATTAGTCTACATGCCATATCAGGTACTCTCAGTAGCTCCCCATCTATTAGTAACCAATTCCTTCTAGATAATGCTAGTTATAAATTACTCAAAGGATTTAGAGTGAGAAAAAGAACTTATTTATATTACACCACCACAAGGGTCAAGCTCCTTTAATTGGAGAAAAATTATTTAATCTTTCCAAGGAGCCATGATAGAGCCAAGGGTTAAACATTGACCCCCCCCTAACCAAAAGGGTAGCCACATTCAAATTCACCAGCTGCTCCACAGGAGAGAGATGAGACTGCTTCCATGAAGATTCACTGCCTTGGGAACAATTGGACTCTGTTTTATGGGATCTGAGTCAGGATTGACTCAATGGCAGTAAATTTGCAGGGGCCCTGGTGGGGCATTGATTCAACACTTAACCGCTAATCAAAAGGTTGGTGGTTTGAACCATCCTGGCAGATCTACAGAAGAAAGAGCTAGAGAACTGTTCCCACAAAGACGACAGCGAAGAAAGCCCAGCGGGGAAGTTCTCCTCTCTCAGATGGGGTCAGTGAGTCAGAACCCTAATCAACAGTACCTAACAACAACCAACAGCTGGAGATAGCTTCGTTAAAATCAGAACAAATACCTGTGAGTCACTGTGAAAATGAGATCAAGTGCAGTGCATTCAGTACTGACCACACAAAGACGCCAAACAAAGCTATTCCCACATACAAACATATGTTTCTGTGTCTCCCTGCTCCAGAGGGAACAAAGCGGACAGATAAGGCTTGGTCTTGCCATCTGTGTTCATTGGAAGAGGAAACTCAAAGGTCAATATGCTGGATCAAATATAGCAAGTATCCTCATGGCTGTATTTGGCCAAATCATATATATATATATATATATATATAGCAATCATATATACAGTAATCATATATATATGATTACTGGGAGTGTGTATGTATATATATGTTTATTGGGAGTGTATATATATGTGTGTATATATATATATGTGTGTGTGTGTGTATATATATATATATATATATACACACACATATATATACACTCCCAATAAACATAAACCTAGAAACACCACCTTCGACTCAATTTACCCACCTTCTGAGTTTCACAGTTACACACAGCTGTCTTCTCTCTTCCTAACAAATCTCCCCAAACTATCCTTAGGGCGAAAACCCTCTCCAGTGAAAAATAGCTCATACCTGCAGGTGCAGCAACCTGCACCTGCTTCTTCCACAGGGAATATTTACCCACGGGAAATATTGCATCCACACTCTTGGAAGTCTACTGAAGCAATTTCCAGTCCAGAGGTTTATGAGACTAAGTCAAAGATTGGAACTAATAGCTAGAATCTACGTGGACCCTTTCTGCTGGGGGATGGATACATGAATCAATGACTGGGCCCTTTCAGGGGAGGGCTGTGGCAGAACATTTACTCCAGGTTTTATCAGATACCAGAGCTGCTCTGTGGAGGATTTACTCAGTACAGTTAAGTGTTTGACTACTTAGCCCAAAAGGTTGACAGTTCGGACCCACCAAAAACTTCGTTGAAAGACAGATTTGAAAACCTTATGAACCACAGCTCTATTCTACCAACATAGGCTAGCCATGAGTTAAACGTTGCTCTCATGGTGACTACAATATTATTTAGGGAACGTGTTGGTAAGCAGAGCAAGACAAGTCAAAAATTTTCTTTTAGACCCTGGAGGATCCCTTACTCATGCCCTCATGCCTATCACACACCACTTTTACCCCCATTGAGATGTTTCTTCTATCCTTAACTTGAGGTACACTGGCCAAACTCCGTGCCAGTCCTTGAACTCATCTGCACACCTTAGCCTCCTGTCTTTCTGGGAAACTCTTCCCTGAGATATGGGAATAACCCTTTAAGTCTCTGCTCAACTGTCATTTTCTCAAGAACGTTGAATGCAGAGCACGTGATACCATATAGGAAATGTTCTCATCCCACACCAAGCCATCTCTGCCCCAAGATACGCGGGCCATTTCACTTATTGCAGGGGCAGTGAATTATTTCTTTTAAATCATTCTATTGGGGGCTCCTACGGCTCTTATAAAATTCCATACATCAGTTGTATCAAGCATATTTGTACATATGTTTCCATCATCATTTCCAAAACATTTTCTATTTGAGCCCTTGCTATCGGCTACTCTTGAATTTGGCTCTTCTAGCCAAAGTCTCTAACTCCCATCATGCTATCTTTACCTGCTTGGGTCGGGTAAGAAGCTGGGGAAAGATACTGAGAGGATTCACCTGTGAGTCATTGTCAACAGGATTCCCTGAAACACCATCCTGCTACAGGATGAGGGATCTCATTACCAGCAAGAACCAGAAGGAGAATGTGTGCTGAACCCAAGATTCCTGTGCAGTGAACCCCCTTGTTCCAGAAGCCAGCGGTACCATCAGAAGAGCAGCAGAACCAGGAGCTGAAGCGTGGAACAACGTGGTGGATGTCCCAATCCACGGAGCAAGTCAAGCTGAGGGTTTTGTGCAGGCTGGCTTGCAGAGTGGGGTGATCCTTGGAACTTCCTTGGGGAATCTGCACTTCCTGACCCATGGAAATGGAGCTTGGTGCTTTGGACCAGAGGCTCCCTGGAGGGAGGTGACTTTGGGTGTTTAATCTACGGAGCTGGGTTTTCTGAGCTATGGATCTTGAGCTGAATGCTCTGGGGGAATTTATTAGCAAACCTGACATAATTTTGTAACATGTCCCGGAAAACCAGTATCCTGAACTTTCTCACTGTTAACTTTCTTAAGAAACCCTTTAATCATGAATTTTGTCTGTGGGTTTTGTGTAGCCATTGCAATGGATATTAGATCCTGGGAAGGTAAAAAAACAAACAAATTAAGACAATACCTTACTATCTCCTTTTTTTGGGGGGGGGTTGTTTTCTAGCCTTCATGGTTCTCTTTATAACATACTTTTAAAAATAAAAAATTACCTCTCTCCCCTCATTTCCACTTGTAAAACAAACAGCCTGTCTTCAGGCCCTGTTCAACTTCATCTCCTATGTTAGATCTTCTCAGATCCCACTGAGGCATAATTGAACCCCCTTTCTTATTTCCTCCACAATTGGACCTATCATGTAGCTTTTGTCACACGTGTTTCGGTTCCTCTTTCTTGATCTTTAAAAAAGTTATCATTATATTCCTTCTAATGCTTGACATTTCATAGGCACTCCATAAATACTTATGGAATTGAACTGGCCAAATCTAGTTTTGTGATGTTGGTAGGCAAAAATCCTAGCTATAAATGTTATACTTTATTGGGGCTATTTTTAACTTCTTCCAAATCAATGTAAAAACCAGTTCATTATGATTGAAAGTGAGGTATTTGCACTTAGCACACAGATAGCTGTCCAGAGGGCCAAAGGATGAATTCAGGAGAAAGATATTGTATAGAGAAGGAGGTGTCTAAGGATACATTTGTAAAAAGGACTGAGAAAACAGCTAGAGACCTCTGGAATCTTAGAAAGAAGTCTGGCTAGCCAAGAACAATACTGTAAGTCGCAGATCATGATTCACATGGAAAAGCAATGGAGTTGTCATGGGATCCAATGACAGATGGAGCTATTGGGTTTGATCACAGGGAGGTCAGAGCCACATTGTCCAGTGCAAGTTCAGGGCTGTTGTTGTTAAGTGCGATCAAGTGAATTGTGACTCAGAGTGACCGTATGCACAACAGAATGAAATAGCACCCGGTTTAGCATCACCCTCACCATAGTTGTTCTGTTTGAGCTCAGTTTTGGAGCCACTGTGTCCATCCATCTCCGTGAGGCTCTTCCTCTTTTTCATGGTCCGTCTACTGACACCAGGCATGCTGTGGTCATCTCCTGACAGCATGTCCAGAGTACATACGACCAAGTCTCTCCTGCTTCTCAGGAGCACTCTGGGAGTGCTTCTTCCAAGACAGATTTGTGGATTCTTTTGAAAGTCACAGTACTTTCAATATTCTTCACCAGCACCATAATTCAAGGGCAAAAATTCGTCTCCGGTCTGAATTCAGTGTATAAAAGCTTGAATTCAGCAAGCTCAGACCCATTAGTCCGGATTCTTTCCAGTTTCCAGCCAGAGCCAGCCTAAGTACAAAGGATGCTGGAATCGCTCCTGGCATTCAAGGGAGAACTGAGCAGCCAGGATGCAGGAAAGCAAGAACCAGGGCAGCCCTAAAGCCAATATTCCACAAAACCATTCATCAAGTCACCAACAGCCCAAAGAGTCACTCCTTTTAAAGCCAACTGAGTAGCTGAAAGCCAATTCACCGAACAGCCACTTCCTTGAATTTACCTGCTTCTTAAATTTAACTATTGGAAATAATCCAGAGAACTTTATATTGACCAGTCTTGGTTTGACAACTTGTTAAAAAAAAATAATGCTGTGTTTTAGCTGAACAGTTTATTTTCCCTTTATAGAAGCATTGTCAAGAAAGCCCAGTGTGTCCCAGATACACATGGTTAGAACGAAAGGGAACTGGCTAGAGAAAGGGTTGCGGAGGAAAGCAGGGCATCCAAGAGCTATAAAGGAAGCCAGCCCATGCCCCCGTCTCATTGTTCCTCCTCCAGAGAGCAGAGACTGAAGGGCAAAATAGGTGGGTAGAGAATGAGAGGCAGAGGGGAGTTGGAGAAGAAGATCGAGAGAATGGGAATCACACACACACACACATACACACACACACACACACAGAGAAAGGGGGGGAGAGAGAAAGATGTGAAGAGTATAAAAGCATATTCAAGCTGGAAAAAGATAGATCATCAGTGATTTTTAAGCAGAAGCAGAGTGAAAACAATGAACTACATTACTCTGAGCAGAGCTTTAACTAAATTTTATTTTCTGATTGGCAATAATACAGGCTGTAGATGGTGTCTGAGATTCATTCGTTCATTCACACCTAGTTGTCCTCTAAGGCCAAGTAGAACTTTCCCTTAGAGTGTAAATTTAAGAAAAAAAAATTTAATTTCATTGGAGGCTCTTACCACAATACATTCATACATATATCCGTTGTGTCAAATACATCTGTCCATCTGTTATCATCTTTTTGAAAATATGTTCTTTCTACTTGAGCCCTTGCCATCAGTTCCTCATTTCCTCCGCTCCCTTCCCCACTCCCTCCTCCATGTCTCCTTGATAATTTAAAAATTATTCTTTTTTTTTTTCCTGTCTTACACTGACCAGTCTAATTTCACCTACTTTTCTGCTGTCCATCCCCCTGGGAGGGGAGGCCATATGTCAATCACTGTGATCGGTGCCCCCTTACTCCCCACCCTCTACCCTCTACCCTCCTAGTATCACTGCTGCCCTTATTGGTCTTGAGTGGCTTATCTGCTCTGGATTCCCTGCGTTGCGAGTTCTTATCTGTACCAGTATACATGTTCTGGTCTAATCTTAGTGGGAGCTGAGAGCCTCATCTTTTTCTTGTCCAAAGGCCAGTGGACTTTCAGTTAGTGCGTGTGTAATCCACGAGGTCACCAGGGTTCCTGTGGTCTAGGCATTATTTTCTGAACTTTTAAAATTTCCATTCAGAAGCTCATATATTACATGCAGAGAGGCTGCTCACGAAAAGCTGCTCCAATGTTCCTCATTCTTTCATAGTTAATCATTTTGCTTATATTGCATCCATAAAGTTTAATGTTCACTGAATCCAACAATTGATGAAGTGGCATGAGCCAGCATACTTTTCTTTTTTTCTCTTAAATCAAATAGTTCATTTAAACTAAAATTTGAAGTGTTGTTTGCTACTTCACACATCGAGTCAGGCAACAGACCAAGCAAATTTTCCTTGCATCTAACTGGCTTCATCAACTGTACCTCCTCACAGTAAGTCATATATGTAAGCATTATCAGTACAGGCCTGCTACAGAGCCAAATGGTTAGGGTGAAATCCCAGCTTTATATCTTGTCTACTGTGTGCCTGGGAAAATTTGCTTAAGCGCTGTATGTTTATTTTCATAAGTCAACACTGCAGCAATAAAACACTGACTTCACAGGGTTTTTGATAGAGTTCCTGGTGGCCAAAACGGGCTAAATGTAGACAGGCCTGGTGATTGACATCTGAAAATCCAGCTGTTGAAAACTTTATGGCGTATGTTTACCATGACAAATAGTTACCATGCGTTGGATTCTACGCCGCATCCACGGGTAGAGTTGATAGTTTGTAAGGATTGAACGTTACTATACATACATCTTCTAAAACAGAGTCTGACCTATGAGAAGCACCACGTGATTGTCTCCATTGTTGTTGTTATGACGGTGACAACGACGCTACGACGATGACGTCATTTTTGTGATGCGAGTGGTCGTTAGTAAACTAAAAACCAGACTCACTGCCACCGAGCTCATTTCTCCTCATTGCCATCCTGGAGGGCGGGGTAGAACTGCCCCTGTGGGTTTTTAAGACGAACTCTTTATGGAAGTAGAAAGTCTTCTCGATCTCCCAAGGAGCTACTGGTAGTTTCAAACTCCTGACCTTGCATTTAGCAGCCCACTGTATAAACACTATACCACCAGGCTTCGTTGGTAGGTAGTAGGGGTACAAAAAGTTGCAAAACCTGATTTCTGCTTCAAATAGCTTAAGATCCAGGGAAGAGAAAAAGAATACCACACAAATCCACACACAATTCTATCAGCATGTGGAATGAGAACTCTTATTTTGCAGCTAAGAATACAAAATTGTACAAATAATAACCACTGAATATATTCTTCTCCTCACGGGATTGAGCAAGAGATGGTAGAGGCCCCACTCCACCAACATGTCGCCCTGTTCACCATTTTTTCCAATCAACATGAGAAGGAACCTGAAGGACAGTCTTGGACTTCCTGGATGCGCACGATCTTAGTGGGGGTGGGGGAAGGTGTCACGTATCCTTGGCCCAACCATACGGGAAAGTTTCTTTTTAAGACCAAAGTTTCCAAGGAGGACCCAGGAGAATCACTAATAGCAATTGCTAAGGAAGCAACCGCCGGGTTGCTTCCTTAGGTGGAGCTGAGCTTGGTGAGAGAGCGCTTGGGCACGTTTCACCTCTGTCCCCTTCATGTGGGACAGTCATGACTACAGTGCACAATTTCTGGGGCAGGGCTTGTGCAGGCAGAAAGGCTTCTTAGTAGATCTGAAAAGGGCTGTGTTGTTTTTCTGTGCGTTGCCATGAGTCAGTTCTGACTCACGGTGACCTTGTGTAAGATAGAACAAAATGTCGCCCGGCTCTGAGACACCTTGACAATCATTGCTGTACGTGAGCTCATTGTTGCCATCACGATGCCAGGCCATCTTGTTGAAGGGCTTTCTCTTCTTCGGCTGACCCTCCATTTTACCAAGCATGGTGTCCTCCTCCTGATCAGGTGTCTAAAGTACATGAGAAGAAATCTTGCCATCCTCATTTCTGAGGAGAATTCTGGCTGTCCTGTCTAGACAGATGTGTTTAGCCATCTGTCAGTTTCTGGCATATTTCAGTCACCTTAGCATTTTCCATCACCTCGAATGCATGTGAAGCTGGGCAGTGAATAAGGAAGACCAAAGAGTTTGTGCATTTGAATTTTGCTCTTGATGCAGAATAATTGCATGTACCATGGACTGTCAGAAGAAAAGGACTCTAGTTTGTAAGACAGCCACATCTAAGTTCCCAGACCCCATGATTCCTGTGAGTCTGTGTGAAGGAGGAAGA
>NW_022103919.1:10954753-10955966 GCF_000313985.2 Echinops telfairi
TGGTTTCACTTTAGCCAGTCTCCAAGAATTAAATAAAGACACTATGGCAAAGGATATGGAAATATCCTGGGTACTATCAACACTATTTCTTCTTATCATTTTTTGAGGAAAACTAAAATAACATAAATGCACTGTCCAAAGGGATTCATGAATTCCACCAAGTATCCCACTCCTGTTCTAAGAGAATATCAATGGAGATGCCGACTAAAATGTCGCTGGTTCACAGGTAAAAAAAAATAAGTCAGAAAGAGAAATGTGTAACGAAAAGATTATGAGAGCCCTGATTTCAAAAGTTTGAATGAAATAAAATATGTTACTATATATTGTGATCTCAAAGACTATGTGGGTTAGTCGGTGGTGGATTTCAAAATGACAGAACCGCATCCAGATAAATCTAAAAAAGCTGTAAGTCTGATTAGCTTGACTCTGCTGACGATTTTCGTCCCTACTTTATTTTTCTCATGTGATTTCCTCAAAAGTATAACAGGAACACACCGTTACCTTTCATAAACAATCCTTGATAACCACCACCCCTCCCCCCATAACTCCAAGTTCAATAGCAAAAGAGCAAAAGAGTGAACTTACCAGACTGATAACTGCCTTGTCCATGAGACACACCAACCAATCAGATCTCGCAAACAAAAATCCCATCGTTTTATCCCATGCCGCATTCCCTTTGGGAGTCTCTGTGAGGAGGCCGCCTACACAGCACACGGTGACACCCCAGACCTCCTGCCGCATGCAGAGGTTCTCTGGGTTCCTAACAAGCAGCCTCCAGGATTGTGAGACACAAAGGCCCATAGATGAGACTCCAATTAAAATACCCTTGTGACTTCGCCCTTTGTGTTAGCTGAGTTAGAGATTTTTTTAAAGGTTTTCCCCTGATGAACTATGGGAGGTTTACTCTGACTTTCCCCCTAAACCAGTGAGTTAGTTAAAGTTTATTGTGCCAACCTGGCCAATAAACACATGTGGGGTTAATTGAAACACCGAGCGATAAATGGCTTGGTAAGCTTCGCCTTTCAGCTGCCTTAGCCAGTTCCCTGCTTCAGCTGACAAGACTCACTTCCTGCAAGTCATCCCTGAGGAGAGGCCGCATGGACCTACCCCGATGCAGCCCTGGGTGCTAGAGCAGCTGTGTGGAGACCCCTGCCAGTGCTGAGATGCTTACACATTCACTGACCCGGCTTTCCTCCTGCAGTCAGCATCATTG
>NW_022103919.1:10958644-10959524 GCF_000313985.2 Echinops telfairi
AGCAGGCAATACAGGCAGGACGTGGGGGGAGCTGTCATTGTCATGAAACAAAATGTGTATGGTGTATTGAATGGAAAATTGATTTTCTTTGTATAATTTCATCCATATCATAATAAAAGGTAATAAAGAAAAGGCAAAAAATACCATATAGGGCGTAGTTCTACTTTGATGCTCATGGAATCACTGAGTAAGAATTCACTCAAGGCAACTGGGACCTGCACTAACCTTATAAATCAGGATATGCAACAACATCGGAGATGACGTTTGCATCCACATTGCAATTTATCTCCACTGCAGTTTAGGCCAATCTTAAGTTAAGGAATTTATAAAGGGATTTGGTTGAGCCGCAATTTTTTTTCATTAGTGAAAAGAAATGTGTACTATGTGTAAGTACTATAGGCCAGGAATTTCATCACAGAGCCTTTGCCCCAGTTACTTACAATGTGCTGTGGGCATGGTTAGGATAAGAATCAAGCAGTGAGAGAAGCCATAGGGTGCTGAAGGGGCTTAAAGGAGGGCTGCCCAGCTGTCCACTGCCGCTCCCATCCAAGAGGATGCCGAGTGTGTCGTTTGGGAAGCGGCTGGTGTTTGTTCCCCGGGCACTGTGCAATGCGGCAGGACCAAGAATCTCATCGAAACGATGGTGGCATCATGGAAAGAGTCTTGACGAAAGTTGCTTTGGGTTGAATCTTACCACTATCAGCAGCGTTTATCTAGATCGAGATTTCTCTTGAGGAAGAGAGGAGAGCACAGGAGGGTCTTATTCCTGACAGCGAACTTTTGAAAACAGTGCACAACAAATGCCCATTGTGTCTCAGCCTTGTTTTGCCTAAAGAGCATGAACAATCAAAGAACAAATCATAACTTTTAACTGTGAAGC
>NW_022103919.1:10960331-10962322 GCF_000313985.2 Echinops telfairi
AAAAGATTCAGTGAGTACAGCATATTTTCCTGACTCCCACCACCCACTTTTTAAATCCCCATTTAATATCTTCCTTTCCCTTGGGTCCCTTTAGCTAGTCTCCTAATGGCAATCCCTGTTCCTAGAGCTTCCCGTAAACTCCGCTTTCCTGGTCAACTTCTCAGATGTCTTCTGTTTCTTATGCATACAAGCCCTGGTGAAGCAGTGAATTTGATCAGCTGGAAGCTTGGGGGGTGGGGGTGGTGTCCCCAAAGACCCACCAATCAGCAAGGAATAGCAAGCCAAGCTCAAAAGGAAAAAGAAGTTTCCTAAGAAATCAAGTCTTGCACTAGAAGGCTCTGGGAAGACCATGAGCGGTAGGAACCAATTCCATCACAGTACCACATCACTTGCACACTGAAGCTATCCACTGAGTTCCTCCTAACACACAAGCATGCCCTCCAAATGGACATGGGAGGCAGAGGGAGGGAGGGAGGGTATATCATGTCAAAGAGCTGGACTATGGGGGCTTCTCCACCTTCCCTCTCTGGCGACAACCCACTGAAAAGAACTTACTACTATAAAAACTTTGTGTTCACGCATAAAGGTTTACTTTCACTTACTTTCCTGCTTCTGTCTTGAGAATTCTTTCTGCACTGAGAAGTAAGAACCAAGGATGTGAATCTCATAACCTAGCGTATTAAGCATGGGGCTGCTAACCAAAATGAAGAAAGGGGAGGCTGCTTGCTATCAAAGAGATGGACCCTCTCCAAAACTCTAAGGAGTAGTTCTACTCTGTGCTACAGGGCTGTTAGGAGTCAGAATCAACTTACAAGGGGTTTCTTTTGTCTAGCAGTTTACCTCTACCTCATTCTTCAAATTCCTGACATACACAGTGTTTCTCTGTTGACCAAAAACCTGGCACTTCCACATACCTGTGTTCCTAAATGGAGCACTAAAGTTGATTTTATTATAATTAACAGGATTAATGAGGAAAACAATAAACAAAAATGCAAGTGGTAAATTCTGAATATATGTGTAAAACAATATATTTATATTTTGTTTCATATTTCCTGATAATGAAAGCTAATGAGTTGTGCTTTCAAAATCACTGGTATAAGATATGACAAAATAATAATAATTTATAAATTATCAAGGGTTCATGGGGGGAGGGCAGGGAAAAATGAGGAGCTGATACCAAGGGCTGAAGTAGAAAGCAAAAGTTTTGAGAATGATGATGGCAACATATGCACAAATGTGCTTGACACAACGGATGAAGGTATGGGTTGTGATGAGTTGTGTGAGCCTCCAATAAAATGATTTTTGAAAAATGTAATTGCCAACTACTGGGGCAGTGGAGAAAAGATCCAACGCTGTGCACTGCTGGATGTAGATTCATTCTTTATGAACAATTCCATGTGGACTGGGGGAAGAGAAAGATGACTATTTGTCAGTGAAAGCAGCCTTGGAGACAAGCACAACTTGCACACAAAAAAATGCTCAAATGGATTTTTTTTCTAGCTGCATCTAAGGTATGAATAATAGTGAAATGGCTGTAGGACAGGTTGAGCCAAATTTTAATTTGTTTTTAGATTTATTACCTAGGAGGATCAATTTATTTGGAAACAACTGCTTACTCTGGGAGCTTTTACTTGGAAAGGGACAACGAATTTGATTAGCAAATAATTGACATGATCCGGGACTTGCTTTGCATTACATATTGCTAAAAATAGTCATTCTGTATTCTCTGCTCTCAAAGATAAACTGGATTTCAATACTCATCTGCAATACAATACCTGTACTTTCTAGGAAGGAAACAATTTCAGTCTGTGGAAGTGAGAACTCACTCTGCATACGATGACTTTGGGACCAAGCCAAAAGAGCATGTCCCTACTCATGCTTACATTTCTTCCCACAACATCAAATCAAATTGAAAATGTAACATCATTTGGGGAAAGGATGTCAAAGAGGAAAGGTTTGAGAGAGAGCTAACTGATTACAGTTGAGGCAAA
>NW_022103919.1:10964175-10965566 GCF_000313985.2 Echinops telfairi
TTCATCTCACCTACTTTGGGACATGTTATCAGGAGAGACCAATCCCTGGAAGAGGGCATGGTTCTTGGCGAAGGAGAAAATGAAGAAGACCTGTGACAAGACAGATGGACATAGTGGCTGCAACAATGGGTTCACGCATCACCATTGTCAGGACCCTGCAGGGCTAGGTGGTGTTTCAGTCTGTTGTACATATACAGGTGCTGTGAGTCAGAAATGATGCGTGTCGCATCATTTAACAGCAGACACGATAGATCGTGAAGAGTCAAAGCCATTACTCAGTAACTGGAACATATCAGAACCATATTCTTGGGGAGCATGTGTGGGTTCAGTAGATTTTGAAGCCAGGGTTTAAAGACAAATGGAGATATGTTGATGATGACGACACAACCAGCAGGTCAGAACTACACACTCCAGTTGTTTGACTGCTTTTGTGCTTTTCGATGAATGAAAGCTTAGCCGGTTGGAACGTAGAGGAGAAGAAGATGGGCTCATGGAAGTGAATGAGAGACCAACGCCCTCAAGCCATCCTGAGGAGAAGGGTGGCCAAATTACACGGGGCTCTGAGATAAAGGGACGTGGGACAGAGAACGGAGCTGGAGTGACCATGACCGAAGATGTAGAGCCACGCTGGCCACACCGCACTGCTCTTTGTCACAAACGTGGACGTGATGGGAAGGTAGGAATGGAAATGAGACAAAACAAACAAATCACAGCTAGCCTCTTGAGACTGGGTTCTAGACCGCGCAGAAGAGAAATTAATGGACTGCGAAGGTATATTAGTGGTCTAATTAAATTGGTGTAACTTATAATTATACCTAACACTAGTTGTCATCAAGTCGATTCCAGCTCCATACACATAGTGGCCCTCTGTGTATCAGAGGAGAGTGTGTGCCAGCGTTTATAGTAACAGTTTATATAAATAACAGTTTATATAAACAGTAACAGTTTATAGTAACCAACAGTACTTCCAACAGTACTCTTGGAAGTAATTTACCAAGCCTTTCTTCAGAGGCACTTCCGGGTGGATTGGCAGCATCCTTTCTGTTGATAACCGAGTGCAGGTGCTGTGTATCAGGCATTGAGCTGCTAACTGCAAGGTCAGCAGTACCAATGCCCTAGCTAGTCATTGGCTATCTGCTCCCATCCAAATGTATCATCTTGGAATCCTGGAGAGGGTCACTATGAATCTGAATCAACTCAATGGCAGTGACCTTGTTTTATTTTAAAACCCAGGTTTAACCTATATAATTGTACAGTCTCTCCCATGGAGCCTACTAGTCTTAGAGGTGACTCCAAGTGTTTACAATACCTGTGAGCCTCTGACGGGCAGTTTGAGGGACAAAGAGACTGTGTGCAAAAAATGGATGTTTCTAATAAAATTAAGACTGGAG
>NW_022103919.1:10966562-10973626 GCF_000313985.2 Echinops telfairi
TCCATAAATTAGGGAAGTCCAGCTTTCCCCACATTCACACACTCAACTGAAAGAATATACAAAACATTCAAAAATATTCTCAACCCAGGCCCTAATCGTCACCAGGTATTAAGATTTTTCAGCTCTTGCTTCTGTGGCTTCTCTTTGAGTCACGTGAGAGTGCCACAAAGTTATCTTATTCTATATTTTTAAAGTTTTCATTTTCCTTTCACTTTCCTTCAGCTACACGGAGTCAGCATTTCTGTACCACAGTTGAAAGTAAAAATAGTTCATTCTCAACCTGCCTTTTCCTAGCAGTGATAGATATATTTTTAAATTAAGTACTTTTCTTGGGGGCTCTTACATCTCTAATCACAATCCATACATTCATCCATGGTGTCAAGTACATTTGTACCTATGTTGCCATCATCATTTTCAATTTTCTTTCTACTTGAGCCCAGCAGTGATATTTCATCATAAGCTAATAGGGGTTTGCAAAAGCAGTGCCAGTCTAAGTGTCATTCAACTTGGTAGTTCTTGGGGATTTCCATGCCGCTAGACAAAATTGTCACATCTTTCTTTCACAGAATAGTTTTGGATTTAAATCACCACCTTGTGGTTATCAGTCCAACACCTCCCCAGGAGTACCCACTAGCACCAGCCAGAGAGTTTCCTCATATTCCTGTTCTTGTGGATATCTGACATTTCCTTTTGTTTTACTAAGATGGAGTATTACAACACCCCACCCCCAAAATTTTCTTTTCCAAAGCTACATATTTGTGTGTTTTTTATAAAACAGTCTTATTGCCTTCAAAGTACACTTAATACATTTGTCAAATCTGTGATTCCATCCTTGTAAACATTTTTCAAACTCATCTGTTTGGATGGTTGACAGTGCCTCCCTCATGGTTTCCTTCACCTCTTCTCAGCTGTCTTCATTCTCAGAAACAAAAAGGAGTCTCAGAGAGCAAGATCAGGTGAGTAAGGGGTGTTGGACAAGAGAGGCATGCTGGATTTTTGCCCCAAACACCTAGATGACCGTGTGAGCAGGTACATTGTCATGGTGGCAAAACCAATTCCCCGTCTGCCACAAATCAGGCCTTTTTTGTCTTACATTGTTACACTATGTTTTTCAGAAACTCTAGCTAGAAAGCTTGATTAACAGTCTGACTTGGTGGAATGAACTCCAAATGCACTACAAGTTGATAGTTTCATCCATTTAAGAAGCTGACAGACGTCCAGAACAAGGTTTGTCATCAATCAACATTTCACCTTTTTTGAAATGAGAGAACCACTCACTCGTACACTTGAGTTTTTCCTATAGTCCTATCCTTGTAAGCTGTGTTCAACATCACAACAGATTTTGTGGCATTTTTCTCTGAGCAGAAAATAAAATTTCACAGCCGCAAACTATTCTCTTAAATGGACCATCACAACAAACATCGTTCGAGAGAAACTGCTTTTACAAAAAAATTCACTGTGACCACAGAGAAACTTCCCAGGTGATGCCACTGGGTGCACTAACCCAAGGAGAGTTGCTTAACGCTCGCCTAGTGGGAAAAATCCATATTATAAAATACTGTGAAGTTTTTCTTTTTGGGGGGAGGGGGTGACCCCTCATATATTATGTGAATTAACTGGAGGATACAATAGTTATCAGGTGAATTTGAATAGATAGTTCTGAACAAATCAGTTATCTGTACAATGCAATCTACTCAGTAAAGAGGGAAACAATAAAAGAAAATTGTTCCAAGTCAAGTCAGACAAGGAAATGAGGCTCCTCACCTTTTCTGCAGAGGCAGAATACTGACTTAACTGAAGAGTTTCATGATTTTCTGTTCCATAGGATTTCTATAAGTCAAAATCAACTCAATTGCATGAGTTTGGTTTTTAATTCTGTGGAATATTTAGGAATCGAATTTCTAGGTGGTGCAGATGATTAAACATGCAACCACCAACAGAAGGATAGGCAGTTTGGATCCATTCAGGGTGATCTCGTTCTAATTGATCTACAATTAACTATTGAATTCCCTGTTGAGTACACCTCAACTCTGACACAAATGAGGGATCCATTAGTTGGAGTTGACACCAGGGCAACTGCCCCTAAAAGCATTTTAATCACCGTTCCAGTTGAAGACCACCAAAATATATTCCCATTTGGTGAATTGCTTTTCCAGAACCTCCTGTCTAAATAAAGAATTTTAATCACGAGACTCAGCTCATCAGATTTGTCTCTTTGGGGTTGAACTGTTTTTTCCTAAATAGAGATGTTGAAGTCCTGATTCCTGGTGTTTGTGAAGTGTTTGGAAAGCTGGACTTTGTAGATGTGATCAAGTTAAGATAAAGCCCTATTGGGATGGGGTGTGCCCCCAAACCAGGATGACTGGGATGGACCCCAGATTCCATAGGACTGGTGTACTCATGAGAAGAAAAGAAAATATGCAGACACGGAGGCTCAGGTAGCACACCACGTGACCGCAGAGGCAGCAAATGCCAAGAATTACTGGCAACACTAGAAGCCAAGAGAGAGAAGGCCGTATTCTCCACCCGAGATTTCAGAGAACGCATGCCGCGGTGGACAGCATAATTTTGATTTATAGTCTCCAGAATGGTTTTTAGCCAGCCAGTTTGTTGTCATTTGCAGGAAAGCAATACACAGAACTTAGTGGCTCACCAACATCAACCAGACTCCCAATAGAGAATTCCTGAGACTGAGACCTTAGTGTTTATCATTCAAGGAAATTGCTTTGTTGAAACTGCCCTGTTGGAAAAGAGCTCAGGCACAATAGAATAGAACACATTGTATGTTACACCATAAAGGAGGAGAGCCATATCCTTTATTGTTCCTAGAAAGAAGCATCAGTTCAAATAGAATTCAAATTCAGTTTATCTAAAAAGAAATTTACCCCAAAACACAACTGCCTAAGGTAGAGCTCATAGTCTGACCTTACTTGTAGAGGAAAGGCTGCATTGTATAAGCACTGTACTGAATAAGAAATGTGAGCTGTAGTATTTCACATGGGAATCTCTAACATATTCTGAGGTCAACTGAATTTCCAAACACTGTTTTCTACTGGACATCAAAGAAGGTGACAGAGGAGATCCAGAGAAAGGAAAGTGGCTATAGGGATGCTTGGGATGTCCTAAGTCACATGTTCCCACTTGTTAAAAAAACCAATTATTTTACCAAAAGGAAGAGTGTATCAAAGAAATTTCTCTTTTGCATAAAACAAGATTTGAGCCTTCTGGACTTTAGTTAAACATCAAACCGAAGATTTGACAGAGTAAATAATTGACTAAATGGATTTCACAAAGGAGTCCCTACCCTCTTGTCTGCTTAAATGCTAGCCTATTGGACGTTCTAATAACAGAATAAAATCTATTTAAAGATCTAGGTATTCAATCCTGTGGGAATTAAGTTGCTAAGATAAAAGTGGATGGTTCCTGAAGGCCATTGGGTGTTTATTTTCGTCATGTTAATTCAGTCAAAGGGGGCTGACAAGACTTCCCTCAACTGGGGACCTAGCCAATTCAGAAATTGAATTAATTTCTATTAAAATTAATCCATCTATCTTTTTCATACTACCATTTTATAGAGCAAAGATCTGTGATCTTCCTAAGAAGAAAGAAATAATTTCATCCCTCACCATTTAGAAAAGGGTTCTCTTAATTACCATAGCTCGCTATGACTTTGAAACCTATGAGAATATTTTTTTTTCTTTTTCACTCCAATTTCTGTTTTAATGAAAATACTTGTTCTGGGGTTTCGTTTTGTTTGTTTGTTTTGTTAAAGAATAGTAATGTGAAAACAACAATCTTGCTGATAATTTCTTTTGATTAGGAGAAACCTAAGCTCTTGATGATAACCCTTAGGTGATAACACATGATGATAACCCTTAGGTGAGCTTACTCTGTTAACGATCAACAGCAAACAGGAAATGCATAGCTTAAACAATACCAAAAAAACAAACCCATTGCATTGAGTAGATGCCAACTCATACAGATCAATCTACAGGGCAATAGAGTAGAAGCATTCCTTCCAGTTTCTGAGACTCTAAATCCTCATGGCAACATAGAGCTAAATCTTTCTCCGAAGAGAGACTGGTGGGCTTCAGCCATCAGCTTTGCCATTGGCAGCCCAACTCTTAGCCCAAGGCTTTACAACCAGAGCTCCTGCTTAAATAATAACAGAATGATAGCAACAAAGAAGAGTAGGTGATATTTTTAACACTGTGCTTTCAGTCACGACGTGAAATATTTTATCACCACTAGCTTCCCTGTGGGAGTTCCTGTCCAGTACTAACATCCAATGCTCTCACTGCTAACTGCAACGTTGGGGGTTCAGGTCCACCCAGAGGTGCCTCAGAAGAAAAGCTTGGTGATCAATTTCTGAGAAACCAGCCACTGAAATCCCTAGCAGTCCAGCTTTGCTCTGTACACACGGGTCAGTTTGAGTCAGTGATGGCTCCGAGACCACTGATTTCCCCCGGAGCTGTCCGGGACCTTGGAGAGCTCTAAGTACTGCGGCCCACCAGTCCTTCTCTGGGCGAGGATCTTGCCCTTAACTCGCTTGTTCACAACAACAATGCCAATGGCCTGCTGGGCCACGTTGTAGACGCTGCCGGTTTTGCCGTGGTCACATTTGTGCAGCATCCCCTTCTAAATGGTGCCCATGCTCTTCTTGTTCACGATGTAACCTTTCTTGTAGAGTCACACGTATGTGGCCAGCAGAACGACGCATGCTACCTGCGGGGCCTGGAGAACATGGAGCAGGGGGCCCCTCCTCTTGTCCCTTGGTGGTCGTCATTTGAATGGGTCACTGAATGGTGCGGTTCTGGATGAAAAGCTGATTTTCTTTTTTCTTTGAGGTAAATGCAGGGGCTCTGAGTGGGTGATGCATTGGACGCCTCACTGCAAGATCAGCTGTTCGAAACCACCACCAGTGAGATAAAGGAGGTTGTCCAGTCCTGTACATATTCACAATTGCACAGAAGGAGCTTGATTCTGTCCTTTAGGGTTCCTATAGTAAACGGCAGCCAGTCTGTGCTTTTTAAGAGATAATACTATAATTCTCCTCTTTCTATAAAAGAGCGCCACTTCTCTTACCGGTCTCCATCAGACATGCTCACTCACATATGAATTTGCACCAAGGACTGAACACAAGTAAGAAGGGTGACAAACGATTGCGTCACCACAGCCAAAATAAAGCTAGGTTTAAGATTACCTCTTGTGTGTTTCATGGACCATCTGCACCACCAGAACCTGCTCCAGCTCTTATAGCACGAATCACTGACCCCAGTAACTGACTTCAATATGAATCACAACTTAGTGTAGAGAAAACAAAATCCTCACACCTTGACCCATAAGCTACGTCATGTTCAATGGAGAAAAGAGAGAAGCTGTCCAGGATTTCACCTGGCTTGGATCCACAGTCAATGCTCCTGGGAGCAGCTGTTCAGAAATGAAAAGATGCATTGCCTTGGATAACTCTTCTGCACAAGATCTCGCAAGAGTGTTGAAGAGCAAGAATGTCACTTTAAGGACTAACCTGTACCTGACCCTTCACTTACCTCACAGGCATGTGAACATGGACCATTGACTAGGGAAGACCAAAGGAGAGTCCATGCGTTTGAATTACAGTGCAGGTGGGTAATATTGAAAGTACCACGATCTTCCAGAAGAACAAACATCACCACCTTGAAAGACGTACAGCTAGAATGTTCCTTGGAAGAAAGAATGGTGAAAATGTGCCTCACATACTTTGGACCTGTTATCAGAAAAGACTGATCCCTAGAGAAGGACGTCATGAATAGAGTAGAGTAACAAAGAAAGGAAGACCTTCGATAAGACGGACTGAACAGTGGCTGCCATAGTGGGCTCAGACCTTAGAACGATTGTGAGGATGGTGCCGGACTGGGCAGTATTTGCATTCTGTTGTACATAGGGTGGCTAGGAGTTGGAACTTACTCGGTGGCACCTAGCAATGATGGCACCTCATAAATGGCTGGACGGAATCACAGGACCTGGGAATCTGCATGTTTCACAAGTTCCACAGGCCATTGTTAGGTACATGGAAGAACAGAAATGACAATAATACAGGATTCATGTCTCAAACTCCCTGCAGCAGCTATTTGTTTATCTTTTTAAATAGTTACCTCTGTTGCCAGATAGGCATAAAATCGACCTTTTCCTTATGTTTTAAATAAATCCTGCTTAAATTATTCCCATTGCTCCTAAATATTTTTCTGTACTCAGATTTCACATATCTTCCCCTGGCTGGAGTCAAAGCAGAAAGTATGATAGAGAGCAAGTAGTGTGTGTGTGTGTGTGTGTGTGTACATGTGTGCACATGTATGTGTGTGTGCATGTGCATGCTTGTGTATGCATGTGTGTATGTGCTGTGTGTATATACAACAAATACTGTTATTCCACCAGGACACACATCACAAGAAATGCAACCACATCTTGTCCTATTGACCCTCCCTCTTTAAATGCCAGACTGACTGTTGAGCAGCTCTCTACAGTCCCAAGACTATGGAAGAAACCTGTGTTCCTCTGAGCCCTTAAGTAATTCTACACCAACGTGTCAAACCTGATCGCATCTTCTTCATTTTTAACCCTTCACATAGACTGGGATTATTTCTGAAATTTCAAGCAAACATCACAGGCGGACATGATAGAATAATATGGTTCCAACTTCTTATATATCTACCAAAAACGTTTTGTAAAACCAATCCATCTCATACAAATTAAATATATATATATTTGCTAAAAATAAGCTTAGCAAGACACAAAATAATAACATTATGGCTTCTTTGTGTATACCTAAATGTTCACTATTGAAAATATTTAAATTATATCAGGGAATGCAATTACTTAACTCATTTCCCAAGTCAGGTTAAAAAATACAGGAAGTGACCTCCTTTCAACCTTGTCCACCGGTCGGCGCGGCTTCTGGTGCAGCGGCGGCGGCGGCGGCTCCCACTCGTGCCGCAACTCACCCCCTCCCTCCCGACGTAGCCCGATTCCCGAGTGCGCCGGCCATGGCTTTACTCACTGCGGCCGCCCGGCTCTTCGGAGCCAAG
>NW_022103919.1:10974830-10981117 GCF_000313985.2 Echinops telfairi
AGCACTGGGAGTACTGGCACAGCTCATCTGGAGCCGAGCCCTAGGCTTCCCTCTAGAGAGGCCCAAATCCATGAGCACGGAAGGTCTGCTGAAGTTTGTGGAGTCTAAGTCAGGGTAAACCTGGAGTGGAAGGAAAAAGTGGTTACCAGAAGTGAGGGAATGATAAAAAAAAAAGTATACTTTTATTTGAGGGGGCCTTTAAAGATTTAAGATTGTTTTTCTAAGGCACTGATAAAAAAAGTTTGAAGTTAAATATAAATTAAGACTTTGAGAAATGAAAAAGTGACCTCTACTCCTCTAACCAAATCCCATCCCCTACCCGGTGTGAGGTGCCCATCAACTGTAGGCTCACCAGGACTACTAATGCATGTGATAAGGTTCAGGTTGGCATCCTGCCATTTCTAGAGTGGGGACCTGGCCCCTCTTCCCAGATCAAAGCTGGTCACAGAGACTCTGCAGTCACTTTTGGAACTTTCGGTTCTGCTCTGCCCAGCTCTCAGTGTGCCGGCAAGGTAGGGCTCTGTCCCTTCTGTTTCTATAAAAATCATGTTGGATTATTAGCTATACTAAACCCATTACTCTCCCCCATACACAAACACCTCCAGCAAGCCCTGTTGATTAGCTGCACATAGTGGGGTGATTTCCTTATGCTAACCGATGAGCATAGAGGTCATTGCACTTGTTGTGACTGGATCCCAGTGTTTGATTTGATTTCCGGGGGGATGGGGGGATGATCTATTCCCCACTATTTTAGTACTCACCTCCTTTCAGACTCTCCACACTTGCCGTGCCTCTGGCTAAAGATGAGCTAGCCATCCCCTCTTGGTCCCTTCTAGACACCCCTATCAGCAGGTTATATGCCACTGTCAGACCTGTGGTGTCTCCAGTCATTTGACTATCAGTGCTTACTGTGGTCCATCAGTTCTGGAACATATGCCACCTTCTAATGTGCCATGGGGCAGAGAGCAGGGACTTGGGAATGACTAGTGTCCTGTCTTCATGACCTGGCCTGGGCAACTGTCACCTCTTTTTGAGCAGGGAATTGGACATGGTTCCCTCTGAATTACAGCTCTTGGATCTGAGACCGTGAAAAATAATAAGCCTCCCTCTCATCCCTTGCCACAAGAACTTACCATCTTATTTATCAAGGTCCTTTTTCCTGCCTCTGCCTTCAGAGCTCAGAGTGTTCCTTTTAGAAACCCCATTGACACAGGTGTTCCGTGACTCAGAATGCTGTACTGTCTTTTCTCTCAGAAAGGACTGATATACACTCCTGCCGTGTCCCCTTCCTCCCTCCCACTCCTGCCTGTGTTTGTATGGGTCCCCAGTTCCCAGAAACATGCTGTTGAGATGGACACACTGTCTGTAAACCCCCGGGTAACTGTCCTGTTGCAGACTTCAGGTTGTTCTGTATAAAATGCAAAATAAATGTTTTTAATAACAATTTGTGAACATGCTATTAAATAAGAAAATAAAAATACAGGAAGTACTCTGGTAGTATGTGGACAGGCTATACCTAGCAAGGCAATAAATAATACAATCAAGGTTTGTGGTCTATAGCAGAATGTGTTTTCATTCATCATTTAGGTAATTCTTAAACTCAAATGTTCATGATCTAGACCAGAGGTCCTCAAACTACGGCCCATGGGCCACATGTGGCCCGCTGAGGGCATTTATCCAGCCCACCAGGTGTTTTTGCCCCCCCACCCCACCTTTCTTACTTCGAAGTAAGATATGTGCAGTGTGCATAGGAATTTGTTCATAGTTTTTTTTTTTTACACTATAGTCTGGCCCTCCAATGGATCTGAGGGACAGTTAACTGGACCCCTGTTTAAAAAGTTGGAGGCCCCCTGAACTAGACTTACTCATAAGCACTCCCTGAGCCTGGCATAGTCTAATCACCTCTGTAAGGTCCAGCCCTTGGCATCTATAGTGGGTTCCATTTCTCCATACTGCCTGCTCCTCCCTACCAGGTTCTCTAAGGATAATGAAAGTGGAAGAACAGAGAAGCAAAGTATCTCCCTTGAATCAGATCTTTCTCTTGGAAGTCCTTCTTCAGGTGGGGGGTTCTGAATGTGTTTCTCCAGCCACCCAGTGCTTTAAAAATGCCTTTGCTCCTCTGCTCTTTAATGACTTCTCTTATTACAATTATCGGCATCTTCTCCCCAGCAAGCCACCCTGACAACAGTCCTAGCCAAATGCAGTTCTAGTGTAGACTTTTCCTTCCTTTATACAAATCCATTGTTTTGCTTTATTCCTTTCATGCTAATTCGGCAACTTCAATGAAAGCTGTTTTATTTTGATCACCTTCACATGCAAGTATACACAGATAGGAAAACCTTCTGCCTGAATGTCTGTCATGTCATTACAGCTAACCGCTCTGTGCACTGGCTGTGTCCATTACATGAATGAGATAGATTGTAAAATCATCTCAGTGCCCTCTGCTCTTGAATGACTATGGCTATCACAGTTTAACAAACCCCACCCCACCCCCGCCTACCAAAAGAGGAGAGTTCTCTATGAGGAAGATGATAGGCGAAGCAAGAGGAGATGAAAAGACAGTTAACAGCTGTCAGATCTCCATCACATACTCATCACCGCGTACATCATAGATAATTCAGCAGCATTGCCTTCAGGGTCCCCCGGGACAAACGGTGACATGTGAGACCACAACATTCCCACAGCATCTCTCATCCCCATCAAAAAAATGTCAAAGAAAAAAAAAAGTCAATACCCTCCTGTCAGCTCCAACACAGTCAAAGATAAGCAAAAGGACAAATAACAAAGTTTGCTCTCCACTCCACTACCACCCCCACCTCCGCCCCTTTCCTAGAGTTCTTCCAAAGCTCCAAACGCCCTTTCCCCTCTTCTCTTGGGAAGACAGTTTTTTGGAGGATGCACAGTCCCATCTATCTTCTTTACACACACACACACACACACACACACACACACACACACACACACACACACAATTAAGATTACTCAGCCACTCCAGTCTTACAATAATTGGCATTTTTTCCAAAAGGCAGTCCTCACCAGCCACTTTGCATTAATGCTGTAGGCATCAAACTGCTACCTGCCGGGTCCGTGATTCAACCTCACCAGCTGCTCTGCGGAAGAAAGACGAGGCTGTCTGCTCCAGTGACGGTTTACAGACACTACAGAGAGTCTATTCATCCAGGGATGAACTGCTTCTAGCAGAAAATGTAAAAAAATGAATCAGGGCAATATGTGGTTAGCCTGTATTAAAATTAGGAAGGAAATCAGCTAAGATTTTACAAAAATTTGGGATAGTGCTAATTAGAGAGAGAGCAGGAAGAATGTTTCCTATCAATTAATATATTTAAATCACTATTATTTAGAATTGTTTCTATGGCAGTGAATTGATTACAAAGGAGCAAAGCTGATGATGGTAACAAATGTACAAATGTGCTTGACACAGTGGATGTATGGATGTACTGCGATAAGAGTTGTACGAGCCCCCAAAAAATGATTTTTAAAAAGGGGGCAGGTTACAATCAGTACCACACACTCAAAAAAGGAGCAAAGTAAATGAGAAAAACTTTATAATATCACAATCATGGAAAAATAATTGCAATTACATGTTTTGATGTCTGCACCATTTTTAATATACAAGAGATTTTTGAGACTAATTAATCAGTGCATTCAAAGTATTTACAAACTCTAAGAAATAGCTAAATAATCCTATCTAAAGTATTTACCAAATGTTTATTTCACCGTGAATTCATTCCCTTTCTGATACTGAGTTATGCACTTTTTAAGGACACGATCTGAACCTCACAGCTCCAAGGTCATTCAATTTGCAAATTAGTCTCCAGGAAAGCAAATGATTAGCATCCAGCGGTGAACTGCTTCTGGCATAAAATTTTTTAAAAAATGATTCAGAGCAATATGTGGTCAGTCCGTATTAAAATTTGGAAGGAAATCAGCTAAGATTTTACAAAAATTGGGATAGTGCTAATTAGAGAGAGAGAGCAGGGAGAATGTTTTCTATTAATTATTGTACTTAGCTCCCTAAACAAAGAATGGATTTGAATGTCTACAAACCTTTAAGTTTTTCTTACAGGCGATCACTATTGAACTGATACGGATAAGGAGGCATATGTCTAACAATCTCCTTATCCCGTAACTGGATCTATGGAAAAGCCAGGGAGTACCATGAGGTTTCAACATCTCATAACTATCTTTTCCTCTATCATCCAAAAACGCTTCTTAAAAATAATTTATCATGGTGCACAATACCTTATCATCTTGACACACATAATTCCGGGCCAGTTCTAATTAAGAGATAAGCCTGCTTTATAATTATGAGTACATTTGCCCATTAACAATTAGCTCACTAAATCTTGCATCAGAGTTCTGTTGAGCATATTAAATAAGCCTTTGGGTGTAATTGTCCTGGTGTTTGGCAAATCTTTTCTTCATCAATCAGATAAAGTTAAATTTCAGCTCAAATGAGGCCAAATGATTCTCCCATTCCTACTTGGTCCAGCTACATCTAAGAAGTTGGATGCTGGCACTGAAAATCCTAGATGGCCTAGTGGGTAAGGTGCTGCTCTGCTGGGTGCAGTCCTCAGTCAGGAGCTATCTGTTCCCCTAAAGAGTTTCACAGCCTTGGAGACCCCAGGGAGCAGTTCTACTCTGCCCGATTGGGTGGATGTGAGTGGGAATCCACTTGATGGCAGTGACTTGGGTGGGTTTAGACTGGCATTAGGAGGCACAATGGTTATGTCACTGCCAACTTTTAGTTGGCAGTCCTTGGCTTGGACTCACAAGTTGACCCTCAGAAGAAAAGCACTGGAAATCTATAAAATGCAAAAATCACATCATCGTGAATGAGGGGGTATGTGGGGTGGGGACCCAAGGCTCATCTGTAGGCAACTGGACATCCCTTTGCAGAGGGGTAGCGGGGAGGAGATGAGCCATTCAGGGTGCAGTATAGCAACAATGAAAGATACAACTTTCCTCTAGTTCCTAAATGCCTCCTCTCCCCACCACTATCATGATCCCAATTCTACCTTACAAATCCAGCTAGACCAGAGGATGAACACTGGTACAGATTGGAACTGGAAACACAAGGAATCCAGGACAGATGATCCCTTCAGGACCAGTGGTGAGAGTGGTGAGACTGGGAGGGTGGAGGGAAGGTGAGGTAGAAAGGAGGCACCGATTACAAGGATCTCCATATAACCTCCTCCCTGGTGGATGGACAATGGTAAAGTGGGTGAAGGGAGACATTGGGCAGTGCACGATATGATAAAATAATAATTTCTACATTATCAACGGTTCATGAGGGAGGGAGAGCAGGGATGGAGATGTAAAAGTGAGGAGCTGATTCCAAGAGCTCAAGAGGAAAGCAAGTGTTTTGAGAGTGATGAGGGCAACAAATGGACTAATGTGCTTGACCCACAATGGATGTATGGATGTATGGATTGTGATAAGAGTTGTACAAGCCCCCAGTAAAATGATTTGAAAAGTAAATAATCTACAAGGCAGGAAAAAATGCTAAGAAGGTAGTTCTACCCTTTCCCATGGGGTCACTAAGAGTCAGAAATGACTCAATAGCACACCACACCGAAAATGTGCTGGCGTTACAACCTTTTACATACTTTACTTCCACTGACTTATCTTTCAACATAGAAACTGGACTTTCTTATTCCCTCGATTCAGCCTCCTGGCTGCTCATCAAAATCCTCCCATAAGAAGAGGATGAAGGAAATAGATGGGATGGAGGAGATGTGTTCCTTAGGCATATACATGACATTACCCACTCATCAGAATGTCTGGGAAAATTAGGCTCGGAAGATGGGTATCAGTGAAGCCTAGGAACAGAGAATCATCTTGGGAAGAAAAATCTCCAAACTCTCATTGCCATTCAATCGATTCTGATTTACAAGGACCTTGTAAGTCAGGGTATAACGGCCCCTGGTGGTTTCTGAGAGTGTCATTCTTTACAGGAGGGGAGCCCTCCTCTTTCTCCCTTGAAGTGACTGGAGGTTTCAAATCGCTGACCTTTGAGTTAGCATCACGACTCACAGCCCACTCTGCCGTCAGAGCGATTTCAGAAAGAAGAGTGGAGCAAAATTAATGATCTTTTAAAAATAGATCTCCTTGAGCCAGTCAGGGTGTGATGTAACAATGATGAGAAATACAACCTTCCTCTAGTTCCTAAAGTTTTCCTCCCCGCTCCCACTACCATGACTCGAATTCTATCTTGCAAGACTG
Source organism: Echinops telfairi (assembly GCF_000313985.2). Lineage (NCBI taxonomy): Eukaryota > Metazoa > Chordata > Mammalia > Afrosoricida > Tenrecidae > Echinops > Echinops telfairi. The sequence continues at coordinate 10,981,077 of NW_022103919.1, forward strand.
GCTAGACCAGAGGAGGTACACTGGTACAGATAGGAACTGAA
>NW_022103919.1:10982430-10984832 GCF_000313985.2 Echinops telfairi
AGGGCATCATCACTTCTGAACAGACATAGAGATAAACCCATAAGGGAAGATCACATGCCTTGGGAGTATCATCTAAAAGGCAAGGAACCAAAGAACATCCAAGGTCACCAGAAGAAATCAACACAGCCAATACCGGCTGTCCGGAACTGTAAAATAAGTAAGGAAGAAAATGTCCTTTCAAGCCACCCAGTTGGGGTAACTGTGATGGCGACACTATGTGAGTAAGACATAGGAGAAAATTTAATTTAAAGCCATGCTTTCTATCAAACAAAAAGGATGATTATATCCTCTATATTATTCTGTAACACTCTTTTAAACTCTATTTTCTCTTTTGACTTCAAGATAAAGGTAGATTTATTTCATTTTCTTAAAGATTACCCAGTGTTCAATTGTAAAATCACTTTAAAATGTATGTAGCATGCCTCTCTCCATGAGCGATTACATTGTTGATATCGTTCAATGACTACAAATGCTACAATAAATAGCCCTGCACTGCTTCCCTAGGAAACAAGTGCAAGTACATCCATACAGTCAAAGTTAAAGGAAGCCATCTTGACAAACGAGACAAGAACGAATGACTCTCTCAGATCTTATTATTACCCATCTCTAAAACTCAGACACTGCCAGTGTGTCAATTCCAACTTACAGCTTCACTACAGGACAGCGGAGAACTGCCCCTGTGGGTTTCTAAGACTGTATAAATCCTTATGGGAGTAGAAAGTCTCTTCTTTCTCCCAAAAAGCTAGCTGGTAGTTTTGAACTGCTGACCTTGTGGCTAGCAGTCCAGTGAGTTACCCACTATATAACAAGGGGTCCTATTTATTACTTAGTATCACCTCTACCCCCGCAAAATGGAAAACTATTTTCATTGGAGGTTTAAATGAGTCAAATTCATATACAAACTAATTGTTCTTGCCATCAGTCCAGACAGGGTTGGAAATTTGTTTGGTGAAGACCTGAATCTCTGTTCCCTTCAACAAAATTACCCGTATGTTTGAACCAATTCAGTCCAGTACACCTATAAACAATGGTGTGGATCAAATAATTTTTAAATGTTGGTAAACCAGAAGGTTAATTGGGGTGGGGAAAATTATGGGTCAGAGCTTTGAAAGAATCAATCTCTCTCTCTTTCTCTCTCTCTCTCTCACAGAAAACCAGGGCAGGATGCATGTTACATAGCAACCAAATCTCCTGGCAGGTTGAGGGGAAAACAATTGTGGCCAACTGAAAGATGATGACCAACCATGCCATTTTGCACACGTGTCCCTTTCTGCCATCGTAGCAGTAACTCTGGATCATTCATCTGGCCCCTGAAATGGCTTGTGCTCCCTCTTCCAACTCTCCCATTCCATGGCTACACCCTACAACTCTTCCCATTCTGGTTAGTATCCCTTATCCTCCGAATATAAAAAGGTGGGGTCTGTTCTGGCTTCACTTCATTAGCCAGGAATGAGTCAGTTTAAATGAACAAGTTTAAAGCCCACCTGACAAAAGTGGACACTGATACACATGCATATATACAGATACACACGATGGCATCAGTATCTGCCCAGCTAGGCAATGAGATGTACAAAGCCCTTAGCTCAGAAGCTAAGATTGTTTGCTTTCAAGGAATATCTCAGCTCTCTTGTTTTAACCTGATCACCTGCACTTACAAGCACCACCCTACTTGGCCCTCCGTGGCTCTCTGAGAGCTGCCACCACTTGCTGTCTATGCGTGTCACTGTCCTGTCACTGTGACTAAACAGCCTTTTCTGTCTGGACTTTCTCTGCCCTAGCACACAACCACAAACTTATCAAACTCTCACTTGTGGTCTCAGTGACCTCTCCCATCCCTTTGTCTTTATTCCTTTCTTCTCCTAGAACACTGACTGAGTCTCAGAGCAGCTCTTGCCACATTATATTTGTTGATCTCTCCCCACTGCCCCACACTGCTAATGAACATCCTACGAGAGCATATGTAGGGGAAAGGCCAGCCCCCCACAAGTAATCGCGGGTTCAATAGGCGCAATTGTATGGTTGAGATATATAAAGATTATAATAAAGTCACTGAGAGCACGAGAGATAAAAAAGAAATTGAAATAATGGAGTCAGACACATTTCATAGTAGCATGCTCACCTCAGTCCTCCTTGGTGGTCCACGTGGAGATGGGAGACCCGGAGGGCAGGAGAGAGGGGTTGGGGGAAGGGGGACAAGGGGAAAGGGAACAGAGGAGAGAGGACCATAGAGGAGAGGGAGCCAACGAGAGGCCAAGGGGGATCTTTATTGCTAACCATGGCTGATATATCTTTGGGGGGCATGCAAGCTCACTAATTACAGGTAAAGACATATGTCTCAAGAAGGGGTTGCACTATAGGTTATACAGCAATGAGGGGGACAATCTAGGGATATACACACAATA
>NW_022103919.1:10985919-11011378 GCF_000313985.2 Echinops telfairi
GCAGATATATAGAGTGCATCCATTCACATATTGCACTATTCACGTAAAAATTTTCTGCAACCTGTATTAACTAGAAAAGATTTGCAAAATCAGCATTGGGTTTGGCTATTTTATCCTTTTGATTGATTGTAGAACTCTTTGAGAAATCGAATTTCTCAACGGTTGATGGAGATATGAGAATTTGAAAGAGCACATTAAATGTTTTGCCTTTTGCCTTGACACGTATTAAAAATGCTCAGGATGAGTTGTGCTGATGGTTTGGTGCATAAGGCATAAGCAGTGTTAGATCCATGTCATTTTGCCCAACTGCTCAGTGTAGGCAAGGCAGTGGTGATACTGAAATCCTTGTTTGAGTTGTCAGCTGTGGGATACAGAAAGGCTCTCCCAGGTTGCCCCCCCAACCCCCCATATTATATGACACATGGTAAATGACTGTACACTAGGAGGTCAGCTGCTTAGAGGTTATCTCCCTGAGGGAATCGACCATGTAGAGCAATCAGATTGTATAGTCTGTCCCACCCTAAGTAGGGCCCACTCCCTGCTGATAAGGACAGTGGATTGTTTCCCTGAAGGAGAGTCCAAAGACAAAGTCAAGCCAACTCAAGGAGGACCAAGGTTAGACTGCCATCTTGAATCTAGGGTCCGCCCATCTTGTCACATGTGTACCCCCAGGGTCACCCCTTCCTGTCACCTGTATGCCTATTGTACAGCCCCTTCCTGTTACATATATGGTTACCTGTAATCAGGGGGGCTTGCATGTCCCCTAAATGTGTATAAACCATGACTGGAAATAAATTCTCGCTCTCTGCATGGACCTAGTGGCTGAGATCATGGCTCTCCAGGGGGTGAGCATTCACATGCCTTATCTTGTCTGATGTCTCTTTAGTTTTACCCCTCAATTACACAACCACCCCTTGGACCCATTCGATTGTGGGAACTGGTACCCCACAGTCAGCCACAGTAGCAACAGGACAGCCAATCTTGCTCCCACAAACCTAATTGAATCATAGGTAGTGAGTATTTGTGGAGTGAATGGCAACCCTTTTATGCTGTTGTTCAATTACTCCCATTCATAGCCATGTGTGTGTTGAAACCTTTGTCATGGAAACTTAGGGAGATTGGCTCAAAGATAACAAGTCTTTTTCTGCACTCCATGATTTTACTTGAATCAGAACATATCTGAAAACATACATGTCTCCCAGGTATCTGAGGCCTTCTGTAAGAAAGGCTAAGAAGGGTAGTTAAGGTGGAATAAAGGGTGTGTGTGTTTAATTTTGTACAACTGCTTCATGAATTCCTGGAGATTATATTGTACGTCTGAGTGATCCCTGACATGTATTCTTTTTTTTTAACGAAACTGCTAGGTAGCTTAGCAGAGACTGGGGTGTCCATTACGCATGCTCAGAGGTTTGAGCTTCTGGCCTGAAAGGAGTGACACACCTAGGTGGGTGTCACACTTGGATTGGCCCATCTGGGCCAGGTGAATTCAATTCAGCCAATAGGGTCGACCAGGGTCATCAACCATGCCTCCCTGTGGAGGAATTGAAAAGGCAGCATCCCAGAGCCCACTGCGTGACTTTCTTGAGCAGCTTCTAGGCAGGCTGTACGGGGGTTAGGGACCCTGTGGGGGCCTCTATAACCCTGAAACTTCTTCTAACATTCAAAAAACTCACTTGGATCACAATCCAGGCTTCAGAGTGAATTTTTTCTTGCACGAAGCCAAAGATCGAGGTATCCCTCTCCCACGAGAGATCTAACAAAACAATGTTCACATCTACCCCAGTACAGAGAAAGACATTCTGACTTATTTCTGGATAGAAAACTTTAAAAGCCTCCCAACTAGTCTCTGTAGCTCTTGTCTCTGTGTCCCTGTGCTCTGGGCCACCCCATTAAACAATCACCCTCACAGGAACCTCTGAGAAAATGTCTGTGAGCCACAGATTTCCTCTTACACTGGCCTTGCAAACCATTCACAAGTTGTCTACAAACCACAAACTCTGGCAAAATGTACTATCTATTCCACTAAAAGCAGTTCTCAGCCCAGGCAAAGGCAACTCCAATTTCCAAAGCTCCTATTAGATATACAACCAAAAACAAAAGGAAAGAAAACTCCCTGCTATGGAGTCAATTCTGGCTTGTGGCTACCATCAAGGTCAGGGTAGAATTATTCCTGTGAGTTTCCAAGACTGCAATACTTTATGAGAGTGAAAATTTCATCTTGATCCCATAGAGCAGCTGGTGGTTTTGAACTGCTGACCTTTTGAACCAACGTGTAACCACGATGACATCAGGGCTCCATGTACACAGCAGGCCATATTTAATGCTCTGCACACACTTTCCATCTGTGATAGAGCCATTCTATCTAGGATTTAGGGAAGAAATTACTGAAATCATGATTGATAATGTACATTTTCTAAGGCCCACAAAGATGGTAAATAACAGAGTCAGAATTTAAAAACTGACTTCAAGCCCTTATAAACATAAAGCTATATGAAAAGGTCTGTGTATTGCGATTCCATCTTTTATCTCTGTGCACAGTGCACACTATGGTTCTTTCCACATCAATATTGGAGGTTCAAATCTACTGGATGCTCCGTGGGAGAAAAATGAGGCTCCAGTGCAAATGGACAGTCACAGAAATCCTATATAGAGTAGCTATGAGTTGGATCAATGGCAAAGGGTTCGGTTTATAGAGTAGGCATTCAATATTGAAACAGGACTGATTCCATGCATCTGCTTTTGTTTTTTGATGTGTTTCATCTGCAAGCCAAACTCACCCACCCGTATTTCCATTCTTTTCCAAGTTTACCTTCTTTCATAATTCTTGGCCTGACCAACCTCTCCAGCTTTATTGATCTCTCTTTCACCCATAACCCAGGCTACAAAGATGTAGTTAATGCCCTACTTCCTTGCACCATTTATTTTTATTTTGTGTTGATCACATGGCCTCATTCATTCTCAAACTGTTAACACCGTATAGCATGGGGCTGAGTATCTGAACCCTAGTAAACAATGATACAGTGATTTCTGTGCAGCGGTGTTCTATAGCTGCATACAATACAATGAGGTAAACACAACTTTTAAGCATCATCATTCTGCCAGGTTAAAGCTGACCTTTTTTTTTTTTCCTTTTGGTGGAGGAAACTATTGGAATCTGATTTTTTGAACCCAGTGCCTCATCAAGGATTCCACAACTGAAGAGTGAATTCCAGCCTCTGATATCCTCCGCAGGAGGAAATCGAGGAAGCATGTTACCTTGCCCCCTCCCTCTCCTGCAGCAAACTGCTGATGATCAGGTGACCCTGGAGGCTTTGCTCCCTCCAACAGACCTGAATCTAACATTCTAAAAGACTCATTGCCTTTTTGCTCTGCCTTTTCAGTCTTGAATTTTTTAAAAAGGTTGGAGGGGGGGAGTAAAGGAAAGAAAAATGTATTTCATATACACTAACCTTTATTTTCCAGCATAAATTAGGCAGTATCTTAAATCTTTATGTAAATATAGCAAAAGCACATATTATTCAACAAGAAATTGCAAGGGAAGCTCTGAGATTCTTTCCTTACTAATGTTGACTTCTAGGTAGAGAGTAAAAAAAGCTAGAAAGCAAGAATGATTGCTCTCTGAAAGTCATTTGGTAGCTTAAGATTCAAGTGTAAGGACAATGATTAATGAATATAAATACATTATAACAGGATTTCAATAATATATAATTAACAAGTGATACATAGACAATATGTGTTAGCATAAAGAGAAAATGCATGAGGGGAAGTAAAAACTAAATAGTGTCCTAGGTTTCCAGTTTACAAATGCACAGGTTTCTTACAAACAAAATGTGTTTAAATGTGGTTCCGCGGTCAATGGATCTTTGCAGACAAGTTATCTCAGTAACAGACTTGTGTTTGTTTCATTGTGTGCCTTCAATGTGAAGGACACTTTTTGTGCCACGGAGGACAAATGATTTTGAGGTTAGGAGTAATGTAAAATTCTTAACACAACTCAAATGGCAAATTGCCCTTGAAGATTTGGGGGACGCTAGCTAACCCACATGAAACAATATTCTTTAGAGGAATCGTTTTAAGGCAGGTTGGGAGGAGTTCAAAGGTGAGCCAAGACAAAGAAAATCGTCAGCCGTCCAAATGAGGAGATTGTAGCTAATGTCCAGAAGCTGGGGGAAGATCATAGAATCACCACCGATGTAACAGTGACTAAACTTGGGATCTCACATGCTTTGGCATTTTAAGCCAACATGTTGGTTTCCACAAGCATTCCATTTGACAGGTTCGAAAATAATTAGACAACGATCAGCTATGTCAAAGCAAGATCAGAGGTAAGGAAGGGGACTTTATGGACCAAAGTATCATTGGCACAATTGAGTCATGGTGCGTGTGAAGATTGTTCAAAGAACAAACAAAACAGTCTTGGAAGAAGTGTAGTCAGAATGTTCCTTAAAGCGAGGATGGCGAGACTTTGTGTCACCTTCTTTGGACATCTTGTCAGGAATGAACGTCCCTGGAGAAGGACCTCAGGCTTGGTAAAGTAGAAGGCTGTGAAAAAAGGGGAAGGTCCTGGACAAGATGCATCGACACACTGGCTGCAACAATGTGCGCAAACACAAGAACAATTCTGAGCATGGCGCAGGCCCATCACGTGCTTCTTTCTGTGGCACGGAGAGTCATGATGAGTCAGAACTGCCTGGATGGCGCCAAACAACGACAAGTGCACACCACTGCTGCTTCCTCAGAGAGCACGGAATCATTAGAGGGAAAGCGTAAAGCCAACTAAATCAAAGTCACTGCCGTGAGTTGATTTCAAGTCACAGTGATTCTACATTGGGTTACTGACCCTGTGACTTTTTTACAGTAGCTGACTGACTCGTTTTCTCCAGTGGGGCAACTGATGAGTCTGAACCACTGAGCTTGTTCTTAGGGCTTAACCCCCAAAGCACCACCAGGAAACCCAGCCTGCAGAAGTGAATATATTTTGAGAGACAATAGTTTCATATATTTATGTGTTTGCTTAAGAAAGGTTTCTATGATTTTTATAGAAATATTTTGGACTCATGTTAGCATATTTAACATACAGACAAATATGTGTTAGCATGTATAAATATAGAGAATATATATTAGCCTAGAAACTATATATATATATATATGGAGCCCTTGTGGAGCAGTGATAAATGCCCAACTCTTAACTGAAATTTAAGTGCTTCAAACCCACCAGCCAATCAGTTGGAGAATAGAGCTGCCTCTGTAAATACTTAAGATTGGGAAACTCTATGGGACAGTTCTACCCTGTCTTATATGCTCGCTATGATTTAGAATCAACTCAACAGCATATGACAACCACACACACACACACACACACACACACGCAGCATAGCCTTAAGGTGCTAATATCAATGATTGTTTAAGAAAAAGTTATGTCACTAAACACATCCTCCTCTGGTGAGATAAAATTAGTTTTGATTTTCTTATGGATTTACTTCAATCCAAAATGTCTGTCCATCCTTCTTTTCATCACAATGGGTTGTATTGCCTTTGTATTAGTCTAGGTACTTTGGAGAAACAAATCCACAGCAACTCATGTATAAGAGAGAGTTTTATGTAAAGAAAATGTGCATCACGAAAACATCCCAACCCAATGCTGCCCAAGCCCACAAGTCCAACATTAACCCAGTAACCCAACACCAGTCCACAAAGTCCTCCACCTCACAAAACAGAGGCAATGATGCCGACTGAAGGAGGAAAGCTGAGTCAGTGAACGAACAAGCATCTCAGCACTAGCAGGGGTCTCCACATGGCTGCTCCAGCACCCAGGGCTGCATCAGGGTAGGTCCATGTGGCTTCTCCTTGGGGATGTCTTGTAGGAAGTCAATCTTACAAGCTGAAGCAGAGAACTGCTAAGGCAGCTGCACCCGGTGCAACCATCACAAAACAGGAGACCCGAGAACTAGAAAGGCGAGGCTCACCACCCATTTATCCCTCCACCTTTCAACCAGCACCACATGTGATTATCGGCCAGGCTGGCACAATTAACTAACTCAGCCTTCTTCTCACATAGTCCATGCTGTTGTCACTTGAATTCTCTCCCTGGATATTTCATTAAGTGCTTGGTCTTCCTGATAGTTCAATATTTACCTCGGGGATGGGGTGATAATATTCAATATATGGAAGGCAGAGTTACATACATTTATGGTGAGCAGAAACGTCGATTGTGCCAGACACTGCTCACTAATGCTGCTTCCTCCTTGGCACACAGCTTGACTGCTTCCCCAAAGCCTTGTAAATTGAACTTGGTTCTGTGGCTGAGTTTTAGTGATTTTAGCAAAAAAATTAAAAATGCATTCTACTTCCCAAGCCAGTCCATGGAAACCTTTCCCAGGTAATCTGGCTAGCAGCTTGGGAGCCATAACGGAGACTGGTGAAATCCAGGCTCATTGGCTGCCTGAATGTCTACATGGAGGAGAGCGGACCAGGCATAAAGAGTCTCACTGAACTCTGATGTGAGTGAGAGATAAAGAGTTACTGTGTTAAACCGCTGAGTTCATTCAAGCAGCATGTTTTATGTTAATTAATACTCACGAATTAGAAAAGGTTAGCATGCGTATGCAGCAGGTCCCACTATAATATGAAAGCATACACTATGCTTTTAAGTGTGATAAAATTTAATTAGAAAAACAAACAAATATTTATTTTTATTATTTCTAAAAACTCAGCTAGATTTCAAAAGGGGATCCAATGACACCAAAATGTGTACAGTAGAACCCCGGTACTGGATCATATCAGTGCTGGACATAATCAGATTTCTACATGAAATGTCAAGAAAACTTTGCATCTGAGCGCAAACAAAATATCAGAATCCACCTCAACGCACATGATTTTTTAAACAAAATTAGTTCATGTTTCGGCCACTTGGTGTTAGCTGGAGTTTAGTATGCATTGTTTGAACCTTTTGTGACTATGTTCCAAGCATTTCACTATAATTTTCTTTGATTTTTGTGGGGTTTTTGTACTGTTTTTCGATTAAAAAAACCAGGGGTCCTAAGAGTTTTTTGAACAGAATAATCGTGATAAGGAACTGGATAACCGTGTTATGCATATTGTTGATGATAATTTAGTAAATCCTTTAGAAAACAGAAAAGGAAACACCAACAGCAGACCGCATGGGACAGATTCCCACCCCCTTCCTCCCCCTCCCCCGAGAAAGCCAGTCAGGTCCTACTGAAAAAAAGGCAAAGAAGGGAAAAAAACTCCTGAAAACAGCTACCAGTTGATTTTATGGAAGGGGATTCCACTTCTAACAGAGTGTGGACTCTCTCTCTACACCTCCTCTCCATATCCCCTTCCACAGATCCAGATCCTCGTCAGTCTCAAGGTCTGGGCCATACTGTAGTTGTTAAAAACAGTTTGAATGTTGTGCTTCTTATGTAAATTTTATTATTTAACTCTGCTCATTTACTTTGACATTTCTGTGTAATGTTTTTGAGTTAGTCAGTTTATTGTGCCAACCTGGCTGATAAACACATGTGGGGTTAATTGAAGGATGGAGGGATAAATGGCTCACTGAGCCTCGCCTTTCTAGCTTATTAGGTCTCTTGCTTTGTGATGGTTGGACCAGGGTGCAGCTGTCTTAGCCAGTTCCCTACTTCAGCTGGCAAGGCTGACTTCCTGCAAGACATCCCCAAGCAGAAGCCACATGGACCTACCCCAATGCAGCCCTGGGTGCTGGAGCAGCCGTGTGGAGACCCATGCCAGTGCTGAGATGTTTATACTTTCACTGACTCAGCTTTCCTCCTGCAGTCGGCATCATTGTGTGTGTTTTGTGAGATGGAGGAGGACTTTGTGGACTGGTGTTGGACATATGGGTTAATGGGTTAATGTTGGACTTGTGGGCTTGGGCAGCACTGGGTTGGGATGTTTTCTTGATGTGCACTTAACCTTTATATAAAACTCTCTCTTATACAGGAGTTGCTGTGGAATTGTTTCTCTAAAGTACCCAGAGTAATACAGTTTTGTATAAAAAGAAAAGGTTAATTAAAACTTGGCGGTCAAGAATGATTAATCCATTTTCAGTTATTTCTTATGGGAAAAACTGATTCGGAACTCAACTGCATCGTGTCACACTGCTCCTTCTAGAACGAATTAGCGTCGAGGTCCAGGGTTCGACTGTACTTCTAAAAACATTAAGAACAACCGTGCTAAGATCATTTCTAAGTAAATAATCCATTAAGGATCAGCGGCATATATACGCTGTTATAAAACACTGATTCTGTCATCTCTAATTTCATTAAATAACTATAAACATTTACAATAAACATTAACCACTACTTTGAAAGAATATTCACATACTGGTTTGCTTGTATGTACCATATGTATTTACGTATCTATAAGAATAGTTATAGATACACAGAGTATTGTTTTATGCTGTTTCTTCTATTGTGTCTCAGCAGAAGTAAAGCCAGTGTGCTTTTGGAATCGAGGATATTGGGGCCTTGTCTCATGGACTTTGGACATGTTAGCAGAGACCAGTTCTGGACAAGGACGTCATGCTTCATAAAGTGGGGGGCCAATGAGAAGAGGAAGACCTTTGATGAGATGGATTGATACAATGCCTGCATCGATGGGCTCAAAACCTACTGTGGGGATGGGGCAGGACCAGGCAGAGTTCTGCTCTGCTATGCATAAGCTCATTATGAGTTCGAACCAGTTGCAAAGCATTTAACAATAATAACTTGGGCTGTATTTAATCTTTATCTCAACGGTTTGATAGTAATTATTTTGTTTTCTTCTTAAATATTATTTTGTAGTGAAATAATAAAGCATAAAAAAATTAACAACCTTCGTACTCTGAACCCCAACTATGTTATTTTTTCCCTTGATCTATGTCACCTTCTGGTTTTGCCCTTCTCCATAGTCAGTGTCTATATTTCTACCCTCAGGTCACAGATGGAGATTTATAGTCTACATTTTACATTACCATTATGCTTTATATATTTTGACATTTTGCCACATTCTCTCCTTCCTCCTATATATCGACCTAACTTTCTGATGTCTGTACACTGCTAGCTTCACTACTTACCCACCTCCAGTGTTTAATTCTCTAAGTGACATCTGGCGATTAAGCTCCTGCTGAGCTAAATAAATATCAGCTTTATCAAAATAGATATTTTTGTACTTCACAGAATATCAAAAAACTAACTTTAACTGAATCAGAAACCTGAATATTAAAATTAAAACAATAAAGTTTTTGGAATAAAACTTAAGGACAAAACTATGGAATTTCATTTTTTTTTGTAAAGACAGACTATCAAACACGACTGTAAATATATGAACAGCAGAAGCAAAATCTGATAACTGGGACCTCATAACAATTAAATTCTTATGCTCATCAAAAACTTTATCAAAAAAATAAAAACCAAACAACCCAAACTATAGGCACAGAAAGAAATATTTGCAAATGAAACATCCAAGATAAGTCTAATTTCATACACATACGCACACACACACACACACACACACACACACCTTTAGCAACTTGACAATAGAAAGGTAAATCCCAAGCCCGTTGCTCTTCTGATGCATAGTGACCCTCTATAGAGTTCCAGAGGCTATAAATCCTTATAGGAGTAGCAAAGGCAAAGGACATAACAGACACCTAAACAATAAGGATATTTAGACAAATATATGTTAAGTGGTTAACCACTCCATCATAACACCAAACTCAGTGCCATCAAGCTGATTCTGACTCATAGCAGTCCTATAAGAAAGAGTTGGCCATTTGAGTTTTCAAAACCTGAAAACTTTATGGGCACTGACAGCCTGACCTTTTTCCCTTGGAGCTGAGGGTTTGAACCTTAGATTTTGTGGTGCATTGATTAGCCTGTAGTGCATTATGCTGCCAGGACTCCTTCATTAGACACTGGAGAGATGTAAATCAAAACTACAATAACAAGAGAAAAGTAAACAACTGTACAAAACAACAAATGTTAATAAGCTATGGTAGATTGTAACCCTTATCCACTGCATGTGGCAATGTAAAATGAGATGATCACTATGGAAAACAACAGGTCAGTTCGTTAAAATAGGTAGAACAAGAGATGCTCCATGATAGTGCAATGCCAGTCCTTGGAGGGGATCAAAAGGTAAACAAATAAATACTCCCAGGCACAGATGTGAAGATTCTATGTGGAGGTATGTGATGGTTACATTTTCTTCTGTCAACTTGTTGAAACTGTAAGAAGATATGAGTGGAGTCCAACATATCAATTAGTCTAATGAGGGCTCCTTGGGAAGATGGCCTATTTATAAGGGATGTTATGGAGAACTGGTCTTGTCCTTCTCTTATGATTCTGGAGTCAACAGTCCATGTGGCCTGCCAGCCCTGTCAGTGGCCTGCCCTCTTCCTGCTGATCTGAGTCCAGGATCCATAGGATTCTGCACCGGCTCATCTGTGATCTCCCGCTTCTCTCTTCACCTTCCTGGTTCATCTTCATCAGCCTGCAGCTATCAGAGTTAGGGGATTGGAGTCCGAGGGGCTGCATTTAGGATCTGACCTATGGACTCGAGTGGGACTGGGCTGGCTGTTTCCTTGATATACATTTGTTTCTTGATATAAATGTCTTTATTATACATAGATTAGCATCACAGTGGGTTTTTTTCCTCTAGAAAATCCAGCCTAACACACAGGGATATGACACTAAATCAACAGGGATGCAACACGCAGATTAAAAGTCATGAAAGTTCATTATACAGGTTGATACAATGTGAAGAATGTAACCATTATCACTGCACAATATGCGTAGAAACCGTTGAATGGGAACATCATTTTTTGTGTCAACTTCCACTGAAAGTACAATAAAGTAGTAAAAGTAAAGATAGAACATATATATTCATAAATCTAGTTTACATATAGTATGTTATATCTTCATATATTAACAGATTTGGGGGATATTCAGCACATTAGAAGGGTGTGAAAAATATTGCTATTAAATTATAGAAATCTGAAGACTTCTGGGAAGATGGCAACTGAGTAACACATACCAGAGGGACTCTGAAGAAATCAGCACAGGAGAGTTACAGGAGGCGCATCATAAAGATAAGCAGGCACAGATCCACAAGGTTTGGATGGGCTGGGGGCTTTGGGCTTACCACAGTGGAGGTCGGTAGGGCTTGACCTTAGCCCTGCCAATGTCTCTGCCAGAGGCGGGACCATTTGGAGCCAGCACAGGAGCTTTAACTCTACACAACCACAGCTTGCCACCACCTCGGGGCAGGAATGACTAGTTGTTTACAGAAAGGCTGGATGAAACATTTAAAGTTCATATGCATAAATTGGGAAGTAATAAAGACAAAATAACCTAGCATACCAAACCAAATATATATATTCTTTATAATCCAATGGACATAACATGAGAGAGTTTTGTAGTGGGCCATCTAAATCAGGGTGAGAAAATGTTTCTATCAAGGTCCTGGTAGGCAATAATTTAAGCTTAGTCTCTGTCACAAACACTCAACTCTGCCATGGTAATATGAAAGTATTATATAAATAAATGCCTGATCATGTTGCAATAAAACTTTATTTTTTTTCAATGAAATTCAAATCTTATATCATTTTTACATAGCACAAAATTTTATCTTTTGATTTAAAGAATTCATTTAAAATGTAAAAAGAACTTTGTAGCTGATGGGCTGATCAAAAACAAGCAATAGGCCAAATTTTTCCCACGGACCTTAATCTACCTACCCCTGAAATAGATATTTCCTTTATTTATTTCCTTAGTTTATCATGGTCAAGTTCAGAGAAAGAAACACTTTCAGAGATGCAATAGAGCGGTGTCATGAATCACAAGACTATTATTTTTGTCTTTCTGACTTCACCTTTTTAAGAGAGAAGTGACAAAAACACTCTCTTTTGAAAGTACTAGAAAATGGTGGGGGAGAAGGGGGAGGTTAGTTTTTTCAGAAATTTTATGAAAATGACAATATTGAATTTTCACCAAAAGCTAAGATATAGTCCTTATTAAGAGTAAGTCTACACTTCTTGTGAAATCAATGATCCCATCCATTGACTTTAAAAAGCCAACAATAGTCTATTTTTCTGTGCTACAAAAACATGAAAACAGTAGAACCTCTTAGCTATAGTGGAGCCTAATATAGATGTATATTTCCTTTGAAATCTTAAATCTGAAGCTTCTTGCATTATAACCTTTTTGATCTTTTATTGAAAAGCTTAATTTTCTGTTTTTAAGTTTCAAAATATCATATACTCATAAATCACTTCATGTCTACAACAAGTACATCCTATGAAATAGGAAATTATATAACTAAGATGTTGCATGGACACTAACTTAATCACATCCTGTTTTTCTTGAAGCACCTTGACCAAGCTTCATGCCTTCAATACTTTTTGTTTGGTCCTCAATCCACATCACTAAAAATTTCTCCATATCTGATATAGGTCCTCTAGAATTTTTGTTAGTTTTGTAGATTTCAATTGAGCTGATTCTTAAGCAGCTTGGGGAAGTTTTTTCTTGGTTTTTGAGCATCAGTGTTATTGTTGAGTTTAACAAGCCTAAACCACAATAATTAAATTTGTTGATTTTCCATCTTTATGTTCTTCAATACCTTAAGTTTCACTTCCAAATTGACACTTGACATTTGTCTCTTATTGATGCTCTCTCTAGCAATGGTTTTGCTCTTTGGGGAGAGATAATGTGCTTCACAGAGAGGTAACACACTACAATACTCAAGAGATGTGCAATGCAGGAGATTGGGTGCAGATGCTTATAAGTTGAAGCATACACTGTTACACAGTCGAGTTTTTAGAAAGTATAATAGAGTGCATACATAGGGCAGTAGCATGACTGTGTTATCACCATCAAGACATAGATTGTAGGTACATTGGTTTATAGGTATTATAGTATATATTGTATTATAGGTATTATAGTATATATATATATATAATCCTATACATTGTACTTGGTTTATACATAAGAGGCATGTGATTTATTATAACCTAAAGGAGCCCGGGTGAGATATCAGGCTCAATGAGGTTAGTAGTTCAAACCCACCAGCTCCTCTGAGAGAGAAGATGAAGTTTTCTGCGCTTATAAAGATTTATAGTCTCTGAGACTCAAAGGGGAAGTTCCACTCTGTCCTACAGGGTCACTATGAATCAAAATCAACTCAATGGAAGTAAGTTATTGGTTACCTAAAAGAATCATATTAAGTAATTAAGTAAGCCACATAATCTTATAAGACCAAGGACATAAATACAAGGGGGTTTCAAAAAGCTCGTGAAAAAACAGAATTAAAAGATAATGGAATACATTGGGGCATTTCCTAAACTAAGATCATGTGGCCCATGACTCTTATTTGACTTGCGGTCTGCAATGCCTTCTCTTAACCATTGTTAAGACTCATAATGTTCTAAAGGCTACAGAACCCACTGGTTGTGTAATATTCTTTGCTGGAGAAAAGTGGCTCCCATTCATTAGATGGATATGCAATGTCTAAGGCAAGCTGCCAGTTCTACAGAAGGAAAAGAATGCGAGAACAGGAAAGAAGAGTTTGCCTGAAAGGAACAATCATTTCAGGAATGAAACATGAACAGCAGCTTAGTTTATCATACATATAAATATCAGAAATTCCAGGCATTAAAAAATTATTAGTAGGAGAACAATTTGGAATTTTCTTTTAAAGTTACCAAACTCTAAAGCAAACTTAGTGCCATGTAGTCTCAGAAACACTGTGGGCCGCCACACTGCTCCGTTGAGTTTCCAAGGCTGTACCTCTTTGTGGAAGCACACAGCCTCGTCTTTCTTTCATGAGGCAACTGGTGGGTTCAAACTACTGAACCCACTGCATGACCAAGGCATCTTTTAAAAGTTGCTTATATATTTGTCACACAACCCAGCCACTCTATTTCTAGATGTCCACCCCAAAATAAAGAAGACATATCTACAAAAAATCGTTGTCATTGTTTTTGTGAGCTACTGTCAAATCAATTCCAACTCTTAGCAACCCCATGGATTCAGAGTAGAACAGCAAGCGTCATAGGATTTTCAAGACTATAACCCGTTGGAAGAAGATCATCAGATCTGTCTTCTGAGACACCTCTAATTGAGTTCAAATAGCTGACCTTTCAACTTATAGTCTAGGACTTAATTATCCATGCTACACAGGGACTCTTCACAAATGCTTATAGTAATATTGTTTATAAGAACCCCGAAGCAGAAAGAATTCAAATGTCGACCAACTGGTCTGGACACTTTACCTCTGATGGCTTGCTCTCTAAAGATAGAGTCCAAATATTTGAACACGTGAGTTATAACCAAGATTTGTGAGCAAGATTATAGTCATTTTGACTTGCATCATTCATGCTTAAGTAGAATCATTGTTGCTCTATATTTATTACAGCATGTGTTGACTCTTTTCAATGGCTCAACAAGAATTGTGAATGCTAATAACCATTTGAACCCTGCTTGCCATTGAGTTGACCCCTCTCACTTTCTCAGTCATTGTATACTATTGATAAGGCCCAGGCAATGGAAGAGTAGAGGTCAAGCTAAAGATTTACAAAATGTTCATATGTACCATAAGGTTTTAAATCAGCAAAAGTGTGCATCAGGGTTGTATCCTATCACCATACTTAAACAGTCTGCATGCTGTGCAAATAATCAGAAAAGCTAAACTACATGGAGAAGAATTGGAAAGAAGGCGCCTTAACAACCTTCAATAGGCAGATGGCACAACCTTGTTTGCTGAAAGCAAAGAGGTCTTGAAGTACTTGCTGATGAAAGTCAAAGACTATAGTATGGATAGAGCCTTCAGTATTGATTTCAAATCAATGTAAAGAAAACAAAAACCCTCAGAACGGGACCAACAGAGAGTTTAATTATGAATAGAGGAAAGATTGAAGTTGTCAAGGATTTCATTTTGCTGGGATACAAAAAGCAATGCTCCTAGAAGCAGCACTCAAGCAATCAAAAGACAGATTAGAAAAACAAACAAAAACTCCAAACCCACTGCCATCAAGTCAATTCCAACTCACAGCGTCCATGTAGGGCAGGGTAGAACTGCCCTGTGGGTATCTGAGACTGTCGCTTTTTTCTGTTTAAATACTTCTATAGGGGACTCTTACATCTCTTATCACAATCCATACATTCCTTCAATGTGTCAAGCACATTTGCACATAAGCCGCCATCATCATTTTCAAAGCATTCTCATCCCACTTGAGCCCCTGATATCAGCTCCCCATTTCTTCCCCTCCCTCCCCCTCCCACCCTCTCTCATGAACCCCTGATAAGTTATAGATTATTTTTTTCATATCTTACATCATCCTCTGTCACCCCTCATCTACTTTTCCATTATTCACCCCCCTGGGAGGGGCTTCTAGTTGATCCTTGTGATAAATTCCCCCTTTCTCCCCCCACCCTCTCCTAATCATCCTGGTATCTTTACTCTCCTTCTTGGCCCTGAGGGGTCTATCTATCCTGGATTCCCTGTTTTTCCAGCTCTTAATCTGTAGCAGACCAGACCAGACCACACCAGAGACTGTAACTTCTTATAGGAGTAGAAAGCCTTGTCTTTCTCTCCCTGAGTACCTCGTGGTTTAAGATGGCTGATCTTGTGGTTAGCACCCCATCACATAACTACTGTGCATCAGGTCTCCTTCAAGGACACATTATTGCACAGGGCCCCTTTTAAAGTATTGAAGCACAAGGATGTCACCTTGGGAATTCAGATGGTCCTGAAAATACCAAGCCATGGTATTTTCACTTGCATCATGTGCATATGAATGTTGAACGACGAATAAGGAAGAACTGATGCATTTGAAGTAGTGTTGGTGAAGAATGTTCAAAGTCCCAGGTGCTGTCCAAAGAACAATAAAATTTGTCTTGAAGAAGTACAATCAGAATACTCCTTGGAAGTGAGGATGTAGAGACTTAGTCTGACATGCTTTGGGGATGTTATCAGGCAAGACCAGTCCCTGGAAAAAAAGGTCATGATGCTTGATACAATAAAAGGACAGAAAAAGGCAGACTGGCAAGGAAATGGAATGACACTGTGGCTGCAACAATGGGCTCAAACATAACAATGATTATAAGGATGGTCCAGGTCTGGGTAGTATTTCCTTCTGTTGTGCATAGGGTCCTTCGTCCTACGAGTTGGAACCAATGAGGTGGTACCCACTAACAACTATTTCCACGCACTCACTGTGTTTCCTGTACTTACTGTGTTTCATGGCTTTCTGTATCCTGTCATGTACCTTGAGGACTGCAGTGAATCTGCATGCAATATGTGACTAATATTTTTAGAATAAAAGTAGTAGAAAAACCCTTCGGAAATTGGGATAATTAGAACACCCACTAAATAGCCTTTGTTGCTGTCAATGCTCCATTGGCCAGCTTCCCATGAAAACCGTCTTGTTTTGTTTGCTTTTCTCAGTTCCACGTAGAGTGGTTATTAATTAGGCTCATTGCTCCAAGATATGGGCCCAGGATTTGGGGGTAGTTCTACCAAACATCCTTTATCTCCGGCTAGCCTGCATCCTCCTCTTCGGTCACGTGGAACGGACAGTCTGTGCCTGAGTGTGCAGTCTTCTTTTCCCCGAGTGCCTGTCCCTCTCGCTGGGTAACTCAGCTTAGAGGGTCAAACAGCACCTCCTACTTGCAGCCTTCTCCAAGACCTTCCCGTTCTCAACAGGCAATCTCTCATCATTTTTGCCCCAGAAGCTTCTTCACCACTCTCATCGCGTTTGATCACTCCTAACATTGCCCTAGACTTTGTTGTCCTAGAGCTCCTCCCCACTCTACTTGAAAAACAAACAAAAACAAACAACAAAGACCTCAGAACCCAGAACCGAGAATTCCGCGAAGAGGGAGAAAATAACTTAGGCCGAATGCCACTGCCTGGCAAAGTAGTTAGTCATAGAGACTTTACTAAATGATGACTGCCCACATTTCTGGTGGAAGGTAGCTTCAATTTAAAAAGAAACAAACAAGAAAACCCGTTTATTTCTAATGTATTATAATAAGGCATTGCATTTGTCCTGCATGTGGAAGCCATGTCAGGGAGCATCACATTTGGAGCCAACAGAAAAGACAAAGAGCAGTGCTTCCTGGCACATCTGCTGGTGTTAGTACAACATTCCCTGTAGCTCGACCAGTGAAAGCTTGCAGTTAACTTAGACCCCAGGGTTTTCTGCATTGCAATTCGCTGTTGCTCAGGATCACCAAGCTGAATGTTAGGATTCAGTGGGTTTTGGAATCTCCTTAACTCTCTATTTTGTTGCTTAAGAGAATCCTTCAAGAAGCTATCAGAGCTTAATAAAATTTGCTTTGAATTTGTCTTTAAAGACATTATTAGAGCATCACTATGAGTTCACTAAATTGCTCTAACTTCCTTGGGAATCCAAAGAACACTATTAAGAAATTGCCACACTTAGGAGGCAGATTCACTTAAGTGTGAAATAAAATTGACGGAAATCTCTAGAGGGCCCAGCTCCACTTCAGAGTGGAAATGAGGATTTCCTTTGTTGGGATTTTAATTGTATGTGGCATTTGCTCATTCGCTGGTCTAAAACATTTTTTTCTTGTATTTTTTTCCCTCTTTAAAAAAAAATAGGGCAGTCAGTCATTTCAGGGCAGACCAGCGGGAAGGAAATTAATGTCGCTGGACAAGAAGACCTTCAGAATTACAGGACCTGGGCATGTCTGTCCCCTAGTGGAGCTCAGCGCTGAGAGGATGGGAGTACATGTAGACTGAAAACAGCAGTGATTTGTGAAAAGGGGTCTTTCACACATCTATTTTGAAAGCTAATCATTTAATGGCCTAAGTGAAAACCTATACCTTCATTGTAACTGTCGTATACAATTGCTGTCAGAATTGTGTTCCCAACTATGAAAACCTGTCAATAATTTTTGTTGTTTATTAACAGATAAAATTTGATTGACAGCAAGAAACATCACCACAAATAATGAGATTATGACCAGCTTTTCAATTCATGGAAAGAGTAATCAGCTGTCTCCTAATTTGTGCATATATTAGAATGAGTTGATCACATTATTTCCCCAACTCTTGGGGAGCAGTGCTATTTTGCCATTGGAAAGGATTTGAAGATTATAAACTACTTTCATGTTGTGATTACCTATACTGGAAAATCCAGTTATTATACTTTACATAGAGAAATAATGATGCATGGCTACTTCCCTTAATAGGGTGCATACAGAGAGCAGGGTAGCCGATTTGTTACTTTTCCTATCTGACTAAAGGAAAAGTAAAGAACAAGGCATGTTACTTTGAAGTCAGATGAGTATTCTCTTTCCCTGTAGATTCCTTGAAGGACGGGAATTAACTGATATCGTACTCTTTTCAATATCTTCACAGCACGAGGCACAAGATCAACTCAACATCCAAACTCCCTGCCATCAACTTCAGTCTGATTCACAGGACCGTACAGGACAGAGGAAAACTCCCCCTGTGGGCGTCTGATGCTGTAAATCTTTCTCCCTCGGAATCACTGAGGGTTTTGAACTACTGAACTTACAGTAAGCGGCCCAACCCCACCAAGGCTCCTCCCCAGGACACCTAGTCCATCCTCATACTGGGTACTCAGAATAGGTTTGTGACCTTGAAACGCATACCAGCTTTCTAGGCTTTCCCACGAGAAAGAGCAAATCCTTCCACACTGCCGCAAAAGCAAGCCGACCGCCATAACCCAGGAAAACACCACAACAGGAGTTGGGGAGAGAAGCTTTGGTCAGGGGCTCCTGAGAACTTGCTGTCTGTTGCTTACTCTTGGTAGTATAGTAGGGTCCACGGTCATTCATTTGGCAAAAGCATACTAGGCCACGGGCATCTTATTACATTTCCATGGACACGAAAGCGTCTGTCACGGTGGGGAGAGGGCACGAAGTTGCTTAGTGTTTGTCCTCTACAATCAAAGGGTTAAGCAGAGCCGACTCTGCCTAAGTGCCTCCTCCCCCTCCCCATGAATACAGAATTTGCGTCCATCATGTTTACGACAATGTCATGCAATAATGTGCACAACCGACGTGTACTGATTGACGAATAGCATTTCATGAAATACTTGGCCAAGGATGAAGAGGTAAGCACTGGCATCTAATGGTTTCATGACATGCTTTGAAGTCTGGATTAGAGCTAGCTTTTCTGATTCAATCCAATATTCCTCCAGTCAGATCAATGAGTTTGAGAGAAAGGCAGCCAGCTCACTTGGAAACCAAAACAGCAAACTTGGCATCATGATCATCAGACACTGAAAAACAGTGTTGTGCCCACGTCTCCCCTTGGGCCCTTCACTGCCCGTGGCCAGTAGCAACCAGAGAGTCTGGAAAAACCATTCTTAGCACTCAACTAACACCGTACTCCAGAATGATCAGGACCCCCCAAAAGATGATTTCGGTCCAAACACTTCCTTGCCAAACTGCAAACAAATTCACCTAAATCACAGAATATTGAAATCGCTTACAATTCCCCCCACAATGTAGCTGTGCTGAACTGGTTTTCATGGTGTATGAAACACAAGCTATGAGTAAAGGTAAAACCAGATAGATAGTGTGCAGTTATAAAACATTTAACTTAGGATGCCTGGATCAGGCTCTGTTTTTCTATCTATAAGATCCCAGGATAATTTGGGGAAGTGGAGCGAGACATATGATTTCTCTGCTCACTCTTCTTCACCCCAAATATCGAGCTAAAGCGTTTCGTCATCTGTGGAACTTGCTGATGTATGTATCCTCAGGAGCAAATCTTAATTTCCCATCTTAGACACGGCAGCTCTCGATGTGACTCTGACCTCATCATGCTTCGTTGGTCTTTCTCACGGACAGTCACCCATTCATTTTTCCATCCAGCATGTGTTCACGGCTGACTGACTAAGGGGAGGAGCCCTGGCGGTGTAGCTACAATCTGCAAGATTTGCAGTTAGCAACTCTCAGCCCCTCCTTCGGAGAAAGGTGGGGCCTTCTACTTTCGTAAAGAATTACAGTCTCTGGGGGGAGAAAACAGATGGTAATGGGGGACCAGAGCACTAACCCACCCAAGGGAGGGAGGGTATTGCTCATATCTCCACAGGAAAGGGAGAGAGAGAGTAGATCTAATTTTGGTGCACCCATCCTGGACAGTGATGTCCCTGCTCAGAGCAGCTCATTTACAGAGAGGACTGCAGGGCTGGCCTCAGTTCCAGACATGATGTCCCCTCCCTAGAGGACACCACTGCAGAGGATGGCCCTGAAGCTCAGGAGAGCTGAGGGTCTGACCTGTCCACCTGGGGGCAAACCAAGAGTGGAATGCAGCAGACCAGCAATGGGAGCAAAGCCCTGAAGTCTCTGAGGAATCCAGAATGTAGGCTTCTCACTGGGGGTGGCCAGAGAGGGTCAGGGGGATATAGCACTTAGCACTTCATCTGAACTGGTTGGAGGTTAGTCATAAGGGGCCCTCACTGAAAACCTAAAGGTGTAAGGGGCTGGGGGTGGGGCACTAGTCTGCTCCATCCCTGACTGCAGGAAGAGCAATGAGGACTTGTACGAGGCACACTTTTCGGACACGAATGATGAGGAGTAAAAGAGTGTAAGTGCTATTAGGTCAGCGGTCCTGGGATCTGGGTCCTGAAAGAAGGGAATCAGGGTGATGGATTATAAAAAGGTCCTGCTTGCTACATAACAGAGAGATATCCATCTAATCTGGGTCAGGGTACCAGTTACACTTGGAATATTTGTGTGGTTTTTAATCTTCTTTTTAAATTTCATTTTATTTTTTTTGGTGTCTGTCTATATAAGATAGGCAGGATAAGTAAGCCCAAAGAGACAGTGAGGGACCTTCTGGGGCACAGGAGGGGAGGAGGTGGGGTGGGGGAGGGAGGGTGAGCAGTAAACCAATAAAGACAGAAACCGTGGAAGAGAAAGGGTTCTGAAATTGATGGTGAGGAGGGTGTAATGTTTCTGGTAAAGTTTGATCAATTGAAAGGTATCTAAGAGGAATTACTAAGAGGTGAGAAAAGAGTAAATATGATAGTGGGGCAGGAGGAAAGAAAATGAGAGTAAAAATTATATGTATAGGTATACATATAGATATTATTTAGTTAAATATATAAATAAGAGGGGGCAACCCCCCAAACAGATTTTTTTCAATGCTATGCATTTAAATTTTTTTTAGAAAACAACATTATTATTCAAAGTATACCCCATTACACTCAATATATTTGTCAAATCCGCGAATCCTATCTTGGATACATTTTTCAAACTCATCTGTTTAGATGACTGACAGTAGTTTAAAATCACCAGCCACTCTAAGGAAGAAAGAGGAGACTGTCTACTTCCTACAGATTTACAGTTTCAGAAACCCAAAGAGGCAGTTCTACTCTGTCCTATATAGTTGCTATGAATCAGAATTTACTGGATGTCAGTGAATCTTTCAGTGTGTGTTATTTTACTAAGCAAAATCCAATGTACTCAGAGTTAGGGATAAAAAGATGGAGAAAAACAAGGTCACATTCTATTAGAAATATCCGTCTTTAATAAATGGTATAGATCTGTCCAAAGGAGCAGATCAGTCTGAGTGAATGGGTGTTGAGGAAGAAAACCTTTACATTGTGGATGCTAATGTGCCCAGGTCTTAAAAGATGAACATGTGAAAGTCTTCATCCCAATTTCTTTTCAGTGGATCTATTGCGTTTCAACAGTTCTTTGTTTTTTGATTTTTTTTAAAGGTATAAAATGCTTTATTTTTTTTCCTGGATATCAATTGCTGTTATTTAAATACCTACTACAATATTTATATTATGCATTCAACACCGCTGATTTAACACAAACTAGGACACTGAAGTATATTTTAAAAAATATCAGTGGCATATATATTCTCCATGCTCTTCATAATTAGCTGGGATGGGGAAGGCATGATGGTATTCTGGGTTATTTAAATTTATACCTGAAGTTTTAAAGAAATAGGTCAGCCAATAAAGTTATTACTAAAGAAATAGGGTCAGCCAATAAGTTATCTTTATGACTGACAGGGAAAAAAAATACTGCCATCCAATAAATAATAAAATCACCCTACATTCAGAAAAAGTAACTGTTATCATACGCTGCTAATTCGGGATAACTCAAAAATTCACACTTTGTAGAATTACCTTTTACCACCTATGTTCCATTCAGACGCTGAAGTTCTTGACATGAGTACTTAGGTTGTGCTCCAAAATATCACGTACAGTTTTCAGAAACTATGTATTAGATACGGATATATTGTATACATTGACTTTGGATTTGGGGAAGAGAGAACTAGGGCTGTCTGGGGAAGTCACTATCAAGGTTGGAGAGAAAAAGCCAAACCCCAGGTGGCACAATGATACCGCTTGAGGTCTGAGAACGAAGTCTTAGAATGTGGCCTTCAAAGAACTAGAAACTGCCTGATATTGGATACAGCTGGTGTGCTTACATGTATAAAGCTACACTTCTCTCGGGGTTTGTTTTCTCAACACCTCAAGATGATTGTTATTTCCTCCAAAAACTGAAAACAGCATAAGAAGATAAATGTATTAAATAATTTAAAAATCAAACAGAAGTAAGGTCATCAGGTAAGAGTTTTAACTAGTGAAAACGAAGCTGACACGGGTCCCCATCTGTTCAAAAACCCGTTGGTTATTATTATAGTTGTGTTGTGTTAACTGCAGGCTACAATGTGCATATGAAATTCCCCATTTCTAACCTCGTCCAGGTATTTTTAAAAAAATAAGGAAATAACTGGCTTCAGAAGAGTCAAAACTCAGCTTAAGAGGAATCGGTAATCATATTTAATATCAGCCACCCTATGCTAGACAACAAAGTATCCTGTTTTAGAGATTATTAAGCAAATGCGTGTCCACTGTACTTAATCTTAACAAATAGCTTTTGTTCCTTTTTAAAAAAATAATATTTTAAACTTACCAACTGACCTAACTATGTGGATCAGATAAAAAAGCTGGTCCCAAACTATAGGTTCCCAGTAGCATTTTATTTATGAGCTGGGTTGTAGGCAAACTGGGATTCTCTCTGTCAGGGCCCAGTTTAAGATTTCAACCTGTTGTTTGGGGTGTTGAAGAAGGACCTTCATGAGAAGCAGGCCGATTTGGCAGAAAGCCTTTGCGCATTGGCTCCACACCGAGATTTCTGTTTGGGCTTCTGGGTTGTCTTTCCTTTGAATTCCAAGGGCAAACTCCCAAATGCTCCTATTACAGGGAAGTACTTAGGATACACAGGGAGAAAATGTCTACTTTTATTCTCAAGTTTTACTAAGCTTCAGAGCTACACTTAAACCAGTATCAGTTAAGCTGAAGTCCCTAATAGTGAGACAAATAAAATGTTATATCTACATCCGTGTGTGTATGGGGCTGCAAAAAATTCATCGAAAAATAGAATTGAATACTATGAAAATTTTCCATGAACTTTTTGAAGCCTCCTTAAAATTATATATTTACAAACAATTATACACAGACATACACACATGCATATGACGTTGCTTCATGGAAAAGTGAAATTAAAAGGTCATGGATTTTTTTTCCATTAACTTTTTGCAGTCCTTTGTATAGCTATATACATGTGTCTGTTTATGTGGGTGTATGTATATGTGCAGTATAAATGTACATGTGTGTATCTATTATGCATTATGGTACACTTAAAAATTATCATCAAAACCGCCTTTTGCCCAACTCCCCATAATTTGTGAATATATTACTTTCCACGGCAAAGGGACTTTGCAGGTGTGATTACATTAAGGATCTTGAAATAAAGAGAAGATCCTGAAATTTCTGGTGGGTCTAATGTGCTTATGAAAAGGAGACTATCAGAAAAAGAATGTGACAGTGGAAACAGAAAGAGATTAGAGACAATTAGAGGAGCGGTTCTCAACCTGTGAGTCATGACTCCTTTGGGGGTCTTAAGACCCTTTCGCAGGGGTCACCTAATTCATAAGAGAAGCAAAATTACAGTGATGAAGTAGCAACAAAAATAACTTTATGGTTAAAGGGTCACGGCATTAGGAGGGTTGAGAACCACTGAATTAGAGTTAGAATATAAAGGAACTCTTTCTTTTCTTGTTTTTCTAACTTGTGCCCTTTTTCCTAACTGGTTTTCATCACCCGTCATTTTTAGGGGGGTCTTTGGAACCTATTATAATGAATGTACACTGTTAACATTGAAGGACTAGGGAACCCACCTGCTTTTATCCTGCGAACAAACTCCTATGTGCTATCTATCCTTATTTACCTTTAATCTCTACTTAGGAAGCTGCTATAAGCTCCATACTCACTCTAAGATTGCATTTAAAAGCACCGTATAAAACTATAAACAGGCATGTCAAGGTCTTCATTTTCCTGATCCTCAATACTGTCCCACGATATACATTATTCTTACTTAAAGTAGTTTATGAAAAGGAATGACTGGACTTCCTAACTATGAGATAATGCACTTTGCAAATCAGATCTATCTTCTCCCTCTCCCTTTAAAAGAGAATGCTAAGCCCATGTGGCATTTAGCAAAGGCATTATACTTTATTTTCATTTTGTACAAAGTATCATCAGTTATGGTCAAGAGATAACACTTTTGTCTCCAAAGTACAATATGATATTAAGGTAACATTTGGTACCAGATATTCATATTCCAGTCAGCATATCTGTTTTAATTATATGCATATATTTTCAATGACTCATCTGTTAGTATAAGTACAACATGCAAAATTAAAAAGCTTATTCTGGTGGGGGTAGTTTTTATTTTACTGGGTAGTTGCATCAAATCACCATAAAAATAAAGAACATCATTTTATACATCATTCCATGGGGAACAGCTTTGATAATTTTAGAAATGTAACTATATGCAAATACCAGGAAATTATAGAAAAATTGTCATCTTCAAATTAAATTAAACAGAAAGTTTATGAGAAAATGTGCTTGAAATTAGTAAAACAAATTGTAGATGGTATTATCAGCATCAGAAAGTCTTTGAATATTCCAAACTTCTTAAGAACATCTAGACACAAATTCAGTTAGGCCTTTTAAAAAATTATTCCAGGCTAGAGAATCATCTTTGCAATAAAGCTAACTGAAATTGTCTTTTCCATTGGCTCAGATATAAAACGCCATCGTCCCCAAGACTTTCCGATTCCCATGGAAGAATATAGTACTTTCTGAAGAAAATAGCTTCAAAGTCAAAGCATATGCAAAGGGGCTTCAAAAAGTTGGTGCAAAGAGAGACACTGGGCTTCCACTCAAGTACTCCCTCAATGCAAAAATACTTTCTTCTATTAAAATTGGAATTCTATGATGCTCACCTTCCCGACACAACCGCTGAAGAAAAAGCAAGTAAATAAGCAAATGTGGTGAAGAAAGCTGACGGTGCCCGGCTATCAAAAAGATACAGCATCTGGATCTTAAAGACTTGAAGGTAATCAAGCGGCCATCAAGCTCAGAAGC
>NW_022103919.1:11012003-11018040 GCF_000313985.2 Echinops telfairi
CACAATTGATGTATGTATGGATTGTGATAAGAGTTGTATGAGCCCCTAATAAAACGATTTTTAAAAGTTGGTGCAAAAATGGAATTAATGAATAATGGACTTTTTTCTTTTTCTTGTTTTTTTTTTTTATCATTTTATTAGGGGCTCATACAACTCTATAGTGGACTTTTTTCAACAAACGTTTTGAACCCTGTCGTATACTCTACCAACTATGATTTTATGATAGCTCCTGAAAAAAACATTCATATATAACTTCCTAAATTTAGGCCTGTCAAAAATAACATGTAAAAGACTTGCACTTTGTTTGTCCTTGTAAGGTAGTTAGCTTATTGTGCCAACCTGGCCGATAAACACATTGGGGGTTAATTGAAGGGTGGAGAGATAAATGGCTCAGTGAGCCTCGCCTTTCTAGCTCTAGGGTCTCTTGTTTTCTGATGGTTTGACCAGGGTGCAGCTGCCTTAGCCAGTTCCCAGCTTCAGCTGGAAAGGCTCACTTCCTGCAAGACATCCCCAAGGAGAAGCCGAATGGACCTACCCCAATGCAGCCCTGGGTGCTGGAGCAGCCGTGTGGAGACCCCTGCCAGCGCTGAGATGCTTACATGTTCACTGATTCAGCTTTCCTCCTGCAGTTGACATCAGTGTGTGTTTTGTGAGATGGAGGAGGACTTTGTGGATTGGTTTCAGACATATGGGTTAATGTTGGACTTGTGGGCTTGGGCAGCACTGGGTTGGAATGTTTTCCTGATGCACACTTACTCTTTATATAAAACTCTCTCTTATACATGAGTTTCTGTGGATTTGTTTCTCTAAAGTACCCAGACTAACACAACTTGATAGACTGTTGATGAGTGTTAATGGGTAAAATGAAAGTTAGTAGCACACAAGAGGTAGAAAAGAAATCAAGGCACAGGAGAGTGTGAAGGGTAAACTGTTGGGGCATTTGATTAGTGGTTTAAATTGTTGAATGCAAAGCTGATGCTCTGAAATGCAACCCTACAACCTTATTTATACTAAAAAACGTGATTTTGAAACTTATTTTTATTACAGTTATAAGACAGAGAAACCTCCCTGAGGCTGTGGTTGAAATGGAGGAAAGTCACCCAGGACAGGGGTCAATAGCCATGGAGTTTTCCTTTATTAGTCTGGGAACTTTAGAGAAACAAATCCACAGAAACTCATGTATAAGAGAGAGTTTTCTATAAAGGGTAAGTGTGCATCAAGAAAACATCCCAACCCAGTGCTGCCCAAGCCCACGGTCACTGCATCATTAGACAGATCATCCAGGCCATCTTTACTCTGATGATGTCAGACACCTGGCTGGACTCTAAGACAACCTCCCTCCTCTCACTGCTGGAGACATAATTGCATTTCCATTCATAAGGTGACCATCGCCTTCATTGAGAATCAATTGTGGGGTCAGGAGGGGGCTAATCCCTGGGATGAGAAGGCTGATGGTCTAGTTGAGGATTTAAAATTTGTGAGCCTCCAATTACACTTTAAAAGGACAATAAACATGTCACACTAAGGTTCCCTTAAAGTAGGCAAGGAATTCAAATCTGAATACAATTAGCTGAATAACCTGCAGGTGTCTTTTGTTTTATCATTATTTTCCCCTGTTTATTAAAGAATTTGCCTTACTTTTATAGATAAATAAGGTAAATTCATTTAAAATAATGAAATTTTTTTTTAGAAAATAAAAACATAAAAGACTAAATACCGGCAATTTGAGAAAAGCATAAAGTATCCATCAAATACTGGAAAAGTTCCAGGTTCTCATCTGAATGTATTACTCTGTTCAGATGCTGAAGTTTATGTTTATCTTATACCGGGAAAACATTTAATATTCTAGGAGGAAATTCACATTTCCTTCTACAATGAAAATCTCATTTAAAAGTAATCAAGTCAATATTTTGAAAACAACAAATTTCACTTCCAACCAGCAAATTTTCAAAATAACGATGTTCTACATCTAAAGTTATGAAGCAAAATGAATTGTATGTGTTATACGAATTACTTATCTCCTTTGGTATAAAACTCAGAATACACTCAACAGGAAATGCACGTACACTGCATTCCTTTGCATGAGGAATTTACTGATGTCTTTACACCTTTTTCTCCTCTTTTTTGTTAGGTTAGGATAAAAAAGACATTTTTTTAATGTAATTTATTGACTCCAAGAACCTAAGTGTGGCAAATAAAGAAGCTGTATACTGAAACCACAATAGAGTCTCTTGAATTGGGAGAGTCAAAGATTACTTCACCTTCTTAGGTCTTTATGAAAAGAAGGATTTCATTGTATTTAGAAAATGGAATT
Source organism: Echinops telfairi (assembly GCF_000313985.2). NCBI lineage: Eukaryota > Metazoa > Chordata > Mammalia > Afrosoricida > Tenrecidae > Echinops > Echinops telfairi. The sequence continues at coordinate 11,014,318 of NW_022103919.1, forward strand.
AATTAGGGCAGCCTGTGGAATAGAATCACAACATTTGCTACATTACAATTTATTCACTTGAAAGGTTTCATTCTTTTGTCAAGGATTAACTGAAGAGACCTTTATGGCATTTAAATATAGCTGAGGAATAATTATGTGCATCTTGAAATTCATTACATAAATGTGAAGCTTCCTTCCCCCTGAAACTGGGTGAACCTTACGTATACAACTTTTTGCACCTGGGCCACGTTCTTTGTCTACAATGTATTTTGCAAATTTAAAAGAATATTCTCCTTTGACAGTGAATAATCAGTTTCATTCTCTTACCAAACATTTATTATGATATTCAAAACAATAACCTGGAGAAGATAAATTGAATAGATGGGAAATTCCTGGCCAGCAGAAACTATGTTGTGTTGATTTTTTATCTCTTTCCAATCGCTGTTGAGTTGACTCTGAATCATGGGGATTCCGTGTCAGAGAAGAATTGGGCTCCCTCGGGTTTTCAGGGGCTGGCCCTCTGAAGTAGGTCGGGTCTTCTGTCCCATTCTTCTACCTTGTTGCGATTGCTAGTGTCATAGGGTCCATGCTGATGCATAGCAATGCTATGTAACTGACTGGGTCAGCAACACCCTCACAGCCGCTAAGATTCAGTTCATTGTTTTTGCCCTTGGATCCATCTATCTCATTGAGGGTCTTCCTCTCTTTCACTGACCCTCTACTTTACCCTGCATGATATCCTTCTCCAGGGACTGGTCCCTCCAGGATAATATGTCCAGAATATGAGATGAAGTCTCACCAACTTCCTTTCTAAAGAGCATTTTGACGGTAGTTCTTGCAAGACAGATTTGTTTACTCTGGCTGTCTATGGCCCATTCAATATTCTTTATAAACTCCATAACTGAAATACATCAAGTTTTCTTCAATCTTCCTTATTTATTTTCTAATGTTAGCATGCATGTGAGGCAATTAAAAGCACCATACCTGTGTCAGGCACACATTAATCCTCAATGTGACATTTGCGTTTATGGTGGTTGTTTTTTTATAATACTTTAAAGAGAGAGAGAGTGAGAGAGAGAGAGATTTGCCCAGTGCAATACATCATTTGATTTCCTGACTGCTACTTTCATGGGCATTGATGCTGAATATATTTTTGAAAACTGACCATTTTAATCTTTTCTCCACTTGTCATGATGTCTATTGGTTTGGTTGGGAGGATTTTGTTTTTCTCACATTGAAGTGCAATCCATGGTGAAGGCCTTGGTCTTTCATCATCATTAGTAAATCGTTCAAGTCCTCTTCATCTTCGGTCACCCTAGGTGTGTCACCTGCACATTGCAGCTTTCTAATGAGTCTACTTCCTGATGCCAGGTTCTCCTTCATGAAAGATGGATGAGCATGGTGACAGGACACAGCCCCGAGGCCCACCTTTCCAGTCAGTCCAGTGCCTTTGAATCGTCCATAAAACATAGGCAAATTTATTTCTGGTCGTCTTTGTTTTCATCCCAAATCCATCTGGAATCAGGAATGACATCCCTCTTCTGAATCCAGTTTGAATGTGTACCAGCTCCCTATTGATGTACTGCTACAACCAGTTTTTAATTATCTTCAGAAAAATATTGCTTATGTGTGATGTTAATTACACTTTTCAATAATGTCTGCATTCTCTGGGATCATCTTCTCTGGAAAGGGCAAAAAAAGGGATTTCTTCCAATTGGTTGGCCAGGTGGCTGCCTTCCAAATTTTGGTGACATAGACCAGCGCGTGTTTTCTGTGCTGCATTCACTTGCTAAAACTTCCCAGCTGGTATTTATTCCATCAATTCTTGGAGTTTCATTTTTCACCCAGGCCTTCAATAAAGGTTGGATTTCTTCCTTCAGTATCATTAGTTCTTGACCATCTGTTACCCCACTGAGTTGAACTCTGATCAATTATTGTTGGTAAACTGCCTCTGTATATTCCTCTTTATCTCTAGAGTCCCATACTGCCTACTAGAAAAAGTGATATGAGTGAAAGAGTAAACATGTTACAAATCTAGTCAAGACGTTGGCCAACAGAAACATTATTATTGACAAAAAACTGTCCCCCACTTGTTAGTGCAGTATCTTTTATCCAAGTTTATATTGACTTTAATCAAATATTTTATGAAAAATTTAGTACTACTCTAATGTCTACATTAGGCACACACAAACACACACATATTTAATGCATTTTCTCCATTTGGAACAAAAATAGAAATTTGAAACAACCACTCCAAAAACTATGTTGTTTACTTTCAGACTTTTCCCAAAACAAACTTAGTAGTAGGTAGTAGAGAGAGAAAACAGATAGTAAAAAATACCAACACTTTGAGAGGAAACCCAAATCAAACCGACAGGTAGCTAGGTTAGGGATAAAGGGGAGATGTCACCAATGAATGCCTGCGCTAGCGAAAATCAACTGGCCCTGCCAGAATAAAAGGTTTGGAAAGGAATCAGGCATATTAATTAGACACCTATGGGAAAATCCAGAACTGGGCATGCTCAGACCCAGGCCCAGGTGGAAGCCAACCTGAACACATCCACCTTAGGCACTAGCGACATGACATCACACAGGTGCACCTAAACTCAGCCAATGAGATTGGCCAATACCCTCACCTCTCCCCAGCCAGTGGGGATAGGAGGGGAGAAATACCAGACCCAGCGCAAACCACTCCCCCCTTTTCAGGTGTGTGCTGCAAGCAGAGGCTGGGAATCTCTCCCACTTTCATGGCGGGTAGGTGTCTGCAGGCTCTCTCAGGCCAGCATTCTCTTGGCGCTCCCTCTTGATTCCACAAACTTGGAATCAAGGCTTCACGTCCTGCCCTGGTATTCATTTCCACCATGGCCCCCGCCATGCGGCCCTGCATGCTTTCCAGAGATAGCATGTACTTTGTGAGACTGGCATGCCTGAAACTTCCCCTTTCCTCATAAAAGTTACTTGGATTTACCAAAGTGCTTCTGCCGCGGGAATTCTTTTAGAGTTGAGAAGCAAGAACCAAGGTAAACCACCCCAGAAACCTCACAAAACCACAAGTCTGTCACCTACCCATCAACAATTAGTCACCTAAAAAGAATGCATAACATGGAATCTAGGTCATGCAGGAATAAAATTTTAATTGGATTTTTTTGGCGCCTAGAAGGGTAGAAAAATTTTCTGTGTTAAAAATGTCCTACAGTGTAGATGATACTTCATGGTATTAGTTGATCATTAGAATTTTCTTGTACATTGTATTCTTTTTAGACTCTTTTATTGCTAAAGACATAAAAGCTTTTTAAATGCCCCGAATTACTTGGCTTCCAGGAGACATGTAAATGAAGGAAAATACCTCAAAATGATCACTTCTTGGTAGGGCTGAAAGTTAATAGCAGACTACATCACTGTGAGTTAGTGTGCAGTCCTTCAAATAGACGTGGGAACTCAGGTAGTCACACACTCCCTTCTTCTCCTGTTTCACACTTTTAAATTTAAAGTCTTGGGAGGAAGTTGGCCAAACTGCTAGAGCTTTGGCTGCGAATGCTCTTTGCAGCTCTTTACACACTCATCCCGATGGCCTTTTCTAAGCTTTATTTAGCTAGCGATTCCGTTAGTTCAACACTAAAAAACAAAAGCTAGCAAAAAGATCAGGTGGCTGTGGAGGGCATTCCAAACCGATACAACAGCCACCCTGTAGCCACAGCAGGGATGGTGATTTCAGTGATCGGCAGCATTGGCAAGTCCAAGATG
>NW_022103919.1:11018305-11019440 GCF_000313985.2 Echinops telfairi
GGTGAGTGGACAGGAATGGATCATCAACTGGATAAGGGGATCCAGGAGAGAGATGGCAGACATTTGGAGGCTGGTAGTCAGTCGGTTCAGGAGAGAGGAACAGAGGTTATCATAAGGGGAGAAAAGAACTCAACTGCTCAGAGAGGGAAAGAAAGGAAGAATTTTCCTCAGTATGAAAAAGAAGTAAGGATATTTAATGCATATGTCCTTTCTCTGTTTCTCTCCTATCTTTTCAATGACCCTTTGCTTTCTTCATGAGTGATGGTCTTAATGTCCTCCCATGGCTCATCAGGTCTTCTGTCATGAGTGTTTAGTGCATCAAATTTGTTCATGCAATGAACAAAATCCAGGTGGGACAGACTCAAGGTCTTGTGTTGGCTCTTGTGGACGTGTTTTAATGTTCTTCAGCTTCAACCTGAACTTACATATGAGAAATTGATGGTCTGTTCCACAGCCAGCCCCTGGCCTGGTTTTAGCTGCAGACACTGAACTTCTCCATCATCTCTTCCCACAGAGGTAGTCAACTTGATTTCCATTTGGAGAAGTCCAGCTGTGTAGTCATCTTTTGTATTGTTGCAAAAGGGAGTTTGCTATAAACAAGTTGTTGGTCTTGCATAACTCTGTCATGTCCAACTTCCTTTCTGTCACTCAGTCCATATTTTCCCATTACTGTTCCTTCCTCTTTGTTGTCAACGTCAGCATTCCAATAACCGATAGTTATCAATGATCTTGATTGCAAGTTTGATCAATTTCAGACTAAAGAGCTCGGTAGAATTCTTCAATTTCTTCATCACTAGCTTTTGTGATTTGTGCATGAATAAACAGAAAAGTATTTATGTTTTTCAACAAAGAATCCACATCATAAGCTGAGAGAGTAGGGATGGACTGATGTACGGTTCAAATTTTATATAATGTTTTAACACTTAGAAATTATTCAATGAGAGTTGAGGGGACTTGCAGAATAGATTGTGGGATATGTGGGTCCTTGTATGGTCCCTCTGTGTACCCTGTGATTTGATCCAAGGATGGATAGAGACTTATTTCAATAAAGCGCTCGTTATATCACTATGATTTACAAGAATGTTTTATGCTCCCTTACCCAGTTACATTTGTAAAATTACTTTCTTTTCTTTTT
>NW_022103919.1:11021562-11022799 GCF_000313985.2 Echinops telfairi
CTGACCTTGTGGTTAACAGCCGCCAGGGTACAAAACTTTGATTCAGAGTGAGGAGCATCCACTGGGAAAGGAGAGAATGAAATACCATAGAGTCGTTTCTGCTACATAGTCATTAATGGTTGGCCTACAATCACCATCACCGACAGAAGTGCCAGACACACTCTTATGAAGTAGGATCTAATGCCAACAAGCCGAGAACAATCACTTTTTATTTTATAATAACCTATTTGACTAGGCAAAGTTTACTCACTTAGAGTAAGTGTAATAGTGATATTTTTGAAGGGACACAGAGGAGATTGGCTTTCCCTCAGGTGACAGTAAAAATCTCAAAAGTTGAGCCATCATTACCAAAAGGCCTAAGATCTAAGATATTAAAACTCCTTAGCCATTAAGCCAACTGTTACTGCTATCCAACTACTAAATGTGTTCAAGATCTCCCAAACCTTCAACAATTTAGACAAAGAGCAAGAGGAATTATTGGCTGCTTACCCAAAATGCATTTGCCCTTCTTGGTTGTTTGGCATGCTTCTCTCTATCATGTGACTCAGTGGAGGAACACAGAATAGTTTAAGCAATCCCAGCAAACAAATTATGTTGCCAGTAGTTTATGTCGCCATGAGACCCAAGGCAATTGGCTACAGGATCCCAAGGGCTTCTTACTCCGGACCTTATGTGGTTAAATGTCCCTCCTGGAAACACACAGCCATCCCACGTGGGGACAAGCCAAAGGACAGTGCTGACAGTTTGGACATGATGGTAGGACAAGAGAGGAAAGACATCCTTTTGACCTCCATAAGAAGCAACCCAAAACAGCGCTCGATGGCCATTCTATTTGTCTGAGATGAAACATACTCCTTAGCTTCTTCCTTAGTGGAGTTACTTTTTGGGGAGGGGGGGGGATTGTTACAGCATATTACACTTTATGTGATTTACAGGTGTCCCAAAGGCTGGACAATAAAAAAGGAAAGCTGAGGCATCCGAAGCACACTGTGGATGGAGGATAGAGAGTGTATCATGAGGTGCCAGAAAGAAAAGAAAGCACGAATCTGTCTTGGAGGGAATAAACTCAGATGTTCCTTAGAAAGCTTACTTTGGGCATGTTATCAGGAGGACTAGTCCCATGCCCCATCAAGTAGAGGGGCAGTGAATAACAAGGAAGGCTCCCCATAAAGTGGACTGACGTCGTGGCTCCGGCACTGGGCTGCAGCCTAGCAGTGATGGTGAGGATGCTGCAGGA
>NW_022103919.1:11023785-11026286 GCF_000313985.2 Echinops telfairi
ATCCAGAAGCAAAATCAACCTTCTTAAGAAAAACAACAAAAGAGTCATTTGGCTGCAAACACTACTTGTCCTCTATGCACCACTTCCGTGGGCAACATTGAAAATGAATAAAATCGGGATGTTATCATAAACCAAGGAGTGTGTAGATATGTGTTTCCCCATGCTGAGTGGTTCGCCACTCTGTAGTAGACTCTAGTTATCCAACATGATGGATCCACTGCGCAAACTAATGAAAGACAGACTTGAAATAAAAGCAGCACATACATAATCCCCAGGGTACATTTTGTCCATTGAGGATACACCAAAAGCACTGATACAAAAACCATAGAAACCTTCATTAAACCAAAAGAGTAAATAAAACACAAAGCTATATTCCTCCACAGATCCTCCCCCGGGGTCCATACACTTCCATCTCTAAGCATTTCCTAAAGAGTCTGGAGGTATTCAATGGACGCAATGTCGAAACAGCGTTGACATCTTTAGGGGACTTAAATCATGTTCCTTTTAAATGTTCTTTAAGTTTGAGGAACAACAAGCAGGCTGAAGGGGAAAAATGGGTAAAGTTTCCCAACACATTTCTCCCAGGACAGCCCGGTGACTCTCAAAGAATGTGCATTGCTGTGTTGGGAAAACATTTTTCAGTGTAAGTGCCGGGCCTTTTTCTCATCAATGTCATTTTTCATTTTCTGAAAACTTTATAATGAGCTCCAGGGATCATTCTGTAGCCCTTGGCAAAATCTATCAGGCTTCCACTTAGGAACTCCCCCAAATAATTACAAATGCCTGAGCTGAACACCCTACTTTGAATTTTTGAATTTACCTGGCTTAGCAAAATCCCCTGAGAAACCAGTGAGGGGGCTTTTTTTTTTTTTTTAGCAGCTACCTTAAGGGGGCTCAGGCAAGGATCCCATACCAAACCAAACCAAACTCACTGCCATCGAGCCAATTCTGACTCATAGCAACCCGTCCTAGCACTATTTGTCTGCAGCCATTCACTGACCACAGAGGCACGGTTCAGTAGGTTTTCTTTGAAAGAACCCCACGCATGTATGAACCGGGACCCTAATAGCATTATTTCTTGACTTACCCTCGTATGTAATTTTCTCATTAATTTTAAAGTATTCTAAATCGTTCATATTTCCATTACATAGAGAAGAAAGCAAATGCTTCTACTTCATAGTGCAGTTTAAGTAACTTGGTTTTTTACTCAGCAAATATCCTTCAAAGGGTTCTCCTATAGATCTTCTCTGTAAAAAATCATACTGCAGATGGAAGGATAGATAATAGGAAAGAAACAGAAAGCTGTGCAGACAAGAACACCAAAGAGAATCCGGATTAGTGGGCCAGAATTCCTGAAAACGGTGGCAGGATGCCATCAAGTGTCCACGGATAGCAACTTTCCTCAATAAGGCGCCATACATTGCCATCTGGTGGCCAGTGCCACTCATCATGTTAGACAGAACACGACCCCGTTAATTTTGGCCTTTCCTGGCATCTGTGATGCAGAGCTCTGTGGCTCTCCTCTGCCCTCAGAAAATGAAATACATTCACAACCTTAAGTATGCCGCTTAAGTTATTGACAGTGCCACCTGGATATCAATAAAGGAATATCAGTCAGAATCCTACCATGGGCAAAGTATGTTTAAACATACTGCATCTAGATTAATAAATTATATTTCAGGACCTTTCTCCAAAGTAAATTCAAATTGAGTAGAGGTTTAAAACTGCATTTAACCATATATAGAGAGATATAGCTAGATAGATAGCTAGCTAGCTATATATATGGTTCTACATACATGTATATATGTATATATATATACACACACACATATATGTATATTTTTCATTATAGCTCATTAAATGTTTACTTTTGCCTGCCATACCTAACCTCAGGATCATAACCCACTGTAGCAAGTCAATTGTGACTCATACTGACTCTATGTAAGTTTTCTAAGACTAAATATTTACAAGACCAGATAGCTTCACCTCATCTTTCTCCCAGGGATCAGCAGGTGGGTTTTGAACCGCTGATCTCATGGTTAGCTGCCCCATACATATTCCATAGGGCCACTAGGTTTCCTAATATTAGGATCATCACTGACTCACTCAGTGTCATTGAGTCAATTCTGACTTACAGCAACCCTACAAGACATTGCAACCCCTTTGTGTTTACAAGATTGCAACTCTTTATGGGAGTAGAAAGCTTCGTCTTTCTCCCACAGAGCAACTGGTGGTTTTGAACTGCTAACCTCACAGTTAGGACCATAGGCTTTTGTCATTGTTATTGCCTTGTTTTTGCCCTTCTTTTTTATTACCCTGAAACAGACTTTATAAATCCCCCGATGAAATAATTTATTTCTATCTTCCAGAAATATATCTGATCATACTGCACAGACCACGGCTCCGGTCACACCTCTGTTTCCTTGGGCATTTTTAAGACTGCTTGTCTAGAGGGTGTGACAGAAGACACCATCCTTTGTTTTCTTTGGATGGGTTAGATC
>NW_022103919.1:11026852-11028008 GCF_000313985.2 Echinops telfairi
CAGGAGAGCATGCCCCTGAGGTCAGAAAGCAAGCAGGGAGCAGAACTTGTCAGCATCGCATACGTCATGAGAAGGAGTATGGCTTTTAGTAGCCACTGATGGGGTGCCCTCACAGGCGGACGTGTTTTATGATCTGAAATATATCAGATCAGTATAACTGCTGTGTGGAGAATGGATGATGGATGGGTGAATTGGAGGACAAGCAAGGGTGAACTCCTTTTTAGAGAAAAATTTCATTTCTTTCGTTTTTTACAAGAATGTGTTTGATAAATTACTGGAAAGATACTCTTTACTTCCTCACGATGGGGCATGGCATTTTTGACCTGTAACTAGTTCTGAATGATATTCTTGTGCCCAGGAAACCAGAAAGAGAAGGAAATGATGTTCACAGCACCTCACTCACCAGGTCGAATCCATCACTTCTCCCTCGAAGTCAACTTCTGATAAATTAGCCTGTTTCTGTTTGTGCTTATCTTCCCTACCTCCCTGTAAATGCTTGAGAGCAAAAATGTGTCTTCCGTGTGTGTGTGTGTGTGTGTGTGTGTGTGTGTGTTGGCATGGCTACAGTATCACCCTTTATATTTGGTAATTTCATCATAAATACTTATCTAATTATCTAGAAAACTGGAGTAGAGTATTAATTCCTTGAACCACCAAACATTGATTTTCAAAATTAGAATCCTCACCTCCCTAGCAACAACAAAAAATGGCTCATTTATTTGAGCTTTTTTAACGATGGCCAACTGGAGAGGCCTGGGGGCACCATGGTGTGAGCTTCGGACTGATGATCAATAGATGGCTGGTTCAAACTCAACAGCTGCTTCTTTAGAAACTTAGGAAACCCTAGATTGGGTTGCCATATGTTGGCATCAACTTGATAGTCGTGGGTTTGTTCTTTTTTCTTTAAGATAAAATACAGGCTTTCTCACAAATTGCTTCTCAGCTTTTCAGACACGGAGGGGAACATAATATAATGAGGGTGGGTGAAAGGTTGTTCCGGGGTTTTATGTAAAATTATAGTTCCTGTCTGTTTCCCTTGGGTCATGGATACTGTTTATCTGACATTGACTTTTCTTCGCATTTCTGAAAAATGACGAGAATGTGTGCTATCAACCACCTTTCCGCCTATGGGTCCCATCAACACCGAAGAGTCCAG
>NW_022103919.1:11028108-11037847 GCF_000313985.2 Echinops telfairi
GAGACCCACTTGCCCAGACTAACTTCTTTCAGCAAGCATTTGTGGAATCTTTGGTGGGAGAAGCTTTTAGTTAGGGAGCAGAATAAAATGAATGGCCTCCCAGCACCCAGGAAGCTAACGGGGAGTCTTATCTCCTGGGAAGCTGAGCTAACACAGAAAAACCGGTGTGACAACAACAGTGAGGTCTTTTTGTTACCACCCGTCTCTCAGTTCTTCACTCCACATCTGACTCTGTGCCCTTTGGCACTTCTGTAATTTTGCAGAAGAAAACTTTGTAAAGATTTATTTCATTAAGTCAGCCTTCCTTACTAAAATGTTCTTTTACTTGTTTCCCCTACATTGCCATTGTCAATTTGATCCCATGTTGATAGAGTCTAGAGTTCAGTTAAATCATCATTTGATTTTATGAAGATTTCAGGGGATATTTTTTTGATTTAAGGTTTAGAGATTATCTCAGGGCAATAGTTTCAGGGCTTCATCCAGCCTCCATGATTTCAGAAAATCTGGATTCTATGTGTATTTGAGATTCCACTCAGCATCTCCCCACTTTTGAACAGGATCCATTTATAGAATCTTTGATCAAATAATTGAGTATTGGTAACAGGCAACCATTCATTTCTGGACCCAGGGCACAGGAGGCAATTGTTCTTGGAAGCAATTAGCCCTACATTCCATTTCCTCATCCTAAACCTGATTTTTCTTCTTCCTCTCTTGCCCCAGGCAAATACAGACCAATTACTGTATCTTGAATGCTCCTGGCCAACTTTAGTGACATCAGGCACTACCTACCCAATGAACAAATCCCGGAAGGTGCCAATGATCTAGGAAGTCCCATGAAAACACAATCCTAAACCTCCAAACCAGGGGACACAATCTCATCTGGTGTTTGGTAGTACATAAGTCCAGACACTTGTCTGTCTATTGTGGTGGCTGTGGTTGCTGCTTTGTGTGTGGTTATCGTTGTCAATAGATTTGTCACAACTTTTGCAAATTCAGCTTTGTACTGAAAAGATTAGATTTGAAATGTAAGGGGCAGTGGGTTTATACTGATGGAGACAACAACTTGGAAAAGAAAGATGAGAATGCTGTGCTACTGAAGCATGTCGTAATATCAATGTCCGTGTAGAAATTGTTGAATTGGTGTATGTGCTGTTGTGTATATTCTCAACAACTACATTAAAATTATATGCTGATTTTAGATGTCAATTTTGAGTGCCTTTTTAATTTTTCTTCTTTTTTTTTTGAATCACAGCATCTCACTCATTTTAAGATGGCCAACAAATATTTCATGGAAAAAGAGTAAGAGATTTTAGGGATAGTTGAAAAGTTTGGAGACTTCCTTGTAAATCAGAAACAATGTATGATGTTTTAGGTCAGCATTGTCTCATCCAGAGACAATTTCCCAGCAGGGGACATTTGGTAATACCTGGTGTGGTAGTTACATAATCTGTTGTCAATTTGAGACTTGAGTGAAGAGGTGGAGTTTAGCCTGTCAATCACGTCACAGCTTGATGACCTCATTTGGAAGCGCTAATGAAATAAATAACTAATAAATAAATAGCTCACTCCTTGCAAGACATTACTTAAGATGAGCCTAATGGAGCTACGCTGATGCAGCCAGAGCCATGGAAGCTGGAGGAGCCGTGTGGAGATGCCTGCCAGCGCTGATATGCTTCTACCGCCACTGGATCCACAAGACTTTCCACCTACTGGCCTGGGATATTCTTGCACTTGGCAGTACTGCATGGCTGCATGAGTCTGAAGAGGAATTTATGGACTACTATTGGACATATGGGCTAATATTGGACTTATGGACTTGATCTGGACTGGGTTGGGATGTTTTCAAAATGTATAATTACTCTATATAAAGCCCCTTCTTATATACATATGTTTATGAATTTGTTTCTGTAGTCTACCCAGACTAACAGACATGGAAACATCTTTTGTTGCCACAATTGCAGTGGTTCTCAACCTGTGGGTCGTGACCCCTTTGGGGGTCGAAAGACCCTTTCACAGGGGTCGCCTGGTTCATAACAGTAGCAAAATGACAATTATGAAGTAGCAATGAAAATAATTTTATGGTTGGGGGAGGTCACTGCAACATAAAGAACTAGATTAAAGGGTCGCAGTATTAGGAGGTTGAGAACCACTAATTTAGAGTAAGTAGGTAACGAGAATATTAATAAGTATACAACACACAAGGCAGCCCCCCACAACAGAGAGATATATGGTCCAGGATGTCAGTAGCACTGAAGATGAGACACCTCATTGTCACCAAGGTTCTAATTACTCATCACGTACAAGAAATACAACAAATAACAGAAACAGGAGTCTACAAATGTATCCTATTAGAAACAGCTTTGGTTTTAGCCAAAGTCTTAGAATCTATTGCAATAATATATTTTAAAGAAATTTGATGTTAAAACACGTACCAGTCTGCTATTTGTATCTTGCTGCTTTATGTAGTATTGAAAGCATAATGTGTAAGATCCATTCTCTATCAACTGTGAAGACCCAGAGGAACTTGGGGAAGGAAAGAAAAGCACTGATGGGAGGGAAATAAAAACAGGAGTATTAGGGGGCCTCTGCCTCTCCTTAGTTCTCATCTAGGTAAATTTGGCTGACGCTCCCAAATGTCAAAGAGGAAAACAGTTTCACAGGACAGTGCTTCCCAACAACTCCCACCGGCTGTGCACCTCTGTCAACGACGCTCATCTCTTCCTAAGACACCCCTTGATAATCTCCACGCCACTCTGCTTAGACCGTTAATATAGGTGCAACAGCATTTAGTGTAAAAATAAATTATAAACCATGCAGCAATATTCAAATTGAATGGGAGTTAAAGAAAAAAAATCTATTTTAATTTCTTTTAACTGCACTTTCCAAAACGATGAGCTTATAAAACGTAAAATGCTGGTTCTTGTGGCCTTGATTATATATATATCCAGATCTAATATCTGTTATTTTACTTGCAAGATGAGGGATTCTATTTGCTCCTTTGAATTCCAAAGGCTCCAAGATGAGTATTCTGAGAAAATTCCTTCTCTGAGTCTCCTTTCTCCTGGATTCAGCCAACTTTCCTGTTTGCTTCTCACAGACCACGTGTCACAGTTATCTTGCTTCTGAATGAATGATCTACAGCCAACCAAGAGTGATTGGCTAAATCTAAGGAAAAGCCAAAAATTATTTACTGCTTCTCCTTTGATCTCATTTCGGTATCTGAGAGGTGACATATTCAGTAATAGATTCAGCCCCACTGAAGGTCCTTCCATCCCATTTTTCATATGCTTTGATGTTTGGAGATTATAAAGTAGAATAGAGAGAAAATGCTCAGCTGCCTCCCACTTTTACAAAAACTTGACACTCCGTGTGAGAATGCCATTTAGTAGGCGATGTAGTGGGTATTCAGATGCTGTTACTGTTAATAATGTTTTCATGTCTGGCACCACCATATATCAACTAATTAGTAACACAGTCTTGACTCAATGATTTAATAGGGTCCCTACTTTCTCACATGGCAGCTCCTCCACCAACAGTAGTATGCCAGCCCCACTCCTATACTATCCTATACTACTCCTATAGCACCTATAGGAGTAATATAAGATAGTATAGCACCAGCCCTTTTCTTCCCAGCATGATGTGCCAGGTACCAAAGTCACCGGAAGAATATTGGTCCTCAAGGAACTATAATCAAATAGTCTTTAATACGATTTAATGGGAACTACAAGCAATAAATCATTCTCTTTCTTTGGGATCCAACCATTAACTTTTGTTTGGCTGTCAAAATGCCATTGACTATAGGGCTGAACTGCTCCCTATGGTTTCCAAGGCTGTAAATCTTCACAGGAGTAGAAAGTCTCATCTTTCTTCTGTGGAGCAGCCAATGGGTTCAAACTGCTGACTTTGTGGCTAGCGGCCTAATGTGTAACCCACTGTGCCAACGGGACTCCCTCTGTTTGGTGGTAGACCGTTGATTTGAGAAAACAAGCTAATGTTGGCAATGGCTGTCCATACGATTCAAACATCAGTGGGCACAGAGCAGGCAGTGACATCCTGCAGGTAAAGTGTGACAGGAGAGGGACCATTGGTACTCAATCTTGAAGGGTGAGGATAGGGTTAGTGGGGTAGTGACATAATCTAGTGTCGTTTTGAGACTTAAGAGTGAAGGGGTGGGGTTTAGCCTGCCTATCAGGTTGCAGGTTGATGAGCTCATTTGTAGGCACTCAGGTGATAAGTAGCTCGTTGGAAGCGGGACACCTGCTCACTCCCTGTGAGACACTCCTGTTGAGAAGACACATGGAGACAGGCTGATGGCAGTCAGAACCTCAGAGCCGGAGGAGCCACACGGAGATCCCTGTCCCCACTGGATCCACGAGACTTTCCACCCACTGGCCTGTGATCTTCCTGCACTCGGCATCGTTGCCTGTGTTTCATGAGTCTGAAGAGGAATGTATAGATTGATATTGGACATATGGGCTAATATCAGATTGATGGACTTGATCTTGACTGGGCTGGGATGTGTTGCTCTTGTCCATAAAGCTCTTTCTTATACATGTATGAGTCTCTCTAGCCTACCAAAACGAACACAGTTTAGTGTGCAGTGTGTCCTAGAGTGCGTCAGCACTGACTCAGTAGCAGTGAGGGATTTGCTGTGTTGTATCACTTACTGGCCACTGAGTCGATGCTGACTCATAGTGACCCTAGAACACGGTAGAACTGTCCCTGTGGGTTTCCAAGACTGTCACTCTTCATGGGAGTAGAAATCCTCCTTTTTCTCCCAAGGAATGGCTACTGGTTCCAAACTGTTAACCTGTGGTTATGGGCCTAATGAGTAACCACTGCACCAGCAGGGTTCCACCCTGTAGTATAAGGTCATGGAATTTTGAAGGCTAAGAGAGGTACATACGATAGTTTCCCCCTAAATATCTTCCCAGAGCACCACTCCTCTCTAACCTCTTTAAAGTAAAATAAATAAACACGGTTACTGCAAAGAATGAGACGCAATAAAGTGTAGATGAATCACTGAATGTACTATTGATGATCTGACCTGTAAATCTTTACCTAATTCCCAATACTTTTTTTTTAGAAAGGGTTTTGATGAGTAAATCTTAAGAAAGGCTGTGTATTGTTATATAGCCTTGACTTGATATAAATCCTAAATGCTCTGAGAAACTGTATAGTGAAGATTTCAGTCTAACATGCCATAGGCTGTATTCGCCACCTACAACATCTATCGCACCCTGACGAATGAGTGTCTGCGCAGCAGGGTGGGAAGCTTCCAGCATTGCAATTGGATTTGGATTATAGAAAAGTTGCTCTATGATTATGTCATATATATATATTCTTTAATCTATCTGATATATAGATAAAGTGGTGTAAAAGTATGGATGAAAGAGACAAGTTCTTACATCAATACGAGAAAAAGAAGGCCGACCCTTAGGTAAAATACATTTAGGAGAGAAATTGCAGAGACTATGGTAACTGACTGGATGTGAAATGGTATCTTACAAAGAGGAGGAGGAGGGGCTATAGTGACCCCTGGCGGCCAACCTGAGTAACTCAGTGGGGAGAGAGACTGTTAGGTGAAAGAAACAGGATGGAGGAGCACTTTGGGAGGGGCAAAATCATGACTTTTAGTGCTGTTGTAATGAAAACCTCAGCGCCACAGGATCAATGACTGACCGACAAAAAACACACGACTGATAATGACAACATAGCCAATACAGATTACACGATTGCAGTGATTAAATGTGATACGTCTTTCTCTATAAAAGCAAAGATATCTTTCTGATCACACTCTGTAGGATACTTCATATATAAGATATAGAGCTAGAGATATAAATCAAAAGTTGAATTGGTTTCCATTAAGAAAAATTATGATTTAGAGCAAATAAAGGGCAATAGTTTCATTAAACCAACCATCACAAATGAAGATGGCTTTGTGCTAAATCTGCATTTCAATATATAATGATTTTCAAGCTGAGCCAAGCAGAGAATTAGTGGCCTTCAGATAATGTCTTCTGCTATTAAGCCTGACATCCTTCTAACTGACTGAACCACTTTGATTTTCATTCAGAGGTCTGACTACATTAAATTCTAAGAACAAAGTGGTGTTTTTTTATAGAATATATGCAATTGAAGACAAGGCCGTTTGGTTCTTGTGTTAAGTTGCTACAGGAAATGCTTTGCTTCTCCTCATTCAGGAAATGTTTTTTCCCCTCAAAAACACACATCACAAGATTCGCAAGATGGATATTTTCCAGGATTGGCACTTTATTAAATCCATAACTGATATCACTCATCGAAGCAGAAACAGAAGTTGGTGTTTAATATTCTAAATATATGGAAACAAAAATATTCCAAGGCATAAAACGTGATAGGTGTATATTCCAGGTAAGTCCCATGGCTCTTATGAATGTGCCAGCTCATGACACCAGGAAGCCATTTAATCTTTGCAACACCACGAAGTTGGTGCTGTTAGCAGTCAGTCCCACTTCAGAGATGGGGAGAGTGAGGTTAAGCTGTGTGCACAAGATCACACTGTTTTTGCCAAAGCTGGACACTGACCACAGGCAACTTTGCTGCTGAGCCTGATCTCTACAATTCTAGGCCCTATTTGTGATATTCGTTCCATAAGAACGTTTAAGCTAGCTTTCCAGATGTTCCCCATTAATTTTATTTATTATAAGAAGAGTTACCTATACAGCATGTAGATTTTGTATATTATGGGGAATAGATTTTCTCTTATCTCTTATTACTTTCCTAGTAAAAATGAGTAATTTATATAATCATGAAAGAGCAGTACTTACCTTGTGGGTGAATTCCAAAATGCCTTTGAAGTTTTCAACGTCTGATGTCAGGTTCTTATTTTAATTAATATGCCAACACATTAAAATAGTAGTTCATTAAATTAATACCTTCCTGTGTGATTGTTGACTTTCAGAACATGTCACAATTGATTTATAGCATTCTACGTAATTGATTTACAAGGATATTTAATCCTTGCAATATCTCTAGGATACTTTATATATAAGGAATCTGCGTCTCAAGAGAGTATTTTCCCTAATCTCAGCATCCTGAAAATTGTCTTCTCAAAAATAACAGATTGCTATTTGGGGGAATCATGTTGTGTTTTTTATCTTACTTTCTTAGTGATGATTATTGTAGTACAGTGCCTGACATCTTCAATTTTGTTTTAAAATTGTGCATGCAGTTACTATGATGGCTTTAGAGCAAATTGCAAAAACTAAAAATGACCCGTAATCCCACATGGATGCTCATAATTTCAGCCTTCATTTCCTCTGATTAAAACTGCTATAACCTGGTGTTCACTTTTTAGTTCATGTTGTTTTCATAATATTTTCATAATTTTCCAAAGGCACCTTTTATCTATTTTCATAATATTTTCATAATTTTCCAAAGGCACCTTTTATCTATTTAGTTGACACTATAACTTTGAGTCATAAGTTAACTTTAAAACATTAAAAGTCATTATGATGAAATTTGTACAGACTGGATTTTCCTTTCTTTGGGGCTCAAACCCTAAGATTAAGTTCCAAAATTGCTCAGGTGACAGATAATGCAGTTAAAAATCTGCTTTTAAAAAAAATTGACTTCCTATATCATAAGAAAGAAAAGTTTCATATGATAAATCTCATAAAGACTTTTGTGTCTACAGCAATCTCTGAAGCTATAAATCTTTCCAAAAACCAGTAGCCTCATTTTTCCCCAAAGGAGCACATAGTGGATTTGAACCTCTGATGGGCATTAGCAGCTCAATGCCTCGCCCACTACACCACCAGGGCTCATGAAGATGTCAGAGGTTCACAAAAAAAGGAGGAAATATCCACCTCAGATCTTCAAATACACAACCTCGCTTACCCATCCTAATTCTAACTCATCCTATTCCTTGCTCCCATCCCCAACAATTGATGCTGCTACCTTTGACTCGATTGTGAAGACTCTGAAGCACCAAAAGGAGAGAAAGCAAATGGAAGTTTCACAACAAAAGAGAAAAGAGTTGAGGAAGAAGCCCTGAGGGAGAAGAGGGTGGACCCCTTCAGGAGTTGGAGGGCAAAGTTCACGTGGATGGAAGAGGTTGGTCTCTACTGCCTGTCAATTGTTACACAAAAGGGAAGGATGCTTCCTTCTCACGGAGTAACCCAAAGGGTACCCTCCAGATCAATGTAGAAATGGTCTCCACATGAGAAGAAGTTATAGATGGGCCTCTGTGAGTTTGATATAGTTTCACTTATTTGACACACACACACACACACACACACACACACACACACACACACGGGTTTAAGGAGGGAGCGACCATCACACATCTTACAGGTGAGAAAACCAAGTCTAGGAAAGTTTAGAGAAATCGCTCAAAGTGAACCTAGAACAGAGTGTAGGTAAAAGTCCAGGCAGGCAGGCGTCAGAGCTGCACACGTATTAGTCAGATCATGGTGACTGTTCCTTTGTTCCACAAGGCTCTTCCCATTTTAACTTCTTCCCTCTCACACTGTAAAAGGATCTTATCTTCCAACCTTTATATCCCCAAGCAAAGTATTGTATCATAAGATATATTTTGAAATCGACTTAATGTTATTTTTCTTAAGTCTTAGAAGCATGCTGTTTGTGGAGGGGTATAGCACTTCTCCATACTAGGGAAACCATGTTTAAATCTTACTGCAAGGTGTTTTCAACAATATCTATATTTAATAATATCTTTATATGTATATTATATACTTAACTATAGATATGTACATTTCATGTGAATGAGAGCAAAGGGAGATTTTTTTTATAGCAGCGGTTCTTACATTTATTCAACAAAATCTTATTCAGGTACTACAGAGCCAAGGCACACAAAGAACAGGAAGTAGCTGCTGCCCCCAAGGAGAGGACATGAACTTGCCCAGATCTTCACTGTCTGTTAAGTGCAAGGACAGGGACACACACACACACACACACATACACACACACAGCCCAAGGAGCATGAGGAATGACTCTTGGAGTGCCAGCTGAGGGAATGAGGGTGAGATCTGGGAATGCTGGGAAGCCTACATCAAGTCCGAAAGGAAGAGGGTAAAGGTATGTCAGCCCCCAAAATAGCCTGGTCAAAGGTGGGGAAGTGAAAGTTTTGGATGTACCCAGGGGATTAGAATAAGACAAGGGTGAAGGGTTGGATCTAGCCAGGTTTGGCGTACCTTGGGTGCTCATTACAGAGTTTGGACTTTACCCTGTAGACAAGAGGGAGCCAGTAAGGAGTTTAAGCAGAAAAGCTATCGTATAATATTTGAGTTTGTGAAAGGTCAGTTTGGTGGGAAATAGAATTGAGTGGGAGGAGACTGGAGTAAGGCGCTAATTGGGAAGTGGCTGCTATAGCTCGGTTGAGGGATGGAAAAGAAGGACTTTAATGAAGGCAGAGGAGGTTAGTAGGCAAGAGGGTACAGTCTGGAGCAATATCTAGGAGTTAAACTGTACAGGTTTGGGAATTCATTGGATGTGTGGAGGACAACTTTTGGAGAATCAAAGGAAAGAGCTGTGTTTCAGGCAACCAGTGTTGTGTATAAGTCACATGTTTCCGTGGGTTCGTGTTACTGTGAGCCATTGTTCAAGTACCGAGTGTCAGAAAGTTTGGCTTAGCACTAGGACAGGCACGTTGAAGCATTTTCTTCCTAAAAGAAAATCAGGCAAATATTACACCTGATTCCTTCCTACCTTCTTTTCATTTTTTTTAAATTAAATA
>NW_022103919.1:11039579-11041313 GCF_000313985.2 Echinops telfairi
TGTCTTGTGGTGGGGCCGGCCCTATAGTCCTCTCTGTGCATTGTCTGCTCTGAGCAGGAATATCGCCCTCGGAGTTTGGTGGGCCAGCCTGTGTTCCCCTCCCTCTCCATCCCTCTTTGTTTCTCCTGTGTGCTCTGATCAGACATGTCACTCTCCTCAAGCTCTACCTTCAGGGCTGTCCTCTGAACTGCATTTTTCTCGGGGGGGTGGGAGGTGTCCACATAGTTGGGATTGGGGCCGGCCCTGCCAGCCAAGAAATATTTTTTATAAGTATAAAATACCCACCCACTTCTCTTAAATCCAGTGTTAGATCCTTAATAGTTTAATATGAATTAAGAGAAAAGATAAATTAGAACTTTTATGAGGCAAAGAAAAAGGTAAATATGAATAAATCTACTCATATGTTACTTATAAAAATGTTATATATTTTTTAAATGTCAAAATTATTATTTTGATATTTTAAATTTCTTTGTGAATCAGAATGCATAGATGGTCTATCATAACCCTATTCCAAACCCAACCCACTGCTATGGAGGGCATTCTAACTCATAGCAACCCTGCAAAGGATTCTCAGACTATAAATCTTTGGATGAGCAGATAATCTCATTTTTCTCTCATAGAGAAGTTGGTGGGTTTGAACTGCCAACCTTGCAGTTAGCATCCTAACACTTAACCTTCGGCAACACCAGACCTCTTTGTCATATATGGATTATCTTTCTGACATTAATTTAACTTCCTGATGCAGTTTATTAAGCTCTTTCTCCCACATTCTGTACAAGAGGAGAGAAAGACATTTAGGTAAGAGGTAAGACTATAAACTACTAAGCCTGTCTTGTAAAAAGCTCTTCAAAGATGTCAGCATTTTGGGATGTGTAGAAGGGTGTGTGTATGTGTAATATCCTTGTGCATATATGAGGGGTACCCCCAAAATACCAGAATTGTGCTGGGCAGAGTGGAGCTTTCGTAGTATGCAATTTTCCCCCCTAGGCGAGCATCAAGCAACTCACCCTGGGTTAGTGCTCCAGTGGCGTCACCTGGGAAGGTTCTCTTAGATCACAGTGCATTTTTTTGTAAAAGCCTTTTTGTTCAAACCTTGTTTTTTTTGTGTGATGGCCGATTTAAGAGAATAGCATGTGGCTGTGAAATTTTGTCTTCTGCTAGGGAAAAATGCCGCAGAAACTGTTCTCATGTTGAACACAGCTTACAAGGATGTCACTATGAGACAAACCTCAAGTATACAAGTGGTTTTCTCATTTCAAAAACGGGGAAATGCTACTTAATGACAAACCTCATTCTGGACATCTGTCAACTTCCCGAACAGACAAAAAGGTGGACTCATAGTGCAGTTGGAGTTCATTCCACCAGGTCTGATTGTTCATCAAGCTTTCCATTTAGAAGTTCTGAAAATATTGCTTAACAGTGTGCAGCAAAGCAAGGCCTGGTTTTTGCCACCGCGACAATACACCTGCTCACGCAGCAACCTCAGCATGCCAGTGTTTGGCCAAAAAACAGCATGCCTCTCTGGCCCTACACACATACTCACCTGACCTCTCTGAGAGGACATAGAAGAGGTAAAGAAAAAAATGAGGGAGGTGCTATCCAAACATGAGTTTGAAAAATGTTTCCAAGCATGGAACTGCAGATTTGAGAAATGCATTAAGTGTAATGGAGAGTACTTTGAAGGTGATACAGTTGTTTTGTAAAAAATTTAAATACATAGCTGTGAAAAAATTC
>NW_022103919.1:11042220-11044047 GCF_000313985.2 Echinops telfairi
AGGCGTGCCAGGTGAATGAGTGAAGGCATAGATACGTAAATGGGTAGTCCCCACAAGCTATTCTGCAGTGGCTTTTTCCTATCATTCTCCCAGGGATTGGGAAGTCACAGAGATTTTCACTCAGTTTCTTTCTGCCCATCATCTCCGACACCCCTTCTCCAGGCCAAGGAGTCCTCCGCCAGCTTCTCACTGGAAAGGCCAAGCATCGCTCTTTTAGTGTTACCTTGATTACATTTATTTTCTAAAACTGACTAGAGAGACAAGTTTGTAAGTCCATTAGCCACCCTTTTTCGATGCTACATAATTTAAACAGACATGCAAATAACAACACCAGTGCATCATTTTTGCTGTTCCCAGAGGCTACTCAGTAGTGAGGACGATTCCCACACTACTCAAATGAACCAGTGACCTCCCTGATTATTGTTACCGAAGCTTCTAGGGTGTGTGAAAAAGGGCAGGGATTCTTTTTTTCCTCTCCGTGTATTTTCAGTCCCTTAGGAGCCATCACCCTGAAGTTGCTTTTTCCCTAAACACTGTCACAGGGTGATGATGAGAAAATGACACAGGAGCGTACCGGCTGCAACACATAAAACAGATTCGGCACTAACCATTTGCACTCTCCATCGCACATAACCATCGGCACTAACCATTGGAGTGGGCTGGTTCAAACAGGAAACACTTGTTGAGCTCATGCACATCAGGGACTCTGCTTGAGTTATGTAACCCAGCATTATATTGAGTAGGCTCTTTCTCTTGGCAAATCCATGCGAGCTTATGGTTGTAAGGGAGGCATGGATATCCCAGCATGGGATTGTGGTGGAGCACAGGGGGGGAAATAGTAGGAAGTAGGAGCTGGCTCTGGCTCAGGGGACCAGAGATGACTCCTCAGCTGAATGGACAATTGACGAGAAATACAAATGATCAAGACAAGTAAGGTTAAAGGATATTTCAAGCAGAGCAAATCACACGTACAAAAGGTCGAGACAGGTAAGGACACGCTTTACTTACTGGTGATTCACAGGTGGACATAAGCAGAAAAGTGAACTGATACATGGGTTTTTAATTCTACAGACTTATATTCCCATTACAGGAAATATATTGAGTAATAAAGACACACACAAATGACAGTAGATTTATATTTGAATAACTGCTACATTAAATATAAAACTTGACAACACATACATTATTTCTGATCTCAAGTCTTCAAAAAAAAAAAAGCATTGAAGGAATAATGGCACATCAAGCCATTAGACCCAGAGAGAAGGTGAATTTTGCATAAACGATCGAGAACAAAGAGTAGGGACATTTTTCTCTGCTACATTCTATTACCAGTGAAATGCTCTGAAGGCCCTGGTTTTTAGAAAAAAACTAAACACATCTTCTTCCAAGTCACTGATCCGTGGCCAAAATCTCAACACTTGCACAGAGCCGAATGATCTCATTTAAAGGAATGTCTACATTTTCTCTGGTGGTTGGAGCCATGTTATAAAAAAACCTGTCCAGGAAGCTGGGAGAAAGATGCATGAACGTTAAAAAAGAGAGAGAGAGAGAAAGAAAGCACTAGTCTTCATTAGGACAGAAAGGACCAGGTAACTCAAGAGTGGATGATACACACACACACACACACACACACACACAAAGTGAATGAAGCTCTTTCTAGAAAATAATATTAAGCATGCCCAAGCATATAATAAATAGTTGTGCCTGGAATCAGAACATCTAAAGTAAGTGCTCATTAAATATCTGTTGAAAGAATAACTTTCCGCTTGGTGGAAATTTGACTTTACTTATTTCTCCAAGCTAGATTGGAGATTGACTCACTGAATT
>NW_022103919.1:11044566-11045652 GCF_000313985.2 Echinops telfairi
ATAGATAGATAGGTTGATAGGTAGGTAGATAGATGACATATAGATAGATAGGTTGATAGGTAGGTAGATAGATGACATATAGATAGATAGGTTGATAGGTAGGTAGATAGATGATATATAGATAGATAGGTTGATAGGTAGGTAGATAGATGATATATAGATAGATAGGTAGGTAGGTAGATTGATGTTATATAGATAGATAGATAGGTTGATAGCTAGGTAGATACATGATATATATAAATAGATAGGTTGATAGGTAGGTAGATAGATGATATATAGATAGATAGATAGGTTGGTAGGTAGGTAGATAGATGATATATAGATAGGTTGATAGGTAGGTAGGTACATGATATAGATAGATAGATAGATAGATAGATAGATAGATAGATAGATAGGTTGATAGGTAGGTAGACAGATAGATAGACGGTGATAAGCACAGTCATTTGGGAAGATCCTGGGCAGAGGATGAGGATATCTACATGTATGTTGTGGAAAAGAGGAAAAAATTCGAGTCGAAGTAGATGAAGCGAAAAGCCAACAGACAGGCAGGTAAGTGTTCATTGCCAGGTGGAAGACTGCTCAAAGAACCTGCAAAGAGAGAACCTTCTGGGCCTCTTCAGATGATCTGCAAGATGAGCACTACGCTGTCCAAACTGCTCTAGGAAGCGGGACAATTTTCTTGATCTTCAACCCTTTTCTTCATTAAATAAGATATACAATTTTACAAGTTTCCATAGAGACATGATTTAAGACTTCAGACGCACAGAAAGGGCATTGGATACACATTTCTATACCCCAAAGTGAGAGTAAGCACTCCACACACCGAGAGCCTGGCTGCCTCTGCTTTGCATGGTGTGTATTTGTCCACGGGGAATGAGGGTGAGGTGTCTTGGCTCCACGCTGGAGAGCCCTTGTAGTCCCTCTGGTATGGGTCTTGCCATCTGTACAAAGTCATGGCTGCGCAAAGTGCTTGTTTAGTTACAGCTCTCAATAATGAAGCAGCATCACCCCCATAGGGCCTGAATTTTCAATCATGATGTCTTCGGAAGTATGTTGGTATGTGTATTCCCTTACAGATATAAACCA
>NW_022103919.1:11047680-11048925 GCF_000313985.2 Echinops telfairi
AGCACCAGCTCATCAGACCTCTGGCTAAAGAAGTTGTAGATTGCCCTACATGAGAAGAGAGGTGCCTATACATGTCAGAGGTTGTCTACGAGAGCAGAAGAGTGTCTGGTGGGGAGGGAGGTGGGTAGTCATGAACTTGCTCGGTAGAGCTGGTAGGGGGTGGTAAGGCCAGCTTCGTTCCGGTGATGCGGAAACTGACAGTCACACTTCCTGGCAGTTCTCAGTGGGAGGCACCATGCTCATCCTAGCGGCCTATGCACCACATTTCAAACACAGGGAGCCAAATAATCTTTTGTCGATGAGCACTAGTATAAACTGTCTCCCCCAATTAAAAGGAACTAAACAAATGGAATGAGCAAGCGTGTTAAGGGAGGAACGAAATGATAGGGTCTCAATCTCGAGGAGCCCTGGGCATAGCGGGTTACATGTTGGGCTGCTCAGCACAAGGACAGCCATGGGACACCACCAGCCACTCCGTACAAGGAAGATGGGGCTCAGAAACCCACAGAGGTGGTTCTACCCTGCCTCGGGAGGTCCTCTGGAGTCCCAGTGGGCTCGTTGGCAGTACACTTGCATGTGAAGAGGCCAATCACTAAGGCTAGTCCTTGTCCTATGAAGAACGAGTTGAGCTCCACTTGTTTCATTGTTTTCTTGCCAGCTGTGCAGTCTGAGAAATCCTCCGGAACATTTCTACTCTGTCCTACAGGGTGATGAGAAGTTGTAAAGGCCTCCACAGATGTTGGTTTGCTTGGATTCAGGGCATAAGTAACTGCTAGATTGGACGCTATGTCTGATGGAGAGAAACAGTCATTGCATAGGAGTCACCCTGAGATAAAGGGTAAGAGATGACTGAAAACAGCACTCCGGGACTTCCTTGGCAGGGGGTCGATTAGTGGAGATAAACACATGCATAGGTGAAATATTACATACCAATACGGCCAGTTGCCTGCAAGTTGACTTACTGGCACTGAATAACAGAATAAAACCCTGCCTGATCCGGCGCCATCGCACAACTGCTGGGATGCTTGAGCCCATTGTTGAAACTCTCATGCCACTCTATCTCATCAACAACAAAATTCAAACCTTGAAAAACATTAAGATATAAAAAGAGGCAGTGCACAAGGGACATAGTAATGGCCAATTGATATACTCATCAATAGTCAATCCTAATGGTAATCAAAGTTTGAAATGACAGTAAGAGATCACTCTGGATATGGCTGTAAATCAGGACACGTGTGCTTCAGG
>NW_022103919.1:11049516-11051813 GCF_000313985.2 Echinops telfairi
CAAGAGAATTGCACCTTAAAAGTGAGGTTTGAAAGACTTAGTCTCACATACTTCAGTCATGTTCTCTGGAGAGACCAGTCCCTAGAAAAGTCCCAATCATGCTTGGTCAAGTAGACGGGCAGCAAACAGAGAAAGATCTTCAGGAAGATGGTTGAGCCCGTGGAATGGGCTCAGCATTACAACCGTGAGAAAGGTGTCGACCTGGGCCGTGTTTTGTTCCGTTGAACACAGGGTTGATATGAGTCAGAATGAACTTGGTACCTAACAAGGAGAATAAACCGACTTCTTCTTCATGAGGGTGGCAAGAATAAGCTTCTCGCTTAGGAATTCTCCACAAAACGTAAACCATACAACGACTACTTCCACTCATTAGTTTCTTCTAGTCAAATTGCTGAAAGATCCCCTGTAATCCAAATGAAAAGAACCAGCTTAAGTTCCTTAACAGACGGCCCTTTACGATAAATATTTCCTTTGGCCAACGACTAAGCCCAAATTGCACACACACAAGGGGAGGGGGCAACCCCTTCCTGTGAAAGTATCCACAGCTGGCGAGGGCTCTCCTGAGGAAAGAAATTACTATGAAAAACCCCCAAAACTTACCACCAAACATGGACAGTTACACAATAGAGCTCAAAGGTGCGTTGACTTCCTGAGGTTCCCCAAAGCAATCCAGGATAGAGTTAAATATTTGTCCATCTGGTACTTTTGAAAAAGAACATATTTTAAACGAGAAATGGAATCTAGATGTAAAAGGAGCATGCTTTATCTTAGTGAAAAATAAATGTAAACTTTCCTTTTAAACAAGAAGGGTACCTAAGGCAAAGGGCTCAGAGTGTCAAGTCTTTAAGAAATTCGGATATAATGTGGAGTTTCTGGGTGGGCAAAATGATTGAATGCTTGGCTAGTAACCCAAGGGTTGAAGGTTCAAACCCACCCTGATGCTCCTCAGAAGAAAGGCCTGGTGATCTACTCCCAAAATATCAATCATTAGAAATTCTACGGAGCACAGGTCGACTC
The DNA here is from genome assembly GCF_000313985.2 of Echinops telfairi. Lineage (NCBI taxonomy): Eukaryota > Metazoa > Chordata > Mammalia > Afrosoricida > Tenrecidae > Echinops > Echinops telfairi. Next base: position 11,050,534 of record NW_022103919.1, read on the forward strand.
TAGCCCACCTGGAGTCTCCATGAGTCAGAAGCAGAATCAAACCTGGTTTCCCTGGTCTGACCTGGAAGGGAGTTTGCTCAACATTCTAGGAGAAAGAATGATGGGAACCGCTGCACATGCTGGCGCTCACCTGGAGGACCATCTCTAAGCCAAAAGAAGGTTTCGGCTGGGGAAACGTAGTGCGTGAGGGGAGAGATTTGAGAACTCAGGTTAATTCTTGCTTTCTCAAATGTGCTAAAGTCCCTCATGGATTAAAATGATCCTCCAGCTTCCTGAAAGAAGTTTTATGTAGGAATTAACTAATTTAACAGTTTTTGCTCTAAGAAACAGGTACAGCCTCTTCTGGATTCCAACCCCTGGCATTACCACAAAGGTCTTGTAGATCCTGAGTATTTCTGGTTGGATGTTCCTTTTGGCTAAGGATTTTGCACATGATCTTCTCATGTCCGCCACCTCACCCCACCCCACACATACATATGCACACCTTTGTATACATAAGTATGTAGATACATGCATAGGTTAATCCCTTTAATTTTTCAAAGCACAACTTAAATAGTACATCTTCAGAGGAGACTTCCTTGACTGCCATGTATAAAGTCATTCCTCGGAATAGTTTCTCCTTCAGAACCCGCTTTGCTCCTTCCACGGTAGCACCTAGATTTGTTAAGAATCATACTCACACACTGGTTCACGGTCTAGTTCATTTCCCTAGCTCGGTTGTAAGCTCCACCAAGGCGAGTCATGTCCGTTCTGCCTTCCACTGCTGTAGCACCAGAATTAGGCCACCGCGTGTGCATGGCACAAATACATGATATGTAAATGGATGCTGAATAGTCAATGACGACACGGTAAGAAGGTGCACACGGGTAGAAAAAAATCAGGTTCTCCAAGGTGAAGTCACGTGAAATGGTAACGCGGTTCAGACAAACTTTGGCTTGTCGAGGTTAGCCTGTCTTGTGGGTAGGGACAGTGAGATGACCTGGACTCAGGACTGAAAGGGCAGAGGAGAGACAGACTGACCTGTGACAGTCCAAGAAGTGGAAGAATGGTCGTCATAATGAGTACATCGAACTTTGAAACACCTAGTATGGCAGGGATAAGTTTGGGCTCCCTGACCTCCGTACATCTTCCACTTAGCATGCTGTAAGGAGCCTTGGTAGTTTAGTGGTTACATATTGGGCTGCTAACCCCAAGGTTACCAGTTCAAAACCACCAGCCACTGCACAGGAGAAAGAAGAGGCTTTCTACTCCTGTAAATAGTTAGTCTCCAAAAAACCCAC
>NW_022103919.1:11064845-11066583 GCF_000313985.2 Echinops telfairi
GCAAGGCTTTCTTTGCTAAGAACAAGCACCCACATCACCAGTCTCTGAACACAGTTCGCTCATTTTTGATGCTTTTTCTAGCCTAAATGCCCCTGCTGGAGTTTGTACCAAATTTTAAAATCAAGCCTCACCAAGAACTGCACTCTCATTGGCAATTACCCTGCAGGTGCAAATTAACCTCTTATGTCACCTAATCTCAAAACAGCGACACATCTATTTGACAGAAGCAGAAGATTTATAATGCCACAGTACAGAAAGATTCATATCAGCCCTTCAACTTCCCTCCAAACCTCATCTGGACCCTGAAAAAGCCAGGTGACTTTCAGAAACAAAGCAGTGATATACATCAGCTGAATACCTGGAAGCTCTGGGATCCAGGGTCTGTCCGTGAGGGGTTTGAACATAGTCCCCCCTAGATCCAGGGAGAGGATGCTGTTCCGTGCGCTCCTGGAATGGGCTGCAGTGCTCAAAGGTACTGCCAGGTCAACAATTGCAGTTTTAGAGATTTCCAATCAACTTGTTGATAAATCACGATGAACAGTTTAAGAAACCCTTATGAAACATAGTAATTCAAATTCAGTTAAGCCAAGAGAGAGCGCGTAATGTATTCAGATTTACAATCTGTTGGTTGACTGTTGGAGCCAGAACCTTGCTGCGATCTGGCCTTTATGGGAAAAGCACACGTTGCAGAATCTGTTCTCCATCGACAGGGATGATCGCTAAACAGAGAACCAGTGCACTCAGACTCTCATTCTGTAATGTATCACCAGTGAATCTGGCTTTGATGATCCTTTGAGTCTAATCGAGGGAAAGAGACATCAAATGAAAGCAATAGTTTAGGTCCAGGGAGTAGCAACAAGTTTATAAGGGAAACAGACAAAACAAAGCAGAAGTCAACATGGTAAATGGTATTATTCAATTCACCGAGAAACACCTCTAATGAGAGTCACTTCTCAAATGGTCTACCCATTGCTTGCTCCTCAAATTCCCCCAAGGACCATCCTAGCCTTGTTTGTTATATTCCTGCTGCCCTGGCTGGCATCCAATTTTCCAGACATGTCAATGTCTCTCTCCTTCCAGGGATGCATTCTCCCATGTTCTCATGGTCCTGATTTATCCCGTTCACTATTCCATCCAAACTTCAAACAGCGACACTTACAGGGGTGTCCCTGAGCCACCCAAGCCAAAGTAGTTGTTGGCCTAGTCCCCAATTTAAACATCTTTGTCCATGTATGTTTTTTTTAATCTTCCTATAAGTAGATACAAATTCCATGAGTCCAAGACCTTGCTTCCAGAGCTTAGAAACTTTTGTTTCTTTAGTTTGCTTAGCTTCTCAATAAACACATATTAATATATGGGTAAAGGTACAAGATCATTCTCAGCAACCCAATAATAAATACCGGTCAACAAATAGGAGAAAACTATATCAGGATACTCAGCCTCTTACTTTATCATGTAAATTGAGAACTATAATGTCTGAATGAAACCATGTCCTGATTTAGTGTCAAGATCAGATAGAACAGTATAGGGGTTCAGGGGAGAAAAAACTGCTTATCTTTCTTCCTGAGTCTCTGGGATCTCAGAATAAACCCCAACGTGTTTTGGGGGCTACTCATAGATCAGATGGTTACACACACAATCAATCATTATGAAGTTGGCTTGCAGATACACCTAGATATGGCTTTATTTTGAATCTGGAAAAATAAAATTAATCTAGGAACCCAAACCTATGTTTGTT
>NW_022103919.1:11067049-11088068 GCF_000313985.2 Echinops telfairi
CCCTAAGGGAACAGGATTCAACAGAGACGATGAAGAAAAAAATAGGCTGTCAACTTCAGAGGAATTACCTAAACCTAAACCCTGTGGATAACATCGAACCATTGTAATTTGCTGAAAACCTAAAGAATAGAAGCTGAAAAGTGTCAGACATAGTGCCAGATGATGAGCCCCTCAGTTCAGAAGGAGCTAAAAATACGACTGAAGAAGAGCTGCCTTCTCAAAGTAGAGTTGACCATAAAAACTCAGACGGACTAAAGCCTGGGGGAGTAAATGCTTCAGGAATTTAATTTATTAAGAAGAAACAGCTGCAGACATTAAATAATAATTGGAACTTGGAATGTACAAAGTATGAATTGAGCATAGTTGGAAGTCATTAAAAATAAAATTAAATGTATAAAGGTCTATATTCTGGGTGTTAGTACACTGAAATGGACTGATATAAGTCATTTTAAATCAGAAAATTCTATGGTTACTATACCAGGAGAGACACAATCAAGAGGCATGGTGTTACATTTATTGACAAAAACCTACCTTGAAGTACAATGTTGTCTATGGTAAGATAATATCTATCTTCATACAAGGAAATCCAAACAATACAGCTATACTCAAATATATGCACCAACCACTAAAGATACTTTGTGCATAAATTGAAGAATTCTACCAAAGTTTTCAGTCTAATTTTTATCAAGCATGCAGTCAAGACACATTGATAATTATTGGCAATTGGAATGTAAACGTTGAAAAGTAAGAATTAAGAACATTAGTTGGGAAATATGGTTTGGTGACAGAAATGAACCTGGAGATCACCTGACAGAATTTTGCAAGACCAACGATTTCTTCATCATAAATACACTTTATCAACAGCACAAAAGGCAACTTCTCCAGATGGAATACACAAAATCAAATTGACTACATCTGTGGAAAGAGATGATGGAGAAGTTCCATATCTGCAGCTAAAACCAGCCAACTATGGGATAGACCATCCATTGTTCATAAGTAAATTCAGTTTGAAACTTAAGAAAATAAAAACAAGTCCATGAAAACTAAAATCCCACTTTGAGTATATGACACCAAATTTCAAGAATATCTTCAGAACAGATTTCATGCAAGAAACTCTAATACCAGACCCGATGAACTGTGACCTAATGTTAAGAACGTCATACATGAAGAAAGCAAAGGGTCCTTACAAGACAGGAAATAAGGAAATGATCAAAGTGGATGTCAGGAGAGACTCTGAGCCTTGCCCTTTCTGGCAGAGTAGTTCAGGCAAATGGAAGAAATGATCAAATCAAAGAGCTGAGCAGACGATTTCAAACGACAGCTAGAGAAGACAATGTAAAGTACAATAAAAGGTGCAGAGAGCCAGAGTTAGAAAACAAAAGAGGAAGATCACACTCCACATAACTTAAGCAGAAAGAACTCCAGAAAAAATTCAGGTTGCCATCTTGAAAGATTGCCTAGGCAAAATATTGAATGATGCAAGAATCATAGAAAGCAGATAACATCTACAGAGTCACTGTACCATGAAGAACTAGTGGACATCCCACCACTTCAGGAGGCAGCATATGAGCACGAACCAATGGTGCTGAAAGAAGAAATTCAAGCTGAACTGAAACCCTTAGCCAAAAACAAGGTTTCAGGAATTGACGAAATACTATTTGAAATGCTTCAACAGGCTGATGAATTACTGGAAACATTCATTCGTCTATGCCAGGAAATTTGGAAGGCAGCTACCCGTGAAACTGATCGGAAGCGGTCCATATTTGTACCCATTCCAAAGAAAAGTGACCCAACAGAATACAAAAATTATACAACAGTATAATTGATAGCACAATCAAGTAAATTTTGCAGCAGTATAGTGACAGGGAGCTGCCAGAGCTTCAGGCCAGATTCAGAAGAGAACATAAAACAAGGGATATCATTGCTGACATCAGATGTATTTTGGCTGAGAGCACAAAATAGGAGAGAGATGTTTACAAGTAAACTTGACTTGTGCATGTGGATCACAACAAACGATGGATAGTCTTGAGAAGAATGGGAATTCCAGAATCATCCATTGTGCCTGGATCAAGAGACAGTTGTGCAAACAGAACAAGGAATTACTTCACGGTTTCAAATCAGGAAAAGTGTGGGTTGTATCCTCTTACCGTACTTATCCAATCTGTATAATAAGCAAATAATCAAAGAAGCTGGATCACATGAAGAAGAATGCAGTATCAGGATTAGAGGAAGGCTTATTAACAGCCCGGGGTGTGCAGATGACATAACTTTGCTTGCTGAAAGTGAGGATGTCTTGAAGCACTCACGGATGAAGATTAAGGATCACATCCTTCAGTATGGATTATCATTCAGTGCAAGGAAAACGAGAATCCCCACAACTGATTAATAGGTAGCATCGTAAAGAATCTGCATACAGACCAGAAGGAAGTTAAGGAAAGATGTGCATCACAGTTGATATTTTACCATGTTTACTTAATCTGTCTGTTGAGTAAATAATCTATGAGGTTGGACGGTCTGAAGAAGAATACAGCATTAAGGATTGGAGGAAGTCTTATTAACAATCAGATGGAGGAGTCACGTGGAGACTCATGCCATAACCCTGAGATGCTTCCACCACCACTGGAGTCACAAGACTTCTCACACACCAACCTGTGATCTTCCTACATTCAGCATCATTGTATGTGCTGCGTGAGCCTGAAAATGGCTTATAGCCTAGTATCAGGCATATGGGCTAATATCGGACATACAAACTTGATCTGGACTGGGCTGGGATGTTTTCTTGATATACAATAACCCTTAAATATAAAGCTCTCGCTTACACACATTTGAGTGTCTCTGGATTGGTTTATCTAGTCAACCCAGATTAATACACATACATACATATATTTGTATACATATACAAGGAAGCTTCAAAAAGCTTGTAGAAATCTGAAATTCAAAGATGAAGGAATTTGCCCATACATTTTTTTTCATTCTCCCGTGTATGTAGAAATAACACCCAATACAAAAAAAATAAGGATAAGGCTTATTGGAGGATGCCAAAAATTCTCCAGCAGAAAATATGCACATTTGGTTTTGAGTAATATGTAAGACTAATTTTACAAGGTATACACATATCTCTGAAATACAGAATAGCTAAATATTTATGGATTTGGAAAAAAAAGCTAGGCTGAGTTGATAGGAAATGAAGAGAATTCCTTGGATGCCAGAAGTAATAAGAAAGGATGTGTCCAGTGGGAGCAGCAGCTCTGATGGTAGCGCTTGCTCTGGGGTTGTCTGTCAACAGTGGCCTGAAGGATGGTTTCCCAAAAAATTCAAGAGCAGGGTATAGAAAAATCCTAGGTCTCAAGCAGATGGGAAACATATAGAAGGATTCCATAGGAAGATGGAATCCCCCATGGAATTGAACTGGAAAAATATAGTCTCCTGTAGAGAGAGAAATGATAGACATCTATGATTCTCTTGACTTTGACCCTAGGTAGTAACCCAAGAGTCTTCCCCTGGGAGTTCCTAAATCCCAATCCCCCTGGGTTTGTAGAAAGAGCACAATTTATACACACTGAGTTGTCCCCTACGTTTATATTGAACACTCATTTTAAAAAGGCAATGGATCACGAGGTGTCGAAGGGATCAGGTATCAGGCATCATCAGAACAAAAAATCATATCATAGTGAATGAGGGTGAGTGCCAAGTGTAGATCGAAAGTTCACCTGTAGACAACTGGACATCCCCTTACAGGAAGGTCTCGGGGAGGAGACAAGCCAGTCAGGGTGCAGTGAATTGGGTCTTTTATTGGGTCTATCCATTTCCTTGAGGAGCTTCCTCTTTGCCTCTCACCTTCTACTTTCCTAAGCATGATGCCCTTTCCCAGGAACCGGTCTCTACTGATGACACATCCGATCTTCGTGAGATGAAATCTTTCCATTCTTGCCTCTGAGAGACATGCTGGTGGCCCTTCCCTGAAGAAAGATCTGCTTGCTTTTCTGACAGTCCGTGGTGACTTTAATGTTCTTCACCAGCACAATAAATGAGATTCATCAATTCTTCAGTCTTCCTTATTCATTGTCCGACTTGCACACAAATATGAGGCGATTGAAAGTGTCCTGCTTTGGGAGAGGCACATCTTAGTGCCCAAGGGGATATCCTTGCCTTGCAATCCTCTCAAATGGTCTTACATAGCAGATGTGCCCAGGGCAACATCGATCATTTGATTTGTTGTCTGCTGCTTCTATGAGTGTTCATTGTGGACCCAAGCAAAATAAAACCCTTGACAATGTCAACCTTTACTCCATTTATCATGATGCTGTCAACTGATCCAGTTGGGAAGATTTGGGTTTTCTTATTATGAAGAAGTTTTAAGAAACTCAAAAATGTTATTGGTGAGAGAAAGTTCCAGAAGTTCCACTGGATAAGTATTTCCAGTCATAACAGGGCTATCCAATTCAGGAGAGCAGGGGCTATCCGAGTGTAATTTTGTTAAGCAACCTCATCTCATCCACTCTGCAGCCTTTACCATTTCCTTCCAGACAGCTCTTTGTTCTCAAAACCCAAATAATATAGAAAATGTACCCGAACTGAGTCCCCCAAGGATGCCCAAACTGTCATTCAACATGGTACAACTCAAAAAATACAGGCTCCTTGGGGGGGAAGAACTGGAGGGACTGAAATATCACTTTCAGAAGTGAAGGAATCTAGATAGGTCAAGAATATGTCAAGAAACGGCTTGATATTTTTGTTTAAAAATGGCTGCTATTATTTTGTAGCATACATTTTGACGTATCCTTGTCTAATGACCTATAAACAATCACAGTCATCATTCTAGGTGTTCATGAATAAGAATGATACTCCTTACCCCCACGGGCCGTTATCCTGTGGGGCTGTTGTTAGTAGATGCCACGGAGTCAGTTACAACCCATAGCGACCCGACACACAACAGAAGGACACACTGCCCAGTCCTGTACCACTCTCACAGCGGAGCCCCTTGTTGCAGCCCCATTGTCAATCCATCTCAGTGAACACTTTCCTCTGTTTGGGCTGCGCCTCTAATTTACCAAGCATGATGTCCTGTCCCAGGGACTGCTATCTCCAGACGATGTGTACAAAGTGTGCAAGTCCACTCTGGTTTACTTACAAAGTGCTTAAACCATCCAAAGTATACTCTGGTAGGAAAAGGAAAAAAAAAACTAAATAAATAATCAGATGGAAGTAAGCAATTGAAAGAAAAATTTTTAATGTGAAGTTGTGTGCACAAGGGAAGGTTACATTTATCGAGCACAATAGACCGATGTCTTCCTGAAAAGATAACGGTGGCGCTACCCTCAAATAAGAGAAGGAAGCGCCTGTGTAAAGATCTGAGAGGAAGGCGGTGTGGGCAGAGGTGCAGGTGGATGCAAGGAGTGCTTCAGAATGAGGTCTGTGTAATCAGCCAGGGAGGGCTGAGCATCGGCTTTCTGAGGGAGGGGGTTTAGGGAGGGAGGTGAGGACTTTTAAGACCACAGATGTTTAGATTTCATTCTAATGCCCTGGGGTCTTCTGCAAATTATCTGATACTTATCTTAGCCAGCACTTTGTGTGCCACTAATAAAGAGACTGGATGATCAAAAACCATTAGTTCTTTATTGTAAGGCTCCAAGAAAGAGATGGACGTAGTTTGAAATGGGCTGGTAGCACTAAGGGAAGAAAAACTAGCTGTATTTGAAATATGCTTGGGAGGATAGTTTAACAATAAGGAAAAAAGAAGGTACTCATGAACTCCTAAGTTTGTCCTGAAATATTGATGAAAGGGCAGAGCCATTTACTAGGATGCAGAACATTGCGGGAGGAGGAAATTCAGGTCTATGAGTATCAAAGCATGCGGGAACAAATGTAGAATAGATCTTTCAATCTCTTCAATATTCTTATGGCAGGGCTGCAGCGTTCTTGAGCAGTAGTAGTAATGGTAAACGTAGTAGCACTTATTGAGAACTTATTACCGATTCATCCCCTATTCTGCATACAAACCCTAACATAGAGTTATTAGGATACCCTTGATTTAATTGATAGAAAATAAAGCACTACAACTCTGAACTTGATCAAGATCACACATTGACTAACATGGAAGAAGCAAGAATTGGCTCCATATTCCTCAATCTACACTGATTTCACCATTTATGTAGACTATATGGAGTGTAATAGACTTTCCTACATAACAAATTTTTTTAATTGCTATTTTTGTTTATTTTTAAAAAATCATTTTATTTGGGGCTTGTACAACTCTTATCACAATCCACACATGCATCCATTGTGTCAAGCACATTTGTAAATTTGTTGCCATCATCATCCACAAAACATTTGCTTTCTACTTGAGCCCTTGATATCAGCTCCTCATTTCCCCCTCCCTTCCTGCTCCCCCCTCCCTCATGAACCCTTGATAATTTATACATTATTATTTTGTCATATTTGCACTGTCTGATGTCTCTCTTCACCCACTTTTCTGTTGTCCATCCCCAATATATTTTTTTAAAGCCCTGGTGCTGTAGTAGGTTGTGTGTTGGCCTGTTACCTTCGAGGTCAACGGTTCAAACCCAGCCACTCTTTGGAAGAAAGATGAGGCCATCACCTCCCATACAGATTTACAGCCTTGGAAACCCACAGGGGCAAGTCTACTCTGTCCTATAGGGTTGCTTTGAGAAGAAATCAACTCAATGGCAATGAGATTTTGCAGGGAGATTGGATATAATTAAAAGGTGAATGGCTTACCTAACAACTTAAAATAGAAATGATGATCAACAGTCTAGTGTCTTATTTTGGGGAACCATAGAATGAAAATATTTACATGTGTAATTTAGAGATACTGTAGAATTCTAGTCTAGATTCTGTAGCGTGAATCTGCTGTTTCCCCTCACCCCAACACCCTGCCCTGCAAAAAACGTTATTTTAGGATAACTCTAGGTAAGTAAATATAGCATAATTCTTTACTGCAAGCTAGGTTGGACTTTTAGTGTTTAATATTCAGTGTCTGCATTATAGGTTTCTAAAAGGAGCACAGACTCTATTGTCGTCGACGCTTGCTCATCAAGTCACGTTCTGTTTTGTTTGCTTGTTTTCTATGACATTGACAAGTCCTACTGACAGTAAAATATGACCTTCAAAATCATAGAGCAGGAAAAAGTCTCAGAAATAATCTGACCTCATCCGTTTTTTACCTAGATAATAAAATTAAAGACCTACATATTAAAGGCTGTTCAACAGCCGTATAGAATTAAGATAGCATTTTGCCACTTCTGAAAGGTCACAGCCACTGAAAACCCTGTGTGCAGTTCTGTGTTGAAAATACTGTACATGGGGTCACCATGTGAGGTAGTTAGTTTTAGTTTATTGTGCCAACCTGGCCGATAAACACGTGGGATTAGTTGAAGGACGGAGGGATAAATGGCTGGGTCACCTTTCTAGTTCTTGGGTCCCTTGCTTTGTGATGGTCGGACCAGGGTGCAGCTGCCTTAGCAGTTCCCTGCTTCAGCTGGCAAGGCTCACTTCCTGCAAGACACCCCCAAGGAGAAGCCGCATGGACCTACCCCGATGCAGCCCTGGGGGCTGGAGCAGCCGTGTGGAGACCCCTGCCAGTGCTGAGCTGCTTACACATTCACTGATTCGGCTTTTTTTTTCTGCAGTCAGCGTCATAGTGTGTGTTTTGTGAGATGGAGGAGGACTTTGTCGATTGGTGTTGGACATATGAGCACTGGGTTGGGATGTTTTCTTGATGTGCACTTAACCTTTATATAAAACTCTCTCTTACACATGAGTTTCTATGGATTTGTTTCTCTAAAGTACCCAGACTAAAACACCAGGCATCCAGACCAACTCAGTGGCAACTGCTTTGGTTTGGTTTGACTTTTCTTCCAGGACCACACTGCTTTACTTTGGACTCAGTTCTCTCAATATTTAGACTGTAGAGCTCACGTGGGTGGCCATCACCACTTGGCAGAGCCCAAGAGCAAACTTCAGGTAACAACCGAGGAAAGCCTTTCTAATGTCACCTCTACACTCACTCTCCCTTTCTCTGTAGCTCAAAATTGGCCTCCCTCAGAGTATGTGCACCACTGTACAAAAGTGCTTTCATATGTAGAATAAAGTCTGGGCATTTTTATGAAGTGCTTCCTTTGAAAGGAAAAGAAGACAAACAAACAAACAAACAAATCAATAATAAAACCAAACATGCATGTAAGGGCCAATTCAAATCATTGTCCACCTTGTCCTGCATTGCTAAGCAAAGAAGAAAGGACTCAGTATTATATTCTTCCTATTGTTACAAAAATAACACCACATAAATCTGTGTCCAGGGGTGGGGGGGAAGACCAAAGCTAAATGTGATGTCTCAAGACACTTGGAAGACATAAATTATTTGTGTCATTGAATGACTGTGGAAAAGCAGGCATGGTCATTTCTATTTCCTTTTAACAGGGAAAATGGGGTTTTCTTTCACTCTAGGCCATCACACTCCAGTGGGCACCCCAACCAATATAAACCACTGATCTGACATCGGTGGTGGGTAAAGGAAAGGCTGATAAAATAGGAGTCGAGTTTGAGTTGCCACTCAGTAGCTGAAATACTTTAAAAGCAAGCCATCGAACAGTATAACTTTTAGGACTGGTAGGGAGTTCAGACGCTGACTCTGGTGGAGTTTGATGGAGAATGTGTTACAGGAAGGGCAGAAATGGTGTCTTTAATTTAGCGTCACGAACGCTCCTCCTGTGGCAGGCACTGTGCTAAATATGTCTGCATGCTCACCTCTCTTTTAAAAAGAATGCTCTTATTATGTAGATAATAATATGAGGAAGCTTCAAAATGTTCATTGAAAATGGAGCTCAAGAAAATCATATCATCATGAATGATGGGGAGTGCGGGGTGGAGACCCAAGGCCATCTGTAGGCAACTGGACATCCCTTTGCAGAAGGGTAGTGGGGAGGAGACAAGTCACTCATGTGCAGTGTAGCTTTGATGAAACATACAACTTTCCTCTAGTTCCTAAATGCTTCCTCCTCCCCCCCACTATCATGTTCCCACTTCTAACTTATAAATCTGGCTAGACCAGAGGATGTACACTGGTACAGATAGAAACTGGAAACACAGGGAATCCAGAACAGATGAACCCCTCAGGACCAGTGGTGAGAGAGACAATACCAGGAGGGTAGAGGGAGGGTGGGGTGGAAAGGGGGAACAGATTATAAGGACATACATATAACCTCCTCCCTGCAGGATGGACAACAGTAAAGTGGGTGAAGGGAGACGTCGGACAGTGTAGATATGATAAAATAATAATAATTTATAAATTATCAAGGGTTCATAAGGAACCGGGGATGAGGAGGGAGCGGGGGGAATGAGGAGCTGATTCCCAGGGCCCAAGGGGAGAGCAAATGTTCTGAGAATGAAATGGCAGCAAATGTACAAATGTACTTGACACAATGGATGGACGGATTGATAGCAATCAGAGCTGTACGAGCCCCCAATAAAATGATTTCAATACATAAAGAAATAAGAAAATGGAGTTCAAGGATAGTGGCATATTTCCACAAACATTTTGAATCCCTCTCTTCCCTCCATATCCCAAGAAGTCCTGATCACAGAGCTCAGCCGTTTACCAAAAGATCAGCGGTTCAAACTCCTCAGGCCCTCCCTCGGAGGGAGAAAGCGGCGACGGTGGGCATCACCATGGAGACAGCATGGAGTCAGCTCGACTCTGCTCTCTGGGTCACTGTGAATCCGACTTGGCAACAGTCCAAACAAACAAACAAAACCCAAACACACGGGCCTCCTGTGGTTTCTGCCTCACAGAGACCCTATTGGACAAAGTAGAACTGCCTCTGTTTACAAAAAGCTCTTCTTCCAACGAGTGGCTGGGGGGCTCAAACTGCTGCAGCCCAACTCGTAACCCGCTATGGCACCAAGGCTCTGCTGTAGATGGTACAGGTCTCCTGAAAACTGATGTTTAAGGGCATTGTTTGCCAGCCCACGCTATGATTTTTTTTCTAGCCCCAGAGTTGGCAAATTTTGCAGCATTTTTAGATATATTTCCCCCTCACAGAGACGGGCAGCCCAAAGAAATATTTAAATAGGAAGACTTTTCTTTATGAAGTAGTTTTCTCTAAATAATTCAAATGGCTGTGCCCTAACTGTACCATAGTCATTTGAAAAAGGTACACCTTAGCTGAAAGAATAACGCAATTTTGCTTTCTCTAATAACCTTCAAGCCTGTCGCTGGGATAGGTGAGGTTGACCCTGCCCAGCCTCACAGATCTTACCATCAGATTGCAGACCACCACTTCCTTTCTCGTTTCACATCATTTCGCATGTGGTATTTGTTGCCTTTTGTCATGCACATTTGCAGGCGCGCGCGCACACACACACACACACACACACACACACACACACACACACACACACACACACGCACGCACGCGCACGCGCGATCATGCCCTGGAGTCAATTCTACCTCATGGTGACTCTGTGTTACAGACTAGATCTGTGCTCCATACTTTCTTCCCTTGATTCAATGGGTGAGTTTGAACTGCCCACCTTTTTTACTAGTAATTTTACATAATTTAACAGCCATGGAGACACCATGGAGTCATGCTCATCCAGGGCCCTCTTTCTCATTATCTGAAATAAATCCACTGCCATTGAGTGAGTTCAACATACAGTAACCCTGCATCATCCTTCCAAATCTGTAAACCTTTATGGAACCAGATAGCTTTATCTTTTCTCCCAAGGAGCAGCTGGTGAGTTTGAACTGCCAACCTTTGGGTTAGCAATATACCACTGACAGTATATTGCTAGAACCCCTTGCTTTTAATCATAGCAGCCAACAAAAGACCAATTTCACAAAATATGATATCATTGAAAGTAGAGTAGATAACCTGAAGGTGAACCTGAACTTCTCCTTCCTCAAAGTAGCACAAGTGGTATTCAACAGATGGAGAGTACTGCTTTTCAATGCCCACAGTTAAGCCACTGAGTGTTCGCCAAGGGAGCACCCAGCCTTGCCTTGCAGTTTGAGAAGTCTGGCACAGGTTCATGAGCAATCATGGAAAGATACTATGAAGGGGAACGACATCTTCTCATGTACATTCTACGAGTTCATTCTGGCAGCTTATTGGAGCCAGAAGGGCAGTGCTAAGACTCCAAGCAAAAGAAATTGTTTCAAAATCATTTCAGCATGTCAGGAATAAATGTTTGGGGGTATTAAACCACTACAAAGTTCTAGAAATAAAAGACATTTCTCTTTCTGTAATGTAACTACTATACTAGGAGAAAATGTTAAGAGAAGCCCACTCAGAATTCTACTTCCCAATACCAATGTTGACCTGCTAGCAGTGCTTAGCAGCCTTTACACACAGGGCACAGATAGAGAAGTATTACAGCTTACTCTTTTGGGAAAAATGAAAGAGAACACGTAGATATTTTCTCCCTCCCTTCATGAATACCATGGCTACCCACAGTTTCTAGTGTGAATTAGTCACTGCTTTTTCTGGGCCATACAAGGTTTTTGAGTCTGTGATTCAATTGTTTTCCGGGAATTTCTTTGAGGGAGGGTTTCCAGTGAGGTGGAGGAAAGCTAAATAGCCCAATACACACTAAGGATAAATGAAATTTCTGGTTTCCCCTCTAGTTGACTCAGTTCGTTTCATCTGGCTTGAGCCAGTCTCACGTGAGCAAACATATCAGAGGACAACTAAGTTCAGGAAGAAAAGAGCGAGAGGGTGAACAGGTCAGAGATTATTTTATTACGTTGCCGTGGATGGTTTGAATGCACCTCGGAAGAAAGGTCTGGCACTCTATTTCTAAAAAAACCAGGCACCCAAAACCATTGGAGCACAATTCGACTCTGACCCTCCTGGGCTGGCCAAGAGTCAATTCTGACTTAATGACTAGCGCGTGTACGCACATGTGCTTGATACGGTCTCGATTTTCATTGACCAAAAATTGTCTATTAATGTTTTTGGTACTGTTAGGTGTCTTTGAGTCCGTTCTGACACAGCGTGACCCTATGTAGAACAGTCCTGACCCATGCTCACCATCAGTTCGAAGCTTGAGTCCATATTGCAGCACTGTCAATCCATCTTGCTGGAGGTCTTCCTCTTTGGCTGACCCGCTGCCTTCTCAAGCATGATGTCCTTCTCCAGGGACACATCCCCCCAGAAAACTCTCATCACCTCCACATCAAAGGAGTTGTCTGAATTCTCCCATGATATAGTGGTTCAGTCTTCTGACAATCTACGGTGTATTTCATATGCTTAGCCAAAGCCATGATTCAAATGTAATCAATCTTCTTCAGTTTTCCAGTTTTTGCATGCACGTAAAGTGACGTCTTTGCTTTAGAAAACTTCAAAGAAGGACTTTTTCAACAGATTTGCCCAATGCCATGCAACCTTTAATTTTTGAGCTTCCCCATTAGTTTTTGAGGCCTGAACTTTTTATAGGAGCAGAAAGTCTCATCTTTCTTCCATGGTATTACTGGCAGGCTCAAACCATGGACTTTATGGTTAAGAGCCCAACAGATTACCTAGTAAGCCACTAGGGCCCCTTATAAGGTCTCTTAGTGCCTAAGAATTACATTTTGTGAAAATATAGAATGAGGGTATAATTATTCATAGAAGAAGATTTAGACACTCACCTACTTGCAACCTTGAACCCTTTTCCCTTGAGCCAGTTAGGAATGCCTGAAAAATACAATGAATCCCTGATTCCCAGGAGTCCTGATGGCTCAATAAGTTAAGCACCAGCAGCTCTGAGGGACAAGATGAGCAAAAATGTACAACCTCCGAAACTCGATGGGGCAGTACTCCTCTGTCCTAGAGGGTTACTGTGAGTCAGAATCAAGTCGGTGGCAGGAGGAGGTCGAATCCTCGGTCTACTAGGAAGTTCTGTTCTGTTGATTCTGTTGTAACTTGACTCTGATGTTAACCACAAGCTTCATAGTTTGTCGGAAAGTTTCATTTTGAGTCAGAAATTTTCTCACACTTCAGTGAAGAATCCTTAACCCGAAGTCAAGCCTTTAGATTTCAGAAGCTTAGTATCAGAAAAGTTCTGAAACACCTCCCATGCGAAATTGATTCGTAAGTGATCTAGTTCAAGGATTTTTAAAAAATCATTTTATTGGGGGCTTGTACAACTCATCACAATCCATCCATCCATCCATTGTGTCAAGCACATTTGTTGCCAGCATCATTCTCAAAACATTTGCTTTCTGCTTGAGCCCTTGGTATCAGCTCATTTTCCCCTCCCTCCCCACTCCCCCCTGATCACCCCAAAAGACAGATGGGATTTCTGAGCTTATGAGGATACCTGTTATTGACGGTTATCCTACTGAGGATGCTATTTATTACCAGTGGTCATGGAGATGATTCCGCAACTCACAATGACACTATGTGTGTCAGAGTATGATTATACCAAAGAGGTTTCAGGAGCTGTTTTTTCAGAAGATCTCACCAGACTTTTCTTCCAAGGCACCTCTGTGCAGACTCAAACCACCCATTTTCCGTTAGCAGCTGAATTTCAATTTTCATCAGTACCACCCAGGGACTCGTCAGAATGAGATCAGATTCTGGACACTCGATCCAGCCTGCGGTAGCACTGAGAAATTCCATTCACTGCAGTGAATCCATATCCAATAATCATTATGTACGAGATATCACCCTTACAAATGGAGACTCCATTTCATCCCTGGTTTTCCTTATATCTCCATCAAGTGAGCATGTCTTCTACACAAACAGCATTTTTCTAGAATAAAAGAAACACCAGGAGAGAGAAGGCCGACCTTTAGGAATTATCTCATGGCATGAGTACCAACATAGTGGCAGTTGACTGTGGACATCTGATCAGATGTAAGAAACCATGGCTGACTCATCTGGGTCTTCCGAGATGACCGTGCACACTCAGGAAACGTCGGGGGATGTGAAGATGCCATGAGCGAATTTTCACACTTAAGGAGAGCACACACATAAAAGGAGACATGGCTTTCCTTTTTAAAATTATTTTACAAGTGGGGAGACCGATACCTTATATGTTTATTATTGTTCCTCCCAACTCCTAAGAGTCACCAGATTTTGCCAAAGTATCAGGTTTGATTGTTGTTAAAATCATTTATGTAAGCCCGGTTCAAAATCACATAACAAGCCAACAAATCTGGAGTGCCAGGGCACATTTTTTGTGTTTTATGAAAACGTTTGTCTTCAAGGCCATCGCCCTCTTGGTTTTATGGGTCACTTTACTGTTGAAGATAACGCCCAATTCAAAAACTACCTGCTGCTCATCTAATGGAGGGAAAATTCTACAACGATGATTTGTGTACACACAACTCTGATGGCAGTAGAACGAGACCTAGGTTTTTGTTTTTTAATTTTAAAAATCATTTTATTGGGGGCTCGTACAACTCTTATCACAATCCAAACATCCATCCATTGTGGGAGACCTAGGTCTTCATTCCAGCCTAGCATCAAGTCCATTTTTGAAGTGAGGATAAATTGAGGATAAGAACTGTGCCCTTCCAGTGGTGAGAATGGCAATGCTGGGAGGGTGGAGGGAAGGAGGGTGAAATCAGTTAGAACTGATTTCAAGGATCTACATATAACCTCTTCCTTGGGGGACAGACAACACAAAAGGGAGACGTCGGACAATATAAGATATGACTAAATAATAATTTACAAATTATCAAGGGTTCATGAGGGAAGGGGAGCAGGGGGCGGGGGAATGAGAAGCTGATGCAAGGGGCTTACGTGGAGAGCAAATGTTTTGAGAATGATGAGGGTAACAAATGTACAAATGCGCTTCATATAATAGATGTATGTATGGATTGTGATAAGAGTTGTATGAGCCTCAAATAAAATGATTTTTTTTTAAAGAAAAGAACTGTGTCCTTAACAGGGACTAAGTAAGTTGTCATATACATTGGAGCAATTAGCATAGTACCTGGCAAATGTTAGAAGCCTGATAAAGATTAACTCCCCTTATGTTTCTGTAGAAATATAGTCTTCCTCATGGGGTTTTCCTCCATAGTTAGAAAATTAGATCAACTATTATTTCTACCAATTTTTTCATTGAATAAACCATATAAAAATTGCATTTGTTCTAATGTCTCTCTTCATTTTAAATCACGAGAGAAAATTGCTATATCTCTGGAAATAATAAAATGCAAAATGCCTAGCTAAAATCAAGCAAAACATGCACACATATTTAGCATCTAAGACAACCCCTGTACTATATAGGTTTTAAATGACTTTCTTTACTACTGTAGTTTTAAAAAAATCTACAGAGTTAAAAATAA
The DNA here is from genome assembly GCF_000313985.2 of Echinops telfairi. NCBI lineage: Eukaryota > Metazoa > Chordata > Mammalia > Afrosoricida > Tenrecidae > Echinops > Echinops telfairi. Next base: position 11,082,348 of record NW_022103919.1, read on the forward strand.
ACTGTAGCTCTTTAAAGCACAGTTAGAATTATGGTCACTGTACATCCGTTTAGTAAATCTGAGATTATAGATATATGCCAGTAAATACAAGCGCAAATGTAAAAGTAGCGCTATAATATCATGGAACTGTCATTAAACAAAAATGTCAACATATGAAGCTATGCTTCTTGCCATATCCTCCATCTAGTTCTACATACCTCTTTTTTTGAACTATGTTTGTGAGCTAATACAGATACTGTACCATGCCACAGTTCAGTCACATCAAGCAATATGGTGCAATTGCTACCACAATGGGTTTCAAAACATATTTCTCATTCTTGAACTTCTTGATACCATTTTGGGCCTGGTCTGGTTTTCAGGATTTTCTTTCTACTTCTGAAGGCAGTGTGTGAAGCTCTCGAAAGGCAACCCAAAGAATCAGGCATTCTTCCACCTCCACCGCAGCAGCTTGGGAGCTTAGGCATCCTCGCGGGACTCAAAGCGTATTCCCTGCGCATGCTCTCTGAGTATGGGTAACACAAATGACTGTAATGGGGAACATCAGCGCTACTGGGTGGGTGGGGTAGGGTTTCCCAGCACAGTTCTCATACACCCATCCTTGCTCCGCTCAAATATTGAACAGGTGCATTGTCACGACCGAATAAAATTCCTCAGTGCAACTGCCTTGGCTTTTCCCAGCAATGCAGCTTTTTACAGTTTGTTTAAACGTCCTCATAATGAGCCCCAATGATTGTCCTGTGTTACCCGAGAAACTATCATGTTTCAAAAACAAAACAAAAACTCACTGTCATTGAGTCAATGTCCACTCATAGAGACCTTATGGGACAGGGCAAAACTGTCCCTGTGAGCTTCCAAGACTGTAAGTCAGAGGAGCAGCTGGTGGGTTTGAACAGCTAATCTTGCAGATAACAGCCCAACATGCAATGATGTTTTATATGACTAACATCTAATGATTTAACACATTTAGACTAATGTGTTAGTCCGGGTACTTTAGAGAAACAAAGCCACAGAAAGTCATGTATAAGAGAGTTTTATATAAAGGTTAAGTGCACCTCACGAAAACATCCCAACCCAGTGCTGCCCAAGCCCACAAGTCCAACATTAACCCATAATTCCAACACCAATCTACAAAGCCCTCCTCCATCTCACTAAACACACACTATGACACTGACGGCAGGAGGAAAGTCGAATCAGTGAATGTGTAGGCATCTTAGCACTGGCAGGGGTCTCCACACGGCTGCTCTAGCACCCAGGCCTGCATCGGGGTAGGTCCATGTGGCTTCTCCTTGGGGATGTCTTGCAGCAAGTGAGCTTTGCAAGCTGAAGCAGGGAACTGCTGAGGCAGCTGCACCCTGGCCTGGCCATCACAAAGCAAGAGACCTGAGAACTTGAAAGGCAATGCTCACTGAGCCATTTATTCCTCTGCCCTTCAATTAACCCCACATGTGTTTATTGGCCAGGTTGGCACAATAGGCTCTTCTGTCAAGACTATCCTTTTAGAATTCAAACACAAAGGCCAGTGACAACTTCTGAGCTGACCACTGTGCCTCCATTTAAATGGCCAGCAGATGCCCTCAGCAGCCCCTGTTCTGATGGGACCTTAAAACAAGTGTCTTACTGTTCATTAAACTGTTTATTAACTGCATACACTTAAAACAAGTGTAATACTGTGTATCACAAGTGTATACTGAGAACACTTATGTGCAATCATCTGCCAATCTGAGAGACAAGCCTGAAGATACTTTTGGGGGATAAATATGCGGATGCATAAACTAGAAGCTTAGTAATGATTCTGTTTGGCATAATCTCTTATTAGTAACTATCTTGTGCAACCTTATGATTTAAAGATTTATGATCAAGCCCACAAGCAGACAGGCTCGCTGGATAAGTAAGGTTATATAAACAATATGAAAGTGCAAGAATCTGCAAAATATTTTATGGAAAAATGAGGACAAAATTAATACAGAAGATTTGCAACAAAGAAGTGTGTTTGAAGTAGTAATATTAAATAATTATCCAATTTTCTTGGATGAGATTTCCAATAATGAAGTATTCTGTGGAGAAAATATTGAATTCTAAAGAAAGAATTTTTTAAAAAGAAGGAGCAAGGAATACACTAAGTTACTGTAAACAAAATAACGAGTTGATATTCAACCATTTCAAGAGGTAGCATATGATAGTGCTGAAACAGCACTGAAGGCATTAGGGAAAAACCAGGCTCCAAGAAATCATGAGATACTAATTGAAATGTTTCTTGGTGAAGCTTTGGAAACTCTCATTCATCTCTGCCCCAAAATTTGGAAAGCAGCTACCTGGTCAACTCCCTGGAAGAGACCCATGTTTGCACCTTTTTGAAAGAAAGGTAAACCAAGAGAATGCCGAAATTATTGAGCAGTATAATTTATATCATGAAGGAATGATTTTGCTGAATAGCATTCAACAATGCTTGTAGCTGTACATTAATGGCTAGCTGCCAGAGATTCAATCTGAATTATGACGAGGATATGAGGCCAAGGATATCACTAGTGGTTTCGGATGAATCTTGACTGAAAGCTGAGACTACCCCCCAAAAAGGCATACTTGTGTTCTGTTGACCACACAAAGGCATTTGACTGCCTGGGTCATAACAAATGATGGAGAGCATCAAGAAGAAGAAGAATTCCCTGAGGCCTCGCTGTGGTCTTGTAGAACTTGTAAATGGACCAGGAGGCATCATTCAAACAGAACATGAAATAAAATCAAGGCAAGTGCATGCCAGGGTCGTACCCTTTTACCATACACATTCTATGTGTGCTGAACACATAATTTTTAAAAGTGGGCTATATGACCAAGCACATGGCATCAGGATCAGAGGAAGGTTTACTAACAACATTCAATCTGCAGATGACACACCCTTGCATGTTGAAGGCGAAGGGCACCTTCAAGTTAATGAAGATCAAGGACTTCAGTTTTCAGTTTGGATTACAACGCAATGTAAGGAAAACCACAATCCTCATAACTGGACCAAAGGCCAACATCATGATAAGTGATCAAAGAATTGAATTTGTTAAAGATTTTATTTTGCTTGGATTCACAATCAGAACTACTGGAAGCAGCAGTCAAAAAAATCAAACACGTATTGAACTAAGCAAAGCTACTGCACACCACCTCTTTACCGACTCAAGCCATGCTATTTTCAATGTCCTCATTTGCATGTGAAAGTTGGACGATGAATCAGGAAGATATAAGAAGAATTGATGCACTTCAATTATGATGATTGTGAAGAATACTGAAAGTACCATGGATTGCCAGGAGAACAAGCAACTCTTTCTTAACAGTAGTACAGCCAGAATGATCCTTCTGAAGACTGGGTGAATGAGATTTTGCCTTATTTAATTTGGGCATGTTATCAGAATAGACCAGGCCCCAGAAAAAGACATCCTGCTTGATAAAGTCGAAGGGCATCAAAAAAAAAGAAGGGAAAAGAGTCAAGGAGATGGGGTCGAAAATTGTGAGAATGGTGCAGGACCAGGCGTGGTCTCCTATTGTACATAAGGTCTCCATATAATAGTGACAGTGCCTAACAAGAACAAAAACAACAACGGTTTCCTTTAACTCTTGCTATCCCTTAATCCACACTCATTGACATTAAATTTCAACTGGTTCATTAAAAAAGACAGAATACAGCACAGAAAAAAAATGAGATCATATTCAACTTTTAAATCCCAAACAAGTCTGCAAGGTTCAATTAAGAGGAAACATCTGTGACCTTTCATTTGTAAAACAGGCTCTGTGGAGACTGGGTATATGTGGCCCAGTGAGTCAAAGCTGGAAGACTCAGAATAGCAATGCTCAACCTCAGCTCCCAAATACAGAACAAAGATACATTTTTTAACAACAAAATGGTTGCTTTTATTTTTAAAATCCTTTTACAAACAGTGCTGTAGTTTGAACAGCTTAGGGTATATAATGGGAAAGTCTGGGGTTAAAGACTATCTATTTAACTCAGAAGGCTGCAGTCATGAAAATGGGGCTCAAAAGACAATTCTATAAACTCCAGAAAGATTGGTCAGAAGGCTCACAGTGGAAGGGCTTGTGCTCTACTCCCATTTGGGCTGTGAGAGATAAGAAGGTGACACAGCGGAGATGAAGTTGCCATGTATAAAATTTCGGGGCCTTGACATCTGAGGTCATAGCAAACTTGGGAGATTGGCAGTGTATGCTGACTAGCATTTAGAGGTCAAGGAAACCTAGCTGCCTCCTTCAGCGTGGTCAGAGAAAGCCCAATGCTTTCTTGAGTATCCCAAACCAGTGTCACACAAGCTTCCTCCACTTCCCCAAGAGAAGAACAAGAACAGAGAGTGGGGGAAAGTGGGCGTGAACTCACTGTACTGTAAAAAGAGTAATGCAAATAAAGGAAAGAATGTGTTCCTTTGAAAACCTACGACAAACTTATCTTCCCCCGCCACCATCCAAATGGTAGTTCACGATGAAGTTTAATGGCAGGTAAAACATTAAACCTCTGCACAGCTGCATTCTCTGGTACCAATTTTAATAAGCTCCAGTGCTTTCTGGGAGGTAGTAGCTGTTCAGTGATTGAGCCTTCCCTGTGGGAGATCGAGATTCTGCAGCCTCCCCTGTGGGAGATCCAGATTCTGCAGCCTTCCCTGTGGGACATCCAGGTTCAATCTGCAACCAACACACTTCACGTTTAGGCCCCATGTGTCCATTAGTGGAGACTTACTTGTGCCAATGACGTTCAGCAGATTTCAGTGAAGCTCCCAGATTTAGACTGACTTGGAAGTAATACTTGGCAGTCTACTTACAAAACCCAGCCATTAAAAACCCCATAGATCACTAGGATTTGGTTTGAAGCTCATCCTGGGGTTATTTAGATGTCACCACCACCCACCACCACCACCACCACCACCACCATCACCATCACCACCACTACTAGTATCCCCACCACTGCCTGTGTTCTTCTAGATGCTAATTTGTGAACCTTGGGTAGGAAAGAGAAGCATAAATGTGAAATCTTAATCACTAAGAGAAATGACAAGAGTTCTGGGTAAGATAGAAGATATGGATGTCATTAGCATATCCTTGCACCAATCCTGTTCTCATCCATACCTTGCCTGGCACTTGGCTGTTTTAAAACTTCTAGCTCATCGGTAAGAAATTAGCTCTCTAAAGGAGAGGAGAACTCATGGCGAGCAATGGTAAAGTCACATAGGCAAAATAAAATCTAATAGCCTAGCTTATTTCACTAGTTTATTAAAATATCAAAGATACAGAAAGCAATACTCTGTTATCAAGACCTCAAGAGAAAGGGTAGAACATAAAGGGTTTTTTTTTATGTTACTTTACCTGTGGTTTTAACAGATATACTTAAGGAAAATAAAATAACATATTGTGCTTATTGTGTTGTAATAGTTATTGAAGATATGGTTCTGTGAATTACTAAAAAAAAATATTTTGAGTATTCCACACCAAACCAAAATCACTGCATAGAGTGGATTTCCTATTCATTGTTGCTATGGTGAGTGCCAGCAATTGGTTAGGGTTCGTATAGCAACTTTATGCACAACAGACCCCATAGCAACGTTATGCACAACAGATCCCATAGCAACCTTAAGCACAACAGACCCCATAGCAACCTTATGAACAGTAGACCCCATAGCAACCTTATGCACCAAAGAACCCATAGCAACCTTATACACAACAGACCCCATAGCAACCTTA
>NW_022103919.1:11088638-11090109 GCF_000313985.2 Echinops telfairi
CCCATAGCAACCTTATGCACAACAGACCCCATAGCAACCTTATGCACAACAGGCCCCATAGCAACGTTATGCACAACAGACCCCATAGCAACCTTATGAACAGCAGACCCCATAGCAACCTTATGCACCAAAGAACCCATAGCAACCTTATGCACAACAGACCCCATAGCAACCTTATACACAACGGACCCCATAGCAACTTTATGAACAACAGGCCCCATAGCAACCTTATACACAACAGAACCCATAGCAACCTTATGCACAACAGACCCCATAGCAACTTTATGAACAACAGGCCCCATAGCAACCTTATACACAACAGACCCCATAGCAACCTTATGCACAACAGACCTCATAGCAACCTTATGAACAGCAGACCCCATAGCAACCGTATGCACAACAGACCGCATAGCAACCTTATGCACAACAGAACCCATAGCAACCTTATGCACAACAGAACCCATAGCAACCTTATGCACAACAGACCCCATAGCAACCTTATGAACAGCAGACCCCACAGCAACCTTATACACAACAGACCCCATAGCAACCTTATGCACAACAGAACCCATAGCAACCTTATACACAATGGGGCTTATGTGTCAACATTGTTGAAGCCCTGCTGACAATTCATCTCCTTGAGGAAGCTTCCTCTTTCTCTGCCCCTCTACCAAATATACTGTCCTTCTCTGGACACTGGTCTTTTCTGATAATATGTCCAAAATATATAATATGAAGTCTTGCCATCCTTGCCTGTCAAGAGTACCCTAGCCGTATTTCTTCCAAGACATATTGGTTTGTCCTTTTAGCAGTCTATTGTACTTTCAGTATTCTTTTCCAGCACCACAACACAAATCTGTCCATTCTTCTTTGGTCTTCCTCATTCAATGTCCGACTTTCACATGCTTATGAAGCAACTGAAAACACCATGGCTTGAGTCAGGTGCACCTTAGTCCTCAAAGTAACAAAGTAGCATTTCAGTACCCTCAAGAGGTCCTGTGCAGTAAGTACCCTTAACCTATTCCCAGTGATCCTATATATGGTTTCTGAGAATGCAAATCTTTACAGAAGCAGAAAGCCTCATCTTCTTGGAGTCAGAGGGGTTGGTGGGTTTGAACCACAGAACTTGCAATTAGCAGTCCAAGACCTCATCCACAGTGCCACCAGGAATCCTTGAACTACACAAAAACACGTATAAACATACACTTCTACATGCTGAGGCAAGCATTGGGGACTAGTATAGAAACTGCCTAGCTTAAAAAAAAAAAAGCTCCATGCATACTTTATAGAACAAATCAAATTCAATATTGGTCAAATAAATGATCTCTATGAAATTAGCTACACAGGTAGCAGAAGGACATGGGGCCTCCACTCAAGTACTCCCTCAATGCAAGGATACTTTCTTCTATTAAATTGGCATTCTATGATGCTCACCTTCCCGACACAACCGCTGAAGACAAAGTGGGTGAAT
>NW_022103919.1:11091107-11094127 GCF_000313985.2 Echinops telfairi
TGTTTTGAGAATGATGTACAAATGCACTTTACACAATTGATGTGTGTATGGATTGTGATAACAGTTGTATGAGCCCCTAATAAAATGTTTTTAAAAAATTAGCTACACAGAGTTCCATAATAATATTATAAAGATACATAATTTATTAACCCTAACCAGTGCCTCTCAACTGGACTCCAGTCCATGGTGACCCCAAGCATGCCACAGTAGAAGCACAGTGCACAGGGTTGCCAACCACTGACTTTTCAAAAGCAGATAATCTGCCCTTTCTTCCAAGGTGACTCTTGGTGGACTTGAACTCCAAACTTTTGTTAGCAGCCTGGTGCACCACCCACCATCATATTACAGTTTGTTACATTACCACAGCAGCAAACTGTAAAAGTGGCACTGTGGTTATTGTTAGTTTGAAAACACCAGCGGGTCCAAGGGAGAAAGAGGAGACTTTCTACTCCCCTAGAGATCACCGTCTCAAACCCACAGGGGCAGGTCTACCCGGTCCTGCTGTCACTGTGAGTTAGAACTGACTTCTGATTTGGGTTTGGGTTCTGTTTCCCACGGACTTAATTTCTCCCAAACGACTACTGTTTGAAAAGTTACTGCAGCCTGTAGTATGTGCCTACCTCATTGATGGCGGGTAGTTCGTTCCAAGATACCTTTTATTCCATGTGGGGAGAAGTCTGGTCTGTTCGGATTATTTAAGGTGTGAGTTAAGATTTAAGCTTAATCTCATGAGGCATTGGCACATGGTAATTACAAGGAAGGGTAACAAACCTTCAAGAAACGCAAGCCAGCTATTGTGCAAAAGTAATCCTTTAATTAAACCAAGTCCTGTTTTAAAATCAAACATAAAGACATTGCTCCCGGGAGTTCACATTTCAAATAATGCCTAAAAGACATGCCACAGCAGCCACGCCTGTAGGAGATACAAAACTGAAAATTTGGTTAGGAATTATGTCTGCAAAAGTGTGGACTGGATGGATCTCTTGTTTTGATAGTCTGCCCCCCAGTAGATGCAGATATATAAGTCTTAATGTTTTACCACCATCCTTGCCAGCACCACCCCTAGAGTAACTCTCGTCTGTGGAGCCCTGGTGGTGTAGAGGTGACGCGTTGGGCTGTGATCCATAGGGTCGGCAGGTTGAAACCACCTGCAGAAAGAATGGGCTTTCTACTCCTGTCACCAGTTCAGTCTCAGAAACCCATGGGGGAGAGGGTGTCACCATGCGTCTGTGTCAACATGAAGGCAATGAGTTGGGTTTGGTTGTGGTTTGGCGGTGTAGTGGGGACACATTGGGCTGGTAACCACAGGCAAGTGGTTAGAAACCACCAGGCGCTTCTCAGACGAAAGAAGAGGCTTTCCACTCCCCTAAAGAATTACAGTCTTGATATCTCACAGGGGCAGTTCTATCAGTCCTATGGAGCTGCTAGGGACCAGAAGAGACTGGATGACAGAGCGTTTGATGTAGTTGAGTTTACTGAGCACTTGCTAGGAAACACTGTGCTGGGAGTGCGGGGTGGGGAGACCAGCCATTCCTTGTTTCATTTGATCCTTAAAATACCCCTGGAAGACAGAGATTACCATGTTGCCGGTAAAGAAACCAGGCTTCAAGAAATCAAGTTATCTGTCCAAACATACATGCATACATCTAGTAATAAGCATACATTTGTGTCCTTGAAGTTCATGCTTTTCTCATCACATTAGCCAGAGATACTGCACACATTTCACACGGTGAGAAAAACCACTGTGTGTACGTGTTAGAGCGTTTCCTTACCATTGACGTGCGCTTGGAACAGTAGCAGGAGGAGATCAAGAACCAAGTTTTGGAAACTGCAAAGATTCACTGAGCTGCAGGCTGATCTTTAGCCATTTTCATAAAAATAACCTTTCCAGGAATAGCAAATCTCATAAAACAATGACTGAATTCATTAAGCCAGAGGATTACAATGCAGAAAACTGCCCACTTCTAATTTATTCTATGCCTGCTTATGCTGCTATTGTTATTTTTCTCCAATTTGGGGATTTGATCATATTCCAGGAAAACGTAGCCAAAAATACGGGCAAAGCTAGAGCTCTTTGAGGCTGACTGATGCTAAAATGTCAATTTTGATACGAAATGATTGCCTTGTTGATTACAAAGTAAATTGCCATGAACTTGAATGGGCTCTAAAGTTACTAAGAGTGCAACTTTCACACCTTGACTCAGTAGGATAGATTCACTGTGGATTTAAGGGTTATTGCAAATCCTATGGGTGCACTTCTATGCTGCCATGGGGATGAGGGGTGGGGGGAGTCACAATTATGCCCAGGACACCAAACATCAAACACCAACTCATCCTGGCAAGAAAACCAAGACAGCTAAGTAGGAGGTGCTAAGAACAGCAGCGGTGATGTTCCCCAGTTGTATATTGTCATCACCGAGGGCAGTGGTCCTCAAAGCATAGTCTCATGATCAGCAGCATCAACATCACCTCAGAACTTGTTACAAATGCAAAATCTCAGGGCCCCAGCCCGACCCACTGACTCATAGATGCCAGCAATCTAGTCAATATTCCCCCGAGGGCAGGGGTGTCAAGTACAACGAAAATGCCATTTGGTGCAACAGGCCAGATTCACGCAGGTCACATCCCATGTACAAATTTTGTTAAATTTAGATTTTGAAGTGAGGATTCAGGAATATGGACAGGATAATGAAAACACTATATAATTGCTTTTATTTAAACATTTATTTTATTTCATGTATTTATAAACCTAAAATGATTCTTTTTACCCCAAACTTGCCAGTACTTTCCTCTTACTAGTTTCCACTGACCTCTTATGTTGTGACCGGAAAACATAACAAAATAACTAATAAAAAACACAAGATGTCAGGGAGGAGACAAGCCAATCAGTGTGTGATGTAGCAATGATGAAAAATACAACTTTTCCTCTAGTTCCTAAATGCTTCCTCGCCCCCCTCCCCGCCCCACTATCATGATCCCAATTTTACCTTACAAATCTGGCTAGACCAGAGGATGTACAC
>NW_022103919.1:11095093-11097346 GCF_000313985.2 Echinops telfairi
TGAGAATCTAGACGCAATCTAAAATATACTTATGCCAGGCTCCATCCGCGGAGCATCAGATTTAATTAGCCTGGGTGGAGGCCAAGAACCCCTTCCATCTGAAACCCCCCCACACAATCATGACGTCTCAGCAAGAACGGAAGCCCACTCACCTGTTTCTTTTACCATCTGCTATGTGCAACCAATATTCCCTCCAGAAACAAAATAGCGCAAAACATGGCTGGCCGAGTTGAATACACTAATCCTTTCCTTTCTCAGTAATTGTGACCTTAAGAGAGTTCAATGACTTGTTCTCTACCACGCTGACAAATGGCAGCTCCCCGAACTAATTTAGTAATAATAAGGAAATCATAAACAGCTTCCAGGATGTGCCTCGCTGACTCAACTCTCTGAGAAAATAACATCCGATGAAGACGTAAGAAAAAGACAGCGAAATGTTTGCACTGACCATGCATACACACACGTTTGGGCCACACAGAGCAGAGGGCAACGTGTGGTCAATCCCTGCCCTTCCTACCAAGATGCTAGGAAATGTACAAGCAGGCAAAGAGCTCCCACTGATGCCTATGCCAAACTCCCGTGAAAATGTCCTTGTACACGTAAGGAAATCAAGGGCACCACAAGTTACCAATGCATAAAACCAAGACAAGTAGTGCCAACCCCAGGAAGAACTGTTTCATGATTTTATCCAGCATTTGTATTTCATTTGATTTTAAGAACCACTCTAACAAGAACATCTGCAGAACATCATGTCTCAGGTTCCACCCAGACTACTACTGGATCAGAGGCTTGGTGGGTGAGGCCCAGAGCAGGGCTGTAACTAGTCCCCTGGGTGCACCTGTGCATGCTAACGTTAAGAACTAATGTCTTTTTCCAGACTTAGTCTGGTGAAAGACCCCCAAGCAGGCGAAATCAGCAGCTGTGATCATACAGTTCACAAAAGACAGCCACACTTTCCACATGAAGAAGTCATGGAGAACAATGAACAGAGGTGTTTTCAGGCCGCAGATGTAACCACGGTTTCATTTACTCCTGAAATCCTTGTCTTTTGTATAACGGAGCCCAGCCATTATCCTAAACTGCCCTTCTCAAAACGCAAACTCACTGTCCCCGAGTTGATTCCAGCTCAGGGTAGAACCGCTCCTGTGGGCTTCGGATAGTGTAACTCTTTCCCGGAGTAGACAATTGAATGGCATTGTTTAGGGTCTCATTAAATCTCTTGGACCAATAGTCTCTGACCATGTTCTCAGCTCTAACACCTGAATCTTATTTTTAGACCAGTCCCTGGATGGTGAGGATAGTTAACTCTTCAACTACCTACTGGAAGGCTGGTTCACCCTGTCTTGAAAGAAAGACCCATTGATTTACTTCCCAAACATCAGCCACGACAAACCCTCTGGAGCACAAGGCTGCCCTGCACACGTGGGGTTCCCATGAGTTAAAATCAACTAAATGACTGCTACCTTGCTATTTTTGTTGTTGCCGTTTTTGAAACTAGGGATGTTTTACAAATGAATTCTCATCCTGTTTATTTTATAATAGTAGATGACTGATTATTTCTCAAAGAGTGCAACGAGGTCAGTTGATCACATACCTCTAAAAACGTACCTTAAAAACCAAACTCACTGCCACAGAGTTCCCGCCAACTCATAGCAACCCTGTAGGACAGGGTAGAACTGCCCCTGTGAGTTTCTCTTTATGGGAGTAGAAAGCCCCTTCTTCTTCCCATGCAGGGGCTGGTAGTTTCAAACTGCTGACCTTGCAGTTAGCACCCCAACTAGTGGTTACACTAAACCACCAGGGCTCCTATAAATTTATGTGAGACAAAGAAAACCAAAAAACAAACCCACTGTCATCAATTCTATTTAAATACATCGTGGCCCTGTGCTGGTGGATTTGAACCATTGACTTTGAAGTTAGGAGTTCAACACTTATCCTGCAGTGCCACCAGGGCTCCTTAGATCAGGGAATATGAATTACCACTTAGGAGTCAGATGTTGCATATGAGTAGAAAAATACCCACATATATTTTTTTGGTCCACGTTGAATTTCCAAGTATTTTGAATTAATTTTCAATTTTTAAAAATGGAGTGATTTCACCTGCAAATGTGAATCTTCAGCATTATCTGAAATAACAGAAAGCATGGCAGTAGTTGGATGTGTTCATCAACATGATCGCCATAAGAGTGGTTGAATACTTTATGGTGTAGATTTCAGATATCACATGTCCTCTTTAAAAATGAAAAAAAAAAA
>NW_022103919.1:11097954-11100415 GCF_000313985.2 Echinops telfairi
ATGCAGGAGGTTTACCCAATGTGAGACATCTTTCCATCTCTTGACTGCTGCTTCTATGAGCATTGATTATAGAGCCAAGTGAGACAAAATCCTTGGAAACTTAACCTTTTTCTCCATTTCGCATGCTGTTATACCTGAGCCTCTGTCGAAATTGGGCAAACAAAATCTAGCCTTAAATGGACATTTGTTTTAAGAAAAATAAAAGAAAATAGATTTATTTCTAGCAAAGTTATCACTCTCCTTATGTGTTCAGTAATTAAATAAGGAATCTGTGCTGAAAGGATATCATTGAAGATATTATTAAGGGAAAAAAAGAATATGACTACCTTCTTCCGTTTTAATTATCTGTAAGGACCCCTAGGCATGCATGTTTATAATTCCCACATTCACCTATTTTGTGAAATAACTGTCTTACACAATCAGTGTTTTATTATGTGCCTGGCTCTCAACATTGGTAGCATATTAGAACCACTGAAAATTTAAGAATACCAACACCCGGTTCCACCCCAAGAGATTCTCTTTTACTCTGTATCCTGACCTGGATATTAGGTGTTTTTAAGTGCTCTAACCAAAGCTAAATCCACTAGCATCCAGTTGATCCCATTCCATAGTGATCTATAGAACCAAGTAGAACAGGGTCGTAGGATTCATCGGCTGTAAATCTCTTTAATGGAAACCGCATCTTTCTCTCACAGACTGGCTGGTGGGTTTGAACAGCTGACCTTTCAGTAAGGTGAAGCTAATATCCAGCAAGGGTGGAGATCATGCTATTTTAGGGGAGTGGGAACTTTCACAGTGGTTTGAAGTTTTAGAGGGCTGGTGTTGTCTTGCTTCTTTGCGGCTCTAAGCCATGGTGTCCACACAGCCAAGCCTTCTCATCACCAAAACCCAAGTCATCATCCCAACTCCACTCAGGGAGTCGTAGTAGAAGCGTGCACCGTAGGGTTGGCAATGGCTGCTTTTTGGGGAAGGAAACTGCCAGGCCTTTCTTCGTGAGGTGCTTCTGGGTAGACCTACAGTCATCCTCCTGAATATGTGAACTACCTGCATCTCCTGAGACCTCCTTTACATCCCCATGAATTACCTTTTATTGTATTAGAATTACTTCTTTGTTTTTTGGAAATTTCTATAAACAATCAGGGTTCCTCCTGGCCACCTGATTGCAAGGGAAACATCTAAGATAAAAACAGTAGTTCGCCTGCATTCAACTTTCCTATCTTCCCATGTCATTGGAAAACTGCCACGGAAGAAAAGGATGCTTGATGTGCAACGTGTCCACCTGGCTTTACATGCACAGTTTCTCAAGCAGAAATGCAGAAGGGAAATAGCCTTGCTTTGTTACTTAGTAACTATCACCACCGGTTTATTTGATTGCTTAAAGTTTACTTTGTGGAAATAGAAACACATAGGCTACTGAACTCAGACAATAATCCTGCGCTCTGAATTCCAGAGTGCACAGAAATCTCCACTGATAAATTCTTCTGTAATAAGGCATAACCATCTTGACTCTCTCCTATGGGCTTCTTGCTACACAAGCAGCAAATGACTCCAATGGGCCACCAAGCCTTGCATTCATAACAGCAGCCCTTTTGCAGAGAAACCCGGCCTGAAATGAATGAGAAACCATGCTTCTGATTGTTTGTTTGTTTAATTTCCTTTCCTCAGTTTCATATTTCTGTAACTAACAAGCAGACATATTTAATATAGCAAGGTTCCTTTGTTTTGTTTATTCATTTTAGTCTTATTCTTTTGATACTAAAAATCAACTACTTTTGGAAAATAAGTCAACTCATAAATTCGTTTTTCTAGCAGGCTATCTCAAAACTTTCTGTACGTGTGTTTCTAATGTAGATGTAGTAGGAAGTATCTTATCAAGCATACGTCTGCATTGTTTTGATCTGCCATTGTTAGTGATTGCAACCTATTTTTCTGGCCTCACCATGAAACACACTTCTCATCGCTCTCCAGTTGTTCACTCTTCAGTGTGTGCCCTGTGTTTCACAGCATGGTGTATGCCAAGCAGTGGATGCATTGTGCCCGTTGAGCACATACACCTACTTTTTTTTTTTCATTTGATTTACTTCTTAAGCCTTCAATGCCAGAAGTGGGACTACTATGTAAAAAGGTATCAACTCTAGTGAATATTGGCAATCTTTCAAGTTAGTTTTTAAGCAGATAACCAAATGTAACAGACATGGCAACCTGAGCAGAAGTCTTTCTCTTCATTACATTTTATTTTCCATTTCTCTTCCTGTTTTCTCTCCTTTGTTCTGCCGTATATAATAGGTCTGTTGATTATTCTTTATATCCATATTTATCATTCAATTGTAGATCCTCTTTTATGATGTTTTTGCTCTGCTTTTTATCCACTTAATCTAAATCCTCTTCTTAACAAGTTACGTATTTACCTATTAAATACATTTAATATATTTAATATATAAATACATAGGTATATCACTTT
>NW_022103919.1:11102224-11114256 GCF_000313985.2 Echinops telfairi
TTACCTTCAAGCCTTTAAGACCCCAGACGCTATACTTTTTGATAGCCGGGCACCATCAGATAGCTGATGATTCTAATTCAGGATGTCTTCGTTTCCAGACCCGAGGGAGCCGTTCCATGCGATCATTTCCAGAATAGCAGATAGTGGTGGTCAGGCACCCTCTTGGTCTTCTGGTCTCCTGGTCTCCTGGTCTCACAGACTGAGGTTTGCACAATCCCTCTGGGTTCATTGCTTTCAGATGTGTTCAGCTTTAATCTCTTGTTTGTCCTCTGCACAAGGAGCCACCTTTCAAGACTTCCATCGTGACTCACCGAAGGAAGAGGTCTCTGTTAACAGTGTTATGTCCATTGACCCGGTGTCCCCGGTGGCTAAGATCCTGAAACCCTCTGTCCAGGACTCTTTCCAAAGTGTATACACCAAACTATTAGTGATCACTTATTGATATTTGCTTTATTTTACTCAGGAAAGGTTCAGAAGAAATACGTAGTCCCTTTGCAGTTGATGGTTAGGGAGTTCATACACATTCATCATAATTATAAATGACATTCTATTGTTATCATTTCTAAATTAATAGTACTGGTAAGGTTTTGTAAAAATTATTTACTTGAATTCAACTATGTTATTGAAGCATTTTAGTGTGAATACTATAACGTTCCCAGTTATTCAATACTGGCATTTTGAGAGGTATATTACATCTGTAAAATCACCCAAAATATTTAAAATACTATGCTTAAGATAAACATGCTTTACATTACATATTACATTTCTAAAAAGCAAAACCAGTGACATATATATGTATATATATGTATACTGTAATAGATATTTGCACACACTATATAGATAGAACTTTACATCAAAAAAAGTAGCTCATATATTTGTGGAACTGGTTAAGTCCAGTCTGGTTCAAGTCCATGGGTCAGATGTTAAACCAGAGGCTATTCTTTTTATTCTTATTATTTATCTATGTATCTATCTATTTATTTAGGTCTTTTTTAATAAACCATTTTATTGGGGGCTCTTACAACTCTTATAACAAACCATACATCAATTGTATCAAGCACATTTGGATATATGTTGCCATGATCATTTAAACAACATTTTCTTTCTACTTGAGCCCTTGGTATCAGCTCACTTTCCCCCCTCCCTTCCCCGCCCTCCTACCCTCATGAAACCTTGATAAATGATAAATGATAATTATTTTCATATCTTACACCGTCTACTATCTCCCTTCACCCACGTTTGTTGTTCATACCCCTCGGGGGAGGGTGTGTGGGTTATACGTCGATTATTGTCACTGGTTCCCCCTTTCTCCCCTCTTCTCCCCCCATCTTCCCCCTACCCTCATGATATCGCTACTCCCATAACTGTTCCTGAGGGGTTTATCTGTCCCAGATTCTGTGTGTCAAGAGTGCTTATCTGTACAGTGTACGTGTTCCAGTCTAGCCGGATTTGTAAGGTAGAACTAGGCAGCATTAAAGTACTAGAGGAATGGTGTGTGTTTTCTCAGTGCTATACTGCACCCTGACTGGCTCGTCCCTTCCTTGTGACCCTTTTTGTGGGGGATGTCTAGTTGTCTACAGATGGATGGGCTTCGTATCTCTACTCCGAACCCCCTCATTTGATTCAGTATGATTGTTTTGGGTCTTCTGATGCCTGTTACCTGATCCCATTGACACCTTGTGATCACACAGGCTGGTGTGCTTCTTCCATGGGGGTTTTGTTGCTTCCCTGCTAGATGGCCACTTGTTTAACTTCAAACCTTTAAGGCCCCCGGATGCTATATCCTTGTAACATGGAGGCTTTTCTTGACTCGAGTAGTTGCCGGGGCTAAACCAGGAAGCATGGAGACCACAGGCTGAAGGAGGCAGAGATGAATGAATCCCAGGTCAGCAAGACAGACTCGTGGCTGCAGAGGCCAAGACATCCAGGGTGGGCTGCTGATAGCTTCCAGGGTCAGCAGGGAATGTGGCGGGCTGCCACGTTCAAGTCCATTCAAGTGCATCTTGAAGTTGTTTTGTTTACATTGTGATAGATCACGTCATGAGGGAAATATCAGCAGACAACCTACACGAATCCGAGCCCAGTCCAAATTGACACAAAACCTCGCTCTCACTTTATGGTTACACATTCCTTTGGATTATACACTTTAATTATGTTTAGGACATTCTCTTAGGCTTATATTTTGAGTGGCTTTTGAGAGATCCTATTGATGTGTATCAAATACCTTTTCCCGTCTATTAAGATAAGGCTATCAGTTTCCTCTCGTTTAAAATTTTAGTCTCTTTTTTGAAGAATTTACTTATGTGGAGCTAGTAACCGGTGTTATTTAGGTAGGTTTAAGCTTTTAGGATATTGTTTAATCTAACTTTTCTATTATAAGACTTCTGTATCTCTAAAAGTGGTGGAAGTTATCTTTTAGGATTAGGCTTCCTGTATTTTCCCCTTGAAAATATTTTCCTTAGATTTTTTAACTCATATTTTCACAACGTGAAGTTGAAGGTTTATATAATCTCAGTGTTCTGCCCCTTCAGTCAGCGGATTTATGCTCATAAACATATGAAAGGTATAAGAAACATTTATTTATTTTAAAAAAGCCAACAATCACACAAACCACCAAGCTACTTGTTGACACACGTTGTCGCTGCCTAAGAAGAGAGGATCATTCGAGAGGGTCTCAGCTTGAAGCCGGGAGAGCAGAGCAGAAGATTAATAGGCTTGTTTATACTTATAATTTAAACACCATTTTCTGATTACTACATTTATTTGGCCTTATCAGCAATTCAGACAGAAGCTAGTTGTCAAAACTATTTAACCACCAGTCATCACTTCATTAAAATGCCTATCTTAAAGGCAGTATTTGGCATACTTAAAAGTCTAAAGCATTTTCTTTTTGTGGGGTCACTTGGAGGTTAGGTAGTGACTTGTTCTGGTTCAAACTTAAAATGACTTTACACTTCAGCAAGCAAACAAATGGTGGTGGTGGTGGTGGTCATGGTGTGTGTGTGTGTGTGTGTGTGTGTGTGTTAGAGGGGTGGGTGAGTACTGCGCACTCTTAACTGATGCTCAAAAGTGGACTGACTTGTGACGCTACAGCACAGACAGCCGGCGTAAATGTTCAGTGGAAAGAAATGAGAACTCGGAGGCATGGTGCTTCTGACGAAGGCAGAGTCCCCAGGGTTAGGCTGTAACAACACAAAGTCAAGTCTACTGCCTGTGCATCCTGAGTTGACCCTGAATGATGCTTTTTACCCGAGCCCTTTGCTTTCTTACCTGTCACCAGGCTCTGTGGAGGCAGCACTGCCTCATGGTGACTCCCCGTGTGGCGAAACAAAGCTGTGCTCCACATGTCTTTCCATAGCTGGTTTTATTTTTACGTATTAGATTACAGGTCAGCAGTTCCAAACACCAGAAGAGAGACAGAGCTTTCTACTCCTGTCAGGTGCTACAGTCTCTGAAACCCACACGGTTTCTCTTCTTCCCTGTCCTGTGGGGTCGCTATGAGATGTCAGCAAGCGGAGACTTTTCTTCTGAAGGAGAATATTGTCAACCTCCAACGTTTCTTTCAGAAGCCAAACAAGTTAACCCTTTGTGTCACCAGGACTACCATTGATGGATCTAGGCACATCATAACATAAGATGGATTGGATCTTCAACAGGCTGCCAGAAGTTTCCATTGGGTAGGATCTGATCAGTGTTTGAAGGGGCTGTTCTCTGCTCCAAATTATCTTAGACAATCCGCAGGACATGGTTTGGTGTAAGAGTAAAAATTAACCATCTTATCTTCTGAAACGTATTCTTCAATCTTCGGGTGTGCATGCAATCGTGCAGCTTCTCATTTCTCGGAAAGGTCTCACAATGAACAATGCCGTTTCCCTGTCCACTCCTTCCTTACTGCCATCAAGCTTAGGATGCCTAGACTTTCCAAGGTGTTACATAACCTTCCATTCTTAAGATGTATTCATGGGAAAATATTCATATCATGCATACATGGGTAATCTAAATCCAAAGATGCTCAAAGAAATAATATATACACATTTCTCTCTCTCTCTCTCTCTCAAGGATGCCAAGCAATAGTTTGTTGATATAAACCAGTTCCACTACCATTGAACTTATTTCAGCTCATAGTGACCAGAGAAGAGTAAAACCATAGGAAAGCTTTACTCTCATAGGAAAGAAAAAGTGCTCCTGAAGGTTTCTGAAATTGTAAATTGTTACAGAAGCAAACAGGCCATCTGTTTTCCTCAGAGTGGACCGCTGGGTTTGAACCAGCAACTATGAAGTCAGCAGCCTAATGTTTAACCCAGGCAGTACTGGAGACGCCTTATTAAAGGAAAATGGCCATTCCGCTGATAGATTATTTAAAAAGGCATAATTTTGGCTAGACTATGCGAAGGAACCCCAAAACAAAACAAAACAAAACAAACTCATAGCTATTGAGTCAAAGGCAACTCGTAGCAACCCTACAGGACAGGGAAGAATTCCCCTGTGGGTTTCTCTGACCGTAACTGTTGATGTAAGCAGAAAACCCCACTTTTGAGCCACGGAACCCAGCCACTGCTATCATCATACCTTGCCCCAAAAGATATATATTTGGCAAGATCCACAACAAATGGATTGTCCTGATGTTGGATCGTCAGCCACTCCCTCCGTCGAACAATTTTGGTGTAATTCTAAAGTAAAGTGCACAAGCGCAATGTGCTGCATCTAATAGGGACATCATAGAGAAACACAGTGTGGATATTGAATTTATCATTTTCGTTTTTAAAAATGACTGACTTCCTACAACCTTCATGTTGACATGGTAACTTACAACTGAGATACGCTCACATTCATTTTCATTTAAACACCATGAAAGCATCATGAATTGGTAAAAATGACAATTTTTAAAAAGTTCCCTTCGAATGTTTTAAAAAATTATAATCATTTCTCTAAAGGTGACTTGTGGGATTCAAATTTCAATGAGAATTTGTATTGTTAGCATTTGGCCCACAACCAAATTCTTACAGAACTTTATCGTAGAAAACTAATATTTAAAAAGAATGCGTCTTTCATAAAAGAAACTGGAAGTAACATACATGAAAGCAGACATTGCTATCTATGTATTGGTTTTAGATCACCCACGAAAATAAGATATAGCATTCCAATTCAGACCTTAGCTAACACACCAAGAGACCAAGCAACAAGCCAAGAGACAAGAGCAGTGTAACCAAGTCAGATGGTTCAGTCTCTGAAATGAAAAGGGGCAAGAACCAAGAGCAGGCATTCATTGTAGCCCATCCTGTATTACTATTTTGTGATGATTCCCTTTTTAAATGGGAAGTGTCCAACTTGAAGTAAAATAACCCCAATCCAAAATATTCCATCAGACAGAAATATGCCATTATTTAGAAACAGACAGCAGCATTTCATAAAGCATGACTTCATTAAACATGATATGTTACTTTAACCTCAGGCACTCTAAAGCAGAGGAATGGAAGGCTAAGAATTTTTAAGGCGGTATCTAGACAGTATCTCTGGTTATTATAATAAAAAATATACCTGATGGTGGAGGGTTGGAAGGGAAAATGATTAGGTTCCCCTAGGTGGAAAGAAGTATCTGTTTATAGTCAGTTCCCATCACTCTAATTTCATAGTCTCTAAGCAAGTAAGTTTCCATGTATAATTTGGCCACCAGAGTACATCAACTCCCCCAAAGGGAGTGTCTAACACAGGTCAACTGATCCACTCTTGTGCTAAACCTTGCTTTCATGGTAAATTTATCAATGGGACTTAATATGTAGAAGTCAGGCTCTTGTGACTTTGGCTAACATTAATCAATCTCTAAGGCTGTTGCACCTATGACTGACCAGACATGTTCTCAGGTTTTAAATGTTAGATCTTGAATAACAGTCTTGACCAAAATCTAAGTACGTACCAAAGAATGTCCAACTTGAAATATCTTGATATTTTTCCTTTATCACGGGGCAAAAGTTAGTGGTTAAATAAAAGTTTAAAAGCAGTTCTAAATATAATACTGAAAGTTCCCCATAAATTGAGTTTAGTCCTGAACATAACTTTCTACTAAAAGTGTTTTAAAAAATCATTCTAGAATTTCACTCAATAGAAATGATAATATTACTGTTTTCTTCCTTCAGTTCTTCTTCCTCATATAAGTATTTTGTAGGTTGGCCTCTCACTATCATGATCCCAATTCTACCTTGCAAATCCAGCTAGACCAGAGGATGTGCACTGGTACAGATAGGAAATGGAAACACAGGGAATTCAGGACAGATGACCCCTTCAGGACCAGTGGTGAGAGTGGCGATACCGGGAGGGAGGGTGGGGTAGAAAGGGGGAACCGATTACAAGGATCTACACATAACCTCCTCCCTGGGGGACAGGCAACAGAAAAGTGGGTGAAGGGAGACGTCGGACAGTGTAAGATATGACAAAATAATGATAATTTATAAATTATCAAGGGTTCATGAGGGAGGGGGGAGTGAGGAGGGGAGGGGAAAATAAGGAACTGATATCAAGGACATAAGTAGACTCAAGTAGAAAGCAAATGTTTTGAGAATGATGATGTCAACAAATGTTCAAATGTGCTTGACACAATGGATGGATGGATGGATTGTGATGAGTGGCATGAGCCCCCAATAGGATGATTTTTTTAAAGGAAAAATACAAAAATAAAACCTGTATTGTGACCAAAAAAAGAAAGAAACACACACACACAGAGGAAAATAAAATCTAGTATAGCCCTAACCATTCATGTCATACTCAATCTTGGATCAAGTGAGGTTTTTAAAAGTTTCACATAGAAGAGATCGTAGAGCAACTAACTTGTCTATACTATTGTTGGGTGCTGCTGACTTGATTCTAACTCATGCCATCTCTACTGGAGCAGCACACCAGGTCATTCCTCTGCAGGGAGCACGGACGGGTTTGAGCCTTGAGCTTCATGATTCAGGAGCAGAGTGCTTAGCAATTGTATCACCAAGCCTAACAAAACCCATTGCTTTCAAGATGCTCCAGACTCACAGTACCTATGAAACATCGTGAAACTGATCCTTCAGGTTTTCTGGACTGCCAAACTTTACTGAGGCAGACAGTACCATCCTTCTGCTAAGGAGTGGGAGTTGGGTTGGAACTACCAACGCCCTCTCTCAGCATTCACCTGCACTCCGAAGATTCGTTATTGCATCACTGGGGCTAGTGAAATGGTCACTGGTTTTGTTATGGCCTCTCCAGTTGATTCTCTGGACTCATAATGACCCTATCTGACAGAATAGAGCTGCCCCATGGGGTTCCAGGCTGTCACTTTGTGGGAGCAAATCACAGTCTTTTTTCTAGTTGAACTGCTAAGTGAGATAAAAACACCTTTTCATTTGCAGTTGCCTGATGCTTAATCATTGCTCCAACAGGGCTCCAGTCAGCGGTCATGCAACCTTTTTTTGTTTTGTTTTTGTTGATTCATTGTCTTGCAGGACACTACATAGCTCTCTAAGACTAAATTCAACATTAGAAAAATATGTTCTGTAAGAACACACTTATCTTGTAGAAAAGATATTAACACCCAGATAGAAGGAACTCCAGTTTACAAAGTGATGCCATTAAAGAACTAGAGGACTGTTGTGTGTTGCTATCCTGCACCCTGGCTGACTTGTTGCTTCCTTGTGACCCTTCTGTGAGGGGATGTCCAGATGTCTACATATGGGCTTTGGGTCTCCACTCTGAGCCCCCTTGTTTGCATAGCTATGATTGTTTATTTTGCATCTTCTGATACCTGATACACGAGCCCCTTGTCACCTTGTGATCACACAGGCTGAGGCTGGTGTGCTTCTTCCATGTGGGCTTTATTGCTTCCCTGCTAGATGGCCACTTGTTTAACTTCAAGCCTTTAAGAACCCAGATGCTACATCTTGTAATAGCCAGGCACCATCAGCTCATGTACCGACTTTGTCTTCAGCTACTGTGCTCCAGTTCTTTAATGCATCCCTCCCCCACTATCATGACCCTGGTTCTACCTTACAAATCTGGCCAGAGTGGAGCATGTACAGTGGCACAGATAAGAGCTCTCAACACATGAATCCAGGAGAGATAAATCCCTCAGGAACAGTAATGGGAGTAGCCATACCATGAGGGAGGGTAGGAGGGAGGTTAGGGAAGAAGGGGGACAAAAGGGGAACCGATCCCAAGGATCGACATATATTCCGCCGCCCCCCCCCACACACACACACCAGGGGGAAGAACAACAGAAAGATGGGTGAAGGGAAACAGTTGATGGTGTAAGATATGAAAATAATAATAATTTATCAATGGTTCGAGAGAGTGGGATGGTGGAGGAGGGAGAGAAACAAGGGAGCTGATACCAAGGGATTAAGCAGGAAGAAAATGTTTGTAAATGATAATGGCAGCGTATGTACCAATGTGCTGATAAAACTGATGTATGGATTGTTATAAGAGCTGTAAGAACCCCCAATAAAATATTTATTTTGTAAAAAGTAATGCCTTTGTGAATTTATATAATTGTAGGCATTGCTTACTGATGCGAATACCCAAATCTGGCACTAAATTTCTTGCTTTTTAATTAATAAATAATTTTATTGAAGGCTCTTCATGTATTATAATCATTCATACACCAATTATATCAAGCGAACTTGTACAGATGTTGCCATAACCCCCTTCTAGGAGGACAAATATCAGAATTGTAGGTGAAGGCATGTATCGGATGGTGTAAGATAGGTAAAAATAAAAAAAATAATAATAATGTATAATATATTAAGGGCTCATAAGGGTGGGGTAGTAGGGTGGGGCAGGGAAGAAATGAAGACGAGCTGATATTAAAGGGCTCAAGAAGAAAGAAAGTGTTTTGAAAGTTTATGTCGTTAAAAAGAATGCACTGATACATGAGAGGAGATTCCTAAATTCAAGATCGCCTGTTTGGTGTTTTAGACAGACGTCACTTTTTTATTGAATAAAGGTATTTTTAAGAAAGAAAAAAAAAAAGGAACACAGGAAATTAACTAATGAAGATGCCAGTCACATTTCACCTCAATAATTTTTACTTAATTTATTTACTAACTACATAGAAATACACACATCTCATACTTTGAAGGGGGTTGTTAACTGCATAAGAACCCTCTTTCCCCTAGCACTATTTTCATAATCATGCTATGTCAATTTTTTTCTTTTTAAAAAGCATCTTACCTCTATTTTTCTCTTTCTTTGTATTCCAAAGTCTATTTGTAGATCTTACTTTTATTCATTCATTTTTTCAAATCATTTTATTGGGAGCTCCTACAACTCTTATCACAATCCATCCATCCATCCATTGTGTCAGGCACATTTGTACATTTGTTGCCATCCTCATCCTCAAAACAGTTGCTTTCTCCTTGAGCCCTTGGTATCAGCTCCTCGTTTGCATGTGGCTGACTTCCATTTTTATTGTGAATCACGTGGAAACTTCACTTAAGGTGACATAAGCAGGACATCCACAACCAGAACCATACGAGGCAGAATGACAGAAAATGAATAAAATAATAAGAATTATCTATAATGTGGGAGGAAGGGTGAATGAGGCTTAAATTCACTTCCGGAAATATCACAGAACATTCCTTGTATGTGCGGGGGGGCTCCCTGTCCAAATTGTTTTACTTAATCTCCTCATGTGTTAAGTGCGGGGCACCGTAGTGTCATGGACATGTGATTTGCCATACACACTCACAGGTACATCACTTCATAATTTCATTTCTAAACTACATGCTTTATTTGATACCTTTTCTTGGTCTGTCCTGCCTGTGAAATTTCCATTGCACAACTCTTCTAATAGCTTTTGCCTGTTGTAGAGCTAGCCCGGTGCTTAAGTCTGGCCATTGCCTGCATTCCACCGGCTTCCATCTAGGCAGAAGGATCATAGAAGCAATTTAACTCACAACAATGGGAAGTCCCATCTAGTCAGAAGAATCTTTTGGGTTGGCTCATTGGTCACTCGAGAATACTCATAATATCTTATGGTTTTATTTTTCAACATGGATCTTTATTTGCTTTGCTGGTTGTAAATATTGGAAAAGTATAATGAAACAAGGGGGGGCGGGAGGGGAGATAGCAATAAGCCAGAATCCCCCAGGCACCAGTGTTTGCGGTTTTATTTAGAATTTGTATCCATTTTCATAATTGAGAAGCTATTATATCTCCAATCTTAGATTTTAAATATATATTATTACAAATTTGTCCACATCATTATAAATTCTACATAAACACCACTGGTAAAGACTGAAGATGTGGTGCTGAGATTCAGTAATTCAACCCCCTCTCTGTTGCAGGGCAGGATGGCCTAGCAAGGAATATTTTTCCACAGGAATGCCTGGTGGCAATGCTAAACAGCCCCTACTGGTGCTTTTTCCAATGATATTCCTTTGTACTTCAAGATAATTCAGGCATACCAGAGATAAATATTCTCTAAATGCCATGACCATATTTTTTCTCAAAACTATCACTCAGTTCCCCTTGTAATAACTTTACCAAATCCATTTTCCCACATATTCCTACCTTCCTTATTCCTCAACACATGAGATTTCCCCACATGCAAACAGCTGATCACGTCTTTTGTTTGTATTTCAATCGGATTCTGAAACCCGAGGCAACTTCGTGAAGGCATCTTTATAAGATGTAGATAAATCTTGGCCCCACATCTCCTCCTTCACACATCATCACAAAGGAAGAAGGGAGGGAGGAACAGGAAGGTGAGCAGGAAGCCTCAGAGAAATCTCAGGCACATGAGACAGACAGACAGGACAATCTGAGCAGAAGCATGAAATATAGCAAGCCCACATCCTGCAGATAGCACGGCAGGTGTCACCATCCACCTGCTTCTGGAGGAGATCCGCTAAAGGCCTTGAGAGTAGTGAAAGGATCCCGGAGCTGGAAGAAGCGAGGCTCCGGTTTTCAAAGTGCTGATTCAAGGAAACCTGAGATGCTTTGGGGAATCCTGGATGCCTGGCAGTGCTAGACATTTTGAACATTTCTGTCTAGTATTTCTTTTAGGGTAATTAAACCTGCTGCTTTAGAGGAGGGGGAGAAACCGAGGGGCCCCCCAGTTGCAGAATAGCAGTGTGGAGGTGAGGAGAAGCAGGAGGCTGTGCAGACAAACGGACTTGAATTCATGTCCCGTCTCTATTGCTTGCAGTGGGTTTGACTTGGTGTGAGTTTCTTTGCCTAATGACCGTGTTCTCTCCTGGGCAATAATGAACTCAGTGGTTGTGGCAGTGTGTGTAAGACCCGAGCACTGTATCTCATAAGTGTAATGTTTGAAACGGTTTCCATTCAGGCAAAGGTGACTCAGGGTGAAGCACATGTCAGGGGAGAATGGTGTCCGTACGGTTTTCAATGGCTCATTTTCCAAAGTAGAACACCAGGCCCTTGATGCTTCTAAGAAAAGCTCATTCCAACCCACAGAGGCTCGATGTGGGTTGTTGAGACGAACTCTTCATGGGAGGACAAAGCCTCCCCTTTCTTCCACAGAGCAGCTGGCGGGCTCAAACTGTTGAGTTTGCAGTTAGCAGCCCAACGCATAACCACTACGCCACCAGGGCTCCTCAGTGCCTCCAGGTTGGTGAACAATGTCAAACTTTCAGTTAGCAGCCACGTTTGGTTGCTACCAGCCAGTTGTCTAGTACGCATGAAACCCCCGTTTTCTTTCTAGATTGCCTCCACTGCCCTCAATCTTTTCCTTTTTCTTTCAAAACGAGCTGACTGGATTCTTTCTAAATTGTCTCCAGGAGGTGGTAACACAGTAGAATAATTGAAGTAGACAACGTGTTAGTTTGTTTTTATTTATGAATTAATTTTTTAAAGAAACTAATGCTAATGCATAATTCAGCGATTTGTCATGTATCAAATCAGTTGTTGCCTTTATAGAACACCGAAGAAAGGTAGAAAAAATATTTTTAGAACTTCCTGTACATTTCTTTTTTTTCTTTAAAGCATTTTATTGGGGGCTTGTACAACTCTTATCACAATCCATCCATCCATCCATGGTGTCAAGAACATTT
>NW_022103919.1:11115718-11116986 GCF_000313985.2 Echinops telfairi
CAACAGGAAGAAATACCACCTGTTTCATATTCCCCATCACTGTCTGGAAGCCCAGGTTTGCAGCCACTATATTATTAGTTTCTGGATTAGTTTCAATACGTCCTATTGTAGTTTACCCTTACTGGAAACTGCAAAATAATCAAGTTCAAGCTTATAAACACTGGAATAGTCCTTCTGTAATATTGAGGTTTAAGTTTTTCACTTTATTTATTTACTCTTTTAGTGTTCGTTAGCCTAAACTGTCCTTTTAAAAACACATTGCTAAAAAAAAAAAAAAAAGACATACTGCTTTGTATACCATCTAGGCACTTGTCATTTGGCTGCTCAAATTTTATTTATTTTCATGTTTTTCCCAAATAAATATTTCTGTCGTACTTACAAAGAAAAGATTTACAATGATAAGTTTTGAACCTAGATTTTTATTTCATATAACTTTCATGTACATAAGAGATGAATAATAACTTCAGACCAAAAAAGAGTAAGAAATAAATTATTAGACAAACACTATAATAAAATATGTACTAGCCATAAAAAAGACCTACCAATCTCTTTTGATTTCACCTTCATCATTTCCATCTGAATTAAATAAATGTTTGCTCCAGAACTTCAAGTACCTAAATGATGGAGTTACATCTGCCGCCCAGATGGAGAAACGGATGAGTGAACAGGCCTATCAGGGTAATCAGTTCGCTGAAATAACACAGGAACACGGTGGGGGGGTCACTCTTTCCATACAAAGCGTGGCAACTTGTAACTAAAGAGGGCGATCCTAATGCCTGCTTTTCTTTAGGTTGCTCGTTTACTGTGTCGTCTCTTGACGCTGCAATGCCGCACCAACAGATCCCCTCAAAAGCATGTGCACTGATTATTCCCCCCCTAACGGGTTCAATTAGTTTCTTCTTCATGGTAGGCAGAATCATGCCCCCCTTGTCCCCCAAAGACGTCCACATACTCATCCCAGGAACCTATGAAGGCTACCTTACATGGTGAAATGAACTTTGCCGATGTCGTTAAGGATAAGGACCTGGAGGAGAGGAGATTATCCTGGATTATCACAGGAGCCCAGTTGACTCAGACAAGCCCTCACAGAGTCTTTGCTGGGTGAATCCACGGCGACAGGGAGCGAGAACAACAGAAGCAGAGCCCAGAGAGGTTCAACACCGCTGACTTTGAAGGTGGAGGAAGGAGGCCACGAACCAAGGAAGAAAGGTGGCCACTGTCAACTAAGAAAAGACAAGGGAAATGCTGCTCCCGTGGAGTATCCTGAG
>NW_022103919.1:11117444-11127410 GCF_000313985.2 Echinops telfairi
ATAATAACACGACCCACAAGAACTCTTCTCACTGTAATCCAAAAAAAATCTCGTGAACCAACTTACTATTATGCTATTTAAATGAAGAAAAATAGACCCATTTAGAGGTGCCTCAAATGACAGGCCGGACTAAAGACCAGTATATGTGGCATGTTCTACTCTGACATACATGAGTTGGAATGACCTCAATTACAACACTGCAGCATCTCTTCTACAATATATTTTTTTTATACAAAGCTAACATGGATTGAGTTGTGTCTCCCCAAAATGTGTGTCAATGCGGTTGGGTTTCAGTTCTCGGTGATCTGGCAGTTATGTTATGATGTAATCATCTGCCACGTATGATTTGGTATGATCAACCAATCAATTGCAAAGGAAGTAGATTGCGATGTAACACCCTGAATTAGACTATGACCCTGCAGCAATGTAAGGGGTTTTTGCCTGTGGTGTCACTTGCAGAAACTTTTATCTTACATGGGATAAAAGGAGAGAGGAGAGAGGACCCCTTTACTACCAAGAAAGATGAACCAGAAGCCAAGTTCAAACTTGGGATACAGGGTCCCTGTGCTGAGAAGCTCCTAGACCTAGAGGAAGTTTGGTGACAGGTCTCATGGAGATCTCCATGAAATTCTGGACCAACAGATGTTGAAAAGAGACAAGGCACTTTCCACAGAGCTGACACAAACAGAAAGTCTTCCACTAGTCCTTGTACCTGAATTTGGACTTCTACCCTCCTAAACTTTGAGAGAATACATTTTTGTTTGGTTAAGCTGTGGTATTTCTGTTGTAACAGTTGTAGGTCACGGAGACAAAGATCATTCATATATATCAAAGTCCCAACTTTTTTTTTTGTAATAACCTAGCCAAAGAAATATTTATTTAAGCAATTTCACCTTCAAACATTGAGGTTGATCCTCATTTCAGGAAAACAAAACAAAAACCAGAAAATGTTTTGCAAATAAAGTCAAGACTATGCCTGTGGGGCAGAGAAGATAGTTCCCGAAACTGCTTTTCTGATTCAGAGACCACATCCTTTGGGGTCTCTGTCCCGCCCAACTTTTGAAACAATAGGCAATTACAAATTCTTACATAAACCAATTACTTTTGCATTGTGACCTACATGTAAATGCATAAACAAAATGCTTAAAAATAAATAAATGAGAAAAAGGAAATAAATCAAATATTTCTAGTGGTATCAGAATCACAAATACTTTGTTCAAAATGCTAACATTGCCTCCTTAAGTAAAATATGTAAATTTAAAGTTAAGAATGATGTCTTGTATTTTCTATATGGGCAAGGCAATACAAGTCAAAATTCAGAAACTCCCTCATTAAAATGCCCTGTCACCAAGTCCGTTCTGACCCATGCCTACCCTAAAAGACAGAGTATAAATCTCCACAAGAGCAGAGTCTCATCTTTCTCTCACGGAGCAGCTGCTGAGTTTAACTGCCGGCCTATCGGTCAGGTTCTTCCACTAGAATTCAAGCAGCCTGAAGTCAGAGACTGCTTTAATGCTCTATAAGAATGAAAGAAATGAGGCGGTAGTCATGTAAACCCTCATTATTTTGAGTGTGGTGATGCTTACAAATATCAAAAGAGCTTTAAAATGTACAATCAAGTTACCTTCATTGTGTTACAATGAAATGTAACCAGCAACACTTAAGCTGCCTGAAGAAGAAAATAATAAATTTCGAAGATCCTTCATACTCTCACATTCTATGGTTCCCTCATTTTAGAGGGGAATGGACTTAGGGCAAAAGGCATTACATCTTTAGAAAACAAGTTATCCCTACATCAAGGATCAGAGCTGGTAGATTACACTTACTGATTGTTTGCTCCCAGCTGCTCTCATTATAGCACATAGTATTTCAAATACAGTCTACGAAATAGTTAATGACTATTGTGCCAACCGGGCCAATAAACAGATGTGGGGTTAATTGAAGGACGGAGAGATAAAGGGCTCAGTGAGCCTCACCTTTCTAGTTCTCGCGTCTCTTGCTTTGTGTTGGTTGGACCAGGGTGCAGCTGCCTTAGCAGTTCCCTGCTTCAGCTTGCAAGATTGACTTCCTACAAGACATCCCGAAGAAGCCACATGGACATACCCCGATGCAGTTCTGGGTGCTGGAGCAGCCGTGTGGAGACCCCTGCCAGTGCTGAGATGCTCACACATTCACTGATTCAGCTTTCCTCCTGCAGTCGGTGTCATAGTGTGTTTTGGGAGATGGAGGAGGACTTTGTGGATCGGTGTTGGACATATGGGTTAATGTTGGACTCGTGGGCTTGGGCAGCACTGGGTTGGGATGTTTTCTTGATGTGCACTTAACCTTTATATAAAACTCTCTTTTATACATGAGTTTCTGTGGATTTCTCTAAAGTACCCAGACTAACATCATATAGTATTTCAAGAGAATGCTGTTTTAGTTGCAATAAATAGTAGAATATATAAATGGAACATTATTATATTGAAAGCTAAGTCTCCATTACATAATGTTTAAAACATTTGACTTTGTCTACCTTTAAATTACAAAATTAAATTATAATCAAATACAGTCTCTGAGTTTTCACTAAGCCAAACAACAATTAAAATTACACAAACCAATAATTACCAAGTTAACCGTGACTTATAATGATCCCATGTGTGTCAGAATAGAACTGTACTCCATAGATGTTTTAAGAACTGATTTATTTTCATTGAAAATTTATTATAAATTAGTTGAGGGTTTGCATTTTTGATCATCGACTTCATATTCATCAGTTTAAACCATTTCCAGACCCCCAAATAGATTACCCCTCACAGGCCCCCTGATTTCTCCTCTCCCCCTTCTGGACTACTATCATCCTTCTTCACCCATATTAACACCCACCCACAGTAGCTCACCAGGGCCTTTCTTCTCAGGTCCTTTGATTGGACTCAAAACTCCAACCTTTCAGTCAGCTGCCACCTTTGTCAACTGCCTAGTTTCACCTCCCAGAAATGAATTATCACAAAAACGGTGTTAATAGATACTATTTATATAGTTTCACATTTTCCCCAGTCTATCTTAAGTGCTGAAAATCAAACAAAGTTCCATTCTGTTGGTAAGTTTCCTATGGTATGTTTAGAAAATACATTTTTGTTCATACTTCAAATATTTGTTCATCACTGGCTCAACATTGAGTGAACTGGATCAATTCTATTTTGTATAACTTTGGGATGTTTTAAAAATGTAAAGTATTTTAGGCAGAATAATAAACATGGTTGATCGCATTCAAATATAAATATAATTTAAATGGCAGCATCTTGGGCTTTTTAAAAGATAATAAAAAGAAGCTATTACAGAAAGAAAAAAATGAGGTAAGAGAAAGGAAAGAATGGTAGGTAGAAAATAGAGACACAGGAAAGATACATGTTCCATAAAATGTACATAAATCAGCTTACGGGTTGAGGCAGGAATATTGACTTATAAAAGCTTTTATTAAATAATTTATGGTTGTATA
Organism: Echinops telfairi; assembly: GCF_000313985.2. Taxonomy (NCBI): domain Eukaryota; kingdom Metazoa; phylum Chordata; class Mammalia; order Afrosoricida; family Tenrecidae; genus Echinops; species Echinops telfairi. The sequence continues at coordinate 11,120,923 of NW_022103919.1, forward strand.
GATAACTCGTGTGAGAGAGAGAAAGAGAGAGAGAATGATGATGATAAGGAGAGTGGTATATCATATTTAATCTGATTTGAGATTCTGTGGAATGTTTAGAATTGACTTTAACTCCTTAATTACTGTAGATCATTATAATCAGTTTGGGAGAAAAATGAACCTTTTTTACTCCTGTAAAGATTTATAATCCTATAGGGTCACTGTGAGTCACTGTAACTCCTTATGGCTGTGAAATAAACTCAGTTGCCATGGAAGGCACTGATATCCTCAGTGAATGTTGGGCTATGGGTTTTTTCTAAGATAATTCACATATGGACAAATCAGTCAAATTATTCATCCAATCATATCAGATCATGACACCATCATTGTTGATGTGTGTTGCTCTGGAGTTGCACTGACTCAATTTTATGTGTACAAGAAAATAAAACATGCTCCTGTAACATCCTCACAACTTTTGACCCATTTTAGCCCACTATTGCAACCACATCCATGCATCTCATGGTGGTTTCTTTCCATTTCCCCCACCATTGTCCCTATACGGGAAGTGTGTTTCTCAGGATTGGTCTTCCCTGATGGTACATCCAAAGGAAGTCCACCCCACCACCCTCCTCTCTAAGCAGCCTTCTGTCTGTACTTCTAGGATGGCTTTGTTTGCTCCCTAGGCAATTCGGGGTCTATTTAGCATATTTTGCTAGCACCACATCTCAAATGCAGCAACTCTTCATGGAGCTCCCTTTATATTGTCCAGCTGTCACATGTACATGAAGCAACTGAAATTAGTACAGCTGGGGTCAAGTAGCCCTTAGTCCTCAGTGATATTTTCACACACACACACACACACACACACACACACACACACACACACACGGGGCCTGTAAAGAGAGTATTTTGCAGCAGATTTTCTCAATGCAATGATTTCTCTACTGCTGCTTCCACGAGCATTGATAGTTGTTGGAATGAAATACCACTACTCGAAATAGTTCTTGCAGCTTGTATTTAATAAAAATGCATTCGGTTTCTTCATCTGTAACTATCCACAGTGATATGCTATCCCAGAAATTACATCTCAGCCAGTTACACTGCCTTGGGTTGGCCGATGCCAGACTTGGACTGTGCCAGCATAGTCTGTTGAGTGACGGAGTTAAGAACAAAATGTCAAATCCAGTTTGAAGAAAGACATTTGAGAGTGAGGTTGAGTCAGTTTTCCAAAGTTGCTACTTTTTTGGCTGACCGCCACATTCTAAAGCGCCGTTTCCATGTTGGGCCCCATATTTAAACATGTCTCTCCACATCCCAATATTTCCCAAGTATGAACTAAGGTTCACCTGTTCATCCAGGTAAACTCTGAAACAACTACACTGACTTGATATGAAGAAATGATTATTCAAGGTAAGGGGGACAATTCAGCGAATAAAGTGTATTCGTTGCAAAAAAAAAAAAGGTTACTTTTATTCACATTTTTTGTGATATTTTTGCCTTTTAGAAGGAAAAAGGTAAATTATTCTCAATGTCAAGTATGGATCGTATATTAAATGTACACACATTTGAGAACACAAACAGCTTCATCTTTTCCCCTAAATGATCTACCTAATTTGTCCTTGTTTGACACCCTAGGAATTTAAAAACTGTGGGGTCTCAGATCTCAGAAACATTTCATTAGGCTTCACATCTTGTAAAGCGTATGGGACTAGTATCTTATTAAAGCATGCAAATGAGTGAGACAAACCTGTCATCTCAGGAATACCAGCTTCCAATGACATTAACTGTCCCAGTAATCATTATCCCCCCTTCCAAGATCTAGAACTCTCTAGCATGTTACCTAACAATCTCAAAGACATTATTTTATTTGTTCCTCACCGAACCCTTTGAAGGAGGGAATATTCTTCTTTGGCTATTTTTGTAGTTGTTTTTTTTGTTGTTGTTCTGTTTCATTTGCCAATGAATAAAAACTTATCTGAACATTACCCAAGCTCGCAGACCTATTAAGAGTATTTCTAGCTATGATTTATTACTACCAAATCTGCTGCAGGGATGAGGATTGGTTATTCAATCCTAAATCTTCCAAACTATTGGGCGAATCTATTGAGAATTAGAACCAAGGCACAGAGAATGTAGTTAACTAGACAAAAGTATTAAAATGAAAAGATAAAGTTATCAGAGAACAAGAAATTATTAGGGGATGGCCTATTCAATTGATCAAGCAAAGGAAATAGGTTAAAACACAACAAAAAGTTGACACAGTAAAATTCCAGAGAAAAGTGAAATAAAGGACCCGCATATTCTGAAGGAGAGAAAGAAAAGAATCTCATATCCTAGCTTTCCTGCTCCAATTCCCGAGACCTGGCTGTATGCTGCTTCCATTCGCTGATGGCAAAGAGATGGACTATCAAAGCTTTATAATAAGATTCCTGCTTAAACTAACCTGAGAGAGTTCTATCCCAACCCAAACTGCCTGTCCAGAAAGCGGTGTTAGAAATCGGACCCGAGTCCTCAACATGCAGATAATGATCCTTTGTCATGCACAAAAGAGTAAATTTTGCTTCCTTGTGAAATCTATTTATTTGATACTTTAGTGGAGTAACTATCAAAATGTGTTTACTTTGTGTGGTTACTTGTGTATGTGTAAACACATACAAACACATACAAACTGGAATTATGTATGCATATATAACTAAGAAAATAGCAATAATAGGTTGATCAGGAAAAAAATAACAAGTACAAATAAATAATTGTTAGAAAACAAGGCTACTACCGGACAAGGATGTCCCTTGTCACCACCCCTATTTAACATCATACTGGAGGTCCTAGCTAACAATGTAAGGCAAAGAAAAGACAGAAAAGGTATTTGCCTGCGGAAGGAAGAAGTGAAACTATCGTGTTCACAGATGATATGATTTTATATGTGGAAAATCCCAAAAGTTACCCAGGAGTACTGAAAGCAATAGAGGAATATGGCAGAGTGGCAGGATGCAACATCAACAAACAGAAGTCCATAGGATTGTTATACACATCAGACAAGACCAAGGGAGAGGGGATCAAAAGGTGGTACCCTTCTCAATAGACAAGCACAAATTGAAATATCTAAGGATATACCTGACTAGAAAAACAAAGCATCTGTATGAGGAGAACTATAGAACCTATTAAATGAAACCAAGGGTGACCTCAACAAATGGAAGGCTATCCCACGCTCCTAGATTGGAAGACTAAATATAGTAAAGATGTCAGTTCTGCCCAAGGCACTAAAAAGCAGTGAGGAACGCATGAAGCACATCGCTGCATGGGAAGAACTGGAGGAAATCATGCTAAGCGAAGTAAACCAAGCACAAAAGGACAAGAACAACATGATTCCGTTGAGGTAAGCTTAAAAATGCAAAAGGGGCATGGGGACAAAGCTACTATACACATACATTCCTGGGGTGAGGTCCAGGTAGTATGATAGGGGCCAGACTAAATCCAGGGATACATATAGTAGCCAACTAAAAAGGAGGTGGGGGAGGAAAGACGGGTTGTGGGGAAACAGGGCATTAACCCACCCAAGGGGATGGTGTTGTTTATAGAAAGAGGGACCAGACTTCAACTCAATGCTTCAAGATGAGAATGCAACACACCAGCAGGAAGCAGGAATCCAATAAAGAGGCCTGAGGGGTGGGCCCCAATCCCAACTGTGTGGACAGTCCTCCCTCCCCCCAGAAGAATTCACTTCAGAGGACAGCACTGAAGCTACAGCACAGGGAGAGGGACATGTCTGATCAGAGCACACAGGAGCAAATGAAGGGGGAGAGACGTCCTGAGAAAGAGATTCCTACTCAGAGCAGCCAAAGCACAGATAGGACTATAGAGCTGGCCCCAGCATGGGACATGATGTCCCTCACTGACCCATAGTGCTATGGGGTCCAGACAACACTGGACACACACACAAGGGGATCGGAGCAATGAAGTCCCCAGGGAACACCAAAAATAGACTGTGGGCCAAGGCATGACAGCCCATCATGGAAAACACTCCGAACGTCAACAAAAAGACCTTGAATTATTTATAAGCTTTTCTTTTTTGTTGTTGTTGGACTTTTTGTTATTGCTGTTATTGTTTTATTTTCTTTTATTGCTTTGTTTTGCTCTGTCTTGTGTTTGTGCATATTATTATCTCTGCATGTCTATCTAGATAAGATAGATGAGATAAACAAGCAGGAGGACATAGGAGAGGGGTGGCAAGGGAAAGGAAGTGAGTGTTAACAAACTCAGGGACAAGGGAACAACAAGTGACCGAAAATCAATGGCGAGGAATGTGTAGGAGGCCTGGTAGGGGTTGATCAAGGGCAATGTAACTGTGAGGAATTACTGAAACCCAAATGAAGGCTGAACATGACAGTGGGACAAGAGGAAAGCCAAAGGAAATAGAGGAAAGAAGGAGGAGGCAAAGGGCATTTTTAGAGGTCTAAATACAGAGATGTACATATGTAAATATATATATATATGATGGTGGGGGAAATAGATCTATGTACATATATTTATAGGTTTAATATTAAGGAAGCAGATGGACATTGGGCCTCCACTCAAGTACTCCCTCAACACAAGAACACATTGTTCTAATAATCTGGCATTCTGAGATGCTCGCCTTTCCAACACGATCACTGAAGACAAAATGGGTACATAAGCAAATGTAGTGAAGAAAGCTGATGGTGCCCTGCTATCAAAAGATATAGCGCCTGGGGTCTTAAAGGCTTGAAGATAAACAAGTGGCCATCTAGCTCAGAAGCAACAAAGCCCACATGGAAGAAACACATCAGCCTGTTTGATCATGAGGTGTCAATGGGATCAGGTATCAGGCATCAAAGACCCCAAACAAAAAATCATGTCAATGTGAATGGGGTGGGGAGTGCAGAGGAAATCCAAAGCCCATCTGTAGGTAATTGGACATCCCCTTACAGAAGGTTCGTGGGGAAGAGACAAGCCAGTCAGAGTACAGTATAATACTGACAAAACATACAGCTTTCCTCTATTTCTTTAATGCTTTCTCCCCGCCCCCCCACCCCCCGCCCCCCAATATCATGACCTTAATTCTACCTTACAAATCTTGCTAGACAAGAGCATGTACATGGATAGAGATAGGAGCTGGCAACGCAAGGAATCCAGGACAGATAAACCCTTCAGGACCAATATTGAGAGTAGCCATACCAGGAGGGGAAGGAGAAGGTGAGGGGTGGGGTGGGATAAGGGGAACTGACCACAGTGATTTACCTATAACCTTTTCCCAGGGGATGGACAACAGAAAAGTGGGTGAAGGGAGACATCGGTCCATGCAAGACATGACAAAATAATAATAATTTATAAATTATCAAGGGTGCATGAGAGAGGGAGGGTAGGGGAAGGAGGGGGAAATTGAGGAGGTGATACCAAGGGCTCAAGTAGAAGGAACATGTTTTAAAATGATGAGGGCAACAAATGTACAAATGTGCCTGACACAATGGATAGATATGTGGATTTTGATAAGTGTTGTATGCGCCCCCAATAAAATGATTTATTAAAAGAAAGAAAGAACGAAAAAGAAAGAAAGAAAGAAAGAAAGAAAGAAAGAAAGAAAGAAAGAAAGAAAGAAAGAAGGAAAGAAAGAAAGAAGGAAAGAAAACAAGACTACTAACCAAAAAAGATTAGCAGTTGGGACCCACCCAACTGCATTGTGGGGAAAGACCTAGACAGCCAAGAAAACCTTCTGAGACAGTTTAACTGTTTCTCATGGAGTCCCTCTGAGTAGAATCAGCTTGACAGCATCCCAAAACAACAAAACTGCACCCAGTGACTTGCCTGGCTTAGCATCAGGGTACTCTCAGTGTGGTTGTAACGAGCTTACTAAGTTCAGCAGAGACTCATCAGACATGAGTTCTAGAGACCAAGAAGTAGCATTTGTTTGACCCTTTCTCTTTCCTCTGACACTGCTTGGCAGCTTCTGATTGGCTTGTAAGCAGAGACTCACAACTTTGGGGGACGGGAAAGACTGGCAGGAGAGATGGGAGCAGCTGAGTCCAGATGTCCTTGACCCTTCTTTGATCCTTCCACAACTGCTGCATTCTCTTCAGAAAGCAGCTTTGCGTCTGCTGTCATCTGCACCAACCAACAGGTTTCGGATCAGTTTTATCAATGCTGTGAAACTGTTATAATGTATTAATCATCATACTTCCCCTGCTCCCAGAAAGGATGTAAGGGGAATAGTTTCATAAGTGTCAGCTATGCATGGTCTTTAAAATTAAGTAGTTCAAAAAAGTATCAGCCCTTCAGAAAGCCAGTTTTTCTGCCTTGTGTTGACTGCTCCATAGTCAGATTGGGCTATATTAATTTGGGGAATGATTGCCTCTGGACAGGAAAATAAATGAGAATGACTGCACATGGTATTAGAAAAATTAATAGATAGCTAGATAAATTGGTTATGATAAAGATGACAATGATAATGATGACATCAAGGATGGATGGATGGATGGTTGGATGGATGGATGGAT
>NW_022103919.1:11127579-11146909 GCF_000313985.2 Echinops telfairi
ATGGATGCATGGATGGATGCATGGATGGATGGATGGATGGATGGATGGATGGATGGATGGATGGATGGATGGATGCATGGATGGATGGATGCATGGATGGATGGATGCATGGATGGATGGATGGATGCATAGGATGCATGGATGCATGGATGGAGAGAAAGATAAATGGAGAGAAACGCTCAATAGACTGCACTGAAGACATAAAGGGTTCTATCCCATGTCAATATTCTGAATGCTCCCTCATCTTCTCTATCTTCTTAGAAACTCAGCAGCCCCAGTTTTGTCACCACAGTATCCTGCCATCCCAGCACATGTCTCTTCCTCATCCTTCACCCCCCTCCTTTATATCAGACTACGGGGATAATAACCAACAGTTCGAAATGTGAATGAAGTCTGAGTTTTCTGAAAGTCTGAGAAGAAGTAGAAAATTTTCAGCAAGCTAACAGTCAAGAACTCAAAGAACAGATGGATCTAAAATTTAAAGACTGCCTGCCACCCCTACAGTCTAAGTGATTGCCACCAGCTGTCAGGCAGAGAAATTTGAATTCCACTGCCATTGAATAGGAGTAAACATAAGACGTTGAAGTTTAATCTGAGGACATGTAAAAGTTTACTGAAAAATAAAAGTAAGTCATGAATCAAAACTCCATGTAGAAGTAATTAAAACGGATTTGCTTTGTAAGCTACCATCCAATTCATAATAAGTTTTTCAACATCACAACAAAGACAGCTAATTAAATTTCAACTCTCACCCAGTACTCCCTTGTCAAGGGTTACTATTGTTTTAGATTTAAAAATTGCTATTAATGAAGATATTCAGTGTCCACTCAAATGTCATTAAAAAAATTATATCTCCTAACTCTGAGGAAGTCTTCACTGAAAAACTGTTTGTAATGCTGAATTATGTTTCAATTCTAACTCTGGGTTGTCAGAATATAAATTATTTGATGAGTAAATTATATTATGTCTTTTGTTAAATTCTATCTTTCCAATGGGTATAGCAACTCTCAGTAACAATTCAATGAGTTGGAATGTCAAATTCATATTTGTAATAATGTTTATGGAGCTTCTTTGCAAAGTCAAAAGTATTCAATTAATTTGCTATTCTTATTATGTTGCACCTGTGGCTTTATAGCACAGTTATCTTTTTTTTTTCTTTCACTGCAGCCTTCAATAGTAAAACCCAAAGCAATGCATCCCCCTCAAAACATTTAGAGGCAAACCAAGACTCCAAACCAAACTCACTGCCACAGAGTCGGGGCTGACTTACAGCGACCACCCTGTGGGTTTCTTAGACCTTGTTTATGGGAGGAGAAAGCCCTGTCTTTCCAGCGGAGTAGCTGGAGGTTTTGAACTGCGGACCGTGGGGATCACAGCCCAACATAACCACTATGCCACCCTCTTCCCTATTCACATGCCTGGATCAATGACCCTGCATGTCAGGAGAGTTTTTATAAATTGATTTGGATTATTATTATTATATAATAAGCTATAGTTATATTAGTGTAAAAATAATATGGATATATAATAACGTTATCATATCATTATATGTATTATTATAGCAGAGTCAAGAACCCAAATTCGTCAGTATGAGAAAGGCACTTAACCTACTTTAACCTTACTTTCCTTTTCTGCAAAAGGTGGCCGAGAATAGAGCTGTTCTGTTGTGACAGTGTATTAGTCTGGGTACTTTGGGGAAACAAATCCACAGCAATTCATGTATAAGAGAGTTTTATGTAAAGAAAACGTACATCACAAAAACATCCCAACCCAGTGCTGCCCAAGCCCATGAGTCCAACATTAACCCATTAACCCAACACCAGTCCACAAAGTCCTCCACCTCACAAAACAGAGGCAATGATGCCGACTGCAGGAGGAAAGATGAGGCAGTCAACGAACAAGCATCTCAGCACCAGCAGGGGTCTCCACAAGGCTGCTCCAGCACCCAGGGCTGCATCAGGATAGGTCCATGTAGCTTCTCCTTGGGGATGTCTTGTAGGAAGTCAATCTTGCAAGCTGAAGCAGGGAACTGCTAAGGCAGCTGCACCTGGTGCAACCATCACAAAACAAGAGACCCGAGAACTAGAAAGGCGAGGCTCACCACCCCATTTATCCCTCCGCCTTTTAATTAGCCCCACATGTGATTATTGGCCAGGCTGGCACAATTAACTAACTCAGACAGTAACATGGGAAAGATAAGAGACATGTCTGACCATTGAATAAATGCTAGCAGGCACTTGTTAATGGACCTCTGCAACACATGGAATCATGAGCAGCTGAACTGCCTCTAGAACAGCAGTGGATTGATACCTAAGTATCAACTGCCTTGATCGCCCATTCTCACTCCATGCGTGAATCTTAGCTCTCAAATGAGCAGCTGAAGAGAGGTGCATAGGTCTTATAATTTGTTTATACGTTGTTCAGAATCTAATGGAATTCTGAGCATAGAGTAGCCAGTTTGGGAACTATGGGAGTAGATTGATATACAACTGTATTTACCTGATGACTTATTGCTCTCCTTTGCCAAGGAGAGTTGGGTATGGAGAATTTGCAAAGTTGGACAGCTGAGCTGAGCTGGAGAATCCAGCAAAGGGTAGAGGAGGACCCAAGAAGATGAAGGCCCAGCCGGAGGAACTCTCTTTTATGCAGTTTATCAATTGGCAGAAAGTGAATTGGATAAAATCAGGGGATGCGGATTACAGAGGCGCAGGTAACCATCGCAACGGGCAATCCAAAAGCTAGCTAACCATGACAAATGAACATACCACTTAAATATTTTGCATCAAGTCATTCATTATCTTTAACCTAGAGTGACCTTTCTCTGTTCTCTTTCTGCACTCTGTCCTGAAGAAAATTCAAAGGTTTGACCTGGATTTCTAGGTTCCTATCTTCCCTTGTGTCAATAACAACTATGAGTCTCCTTACAGTTGTGATTGGGTGCCATCTCGTTGGCTCTAACTCATGGCAGCCCTGTGGATAGCAGGACAACACGCTGTCCAGTCCTGGACCATCCTTACAACTGTGATGAATGAGCCATTGTTCCAGCTACCATAGCAGTCTTTTCACTACCCTCTACTTTACCAACAGAATGGTCCCTTGTGAGTCTCTGATACTGTAGCTCATTATGGGAGTAGAAAATCCTTTCTCCTGGGGCTTCAAACTGTCACCCTTGCAGATGGCAGCCCAACTCATAACCACGACACCAACAGAAGCATCCATTAATCCAAGCACAAATACTTAAGTAATTCTGTAAATAGAAATGTGGAAGTATTGTTGGAACACCACACCATGAGTTTCATTTTCAAGGGAATGTGGGTTGTAAGTTACCAAACTGTGAGTAGCTAAATAGATAAAAGTTTTAAGACAGCAAATAGGACCCAAATTTAGAATAATAGAAAACGCCTGATAGGTGCTGTAGTATAGCTCCAGTAGCACCATAAATTATATTCCTGCTTACAGTAGTTATCCACATGCATCCTTTATGCAATCGACTCTCATGTCTCTCTCACTACTGGGGGAAATCACAGAATGAATTGTGAAAAACTGAACTTTAGGATTTTTTTTTAGTTATGCAATTTAATTACTTTCCAGAACACACAGTAACTCAATTAGGCTAACAAAAACTCTTTAATATTATGTGATACCTGCTATAATGAAAGATAAACATTTTTATAATTATATATCAATTTGCACATAAAAAGTACTGTTGAAATTCATAATCATTCAATACTTATTTACACTAAAAGAATCATAATGATTATGATTTATTTAATGCCAATCTCTCACCAAATATCATACTAATGATCACAATATTGCTGAAAGTGTGAAATTTACCATCTTCAATGTTTTTCTGATACCAAGGTAACAAACTTAGCGTAATGTTGTATAAAATCCTAAAACTGTTGGGTCCAATTCATAGAGACCATAACGGATAGAATAGAATTGTCTCATAGAGTTTCCAAAGCTGTAATCCTTATGAAAGCAAATCCTGGTTGATAAATTTCTGATTCCTCCCTCCTGGGAAGCAGAGTCAAGGCGATGGGTATTGTCATGGATTGAATTGTGTACTTCAAAATGTATGTCAATGTTATAAAACCTGTCCAGGTTGCATTATCTGACTTTCCTCCATTTGGTGATCTGATGTAATCACCCTTTGTTTGGTAATATGTTATCAATCCTCACCTCTATGTGGTAGTGATTCTAGGCTTGTGTGGGGTGTGCCTTGAGTCACTATCTTCCAAGAGAATGTCACTTAAGTCACACTTTTACCCAACTCACACCCTTAATTATCACCCTTACCAAAGTTACACACTTCTTCAAGTCACCCCCTGTTTGATTTTCACCTTTGAATTTAGAAGAGCTCAAAGGGGAGAGATGTAAGTAGAAAGGAGAGGGATCTCACTACCATGAAGAAAGAGCCAGAAATAGAAGACATTCTTTGGGTTCCTTGAGGTAAAAATCTCCTAGACCAAGGGGAAGAGTGATGTCAATCTATATTGGAAAAATCTGTATTGTCAATCTAATGAGGAAAAATTTGGAGGAGTCATTTAAAACATAACTAAAGGGTAACTCGATTTAAAAATGAGCAAATTCCTGGGATAGACATTTCACCAAAAGTGATATAGAAATGACGAGGGAGCACATGGAAAAATACTAAGCATTATTAATTATTAGGGTAATTAAAATCAAAACCATATATGAGATACGACTGCAACCTCACTAGGCTAGTTAACCACTATGATCAGAAACATGGAAAATAACAAGCGTTAGCCAGGATGCATTCCTGGTGGGGTTTTCAAAGCATGTGCTGTGAAAAATAGCTAACCCTAGGATTACATATGATCCAGCAGTTCTATTTCTAGTATGTAAGTCAGAAAGTATTTCTACAAAATCATAGAAACTTTATTAAACAAGTATATCTATGTGTGAAGCTATTATTTCTCCACATATCTTCCATCTATGTCTATACAGTTCTAAAGACAGTGGTTCCATCTCTCAAGCCAATTCCAAAAGTATTCTAACATCACATAAAAACAGTGGTTTCCACAATCTCAAGGGGCTCAAATGTTCTCTGGGCGTTAGAAAGAAAAAGAAGTCTGAAGGGCAAGATCAGGCTGTAGGTAGGGTGGGTGAGATGAGGTTTCCCAATGAAATTCTCATAGACCAGCCCTCCTACCCTCCATGAAAGTGCAGCTGCATTGACATGATAAAATAAAAATTCCTCAGTCCAACTTTCCTTTTTCTCACCAATCTCAGTTTCTGTTTTCTTAAAATGTCCTCCTAATAAGCCATCATCACCATCCTATGTCCTTAAGAAAATCGATCAAGATGTATCAATTTGGGATTTCAATAACAGTAACCTTCTGGGCTGACTTCTCTGCATAAAGTTAACTAGCCTTGTCGGTTCCCTCAGAAACCACCGTTTGTTTTATTTTTCTTTATTTTGTTTTGTTTTTAAGGGATCTTATCCTCAAAATTCCAATGGGTAGTTCTACTTTGTCCATCGACTTTCTATGAGTTGGAACTGACTCCATTCCAATGAATTTGGAGTCACTGGTCACAGTCAGGTTTAAACACATTTTGTGTGGAACAAACCCATGCATGCATAACTGGAACCCATAGCAATGCTTATTAAACATATCCTTCCATATCAAAAAGAAGTGATGGCAGGAACACAAACAAACATTTTAAAAATAATGTTTATTGAAGAATCGCCCATAATAACCAAAAGGTGGTAACAATATAAATTCTTGTCAACAGATGAATGGATAAACAAACTGTGGTATAAATGTGCAAAGCAATATAACTCAGGCAGAAAGAAGTTCTGACTCATTACACATCATGGATGAGCCTGGAAACATGTGTGTGTGACAAAAAGTTGGTCACAGAGGACAAATATAACATGATCCCACTCGTATGAAATATCGGGAATAAGAAAGTAAATGCATAGAGATCAAGGTTTATTGGTGATTACAAGGGGCGTAAGGTGAAAAGAGAAAGTCATTGCTTGAGGAGCACTGAGTTTCTGCTAAGAAGATGGAAAATTATGGAAATGTATCATGGGAATTGTGATAGGTAGGTTTATTGTGCCAACCTGGCCAATTTACACACGTGGAATACATAAGATCACAGTTTAATTGAAGGGCAAAGAGACAGATGGTTCAGCGAGCCTTGCCTTTCAGGCTCTTGCTCTCTGATGATTGGACCAGTGTGCTGCTGCCTTAGCTAGTTCTCTGCCTCAACTTGCAGGCTACACTACATGTGGGACACCCATCCCGTGGACTGTGTCACTATAGTTTGAGGTCCCTTCAAGACCTGCTTTGCCACACTGCTGGTGTATAGATCACTTGAGCTGGGGACTGTCAGACCCTGTCATCTGGCTGACTGTTGGTGACCTGCCCTCCTGTTTGCTGCCTGTGTTCAGACTGCCTGGATTGCTCTACAGAAGACTCAGCTGCTGCTTCCTTAACTTGCACCCAGCAGCACTCGTGAGTTGAAGGACTGCCAGTATATTAACTGTCTCATGGAAGTGAGTTGAATTGAGTCCTCTTTACTGCTCTGTGGACTAATTATCTGTATATATCAATATCTATGTATCTATATCTATCTATAAAATCATATATAGGTATATATCCTGGTTTTGTTTCTCTAGAGAAGCCTGTCTAACACAGGAGTCGTTAACAATATGATGAATGAAAGAAATGTAACTGAATTACATATGTTAAAAGGTTGTAAATAGTAATTAGCTATGAGATCCTTAGCAGACATAAACTAGGATCTTGGTATTTTACCTATAGCTCAGTTTTTCACATTTAGGATTCATTGAAATTCTAAATGGAATAATTTGATAAATGAAATCCTCTACAATATCACAAGGTCAAAATAATAATAGTTAAGAACCGCTGGTGCCAGAGTGGTTAAGCTGCCACCTGAAATGTTAGGAGTAAGAATGCACTGCCACGCCTCAGGAGAGAGATGTGGCAGTCTGCTTCTGTAAAGAGGTACTGCCTTGGAAACTGTACAGGCAGCAATACTCCATCCAGTGGGGTCATTATGAGTCAGAACTAACTCAACAGCAAGGGGTTTCAGGAAATTAATTACACCTCACACAAAATAATCCTAAATTTGGCAGTTTCTGATCTATGTATAAAAACAAATAGTATGCAACTTAAATCCATATCACAAATGTTAGATTGTAAACTCAAAGCATGTGTTTAAAGGAATATGAAACTTTTCATGAATGTTCAGGCAAGATACCATAGCCATATAATTCTTTTTCCATTTAAGTCATAAATAGCCTTCTTGATCTAAGTTTTATGTAGCCTTATAAGAAACATGAAAATTAATATTTGGTTTCTTAACATATTTATTTCCCTAGGTGATAAAATTATATAGAAAATTCTAAATAGAGTAAAAAAATTAGCAAGAAGAACCCCAGTAAGGATTAAGCCTACATTTTATATTTGTCATCATTACATTTATATTATTAAAAAAGAAAAAGCATTGTTATAAATAAACTAATATCCACACAGGTTATTGTGCATCATGCTCATAAAATAAATTCTCTAACATATATACTTAGGAATATAAAAGAATATACTGGTCAATCAATATGATCTATATGTCTAACTGAAAAAAGTTTTAATATATATTATAAACTATATTATGAATATTTAAATTAATATTATTATAAAAAGTACTTCAGAGTCTTACAGCATCTAAAAATCCTTATTTTAAATTTTAGGTCTAGCTATTATAGGAAAGCAAACTTTTATTCTAATTGTAATAACAATTTTATGAGAGATGTTTTTTGGTAAAGTATCTTTCCCTAACCCTAAGTATAATTAATATAGAGTGTTGTTATTGATTAAATTCGGATTTCCCCCCAAATGTGTGTCAACTTGGGTAGGTATGATTTCCAGCATTATACAGCTTGTCTCCGTGGTGTAGTCGGATATAATTGTCCTATGCATTATAAAATCTCACCCCTGTGATGTCAATGAGGCAGGATTAGAAGCAGCTGTGTTAGTGAGACAGGATACAATCTGTAGAATGAGTTTGTATCTTCAGCCAATCTCTTTTGAGATATAAGAGATCAGAGGGACCTGACTACCTTCAAGAAATAAGAGCCAGATTCAACTTAAGAACAATCAGTTCTTACCTCATGGCCCTGCTGCCTAGTCACTTTCATGGACTGATCACGGAAGAGAAGGGTGCTCCAGCAAAGGGTGGCAAAGAAACCAGATGGACCTGTCAATCGGAATAGTGTCTGGGGTCTTAAAGACTTGTATTCCAACAAGCAGCCCTCTAAGTGAGGAGTTACCTAAGCCCCCACAGAAGAAGCACGCAGCTTGTGTGATCCAGAGATGACAATTACAACATTCAAATATGGTGAGGAGAGAAGCATCGGAGCAATAATTATGAACACCCAATTTGTGGAGGACTATGGGGGATGGTATAAACCCAAAACCCATCTGCAGAGTAGCAGGTCGGACTGAGCTGCTGGCAGATCCACTCTAGCCTCAGGCAAGAGTCTCCATCGGCCTTACTAACAGGCAGAGACCATTGTAATCTGGATTATGCCAGATTGACCATGATTCTTGGCGAACTGACCACAACTATAGGTGGGACCTGAACATGTTCTGAGTGCAAAGATCTCTTACTGGTTCCGGGACAGAAATTTCTTCCCTGGCTTTTTTAATGTTGTTGGGGGTCTGCCCCTTCTTACACATTATTTGTATCTTTGTCTGTATATACTATTATGTTTTTATCCTGATCTCCTTAGGGTGATTTTGTTTTCTATTGTTTTCTCTTGGTTTTCCCAGCAGTGAAGCCCAGGAGAAGTGGATGCATAATGAGAATAACTGATACAAGGGGTTGTAATGATTACAGGGGTGTGGTGGGGGGGCGGTGATGGGGAGGGTAAGGGGATTTTGGGAGTAAATGGTGAAGACAGGAGGGTAGGAGGGAACACTAGAATGGATTGTGATTGAATAACTCATCTTGGAGGAGATTTGACCATGGGAACGGAAATGTTCTGAAAAAAATTGATGTGGGAGTGATTGCACAATTCTCCTTGATATGATTGAATGATTGAACTATTAAATTATGTGATATGTAAATACGTGCCAATAAAACTGTTAAAAATAATAATAAATGTCGAGATGGAATAAAATGGATTGAGGAGGCAAAAAAAATAAGAGTCAGGAGTGGAACATGCTATTTAGATGCACAGTTTCTAGGCAAAGAATTCCAAAACTCACAGGAATATTGATGACAAAATCTATAGAGATCTACAAGGAATGCTGGGCACATAGATGTTTAAAAAAGATTTTTAAAACCTCCCATAGAGCTGGCAGAAAGGAAAAAGTCTTCCTCTACAGTCAGCTCCCTTAATTCAGATTCCTAGCCTCCTAAACTGTGAAAGAAAACTTTCTGTTTGCTTAAGCAATCTACTTGTGGTATTTCTGTGATAAGCACACTAGATAACTAATTCACTGCCATCAAGTTAATACCAATTCAGAGTGATCCTATAGGTTTTAAGGTTGTGATTGGTGTTTGTTTTATGGTAGCAATATCCCTTGCCCAAGTGAAATCTTACACAATGCCCCAGTTGAGCAACAATGGCATTTTAACAATATAAACAAGTTTGCCTTTTAATTTACTTAGCATAAAGCCAGTCAATGAGAACATATTCTGTTCTGTTGAACCTAAAAATGTGCAACCAAGGATATAAAGTTGCAAGGTTATATTTCCTTCATTATCGATTTATTCATACCTTTCATTTTACTTGCATGATTTCATGAAGATCTTGCTTCGCACCACTGAGCAATATGTATGATTTTATAGAACCAAATAAACATAACCTATTTTTCTAAAAGGCCAGTGCAGTGTCATAAACTTCCAATTAATGAGATACTTTGAAAATTTCAAATGCATGTGCAAAGTAGAAGTTTATGCAGAAAAACACAAAATGACTTTAGTGGGTTTTGAGTATGACAACTTCTGCGTAACATAATCTAATGTAGTGCTTTATACTGTCCTAAAATATGTGTTCATACAGTTTAAAGCACAATATGAGGAATTGTTAGATCTGCAGTTCTCAACCTGTGGGTTGTGACCCCTTTGGGGGTCGAACCATTCTTTCACAGGGGCCACCCAATTCATAACAGTAGCAAAATTCCAGTGATGAAGTAGCAACAAAAGTAATTTTATGGTTGAGGAGTCACCACCACACGACGAACTGTATTAAAGGGTCGGGGCATTAGGAAGGTTGAGAACCACTATCCTAGATGATTTCTAGAAATATAAAAGGTGCTTATTAAATTTTGGCATATATTAAAACTTCCAAGCCTAAAATCCTGGATCCATGTTACTTAGGCTTCACATGGCAAAGATTTTGGAATGTGGAATTGTGGAGCAAAAAGGATATGGCAATGGCATAAAAACAGAGACCACAAATTCAATATAAAGAAAATCCAGAATGGGATGTACCGGGTTAATAGTACTAAAGAAAGCTAATGATGAACCAGTAAACTTATGACCTGCTTATAAGAAGCAAGTGAGAACTCTTCTCTAACACATGTGTGTGCTGTGAACACTCAAGACCAGTCAGTAAAACAATTGTTAATATGACTCCCTTATGTATTCACAACCATGGGTAATCCTGTCCCTTCTTCACTATGAACTTGAACTCATGAGCTACTATCAATAGGAATAAAATATGCATGCCATCTCCAAGTGTAGGTGATCGGAGGCTGTGGTTTCTGTCTTACTGGGATGTTATTTTGAGGATGAAGCTGCAGCTGACTGAAGCCATGGTGGTTTCGATTACCTCATACACGTGTGAAAGGTGGCTGTTGAATAAGGAAGACTGGAGCAGAATCCATGCATTTGTATTATGGTGCTGGTGAAGAATGTTGACAGTACCATGGACGGCCAAAAGAACAAGCAAACCTGTCATGTACACCGCCAGAGTGCTCCTGAGAGACAAAGATGGCGAGAACCCAGTCTCTGGTGAAGGACAGCATGCTGGGTAAAGTAGAGGGTAGCCAAAGAGAGGAAGGCGCTCAAGAACATAGACTGACACATGGCTGCATCAGTGGGCATGACCATAGGGACAACTTTAAGGATGGCGCAGGGCTGAGCAGAATTTCATTCTTTGGTTTGTAGGGTCGAAACCGACTCAATTGCACTTCATAAAGCAAGTGCTCTTTGGGGCCTTTCTCACTTTGCTATGATAAACGGAACTTCTATGCCATGAATGGATCTATGGAGACGTAGCCATGTACCCAAATCGTCACCAGAATCACAGGAAGCTTCATTTCCGGTGGTGCCTCATGATAGCTGCATCCCTAGCACCTTGAGTGCGACCTTGTGGGAAACCCTGGAAAAGCGAGCAGAGTTCAATTATGTCTGGAATCCTAAACTTCAGATGCTCCGAGAGAGAACAAACATTGTTGTTTTAAGTGGTACACAACGAACACAGAGAATTATCCATTCTTCTAGTTGTTCAATGCAACTTAGAATTCTAAATTTGTGTGTGTAGTATCTGGTTTTTTGTTTTGGGGGGGCAGGGGAGCAACTAATTAATTTAGAAGATACATATGCAGCATAGAGGAAAGCTGCATAGCTTAGGGGAAGTGGAGTTCGATGTCTTTACTTTTCTCTGACACACTAACAAGGGAAATGCCAAAGGGAAAGGAGGAAACTATTCCTCTAAAGCAAGATCTTTTTCTAGTCATGATGCAGAACATGTCAACAGAGATGACATAGGAAACGGGGAGAAGTTCCAGGGGCAAGTACATGTAATGGTCAATAATACTATCAGAAGGGGAAAAAATCACAACTAAGTGAGCAATTCACCAGGGGAGAGACCTTGAATCAATCAAAGGCGTGATATTAAATCTGCTTCGCATTTTGCTTTCTACCGAATGGTAATAAGCAAAACCCAAAGTAAGCCCAAGGGATTATTTTTTTTCCTTTTGAAATTTGCAAGACTCTACCATGATTAATATACATGAGTTTCAAATTGCTAGGAAAAACAGAGGCCAATTTCTAATACAGAAATGTACTCAGAGAAATAAGTCACACTAAAATAGTTTAAGACAAAATGTTTCTATAAATTTGTGTCACTGAATTATCATAATATCCTTTGCTCTTTAAGCCCATCTCTACCACTCTTAACATTTCATCTATCACTTCTATGAGGTTGAATCCCAAATATGAATTTATATATTCCCAACCATATTTTTAACTGCCATTCGTTATCTCAAATTGTATTTTCACTCGTTATCCTATCTCTCTTCTGACAATGACCTTTCTTCCCTAACTGCCTCCCCTTGCCCACTCGAGCACACATTTTTATGCAGCAATGAATGTTGTTAGATACACATTTATTTTATTTTTAAATTATTTTCCTTAAAACGCATCCTTTAGTTGGACAGCTAACTGCACAGCTAGTATTTCAAACTCATGGGCCATTCTTTGGGAGAAAGAGAAGACGATTTTCTCTCTAAAAGATTTACAGCTTCAGAGACCCGATATAGAGTTGTTATGAACTGGAATTGACCCGATGGCAGTGAATTTGGTTTGGCTATGGTTATACTTTCTAAAAAAGGGATGAACCTTTGCAAATACTAAATAAAGAAACAAACCAAAAGCCACGAGTGACTCTGTAGCCTGAGTAAATGGTAAGGCCAACTACGAGCCCAAATCTGCATTCAATGGCATAAATTTAAATGAGACAATGTACAAATAAATGATTCTTAGTGATCAAGTGCTTAGTCGCTAACTACAAAGCTGGTGATTCAATGCTACCAGTCTCTTTGTGAAAGAATATATATGGGAATGATAGTACAAAAGCGTCTTGTATCTCTTGCAATACCAAGGTCAAAAGTGCTACACCAACAAACAAAATTAGTTGTATGTTAAAAAAAGGAAGTATAGATCAAAGTTGGAAAAACTTGGATAGAATAAATAGTAATATTTGTTAGAATAAAATCTAAAGCCATAAATTCATCTTACTATATAAATAGTTGCCTAAGTAAACAACTGGGAGAGAACCGACCATCTTGGGAATAGTACCGATTTAGGTAGGAGAAATGAGGGAAATAGAAGAGTCACCACGGACGACACAATAATAATGGCTGCAGGCAAGATTCACCCATCAGCCGAAAGTTAAAAAAGATACTTGTAATTCTCAAAGTGTCTCTCCCAAATATTTATCGTCACAGTAGGAAAAACAGTAACTTTACAATGGAAAACTTGGAAGACATCATCTTAATCAAAGGATCAAGATTAACATAGCTGGCAACAAGATTGATACCCCGTGCCCACTGATGATATGCTAAGAAGGGGCTATCACTGCTGTCGTATTTTTTGCAGTGATGCACGACCTCAGATCAATCACATCTAACCACAAAAAGATCAAGGAAAAATAAATGACAACTACAAACTAACTGACCAGGAACCTTCAAAAAATGCCAAGGTCAACAAAGACAAGATGAGCTTGTTGAACTATGAAAGACTGAAGCAGACTAAGGGGATGGGGTAACTGATTAAGCATGGGATATTAGTTTGGATCCTGGAAGAGAAAATGATACCAGTAAAATATTGTTTATTATAAAAATGTTAATAAAAATCTGTATCTCGTTTAATAGTTTGAGCTGGGGTTTATTTCTTTGACTACATAAGATGTATGTAGAGAGGCAGATAAGTGAGAAGGTTCTATTATTTTTTAAATCCCTCTGTGTTCAAAGATACACCATAAGCTACACTCAAGTCAAGACCAAATTATGAGAAAATATTTGCAAGCTTCATATTTACAGATAAAAAGTTTACTTCCTTCATGTCCAAAGATCTAAAAATTCAGA
The DNA here is from genome assembly GCF_000313985.2 of Echinops telfairi. Taxonomy (NCBI): domain Eukaryota; kingdom Metazoa; phylum Chordata; class Mammalia; order Afrosoricida; family Tenrecidae; genus Echinops; species Echinops telfairi. Next base: position 11,141,454 of record NW_022103919.1, read on the forward strand.
GGAAAAAGTTCAGAAATGCTGCAGAAAAATCGACAAAAGACAATAACAGAAAACTTATAAAAGGCCATTTTCAAATGGCTTTTAGCATATGGAAAGATGAGCATCTTTATTTATCAAAATGAAAATTAATAGTACACGGACCTGCTATTTCTCACCATTACACTCCCTAGAATGTGGGCACACAGATACTTATCTATATTGTTGGCTGGGATGCATATTGGACCACACTTTATGAAGAAGAATTTGAATATCTCAAAATGGAAGGACAAATAGAAACAAGAAACACAGGGACGTAGTGGGTAAAAGTGCTGTTACATTGTGGGAATTACAAGCATTGTCACAAAATAAAATATGTATATTTTTTTCTGTTTTCATGATTTATTTTGCCCAGCCGGCAGTGTGGTTCATTTTAATGAAAATTCTTTATTTCACTTTTTAAATTACTTTTATTGGCATATAATGTACATATAACACAATTCAAGAATTCAATCATATTAAGAAGAGTTTTGCGATCAAAATCACAATCAATTTTAGAACATTTTCTTAGTTCTCAAATTCATTCTTGCTAGCCTCCCTCTCCCCTCAACCTGCCCTGCTATGTCTCTACATAATTGTTAATCCAGTTATTGACTCTACCTATCCTGGATTTCATATACAGAAAAAAAAATCACACAAAGTAATATCAAGAAACAACAACATAGAAATACCTCCATTGAAAAGAAAACAAAATATTAAAAACGGGAACCATTTAAAATGAGTCTAAAGGGAGATGAACTTATAAGGTGTTACATTTTACCCTAATTGCCTTTACCATGCTCTCTCTCTCTCTCTCTCTGATAGTGAGGCTATTTACATCTCTGGACGATAGTCAGGGTCTTAATCCTTGTGAGAACCTGCAAATGAAATTTGGACTTCCACTGTCATTCAAACCATTGTAAAGTGGGTGTCAAGGAATACCTGCTCTGAATTTGGAGTTTATGATTTATACCCCCCCCCCCATAATAGCCTCCATTGGGAATATTGGGGAAGTAAAACATTGGCAGGGATGCGCATCAACTGCAGGTCAGATACTTTCCCAGGAGTATAGAAACTTTGGAAACCTGCTCAGCGGATTTTTCATAAAAAGATAAATATTAACAGACTTACTACTGTGCCTAGAAGGTTTCCGAAATGAAATCAAAATATATGTCCACAAACAGTGGTGTATAGATCTTCATAACAGTGTTCCTCAGAATATTCCAATATTGGCAATAGCCCAAATGCTTATCAACAGATGAATAGAATGTATAAATAAACCATGTGATATATTCATATGAGGATATACTGGTCAGCAATAAAAAGGAAATAAAATTGAATGAATTACTCAGGCATAAAACAAAGATAAATCTCCAAAGAATCAGAAAAAAAGAAAATAGACACATAAGACTATAGACAAAATCAAAAGAATGTTTGCTATATGATTCTAGTTATATGAAGTGGCAGAAGAAGAAAAGCCCAGCAAAAGGGATTCAAAGCCCACTAATGGTTGCCTCTGTGGACAGTCAATTTCTGGAGCCCTGTGCTTAGTCAATGTCTTTGGTGTGGCTTGGGCTTCTTTGTACAAGACCATCAGTTCTTGATCATATGCTACCTCCCGAAATGGTTTAATGTCAACTAATTCTGCAGCAATTAATTATTCACACATAAGAACAATTGTGAGGATGACATAGGACCAGCAGTCTTTCATTCTGTGTCACCAAGAGTCACTCTGAATCAGAACCAACTCGACAGCCCCTCAGAACATCAGCTTTTTGCTACCCTGATTCTGTATCTCTCTAATCCTATTTCAATGCTTCCTCTCTCATTTGGTATTTTGCCCACGAAGTCTTTCAATATTGCAACTGCAGCCTTGATTTGTTGTTGTTCGTTCTTCAGTTTGAGAAATAGCAACTACCATCTTACCTTTTGGTTTTCTAATTCCAGGTCTTTGAACAATGTATTATAATACCTCAGCTTGCCCTTCAAGCCGTCCTCACAACTTTTCTCTGAGTTCTCTTACTTCGTCATTTCTTCCATTTGCTTTAACTCCTCCGCGATCAAGAGCCAGTTTCAGCATCTCTTCTGACATCCATTTCAGGGTTTCCTTTTTAATGGCCTTTTTGCTTTCTTCATGTATGGTGTTGTGGGTGTCACCCCACATTTCGTCTGGCTTTTGGTCACTAGTGTTCAATGTCTCAAATCTATCCTTGAGCTGGAATATTGATCGAAATGTTTCAACAGACATTCACTCCTATAGGTCAAGAAATTTGTGGCACAGCTACATAGCCAATTGATTTGAAATGAGCATACTGTGTCTATTACAAAGAAGGTTAATCCAATCCAATGGGGAAATTATGAAACAATAGCATTAATATAAAGACTCCTGTGGCTTAGTGGATTAGTCCCTAGGCTACTAACCACAAGTTCAGCAGTTTGAACCCATTAGCAGCATCATGGAAGCAAAGATGAGACTTTTTGCTCCCTTAAATGACTCCATGGTACTGAGTTAGGTTTGAGTATTATAAATATGGCATATAAATAAAATCTTGATGAAGATGATTTTTTAAAGTATTTCAGCAGTGCACTGATGGGGAATTTCCCTAAATTCAAAGCAGAGTCAGAAGATGATGTCGATGAGATATAACAAAGCATATCAACACTGATGTCAGATAGACCTTGGCTGAATGAGAAGACCACTGGCAAGATAGTGGCTTGTGTTTTATTACTTTGCAAAGGCATTCAACTGTATGGATGATAACAAACTATGGAAAACATTGAGAATAATGGGATTTCCAGAACACTTAGCTGTGCTCATATGCACCTGGACATAGAGTAGAACGATAGAATACTCATGGTTTCAAATGAGCAAAGCAGTGCATCAGGATTATATCCTTTCACCATATTTACTCAATCTATTTCTGAGAAAGTAATCCAAGAAACTGGTTTCTATGAAGAAGAAAGCAGCATGAGGACTGGAGGAAATCTCATTAACAACTTCTAATATACGCAAACACAACCTTGCTTCCTGAAGGCAAAGTCTTGAAGGACTTCCTGAAGAGGATCAAAGACTACAGCCTCCATTATGGATTACACCGCTACATAAAGAAAACGAAAGTGCTCACACCTGGACCAATAAAGAACGTCATGATAAGACTCAAGTTTCCAATTACTTGGATCTACAATTGACACTCATATGGAAGCAACAATCATGAAATAAAGTGATGGATTTCATTGCGGAAATTTGCTGCCAAGTATCTATTCAAAATATTAAAAAGCAAAGGTATTACTGCGAGGGTTATAGTGTGTCTGGTTGAATCCATGGTATTTTGAATCATCTCATATGCTTGTGAAAGCTAGACATGAATAAGGAAGACCAGAGAAGAATTGATGCCTTTGAATTATGGTGTTGACAAAAAGATCAAATATAGCATGAACTACCAGAAGAATGAACACACTAGTCTTAGAAGAGGACGTATAGCTATAGGGCTCCTCATAAGAGAGGTTAGTGAGACTATCTCTCCTGTACTTTGATTATGTTAACATGAGAGATCTGAGCCTGATTAAGGACATATACTTGGTAGAGTAGAAAATCAGCCCAAAAAATGAAGATCTGCAATGAGATGGATTGACGCAGTGGGTACAACAATGGGATCAAACATAACAATGATGGTGTGTATGGCATAGGGCCAGGCAATGTTTTGTTTTGTTACACATAGGGTTCCCATGAGACACAACTGACTGGACGTCACCTAGCACCAATGAGAGGGGAAGGGGGGATTGGCTGAGAAAGAGCTCGAGGAAACTTTCCGGATGACAGCAATCTTCAATAGCTTGACTGGATAGCAGTGGTTACACAGATGTATGAGCACGTTGCTGTTAGTTAACATAGAGTCCATTCTGCCTCATGGCAACTGTTTTCTACACTGAGTGGAGAACAGGGTTTTCAAAGCTGAGATCTCTCAGAAAGCAGATTCCAAGGCCTGTCTCTGAGGGTTTTCTAATCCTTCAGCTTCCTGCTCTATGTCAAGTACTTAACCATTTAGACTCCTCAGGAACTCCTACAGTGGTCAAAACTAATTAAACTCCAGTGGCACTGTACAAACTAGTGAATATGTAGAAAAAACCAAAAAGTTCCTTTAAAAATAACCAAAAAACTCACTACCATGGAGTCAGTGCTAACTCATATCAACCTCTGGTCGGTTTACAAAACTGTAACTGATCACATGAGTAGAAAGCCCCGTCTTTCTCCCACAGGACTGCTGGTAGTTTCAAACTGCTGACAATGCTGATTGCAGCCTAACATTCCTTAAGGAATGGATAAGCAAAATGTGTAAACACACCACAAAATGTGGTATATATAATGAAATAATTGATCAGGTACAAAGAGAAATGAAATTCTTCTAAATGCCATTATATAGGTGAACCTTGAAAACTTTAACTGAGCAAAATCAGTCAGTTGCCAAAGGACAAAGAATGAATGATCTAACATATGAAATGCATAAATACATAGAAACCAAAGACCATTAAGGCTACCAATAGGGGGAGCGGGGGGTGTAGGAAGGGTTTGCTTAGAGAACAAGTGTATGCTCTCACAATGGTGGCGTAATTTGGAAGATGGTAGTAATGGTGACTGGATTGCATGAACAATGGAGATCAATTTCATTGGCTTATACATGTCAAATTATTGACAAATGTTTTGTAGTGTGCATTTTTAATATTATCATTGTTGTAATAAAGAAAGACTGGCTCTGCCTATTATGACTATATTTCTTATGCTTTCTGAATCTGCCTTGCTCATCATCTAAAAATGTTTACCAAGAACAGATCCAAGTTTTAAGGGTCTGCCTGCTGACTCTGCTGTCAAAGAGGAACACTTAAGGACAAGGAAAACAAACTTACAAATGAAAAATTAGGCACAAAGCCCAATTAGCCTCCATTAGCCTCATGGCAAATCTATTACTGACTGCTACTATCCTTAGTCCTATGGGGAGCTCAACATCTTTGCAACAACTGACTTTAGTTCTTGTACCACTGTAGAGTACAAGGGGGGAAAATAGGCAATTAAAAACGGGAAGAAGTACCTTCTAGGAATGAAAGAAGTCATTGGTCATGAGTGAAAGGAAGTAAGGAGGAAGTTATAAGAAAGAGGAGATAGTTTTAGGTAAAATAATGATAAGATGTATAAAACTTAACATGAATGTGTAAAACCATGGACACTTCGTTGCTCTGCTCCCCTTGCTGTTCTGTTACACACCCTTAGTGTTTCGTCTCAGTGTGGTGGGGCAGATTGGGCACAATTCCAATACTGCATCTCCAGTGTTGTCCGCCATAGCGCTATTGGCCAGTAAGGGATGTCATGTCTTGTAGAGGAACTGACCATATGGTCCTGTGTGCACTGGCTGCTCTGAGCAGGAATATTGTCCTCAAGGCTTGGTGGC
>NW_022103919.1:11147476-11158298 GCF_000313985.2 Echinops telfairi
TCTTTCCATGTGGCGATGTGCTTCATGTATTCATCACTGCTTTTTAGGGATGTGTAGTACTCCATTGTATGTATGTACCACAGATTTTAAATCCATTCCTCTGTTGATGGAAATTTGGGTTGTTTCCAACTCCTTGAAATTGTGAACTGTGCAATGATGAACATTGGAGCACAGATGTCTGGACGTGGTTTGTTTCTTGCCCCTTCAGGGTATATGCCCAGTAGGGGGATTGCTGGGTCAAATGGTAGCTTCTGAAATAGTGCCACTTTAGTTTGAGATAAATGACGTGAATCAGAATGACTGTAAGAATATAATACTAATTGAAATAGTTATCTATCTGTAAAAATGAGAAAGGTAATGCTCTCCCACCAGCATTAATTTGAGGATTAAGTGAACTATAAAATACTCTCATAAGCACTTTGCAGAGAAAACCACCTCGGGGAAGATAAGTGATGTTAGAACATTTTGCTGCTCTAAGATAGTCAACCAGTAGGTAACAAAGAAAGTATTTGCCTACTGGAAAAATCTTTGCTTCTACTAATAAATCCTTTTGCCCCATGTTTACCATGATAGTAGAAGCAAAAAGTTTTCCAAGTACTTCACTAAAGAACATTTAGTGAAATGGTAAAAAACGGAAAGAAATGTTAATGATTGTGCATCAATTACTCAAAGTATTTTGTGACATATTTATCAAACTATTTCATTATTTATTAGCATTTTCTGTATCCAGTAGGCAAATACTTTCTTTGTTACCTACTGGTTGACTATCTTAGAGCAGCAAAATGTTCTAACATCACTTATCTTCCCCGAGGTGGTTTTCTCTGCAAAGTGCTTATGAGAGTATTTTATAGTTCACTTAATCCTCAAATTAACGCTGGTGGGTTGAAGGGAGAGCATTACCTTTCTCATTTTTACAGATAGATAACTATTTCAATTAGTATTATATTCTTACAGTCATTCTGATCAATTTACTTCCATGAAGTCAATTTTTGTTATTACTGAAAAATTATGAATATAAGCAATTCCTAGAATGGCCACTAAATGAATCATTCAATTGATTCTCAGTCTCTCTCTCTCTCTCTCCCTCCCTCTTTCTCTTGGAGGAGTGACATTACCTAACCCTATAATGCTGAGCATGATGTTTTTGTAACATTAAATTAAATGTATATATTAATATATATCGATAACTATGAAAGTAAAGAATAAAAACAAAATTTTTTTCCTGAAATTAAAAATGCAGGCATTATAGGGTTAAATAAGCTATTGAAGATCAGTTACATGGAAATCCAATATCTGAAATAAAAAGCAACTCAACCCACCAGGAAAGCATCAACTCACTTCACATTGGTGCCAGACAAGTTTTCCACCCTTCCAGACTGCCTTCTGTAATGGTGTTTTGGAAAGGGTAGAGCTGGGAATCGTATAAATCTTTTTTAAAAAGGCATCTAGTATCAGCTAGGTAACGGCTCTGAAATTTCATTTCTACTACCCTAGAATCCACTGGCTCTTTCTGACTGAGGAGAACATTTCTAACTCTGTATGTTCAGCATCAGCACGCTGTATTCATAAACACTAAACCCAGAAATTGTCTGGTAGACAACAAAAATGTACATTTCTCGAGGACTCACTAAATATTAGTAGATTTGGATCTATAGATAAGTTAATATTCTAAATTACTAATAAAAGAAATCCCATGAAGTAAAGTTCAGCACATAACATTCAATAATGTGTCCTTACTTGGAGAATACATTTTGGGTGTTAAAAACCCAAGCCATTCTTGCCATAGAAGAAAATACTGTATTGACCTTGTTCCTATTGGTTGCCATCCCAGTGTTTTCCTGGCCCCTGATGAGCCCAGGGGTGCAGAGCCGACATAGCACCGTGGGTGTTCAAGGCTGCGATCTCTCAGAAGCAGACACATCTGGCTCTTGAGATGATTCTGGGTGCAGCCGAAATAATTGCTAACTTTCCATCTAATGATCCATCTCTTAAACATTTCAGCTTGCTCACACACAAAACAATTCACAACTGCATACGTTTTCTTATGTCCACTTAAACATTATTACAATCGACAATTAATGTTGTTTTGAATGGATTCTTCAAAAGTTCCCACTCCCCTTTATTCAATTTCATGTCGCAAGTTGAGTCTGTCCTTTAGAGATAGGGAGTTCCCATCTCTGTCATTTAGCCTGCAAGTTATTTGTCAAGCTGTGTGTGGTGGCAAATTTAATAAGGATTATCTTTAGTCATAGGGCAAAATGAGAACATCTTTAAGATGTGTCTTCTGAGGAGAATATTTGAAACATGACTGCTAGAAGAGAAGATGACTCTTTTATAGACAACCGGGAAATTAGGCCATATTGGTATCAACCCATCACACAAATGCTTCTAAACCTTACCTAATATTAGGAATGACCAATAACAAAGGATTTTAGCAGCATTGTTATTATTAGGAGCTCAAGGCTGAAAAGGCTATGCGTGTGACCGAATCTCATCAAGTGACCTTTTCATACAAGGAGTAATTTCTTTAAAGGTGAACCTGCTCAGCTGTGCTGAACAAGTTAAGATGAAAATATTTTCCATATATTAGCTACCAATATCCTTGTCCACCTCAGTAAAGTTGCCAAGGCTCAGAATTACTGAGTTTTGGAATACAATCAGAGTTTTGAGTTAATCATGGCTGACTGGTCATTCGTCTTTGTAAAAGTCATCCTTTTAAGTCCCCCTCCTGGATACTTGGCGTGGTGTATTATAATAATACATGTATTATTTCCAGGCAAAAGGCATTAGTTGCCAATGTGGAACCCACAGTGTATCTCTTTCCCCTTGGCAACAATTTACAAAGGACATGAACACCTTACATGAGTTAGAATAAAATCTTTGTTGTTAGAAGCCACTTATATTTCAATTGTTTTTAACCACAGCATAATACATCCTGCCCTGGTTATTCCAAAAGATATCATTATTATATCACTTAAAAGAATCTAATACACGAAGAAATTTAAGAGTTTTAATAAACAACCAACGCTGAAAGTCCAAAACATGTAGTATTGCATTACAAAAACACAATGCAGATGAAACAAAATCTACCAAACCCATTATTACAAAGCTAGTGGCTGATTATACTTCAATGTGTTCTAGTTTTCAAAGGAAGTCCCTATCCTACAGTTTGCCATGCCTGGGATCATGCCAAGTAGCCTACTATCCAGTCAAGCCCATGGAAATATCCCTAGTAACTTTGGCGAAAAATATCATGCGTTTTTAATGAAACAAATTTAGGTGAAGTCTTTGTTCCAGGAAGCTCAGAGGCTAATGTCTCTATACTATGGCATGTCAGAATAAAGAGATGGTTAGGAGGATGGATTTGAATTCAAGTCTGAGCTCTACCTGGTTATACTCCTTACTGAGCTTACCTAAGCCACAGATTTCTCCACTATCAACTGGGTTCATAATTTCACTTTGTTACTATGGGAATTACATGAGATTATCTCAGTCCGTGTCTGGCCCTCAGTGTAATCCCAATAGGTAGTAGCAGTTATTATTGTGCAAAATGTAACTTTTTGATATGGTAACACAAAATCATATTCAATTCTGAACTCTCCTTACTCCTTTTTGTACCCTAGCCCCGAGCCTCAAGGACCTAAGGCAGTGAAAGAACAGAGGCGACAGCTCGATCAGGCTGAACGGGAAGAGGCACACTCTTCCGTGGCAGCTCTGGGCAAGCGATGAGGGTGCTGGCTTGAGGACCCTCTAAAGGGCAAAACAGGGACAGAGGGAAGCAGGGGAGCCTGATATTTCTAAAGAAGCAAATCCTGACCCTTGTCATGTATCTCAAACTAAAGCGGCACTATTTCAGAAGACACACATTCATATTCTTCAAATGCCATTAACTCAGAGAGGGAAGATCCATAACTCGATGTTGAACGGAACTTGTGAGCTTCATCTATGAGGATAGGCACACGTCCTCCTAATGCACTGAAATTAATAACAGCTCTGTCCAGGAAGAACAAAGATAGCGCCACTGTTCCCTTTGCTTTGGTTTCACTTGTATTCATCAACATTTTTCAGTCCAGGCTTTCTAATTAACAACCGCAGCACATGCCAGATGTTTTCCTGGATTGGGGAACACTGTGTGTGATTATAAAACACCAGAATTAACTGAAATAGATCACACCCTCCATTCACCGAAACCATGTTCAGACAGGCCTAGCTGGTTCATAGTCACGTTACTTGTTCTCAAAAGAAATGCTTCTTTAAAAAAATTACAAAAAGAAATCCAGGGTGAAATAATGATTCGGTTCTAAACTTTCCCTACGAATCTTGTATGAAGGAAAGTAAATTTAAGATCACTTGGACAGCGATAAGAAAAATAATCCTCGATTCCTATTTCAAATAAATGTGTTTGTCAATCGAGGTAGATGACTCACTCTACATTTCTGTCCCAGTTATTAATGCAGCAGGGTCTTAGGGAGTTGGATACAATTACATTGGAAAAAAATGTTTTTTTTTTTACTGTTTTAAGAGAGCACAATGCTTCACAACAGAACTTACATAAATGAGCAGAGCATATCTTCAATAAATTGTATAATCTCAGGTTCAAATACTACTTTTGTTATAGGACACTGAAAGTTCAGGAACAACCAGTTGATGGTTTACATTGTTATCAACCATTGTTATTTTCAGCACTGGTTTTGTTTGTCTTTTTTTTGTTCTGTTTTCCTATTTTTCTTTTTGGCTTTATTTGTAAACAGTTCACTCATTGGTACGATGAAGAGCCCAGAGTTATAGACTGTGTCCCCACACAGATCCACTAACTCTCCATCACTTTCAAAGGCAAGGCTACATTCTGAAGTGTTAGACCAACTTTGGGAAATTTTTTTATTAGTCAAATAGGGCTGGGTAAACTATATAGATAGCTATATGAACATAATCCTGCACCAATAATGGAAAGTAAATTTGCCAAGTTGACTGTGCAATCATATAATCTTCAAAATCAAGGACTGTAAGTCTATTGTAAAGAGATACCCTAAGCTCCTATGACCGAAGGAAAACAGTTAAAATAATCCAGATCCCTGCTATGCTCAGCATATCATATTCAGATTTAATGGTGTCTACTTTGGAAAAAGACAAATAAAACACACCAGATTTAACTGAAATAGAGCATGCTCTCCATTCATCGAAACTATGTTCAAACAGGCCTAGCCAGTTCATACCCATGTCACTTGTTCTCAAAAGAAATCCTTTCTCTGAGTAGCAACCCCATGTGATCCGGGAGATATTTTCTTGGTAGTCAGGCTGAAAAATGTTGATTAACCATTTCTCCTGATCCACTAAGTCCCTTTCTACCAGACAGCCTCAAGATATCTTTATTCCACATAACGACACAGAAGCAATATCTCAAGAAACACACCTTACCACCATTCTTTTCTGAGAGTCCCTGACAATGCCTTATAAGAAAGGTTTTGCTTGACCAGGTAGATTCAAGAAAGAAATGTCTTGTAATCAGTTCCTCCCTGTGCCCACCATACATTTGTAACCTTCAGTTAAATGACATAACTTAGCTCTCTGTTCTGCCTCCTGAAATATGAGCCTACTGCTCCTTGATTTTGAATTAATCGGTTTCAGTTCCATAGAATATACTATCCACTCCAAAGATTTCTCTACTCCCAACAATTGTTACTTTAAGCAAGTTTTGAATTTTATTTTACTTTAAGAAAGTTTTGAATTTTTTCCTTTGTGATGTTTGAGTGTCGTCGGCAGGATAAAAAATTACCTTCCATTCAAGTGGAACTCCGAAAAATTGCAGACCACTTTTTCTGGTTGCAGGTTTGGGCAAAACTCTGCTGAACTTAATAATTTGTCAGAGTTTCAAACGAAGGGATCCTCTGAAGAAAACCAAGTCAGATAGAAACAATAGAAACAAAACCTAAACTTTTCAGATAAAGAACAAATGTGTTGCCAGAGAAACAGAAGACAGCTGTGAGAAGGTTTACTTCTGATCTCTCCTTAAAGTAACCTCAACAATACCAAGTGGCAAGGAGTCCCGATTTCTCTGTGAGTTAACATTTATGACAGCAATGTTTTCTGATATTTATATGTCATAAGCTTATTTCAATTGTTAACTTCATCACAGCTTTGTGGACTTTGAATCTGGCAACATTATGGCTAACCATTTTAAGCAGGGAACACTCCTTGTTTATCCACAGAGTTGTAAACACTTATTGCTCAAAGGTTTGGAGATTTATTAAGGCGGGCTTATTTTTGGTATGTTCTGTCTACCTGATATGAAGGGGCTTTAAAAGTACGAGATAATATGTTTTGGTCCAAGAACTTTTAAAGTCCCTCTCACATTATTTAAATTGTCATTGTGCTTAGAGGTACTGTTGTCTAAAGTTTCATTTTAAGTGATTGTCTTTTTTTTTTTTTTTAACATTTTATTAGGGGCTCATACAACTGTTATCCCAATCCATACACACATCAATTGTGTAAAGCACATTTGTACATCATTCTCAAAACATTTTCTCTCCACTTAAACCCCCGACATTAGGTCATTTTTCCCCTCCCTCCCCGCTCCCCCCTCCCTCATGAGCCCTTGATAGTTTATAAATGGGTATTTTGTCATATCTTGCCCTGTCCGACGTCTCCCTTTACCCACTTTAATTGATTTTCTTTGACTTTTGATTACTCTGATAAATCCCATAAAGTCTTTCATTTCTAATAATTATTATAAGTTGACTACATGTGTTCCTAAATGGTCCTTTGCAGATAAAGTCCACTTTGCTGTTCCACTAAAATTGCTTGGCCACTTTAAGAACTAAATTGAAAAACTCTGTGCCCATGATCATTATTATATAAAAAGAAAAGATAAATTACTAGTAGTAAGTTTTGAAGTGTTAAAGAAAGAAAGACACATGCAATAAAAAATTAGAAAGAGATAGAAATATTAAATGTTTCAAAACTATGGGTTATAAGGGAAGAGAATGAATGAGAACTTCATCTTTTAAGAGGAAAAATTTGGTAGTACGGTCTTAAAGTATAATGTCCTGTGTGCCAAAATATATTTTAAAAATTTTAAGGGAAAGTTAAACTTAAGAGTGTATAGTAAGTTATAGAATATCTGAGCAACTTGTATGAATATAAGTAATTTGCCAGAGGAAAAATCTATTTAAATAAAGAGAAGATAAAATATAGTAAGCATCAAATTTTTAATTGGGTTGGAATAAAAAAAATAAGAAGAAAGTATTCAAAATAATTGGATCATGGAAAATAAAGTAAACCACAAATCTAAGAATTATTTGTATTTCAAAACGATTTAGTAGCACACAAAATTAAGACTCAGCTTCTGCTTTAGAAATGTTAGATAAAAATCTCTAAAATGCAAAGTTAAATGTTAACAGGGCTAACTTTGTTACAGCAGCTCCAGATCGTTGGTGACAGTAAACTCAAAGTGACCATAAGCAATGTCATTACTAAAGACAAAAAATTAAAAAATAGTATATTTGTATCCTAGAGAAATAAGAGGTGCTTTACAAATAGATATATGCATAGCTATGTTTATTGTAGCACTATCTATAATAACAAAAAGATGAACATACCCTAACTGCCCATCAGTTGAAGAATGGATAAACAAACTATGCATATATACAATGACCTACAATGTTAAATGCAATTGCAATGCATTTGGTGAAACATAGATAAGCCTGGAGAACATTATGCTGAGTGAAATTAGTCAATCACAAAAGCACAAATATTGTGAGACACTCCCACCCATGAATAAAACAAACAAATAAAAAGACTAGCTGCCATCGAGTTGATGGAACTCATGGGGAATCTGTAGGCCAGGATAAATGGGCCCATGTGAGTTTCCTCAGTTGGAATTCTTTATGGGAGTAGAAAGCCCATCTTTCTCCTGAGGAGGGACTGCTGGTTTTGAGATGCTGACCTGCAATTAGCAGTCCAACACCGCCAGTTTTCACACGAAAAGAAATATTACTGGATGGGTACCAGGAGTGGGAAGTAAAGTGCCTGGTTGAAGGGCACATAAGGGTTCATTTGGGTGACGGGAATTAACATACCATAAAAGATAAGAGGGAGGTCTGCAAAAAAAAAAAAATGGTGGAAACAGGACAAAGCATTCAGAGATTTTCAAGAGGTAAAGCCAACAGAGGCAAATACTGTCATATACACCATCCTATCACAGTGGTGATTAGTAGCAGATGACTGGACAGACATGCAGGCTGAATAGTGTGGGAGGGATAGTGGGGCTGTACCAACAAATATATAAGATTTGCCAACAGGATGTGTATTTTTAAAGGACATGTGAAAATACCTGCTAATGTACTTAACAATTTGACAAAGTATATATGTATTTACTTTTGCTGCAATTATACCCACGTGGTTGAGCATTCAGAGAACAGACTTAGGAAAATTTCTTAGAAATTACCAAAAACCTTGATGGACTGAGTCACTGTGTCTGGGGAATCTGACCCCAAGTCAATGTCAATTGGCTTCACATAATTCATAGCGACCATGGGACGGACATATCCTGGCATTCTTACATGACTCTTTGCATGGAACGAAGAAGTCCACTGCTCTGCTCTGTCTCTGGCACTTGGTTCTGTGGCCTCGGCCACCATTGCATTTCCAGTGTTACTGCCTTCCTTCTCCTGTTTCTATGGGGTCTGGCACAGGGACACCAGAGTCCATAAGACATACTCTACTTCTGGCTCTTCTTTTTTGATGGTCCTGAGATTGCCCCCCTACTTGAAGACTTCCTCCCCCCATCCACTATCATGATCCCAATTCTACCTTACAAATCCAAGTGGACCAGTGGATGTACACTGGTACAGATAGGAACTGGAAATACACAGAATCCAGGGCAGATGATCCCTTCAGGACCAGTGGTGTGAGTGGTAAGACCGGGAGGGTAGAGGGAAGGTGAGGGAGAAAGGGGGAACCGATTACCAGGATCTACATATAACCTCCTCCCTGGGGGACAGACATTGGAGAAGTGGGTGAAGGGAGGCGTCGGACGGTGTAAGATATGACAAAATAATAATAATTTCTAAATTATCAAGGGTTCATGGGGGAGGGGGAGCAGGGAGAGAGGGGAAAATGAGGAGCTGATAGCAAGGGCTTATGGAGAAAGCAAATGCTTTGCGAATGATGAGTGAAACAAATGCACAAAAGTGCTTGACACAATGGATGGATGTATGGGTTGTGATAAGAGTTGTAAGAGCCCCCAATAAAATGGTTTTTTAAAAAAGCTAGAATTTCACATTTCTCTTCCACCACCAACTACTCGATCTTAGGAAATGAGAGGAAATGGATAATTCTGCCAATGTGACTGTGTCCAGATTGTCACTGGTTTGCAATACATAGATGTTATTGTCAAAGGGAGAAAACCGTGTAATCCACAGCATTTTCTTAGTATATTACTTTTATCAATCAAAATCAATTAAAATTATTATGTTAGCCACTTACGTAATAATGCCATCATACTTATTTGGATTCTATGGTGTCTCATAGTCTGGTAAAGTCAAGCTAGGTGGGGTTGGATAGAACGGGGAGACTGATGAGTGATTTCAACTCCTGAACACAGAGTGGATGGTCTGAAATGTCACCCCCCACCAGCCCCCACTCAATTCACAATTCTTAAAAATTGTAGCCACTGATGTACTTTACTCAAAACGTGAGAATAGAATAATCAATACAAGTAGGAAAGAACCTATGTAAATGCCAGAAAATTTTATAAGGTTTCAAGCTTGACTGTGAGTCAATAAATCTGGTGACATGGGCTCGATTCTTCTGGTGAAGTGTCAAGCTGTGAAAGAAAACGGAAGATCAGGATTTCTCTTTCAGGCTATGTCTGTGACGATGAAGTATGGCAGTCAAACCTAAAGCAGACTCTGCCATTGAATCGATGCTGACTCATAGCCACCCTGCAGGACAGGGTAGAACAGGCCCTGTGGGTTTCTGAGACTGGCTCTTTCCCCTGAAAAGGGCCTGGTGGTTGTGAAGGCTGACCTTGCAGTCCAGAGCATAACCACTACACAACCAGGGCACCTAAAAGTATGGCAGCGGGATGGGAAAAATTAAGCTTCAGCAGAAAGCACTGAAAACCTTGAAAGAAGAAAAAAAGATACTGTGTTGTGCAAATGCCTTGAATTGACTAATAATTAATTAATCTATTTTAAACAAATTAAATTTAAACCCTTCATCCACTTGGCTTAATGCATTTAAATCATTGTTCTTTTCTCTTCTCAAATATAAATCATTTTTAGAACCCCGATTTAACATTCCAAAATTAATTTTCTTTTGTAAGGAACCTTGATGGCTTATTGGGTTACACACTGGCGGCTATTACCTGGTGAGCAGTTCAAAACCCACCAGCTGCTCTGGGAAAAAGAGACTTTCTACTCCAGTAAAGGCCTGCAATCTGCAAAACCAAGAGGGGTAGTTCTGCTCTCTCCCATTGAGTCCCCATGAGTCCGAACTGACTCCCATGGAGTCACTATGAGTCCGAATTGACTCCATTGAGTCCCCATGAGTCCCAATTGACTCCATTGAGTCCCCACGAGTCCCAATTGACTCCATTGAGTCCCCACGAGTCCCAATTGACTCCATTGAGTCCCCACGAGTCCCAATTGACTCCCATTGAGTCCCTACGAGTCCGAATTGACTCCCATTGAGTTCCCACGAGTCCGAATTGACTCCATTGAGTCCCCACGAGTCTGAATTGACTCCATTGAGTCCCCACGAGTCCCAATTGACTCCATTGAGTCCCCATGAGTCCCAATTGACTCCATTGAGTCCCCATGAG
>NW_022103919.1:11158398-11166455 GCF_000313985.2 Echinops telfairi
GAGTCCCAATTGACTCCATTGAGTCCCCACGAGTCTGAACTGACTCTATGGCAGCAAGTTTGGTTTTGGTTTTTTTGAGTTTTGCTCTAGTAATTGCTGGTGGCAAATGTTGCTGCTGAGCCCTGTCATTCTTAGACCTGTGTTTTCATGTTTCTCCTTCTCTTCCCACAGTAGTTTGCTTTCCACAATTCAGGATTTTAAGCTGGTCCTGGGAGTATCACATTGCACAGAAAAGTTCATGAGATCAGAGCACAAGGTAACAGCAGAAAAATGCAGGCTGTATTTCTTGCTTTCCAAGCAAGAGTGCCAAGAGAAAACAACCTGGCATATGAATAATGTTAGAACATTTCATTTTGGGCTACTCTTTTTTTTATTACTCTTGATTCTGGTCATAGCCTGTAGTGCCTTAATGGCTTCAATCCATGTCCAAGCTTTTCATGATTGCTTCCACATATACAGTCTCCCTTAGAAGCTTCTCAATTTAGAGTCTTTAAGACCTAACTTCATCCTTAATGAGTCACACTACAGAGAGGAATAACTATGTTATTCGGCACTCTGAAGAGAACAAACAAAACAACAAATGTCAATGCCTCTGTCTTTCTTTTTGACCTCAAACATCTGATCCCTGAGCATGTTCTCTATGTCATACTTGAAGAAAACGCTTTGCTATGAAAAGCAGCTTTAAATAAAAATGCCGATGCCGTCATTAACTGACTGCTTTCAGCCTTTGTGTGGAGGCCCCGAAGTAGCTTACATTCCAATCGATGTAGCTTTAATCAGCCTGTAATTTAATACATATCAGTCTCTTTCTGTTCCCTGGTATCTCTCCTACTGTTGAAAATAGATTTTTTAGAAATAAACATTTTTGTGTTTAAAATTGTGATAAAAAATCCATTTAAGTCCATTTTAATATCAACTGTCTTAGGGCACATCAGCTGGGGAACTCCAAGCAAGATATCAAAAACCAAAGCTACTCATATTTTGGCAAGAATCCAATGTGCTTCCATCCAAAAACACTTGAGGACCAAGACCAGCATTCCAGGGACTATACAAGTGGGCAAATTAAACTCTCCCCTGGTCTCCAACAGCAGTTTCTGGGAAACGTGTTGGAGATCATGGATCTATATAACCTGCTTTGTCATCCATGCTTTCATATTAATGACAGAGCCAAGAGCTTCAGCATCTAGCCCAATGGCAATGCAGAACTGGGAGTGCCCATAACAGCCTAGTGATGCCTGTGGTCTGGTGAGCACAGTCTGAAATCAGAGCATCGCAGTTGTTAGTATGGCCTTGAAACTAGACTACCTGGATTCAAATCCTGTGATTCTATCCTACCTCAGACACTTAATAGTCCCGTGTGTCAATTTCCCCAACAATGAAATAACAAGAGTGGCTATCCATAGGTTTGTTAAGAGAAGTCATTGAATGGAATGGCAAACATAGAACAACATAAAGTGTGCGAGATCTGGAAATTGGAGCTTTGCTCGTTGCCACATCCCAACACCAAAAACAATTCCTGCCACTCAGTAGGATCTCAGGATTCCCATTTGTATTAAACAAATGAAGAATGAGCAGTGCTAGTAGAAAAAGTGGTTTGCACATTGTATAAGTGATATTCATTATTATGATTAACATCACTATTATACTTTTTGTTATGATTTTTCTCTTTATAATCCAGCTACATGATCTCAAGCTGGTTTTTAAATGTTCTATGTTTTCATTCATTTTTGGAAAACTCTATAAGGATGTGGAAAGTGTATTTAGTCAGAAATAGAAGTCAAGACTCTAGTTCTAACTCAAATACTTAAAATTTGACCTTGACAATGATCTAATCTTAGGGAGCAGAGAACTGACGGAAAGTTCTTATAAAAGTACTTTTATTATTAGCATTTCTCAATACAAAGAACAAAGAACTAAATAATGAGTGAAAAAGCTGACACTATCCAAGGATATATTAAATTTAATGAAATCACTTTCAAAATAAATTAGGTATTTCATTTTAGGTATCAGAGTCAGTAGTACCATACTACCAATTCCGTATGAGAGGGGAAAATAGACTCAATTTCTAAATAATTCTAAATTATTCTCATACCAAATTGCAAGCCAAAGTTTGCAAATTGAACCAAAGTTCGATGAATTCAGGATTGGTCTTCAAGAATGAATACCTGAATATTTTCATAATGTGTCCTTTAAATTAGGTGTTGATGAATCATAACTATCAAAGAAAACGTAAGTTGTGAAAAGTTTGCCTTTAAAAGATGCAGACAATATACATGGATATAAATCATGAAACAATAGTCACAGTTTTATAAAAGTAACCTAACAATTGTGATTCAAGTTCAAGCTGAAATCTGTAAGAGTATGCTTTTCTCCTGGAAGCATTTTCTGAGGCTAGAATCGTCAATGATTAACAATCCAGGAGCAATAGAAATAAACCCAGGTGGGGCCTAGGCAAAAAGGCAGTTGTTTCTTCTAACAGTTGATTGATGGAAGGACAATCGGTTCCAGGCAGGGTGGCCCATTGGTAAAAGAATGTTGTGCACAATATCAGTTGCTCAGGTTTTGATTTTTTTTTCCCAGATAAAAACACGTGGTGGAGGTTTTGACAATAGTTCACCCCATGAGTAATCTAGAACCCTTACCAGGGCATTAATTTCCAAGACATACGCTCACCTTCTCCCCTATTTCAGCCACTCGACTCCAAATGATCAATGTGTTGTTTGATTTTAGTTTTTATTTTGAGATGTTGTCCTTGTTCTGCACACACGCACACACACATATACACACAGACACACACAAGATCCATCCAACAATCATTTATTTACTGAAAATATCTTGAACACCGAATCTGAACCAAGAATCATTCTACTAGATCCTGACAGTACATGAGTGAGCACATTACTTTCTAAAAAAGCCTGACTATCCTCATGGGGAGACATTCTAGCAAATACTTTGTAAGGCATTCCCATAAGCCAGCTCTTTAAGACTGTCCCTAGTTGCATCATTTCATCTCTTTTTGAGGGGACAGGGGGCAGATAAGATATGCCACTTGTCATTTTCTATATATTTTTCTATTTTTCCCCATAAGAAAAATCTAAGTCAGAGCATTGTACAATATCCCTGGGTCAAAATTTTACTAACAAGTAAGAGTGAATTTTACATTAAAATGCCCCAAGATTGACAAAATGTCAATAACTGTTGAAACTAGATGACTGATAGGCAGGGGTTCAGTCTTTTCATCATTCCCTTTGTGAATATTTGAAATTTTTCTTAACATTTTAAAAATTCAGTACTGAAAAATCTTCTGTATCCTCCAGTTCTGAAATGGACTTTGAAATTCAAATTACTAATAAATATA
Organism: Echinops telfairi; assembly: GCF_000313985.2. Lineage (NCBI taxonomy): Eukaryota > Metazoa > Chordata > Mammalia > Afrosoricida > Tenrecidae > Echinops > Echinops telfairi. The sequence continues at coordinate 11,161,757 of NW_022103919.1, forward strand.
TCAAGCAACTAGATGCCCCTTTTCTGTTTTGACAGACCATAGGAAAATAAAGAAAAAACTTTTTTTTTAAATTCTCAAAGATTTTTAAGGAAAATTAAAGAGGCAAAGTAGCAATGTTTGGCAGAGAAACTAGAATAATTTATCCAGTCTTTTTTGCCCGCTTTGGCGTGGCTTGGTACACTTCCCCCAAATAGTGTGTACTCTTTGAGACTATAAAACCTGAAACTTCTTCCATCCTTTATAAAGCCCACTTGGAACACACACACACACACACACAAGAATAATTTATCCAAAAATGTTACTTTCCCAGAGTGAAATGTATCTGATAGCTGGCATTTTTCATGGCTGACTGTAATCAAAATTACCTTTCAAAAGTAAATTGTTACCCAGGAGAATTTTACATACCAATGGCTCAAGTACAACAAGCGGGCTGCAAAGGGGAGAAAAGTTTCATTTTTTTGTATTTATGTTTACATCCAAGCTCACTGTTTTTATCAGTCTGCCTCCTGGCTGGTAATTCTCCCCATCGCACCACTGCAGTGATGGAAAAACTTCTGGCATGTAAAATGGGATTTCATTGTTTCTAGTGCCTATGCATTATTCGGTTTGAATGTTCACTTCTCAAAGTCTGCACGTACACTACAATTTCCACCAGTGGGCTGATACTAATTAAGCAGAATTTATTGCAGGGTTGGAAAACGATTCATCTCTTCTTGACCATTTTCAAATATATTTGAAAAATAAAACATTGTCATTTTTTTTCCACTTGCAGTCCAATGGAGGCAAAGATAAAAAAATTAAAAAAAGATGAAAGAGATTACAGAATCACAGAATGTTCAAACCAGAGTCCCTTCACTTTGCAGGCAAAGGAGCCAAGGCTGCAGCAGACCATAAGATAACACACAAGCAGTCCCCAGGGAATGGAGGAAATCCTTTCGTAACAGACACATTCGTCTTGTGTAGTCTGACTTTAGTGCAAGGGAAAGTTCAAGTCCTATTCAATGTTCTTAAAGCAGCACATGCAGCATGTGAAGGTGGTTGCGATAAGGAATTTGTTGAGAGTGCAGGTGGGTTTCAAAATCGGGGCCAATGTTCGCACCATGAAAAGATGGGTCAGAGTGGTCTGTTAAGTCAGGTGCTCACAACCAGAGGACGTGCAGTACTCCATGCCGCATTCGTCCGGGGCCGTGTGCTACTGGCTCACGACGTGCCCTCTTTGATGCACTAATCATGCCTTTAGGTGAGAACCCTGAAGACCAAGAGGAACATCAATCAGGCTTCTCTCTCCCTGGACCTCCATCTGGTCTATGAACATGACCTGAGCATCTCTCAGCTCACAGAATGATGGGTAGGTTTGTTTCCTTATTTGGGAACATTAAATACAAAACCAAGTTCTCAACAGGAGACACCTGGAACAAATGGTAAAGGCTATAGGGAGAACTAAGTTCGGAATGGCAAACACACCTACCTCAAGGATTTCTCCACGAGGAGTTGTGGTCATGGAATCTGTTATCAAACCCAACGTGGAAGTCCTATTTTCCCCATGGCTGGCCCTGATAAACTGGACTCGGTTACAATCTCTGGTTAAAGCAAATCTTAGGAAGGGTAGCCAGTATTCAATGTACTCTAGAAAAATCTAAAGGAGAGATTAAAGTTTCAAATTTTAATCAGTCAGAACGATACTACGATTTAACATTACCGTCTGGATCTGATTACAGATAAACCCTCTGAACACAATAGATAACAAACCTCCTATCTCATAATTAAATATGTATTTCTTCCAACATAATGATTTAAGTCTCAAATTTCAAATTAGATAGCACCTGTAACTATTGGAGCCCAGCAACTCATGAACACAGAGCAAGACTGTACATGGTGGTATGATATTGTGCTCAGAACTTGTAAAGATAAGAAGTAGTAATCATGGTCACCTTAGTAATGCAGGCTTTTACCATGGCTTCAGAACAGCACAGTGGCCCTGCATAGGGAATGCCTAAGCACATAAGCAGTGGCTATCACATTCAAAACAAGCAAACCAAAGCCCCTCAAATTACCTAGAGAGGAATATTTTGAAGCAAGCATTTTTCCTAATGTTAAGTTGAGAAGTCAAAAGTGTTCATTTAATTCAGTGTCACCTAGGGGCCATTCTAATACAATTTTCCATAAAGCAAAAATGTCTATACTCAGGCTCTGCTGACACCCAACAAATTACTAGTGATGAGTTAAGCCTATATTAACAATATACTTTGGATAAACAAACTACTTGTTATATACACACACATGGATTCCTATGCAATGCTACAGAATAATGAAGAATCCACAAAATGTCTTATAACATGGATAAATCTGGGGGCATTTTGCTGAGTTAAGTAAACCAATTACAAAAAGACAGATATTATGTGAAACAACTATTGTAAAAAATCAAGAGCAGGTTTACCCAGAGAAAGAATCATTCTTTGATGTTTATCAGGGGTCTCTTGCTCACTGCCTTTGCGTTGATTCTGGCTTATCGTGACCCTATAGGACAGTGGTTCTCAACCTTCCTGATGCTGCGACCCTTTAATACAGTTCCTCATGTTGTGGTGACCCTCCAACCATAAAAGTATTTTCGTTGCTACTTCATACCTGTAATTTTGCTACTGGTATGAATTGAGTGACCCCTGTGAAAGGGTCGTTGACCCCCCCCCAAAGGGGTCGTGACCCACAGGTTGAGAACCACTTCTCTTGGACAATGAAGAAGAACTGCTTCTGTGAATTTTGTGACTGTAGATCTTTACTAGAGTAGGAAGCCTCATCTATCTCCTGAGGAGCGGCTAGTGGTTATGAACTATGGACCTTGCAGGCCAATGTGTAACCCACTGTCACCTGGGTTCCTGGTTACCAGGGATGGAAGTAAGAGAGTTTTCATATAGCAAAGGAGGAGAAAATCACTAACTAGAGGGTAGACACGCATTAACTTCCGTGAAGAAAAGGCAATATGGAATAAGCGTGGGGTGAGGGGGCAGCACAGCATGAATGATGACAAAGAAAATCACTTGGAGGAGAACAAGAGTGAAAGAGAATGAAGGTAAACATGATTAGACACAGATGCCTGCAATAATAGTCATAGCAAACAGCATCTACAAGGTGATACATAGAGATGTGAGCTCAACAACTATGGGAAGGCAAAGGGGAGTACTCACAAGTATACATTGCTCGGGCAGGGGATATTCCTATACAGTATATGTAGTTGCATGTGCTGCAAATACATCCAAGGAGATTGCAGAGCGTAGCATGGGCAAAGGTTTGGAAACTGCGCAGCCATAAACAGCTACCTTGAGCAAGTAAGTCACTGGGCTTGGTGACTTTGGACCATGATCTTGGAGAACATCCAAGTCAACTGCCATAACATATTCCACAAAGACAATATTCTACATTCTACTTTGGCAAGGAAGGATGGGGGTCTGACAAGCGTGCAAGCAGCCATTTAGGATGTAGCTGTTGGTCTCTTCTCCACCGGAGTAAAGAAATGTGAAGAAAATCAAAGACTCAAGGAAACAATTGGTCCAAAGGATTAATGGACCACATGAACCACAGCGTCCGCTACCCTGAGATTCAAAGAGTTAGACCATCTGGCTGCTAGATGGTATGCAGCTGCCACTGTGAACAGCTCTGATCAGAATCACAACCCCAAATCCTCGACAAAACATGGGGAAAAAATCGAGCAAATTAATAATAATTTTGAAAATCCAGACTGACTGGCCTTTTAGAGACTAATGGACACCCCACAAAACTGCGCTCCTCAGAAATCCTCCAAATCTGGAAGAACCGTCACCCCAGGCAATCAGAACACTGTTGGTTGAGCAACACGTACTTTGTTATATAACGTTAACATTACACCAGGGGACAATGTGCTCCTCAGAACAATAACCGTAGGAAATCAAAAGGGCGAATTTTGCCCCCCAAAAAGCTGAGAAGGCAGAAAGATGCAGCAAAGAGAATAAATGGAAACAAGAAGTTTAGGGAGGGAGTGGGAAGAAAGCTGTTACACTGAGGATTTTAACCAGTTAGAAAGAGAAAATGTGTATAAATGGTTGAGTAGAAAACGAATTTGCTCTGTTAACTATCGCCCAAGCTACAAGATAAAAATAAGTTCTCATTTCTCAGAAGTAAAAGTGTATTAAGAAAATAAATCCAGCAAAATAAGACAGTATTTGCTACTAAAAAACTCTCTGCCATCTAGTAGATTCCAACTCCTATGGCCCTGTACGGCAGAGCAGGGTTTCTACTACTATAAATCCTAACAAAATCAGATAGCCTGCTCCTGTTGGGTAGCTGGTGGGTTTGTACTATTGACCTTGCACCTAGCCACCCCAGATTTAACTGGTTGCATCACCAGAATGCAGCAATTCTGGGCTGCATTCCAAGCATACTGTAAGCACTTGCTATTCATTATTTAATTGATCCTAAAATCACTGCTAGTTTACTAATATCTATATTGCAGAGTGGGAAAATGAAGAGTGAATGATGTTCATTTGGCCTGTGAACCCCCACATAAGCCCAGTCCAGGTCACTGTAATCCAAGAATCTTAACTTCTGTAGTGATTGGTTGCCTCCCAGGTAGGTGGGCCTGGGTTTGAGTGATGCCTTGTGTCCCTAGGTCTAGCTTAGCATAGCCTAAATGTACAAAAACATTCATAGGATGAATGGATGAAACAAT
>NW_022103919.1:11166985-11179261 GCF_000313985.2 Echinops telfairi
TGACAGGGGAGGTTGTGGGTAAATAGGGAGCTAAAAACAATGAGTATGAGACAGACATAAATGTTCTGAAATTGTGGCGATGATTGCACAACTCTTCTTAATACGACTGAACAATTAAATTGCATGCTATGAGAATCACACGCCAATGCAGCAATTAAAAAAATACACCCTTAAGCCCATCAACTTTATATTTCTTTGTTGGTGAAGAATATTGAAAGTCCCATGGTCTGCCAAGAGAACAAACAGGGCTGTCCTGGAAGAAGAACATAAAGTCAGAATGCCCCTTAGAAGGAAGGAGGATGGCACTCAGCGCACATTCTTCGGCCCTGTTCTCGTGAGGGACGGGTACCTGAAAAAGGACACTAGGCTTAGTTTAGCAGGAAGTCAGCAAAAAAGAGGAAAGCCTTCAAGGAGATGAATTGACCTAGGGGCTGCAACGATGGTTCAAACATAGCAGCAATTGTGAAGATGGTGCAGCACATGGTAATGTGTCATCCTTTGGCCGAAGGATCACTGCGAGTTGAAGCCAACTGGAAATCACTCAGCAACCACAATACAGCAACCAGGCCATTGACACTGGTATAGCTCAATAATGTGTTTTGGAGAACAGAGTTAAGGAACTGCAGATTTAGGATTTGAACCCAAGGCCCTATCAATTCCAACATCATTCATGTCACCATGCGTCCTCATGTGTTTCAATTATACCCAAACCAAACCAAAACAACCCATTCTCATAGAGTTGATTCCTACGGGATGTGGCAGACAGGCCCTTGTGGGTTTCCAAAACTGTTAACTCTTTACAGGAGTAGAAAGTCTCATCTTTCTCCTGCAGAGCAGCTGATGGTTCCAAACTGCTGACCTTGGGGTTAGCAGTCTAGCTTGAAACTCACTGTGCAATCAGGGCTCCAGTTCAGTTATAAACTAGGTTCTATTTTTCCAACTCAATCAGTTGACTTTGTTTAAAAACAACTCTTGTATCCCTGGTCAACTACAAAACAGTGGTTGAAACTAAGTCCATAAGCCCAAAAAGAGATGAAAAAGAAAGTGTTTCTGAGACACATCATTCTCAGCTACCAAGTCTCAGCTTACACCAATTTCCCTGGGAATTATTTCCTGTCCCTGGAGAGGAGGGCCAAGATTTAATTGCTTGCTAAAGCTTATGACCCCACCGGTCTGCAACTCTGTGAGGGCAGACCCTGGGCTGTGCAGACCCTCTGCTATTTCCAGAGGTCTATTTGCTGCTAGCTACCCTCAAATTTAACCCCAACTCATGGTGACCCAATGCACAATGGGATTGGACCACTGTGAGCTGCAGGATTTTCACTGGCTGCAGGATTTCACTTCCGAAGACCATCATCAGGCCTTTCATTCGAGTCTGTCTTCGACAGGTGGGAGCTGTGCTTCAGGTGCTCTGGCTGGGAGCTGAGCCTAGATTCCCCTCACGGTGGAACAGAATCAGACTCCATGCCCATCATTGCCCTCCTACTGTGGAATACATGAACAAAAATATTTGTGAAATAAATGGAGGGAATAAGATGTTGAAACTGTGTCATCTGAGTTCATATGGCTTTGGAAACCCGTTCACTTCTTATTACCAGGGAGAAAAAGTAATACGATTGGATAGAAGGTTTAAGGTGATCTTACGATGTATGATGGTGCAACAGCTGTGTGTGTGCAAACCAAGCCAAAGAAATAAGGAGAGGCTGGGCTGGGGGTGGGGGCCAAAGAATAGCAAAAACTAAAGCATATAAAATATCATACACACACACAAAAGAAAAATAAGGCTCTTTGCACACACAACAAGAGCATATCATTTGTGGGGAAGCCTTAATATTTCTATCACCACTCCTAGGATTCCTCACTTCCAAAACACGGTGGAAAATAATCTTGAAATATATTTTCTTAAATCCAATTACCGAAGGGCCTGGAACACTCAAAGATAATGTGAAATGCACGCTGTTGGTTGTCTAATTAAATGGGATATCCTTCTGGACATTTGGAACCACTAATTGGTTGGGGGGATATGTGCTCGTAGTGGGCAGATTAACTTCACACATCTGCCTTCACAGATCAGAGAGAAAGGGAGTGTCATTAAACACAGGTTTGCTCATTTGTTTGCTTATCACAGAAACCAACTGGATATTTCAAATACTGCACAGGATTGTAAATCCTCTTAGGGTTTAATGTAATGGTCTGAGCTACACTGAGGCAAGAGTGATTTTTTTTTTTTTAATCTTCCACAGTTTAGGAGGCGGGAGGTGGTCAGAATCCCAAGGAAACGACAATCAAAGGGCAGTTGTGGCTGAGGTTTGAGAGTAGGATGTCTCATTAACAAAAGATGGCTCTTGATTTCCAGGGTGTCTGAAATGACACCCAGGGCAGGGAAAGGAGCACAGAGACGTCTCCCATTGAGCAAACTCGTAACGTGGTGAATCACTGAAGCTTTACTTAGAACACGTCCGTTTTCTTTCCAACTGCATAATCACATGCATGTTCATAAGCATTCGCCTGAGAGAAACGAATTTAATCCTTTTTCAGAAGGGAAATAAAATAATATTAGAAGAGCTTGCTGGCCCCTGGACTCTGCTCATTTGAACACTGCAGACCTAAGTTCAAAAGAAAAAGCTGGCACTATTTAGAACTAGTCTAAAATAGAAATTTAAAAAAAAGAAAGAAAATGGTATGGGACCTCAAAAAATTAATGAGAGACTTCAGCGGAACAGAGATCTTCCCCCCCCCCACCCCCAAAGCACAATGCAGACGAAGACCCTTCTCTATCTCATGACCAGGACCACTAGAATGCATGAGTGAAAGGAGGCTGCCCACAGCATCCCATGTGTTCACCATGAAATTCTTTTTTATAATAAATCTCTTAGTAGCAGATGGTTTTGTTTGTTGTTTGTTTATATTTGTCTTCCTACCAAAAAATCCTAAACCTCATATAAATATTATAATAGAGAATGACTTATTGACATTCATTCTATTTTCTATATGGAAGTCACATATGAGACTGGAAGTCATATTATTTCTCTTGCCTAACAACAAGAAATCATTAGGACGTTTCAGCCCATTGTTGTAGACACCGTGACAATCCATCTTATTGAGGATCCTCCTCTCTTTTGCGGACCCTCTATTTCCCAAGCAGAATGTCCTTCCCCAGAGACTAGTCCCTCCTGGTAACATGTCTGAAGTCTATGAGATGAAATCTCACCATCCTCGCTTCTAAGGAGCGTTGGCTGTACATCGTCCAAGACAGGCTGGCTAACCCTTCTGGCAGTCCACAGTACAGCAAATAGTCTTCATAACACTAAACTACAAGTGTCAAATCTTCTTTACTTTTTGTTATTCACTTTACAGCTTTCATATGCATATGAAGTAATTGAAAAACCATGGCTTAGGTCAGGAGCACTTTGTTCCTCAAAGTGACAGGCACGCTTCTTCATATTTTAAAGACCTTTTTTGGCAGCACATTTGCCAAGGCCACATTCCATTGGATATCCATATTGCTGCTTCCAAGGGCAGTGAGGATGGAATCCAGTAAATGAAATGTTTGACAACTTTCCACCTTGTTTCTTTTTATTGCATATGTTGTTCATTGGTCCAGCTGTAGGGAGTTTTGCTTTCTTTATGTTGAAAAATCTACAGGGAACACTGTCTTCTTTCATTTTCATCAGTAAATGCTTGAAGTTCTCTCTCTTTAAGCAAGCCAGGTTGTGTCATTTGCATATTATAGATTGTTCCTAAGTATTCCTCTAATCCTCATGTCATGTTCTTCATTTAGGCCAGTTTCTCAGATTATTTGCTCAGCATACAGATTGTAAAGGACTCATGTGAACTACATGCCAAAACACCTGTAAAACTACAAGCAAAAAAGAAAAGCATGTAGTATCCCTTACTCTGTTTGAAAGGCTCCTTTTTAGTCTATGTACAGGTTCAGCATAGATGTAATAAGTGTTCTGGAATTCCCATTCCTTCCAGTGTTATCCATAGTTTGTTATGATCCACATCGCTGAATACCTTTCATAGTCTGTAAAACACAAGTAAGCATCTTTCTGATAGTCTGTTTTCAGTGACAATCCATCTGACATCAGAAATGGCATCCTGGTTCCATGTCCTCTTCCGATTCTGGCTCAAATTTCCAGCAATTCCCTGCTGACATACTGCCGCAACCATTTTTAAATTCTTTTCAGTAAAACTTTACTTGCATGTGTTATTCATGATTTTGTTCAATAATTTCTACATTCTGTTGGACCGTCTTTCTTTGGAATGGTCACAAATATAGAGGCCTTCTAATTGGTTCTCCAGATAGCTGTCTTCCAAGTTTCTTGGCACAAACAAGTGACAAGTGAGTGCTTCCAGCATTGCATCTGTTTGTTGAAATATCTCAATTGGTATTCTGTCAATTCCTGGAACATTCTTTTTTTGTCAATGCTTTCAGTGCAATTTGGACTTCTTCCTTCAGTATCATCAGTTCTTGATTATATGCTACCCACTGAAAAGGGTGACACTTTTTGGCACAGTGTGTTTGTGTATTCCTCCCACATTATTTTGATGAATCTTGTATGTTCCAATATTTTGCTCATAGAATCTTGCAGTATTACATCCTGAGGCTTGATTGTTCTTTCACTCTTTCAGTTTAAGAAATCCTGAGTGTATTCATTGTTTTTGGTTTTCTAAGTCCAGGTATTTGCACATTTCATTTCCAAACAGTAAATATTTATTTGGCACATATTTTGTGAGATGTGTTCTAAGCACAGGGAATACACTGGCGTACATCCGCGCCTAGAGCGTTCACTCCAGTTGAAGTGCCTGAATATAGATTAATGTGTAAATAAATATTTAACATCATACTACTCTGATAAGTGATGCAAAATAAGTTAGAAATGGGGAAAGATGGGAAACAGAGCCAGTTTAAGCTGGAAGGTCTTTCTGAGGAGGTTATACTTGAGCTGAAACCTGAATAAAATGAGATTCAGGCTACGAAAGGGAACTTTAATTCTGATCACAGAAATTTCATCAATAATGGACTTAGCCGGGAGTTGCCTTAGCACAGTGGTTCTCAACCTTCCTCATTCGGCGACCCTTTCACACAGTTCCTCATGTGGTGGTGACCCCCAACCATAAAATGATTTTGTTGCTACTTCATAACTGTTATTTTGCTACTGTTATGAATTGTAATGTAAATATCTGATATGCGGGATGTATTTTCATAGTTATAAATTGAACATAATTAAAGTGAGTTAGTTAATTGTGCCAGCCTGGCCGATAATCACATGTGGTGCTGGTTGAAAGGCGGAGGGATAAATGGGTGGTGAAGCCTCGCCTTTCTAGTTCTCGGGTCTCTTGTTTTGTGATGGTTGTATCAGGTGCAGCTGCCTTAGCAGTTCCCTGCTTCAGCTTGCAAGATTGACTTCCTACAAGACATCCCCAAGGAGAAGCGGCATGGATCTATCCCGATGCAGCCCTGGGTGCTGGAGCAGCCGTGTGGAGACCCCTGCCAGTGTTGAGATGCTTACACGTTCACTGACTCAGCTTTCCTCCTGCAGTCGGCATCATTGCCTCTGTTTTGTGAGGTGGAGGACTTTGTGGACTGGTGTTGGGTTAATGGGTTAATGTTGGACTTGTGGGCTTGGGCAGCATTGGGTTGGGATGTTTTCGTGATGCACCTTTTCTTTACATAAAACTCTCTCTTATACATGAATTGCTGTGGATTTGTTTCTCCAAAGTACCTAGACTAATACATAAAGCATAGTGATTCATCACAAAACAATATGGAATTATATATTGTGAAATATTTATTTCTAATGACAAATAAATGAAATGTTGTCTTGACGCATGGTATAGCATGGGTAACAGTCTTCATGCTGGGGACTCTTATGTGGGTGTATCTGCCTGTGGGCGTATCTGTATGTGGGTAGACCTACCTGGAGATGGATACAGGAGCGGTGTCTCGGTTCCTAAGACCATTGTAAATATGTGTTTTCCAATGGTCTTAGGCGACCCCTGTGAAATGGTCGTTTGGCCCCCAAAGGGGTCATGACCCACAGGTTGAGAACTGCTGCCTTAGCACATAGCAAACATTTTAAATGGTAGGGGTTGAAACTTTACATTGTTTTAAAATGTATTTCTATTCCATGCTTAAGGCCCATGCTAATAGAATACAATAAAAAATGACCCATGAAAACCTTCCAGGGAGAAGGTCTCAGACTCAAATTTTCTCCCTTAAAAAATATTCGGAGTGACTGTCTACTGGGAATGTAAAACCATATAACCACTATCAAAAACAGCTTGGTAGTTTCTCAAAAAGTTAAACAAAGAAGTGACACAGAGTCCAGCAATTCCATTCCTAGTTATATGCACAAAACAACTGAAATCAGGAATCCCAACAAAAACAGGCACCCCAATGCTCATGGTAGTATTGTCCATGGTCACCCAAAGGTGGCATCCGCCTCAATATTCATCACCTGACTAATACATAAGCAAAATGCGGTATAGATAGATAGATAGATAGATATACTTATATCTATATATATATATACATGATGGACTGTTCTTCAACCATACAGTGCAATGACATTCTCATACATGCCACGACACAAATGGACCTTCAAAGTATTGTGCTGAATCAAATAAATCAGATACAAAATGAAGAATATTTTCTGATGCCACTTATATGGAATATCTAGAATAAGCAGATGCACAAACATAAAGCAGAGTAGTGATTACTGAATAATAGGAGTTATTGATTAATTGGTATTGAGCTTCTGTTGGGAGTGAAAAAACACTTGGGAGATTGCATGCAGTGACACATACCCCCATTGTGGGTGTTATTGATGTCTCTTAAATATACATCTAAAAATGGTTCCATGGAAAATTTTGCAACGACAAAATTAAACGTTAAGAACAATATTTTGAAAAATCTGAAGATAATAATATGGCCTCATCACACACGAAGAACATATTTAAGAAGGTTTGTAAACACTCAAAATAGGCCACAGAGAAAAGAATTTTGAAAAAACTTTTATTAGGCTAGGAGTGGGGAGCTTTTTCCTGCCAAGGGCCATTTGGACATTCAGAAGACCAATCACAGGTCATACAAAATCATCAACTTACAAATCATCCCGCTACATTTGGTAAAATGTTAAGCTAACTTACTCCTAATGTGATGCTGGAACGGCTTTGCTTCTCTTTAGTGAGACCTGGGACATTAGCCAGTGTCGATGATTTCACAGGTCAGCTATGGGCCCTGGGCTAGATGTCCCCTATCCCTCGATCAGGGGAAAGTGCTCATGTGAAGAACCGGTGGTCGCCATAAGGGAAGGCATTTGCCAAACAAACAGATCAGACTTCACTTTTTGAAAAAATAGAATGCTTATTCTATGTTGACCTTGAAAAGTCGGCCAGCCAACACACCTCAAGAAGCATACATGTAACCGCCTGCCTTCACCTACTTCCTTCCACATGCTCCCAAAGCGTTCGTTCAGGTTGGCCTTGGAAAGAGTCATAAAATAATATGTTAAATTACTCAAATTTAATCATTAGATCCTGGGTCCATCTGTGGGAATTTGGATATCCCTTTGCAGAGGGGTCCCGGGGAGGAGACACGCCAGTCAGGGTGCAGTGTAGCAATGATGAAACATACAGCTTTCCTCTAGTTCCTAAATGCTTCCTCCCCCCACTATCATGATCTCAATTCTACCTTACAAATCTGGCTAGACCAGAGGATATTCACTGGTACATATAGGAACTGGAAACACAGGGAATCCAGGACAGATTATCTCTTCATGACCAGTGGTGAGAGTGGTGATAGTGGGAGGGTAGAGGGACGGTGGGGTGGAAAGGGGGGACAGATTACCAGGATCTACATATAACCTCCTCCCTGGGGGATGGACAGCAGAGAAGTGGATGAAGGGAGACGTCAGACAGTGTAAGATATGACAAAATAATAATAATTTATAAATTATCAAGGATTCATGGGGGGAGCAGGGAGGGAGGGGAACAAATGAGGAGCTGATACCAAGGACTCAAGTAGAAAGCAAATGTTTTGAGAATGATGGTAAACAAATGTGTAAAAGTGCTTGACACAATGGAGATGGATGTATGGATTGTGACAAGTTGTACGAGCCCCCAATAAAGTGATTTTTAAAAAATACTGTTTAATGTGTTTTGTCCGATTTTGGCAAGTTTAAGCTGACAGAATTTACTTATAAATTCATGGATCCTCAGAATTTAAGCTCGATGACAACTTCCTTTCTCTGCAGGACTCTAGTGCATCCTTACAAGGTACTGCCTGACTCAGGATAGTTTTGTTTCTCCAATAACACTTCAGTTCTAACAGAAGATCCAGTATGCGTTCTGACAATTACAATAGCTAACTTGATCAGAATGCCTGCCTGTAAACCTCAGGAGAACTTAATCAGGAAATGCAATATTTTTTCATTTAGGGGATAGGGAAATAGATGTTTCAGAAGTTCATCAAGTTATCTATGGTTTATATCAGTGGTTCATACAGTTTATAAATACATTTTTCTAGTGCTTTTCATCTCTCTTTTGATTGGGGATATAGTAATACAACAGAAACGATATACTACTTAGGATACCAAAGGAGGCCTGAGCTTTCATTACAGTTTTACCACTTGGTAACCAGTCTCTTACAAATCGGTTTTCTCATCCAAAAAGTCTTCCTTCACCTCCAAGCTCACCCAAACCATCAAATTAGAGGATAAGCCAAAGTGTTCTGCAGACTAAAGAGAGCACTCTATGCATCATCTTCAATTTCCCCAGGTTGCAAAGCAACTGAATCTCGAAGGTGAAGTCACTCCCTCTCTTGGGGAATGCATGTACTTAGTAGCTGCCCCGGCCTCCAAGTGCATGTTCAATTCCTCCTGGGACAATCAGATGTTGCTTTCCTGCCATTCTGCTAATAGATTTTTTCCCCCTCTTCCTAAAGTGTCTTAAGGAGCCCTGGCGGCCTAATGGGTTGGGCTCCTAACAGAAAGGTCAGCTGTCTGAACGCCACAAGAGAAAAATGGAACTTTCTGCTCCAGCCAAGGTTTACAACCTTAGAAACCAAACGGGGCAATTCTGCTCTGTACCTAGAGGGTCACTGTGAGCAGGGCTAGGCTTGATGGCAGTGTGTTTGGTTTGGGGTTTTTAAATGTCTTAACTGCTAGTCTTTCAATTTGCTATCTTAGTATTTCTTCAATGTATTGGGTTTTGACATTGTTGTTGTTGTTAAGTATATATCAGCTTCTCTTACTGTTAAGAAATATCTGTAACCAGGTTGGACCTACAACCTTTGAGGTGAAGGATGAAGATTTTAAGTGTGTCCCGATGGCCTCAAAATACATCTTTCATTGGTACAGTGTGATGAGACTCCCACAGTCTAATCCCTTCTGATTATGAGTAACATTTTAGAAGCTGATTTGGACTCTCTGATTAGTTGTTGGAAAGCTGAAAAGCTAGTCCATTAGCTCAGGGGAGTTTCTGCTACTCTGAGGCTCATACTGAGCAACCAGTGATTGGGGAATCCGTAGGCAGCCAGCCAAACGCCAGACCTAGACTTCGACATAGAGCCTAGTAGTGCCACGTAAACTTACAGCCCAAAGCCTGAAGAGAGAAGAAATTCCACCATTGTATCTGTTTTTACCTAAAAGGTGGAGCAAGACACATTAGACAGAAATCCCCTTGAGAGCAAGAACCACGTCTCCTTTGTTCAGTCTGTTTACCCAGGAGGCAGTAGAAATTGAAGGGCTATCACAGAGTGACGTGGAGTGAGAAATGTTGAATGAATAAATGAGACAAGTGCCAAAAAAAGTGACCAGCTTTACTTCATATACAGTCCATGGAACTCTATAGATGAATCTGAGAAGAAAAGAGGAAAATAAAGGCAGAGAATTTATAGCTGGCATCTCACATCCACTCCAATCAAGGATATCCATGAATTTGATTATTATTATTTATACCAGGATTGATCTCAATAAAGCTTAAAGACTGAGATTTCAGTCCTTTATTATGCCAAAATTCCATCTATACTTCTAGAAGTCCACAGCATAATAGCATTCACCAACCCATATATTTTTTGAAGCTTACATTCATGAATTGTGTGCATATTACCATGGAACTGGCAGACATGCACCTGCTAGGAGGAATCACAAATAATCTGTACATGTAGCCTTGTGTACTCCAAAACACATTCTTGATCCAATGTACTTACTTGCTCTGTAATACATTGATTAGCATTTTCCAGGAACACATCTTATTTTACAAAGCAATGGATTGGAAAGTGAAATAATAAAATCACAGACGTGAAAGTAAAAAAATAAAAACCAGTAAAACAAACAAGGCAAAACCCTGTTATTTCAATAACTAAAATGGTTGGCTACCTCCCATATCTACTCTAGTATAATTAGGAGCATAAAAAGAATGTGGCATAGAGGAGGGAGCACTAAAAGTGATCGTGATGATGTATCTACAACTCCTTTAAAAAATGGTTTAACTATGGGCACTTTGTCTATGAATAGCCATCTACCTATTTAAAAAAAAAAGATTTTTTTTATCAGATTGCAGGAATCCTCTGATTGTCAGTCAAACAATGAGATTAGTTGTCCTGACAAGAATTATGTGTTTATATATACATATACATATATACACACATATGTATGTGTGTATATATACATATATATGTATATATAAACACATACATGTATATACATATGTATGTGTTTATATACATGTATATACATACATATACATACATATGTGTATATATATACATATGTATGACGGAGCCCTGGTGGCATAGTTGTTACGCACTGGGTTGTGATCTGAAAGGTCGACAATTCGAAACCACCAGCGGCTCCACAGGAAAAAGACAGGGCTTTCATAGTTACAGTCTCAGAAACTCACAACGGCTGTTCTCCCCTGTCCTACAGGGTCGTTAAGAGTCGTCATCCACCCAATGACAGAGAGGGTTTATGTTGTTCTTGTTGTTTTGATACCAGTTTTTGAGTCAAAATTTGGATTGAGTTTAAGTGCACAAATCAAAAAGATATTACTTACTCTAAAAATGCTAAAGTAGAATATTCATTCTGCTGCTGCTTAAAACTTGCTTTTAAACCATCTTTGGATATACAAAGATATAGAGCTATGACTCACCAATTTCTGTCTTATTGCTCCTAGAATATTCAGTATAACATATTCACTTGCCTTTTTGAACTAAAAGTCTCATTTAATCAAAATCTAAATAAGTGTCTTATGACTATTTATCTATTCATTTCCCTGGTGTTTCTGTAAACCTCAGAGCATTGCAAAGAATTTCTTTCTAGTTTTCTACAAATTATATCTGATTAGAGCCCTCAGCAGGACTCCAAATATTTACCAATTTGATTCTCAGACTAAAATAAGTTTGACCTCCCCATATTGACTGTGCATGAGTGTTATGGATTTTAAATGGCTAACAAATCAAAATAGAATGATGCTCAGATGTATAATGTGCACCACCTGTTTATGTAAATATCTTTGGTATTAATAGAATTGCAAGTAATCATTGTATCAATGCACAGTTCTGAATTATTTCCTCTCGTGATTAAATTTAGGTAATAAAAAAAGTACGCTCAATATTGGTTTACAAAAAAAACATGTTTTTAATGATCCATACGAAGTAAAAGAGAAGTCTACAATATTAGTTACAACAAGTACATTAAGCAACTTGTAAAAAATAAAGAACATGATTGAGTCTATTTCACAAAATGAAACTAGTAAGTGAAAATGAAAGATAGGCCAAATAGAAAATTCTCTAAATAAAAAACATATAGTTTAAAAAGAACATTACAAAGGAAATTAGAAAACATTTACAATTAGTGAGTATTAAAATATGGCAGACAAAAACATACGCGATGTAGGAAAAACCATCCCTTACAAGGGGATATAGTATTAACTGCCATCTATTACAGAACAGTTAAAAAATTTTCTCTAATTACCCATTTAAGAGCTTAGAAAAAAGCCATAAACTAAACTCCAAAACAATAGAAGAGGTAATGCAAATAAGAGTAGAGAACAGGATCTTACTATTGAAGGCATGTTACCACTCTTTGAAGAAATATTGAAAATTCTATTGTCAACCCTTCATTGTGTAAACACAAATCATCCATTTGTAAATGGATGATTTTTGTGGGGGTGCAATTTCCTACAAACTTTGTAAAGCATCAGTGATTTCACCATTTTTCCATGCAGGGTTCATATGACTTGGATGTTTCCTTTTGATAAAAAAAAAAA
>NW_022103919.1:11179361-11181697 GCF_000313985.2 Echinops telfairi
CCCCCTGATGGATCAATGATATTAATTCTTAATCATTGTGATCAAGACATAACATAGAGAGGGAGTGATCATTATACTACCAGGGACTTTAAAAGGCGCAGTTCATAAATACGCATTTAAGAAATAAAAAGAAGCTATATTATGAACAACAAACGACGTAAAATTAAGCTTTATTCAAATGTAAACAACTGATATAAAGTAAAACCGTATTTCAAGCCACTTCTGAAAATGCATCTTTGCAAATCTGGATACAATGGGCACCTTTTTAGAAAATCAAAACTTACGCTCAGCGACTGAAGAAGAACGAGGGTGGACATCTAAGTGGGCGGTAACTGGGCAGAAGCAGGAGAGGAGATGTTTGGCTGACTGGTGAGAGTCTGATTTTTACTGGTTGCCGTAATGAGCTTAGATGGGCTCAGTTTTTAAAAATCCATGAATTTTCACCCTGCTTTTTAAAAAGTTTTGCATGCGTGTATACATACTCTGTACATACTGCAATAAGACATTTAAAAACATGTGCCTAGATACTTCCTGAGAAGAGTACACATACAGCCTTGTTCCCGGAGCCAATGGGTCCTGATTTGATGAAATGAGGAAGAGGGACAGGAGTGAAGATGAGAGTTCCTATTTTGTACATTAACCTAGAAGAAATCAGGATGGAATGAACTTCCATATCTCATTATTTTCAATTAGGATTAAGAGAAATTGAAATTTGCTTCATGCTTTCAGAATTATAAAGCCTACCCTTGCAACTTTGATGAAGCGATTTATCCTTACACGTGATTTACATGAAATACCTTAATAGTGAAGACTTCGTATCATTACGTTGCATAATTAACAGTAAATTGATATATAACTCCAGTTACTTTCCAAGCATTCTATATTTGGAGCATATTTAAAATAATATTGTAACCTCGTTCTTTCCTCACCAGCACAATAAGAGCAGAAATGTTCCATTGCCTCCAGGTGGCTAGTGTCTAACAGTGAAATACATAAAAATATCATCCGATGGCACTCGGCACATAGTAAGAGTCCAATCACTGTTAAACTATTTATGATCATCAGGATCTTCATCATTCAAATTATATTGCTTTTCCCCCATGTCAACCATATACTTCCGGGTTCTGTTCGACCACAATATTTAACAAGCTTTATATTCAGTTCTGTTCTGTTTTCATGACTTACAAAGAAAACTCAAAATTTGGATATATTGTATTTCTATTCACACAAAGTAAAGCATAAATTGATAAATATATATTTACATGTATGCTCCAAATTCAAGTTAAATT
Source organism: Echinops telfairi (assembly GCF_000313985.2). NCBI lineage: Eukaryota > Metazoa > Chordata > Mammalia > Afrosoricida > Tenrecidae > Echinops > Echinops telfairi. The sequence goes on from NW_022103919.1 coordinate 11,180,651, forward strand.
TGAAAGTGTTTCTTTTAAAACTTTTCATGCCAACGATGAAATTTAACTTTAGTCTATGTTCTTGACTTGCATTTTTTATCAAAGAATACAATTTGAGATTTTCAAAAATTATAGGAGAGTAATACTAGTCATAAGTACCAATTATTAGATACCTACTATGTGCCAGGAGTAAAACTGTCTTAGTTTAGAACTTAGAAAGGGCTTAAAAGTTAAGATGTATTCAAATGTAAGCAGATGATATATGGTAGAACTGTGTGCTAAGCCACGTACTGAAAATGCTGAAACAGTTCCTCTCCCTATCCTAGTATATGGGCTCATACAAATTGATAATTTAAACATATTAGACATTTGTGTAGAAGTTCCAGTAACCAGAGATGTTGTGAATAACAGATCAATACACGAAGCCTTGACTACATTGGTATTAAAAGTCCTCTACGAAATCATCCTTTATTGGTAACAATAGAGTATTAACCACCACCCAAGGGTAATCATTTGAGCAATTTTACCATAAGAAGAAATCAAATTCATGGGGCTTTTTACCTATGCTTCCTTAGGCCAAATCTCAAGTGTAAGCTTTCTATAAAATACCATTACTGGTCCCATTAAATTTCTTAGATTCATCACAGCCAGAATGTGATCTGCACCTTGACCAATGGGAGCTGACCGGGAAAGAGGAGGTCTGTTACAAACCATCATGCTCACCGCTTTCAATTTTCGTCTATGAACCAGTTTCTGTTGTTGATACATTATTTCCCCCTAACTGCGGCTAGTCTGTATCAATACAGACGCTAAAGAATTACAGCTTTTCAAAGAATTATGAAGTTGGGAATAACAAGAGATATAAAAATGATGACATGGAGGCCTGGTAAGGTTTGGTTTAGTGCGATGATTCCAAGAGGAACTGCTGACAGCCGAGCAGAGGGTGAACATGATAGTGGGACAGGAGGACGGTGAAAGGAAATAGAGGAAAGAAGTAGGAAACAAAAGCTATTTACAGAGGTATAGCTATAGGCATACATATATATGTAAATATACTAATTTATAATG
>NW_022103919.1:11181948-11183971 GCF_000313985.2 Echinops telfairi
TGGGGTCTTAAAGGCTTGAAGTCAAACAAGCAGCCCAGATGGAAGAAGCACACCAGCTTGTATGATCATGAGCTGTCCACAGGATCAGGTATCAGATATCAAAAGATCCCAAACAAACAATTATATGGATGTGAAAGACGGGGGTTAGAGTGGAATAAGGGTTCCTTATTCCTTACAGCAGAGGAGACGGGTAATGGGGAGCTGATACCAAGGAGATTAAGAAAAAATAGAATGTTTTGAAACTGACTGTGGTGGCAATTATATAATAATGCTTGATGTGATTAAACTATGGGTTGATACGTATTAGCTTAAAAAAAAGGTTTGGGGAAAAAAACTGAATAAAAGGGACATCAAACAAATATAAAGCAAGAAGTTGTTAAAAAGGCAAAACAAAACCCATTTTAGATGACTGAAGAAACTCCGAACCTTCCCTTCATGGTACAGGAGCTCAAGCAAGTGACAGAAATAATGCAGTAAAATAGCTGAACAGAAATGTTCAGCCACTAAGAAAAGTAAAGCAAAGACCTGGAGTTAGAAACCCAAAATGGAAGAATTCACTCAACATAAAATAACTGAAGAAACATTTAACTGCTGAGTTGTCTTATTGGAGGTTTCTGTGAGCAAAATATTGCATGTTGTGGAAAGCATCAAAAGAAGATGAAAGGAATACACAGTCATTCCACCAAAAAGAATTAGTCTATGTTTAACTATATCATGAACCAGTATATATGATCAAGAATTGGAAGAAAAAGTCCAAGTTACACTGAAGGCTTTAGGGGAAAACGTAGCTCCAAGAAATTAATAGACAGAATAGCAATTGAAATGTTTCAAATAACCGATGCAGTGCTGGAAGCATTCACTAGTCTATGCCAAAAAATATAGGAAGCCAGTTGCCTGGCCAACTGACTGGGAGAGAGCCACATTTTTGTTTATAAAGAAAGATGGACCAAGAGAATGCGTACGTTATCAAACAATATCATTAATATGACATGTTAGTAAAATTTTGATGAAGATAGCAATGGTTTCTGTAGCACTTCAACAGGGAGCTGCCAGAAATGTCACGCTGGATTTAGGGGAGTACGTAGAACAAGGGTTATCATTGCTGATGTCGGATGTATCTTGGCTAAAAGCAGAGAATAGCAGAAAGATGTTCACTGATTCAGAAACATATTCCTTTGACTTACACAGGTATTTGACTATGTGGGTAATAACAAACTATGGATAAGATTTTAAAGAATGGGGATTCCAAAAGAGTTTATTGTGTTCTTGTGAAACCTGTACATAGACCAAGAGGAAGTTATTTAAAGAGAACAATTATTCAGTCAGTATGCTGAGAAAACAATCTGAGATGCTAGACTCTATGAATAAGCACACAGCATTATTAATTACCAGCAATATGCAGATGACACAATCTTGCTTGCTGAAAGCAAAGAGAAGTTGAGGCAATTACTAAGAAAGATCAAAGACTATAGTCTTCAGTTTAGATTGTATCAACCTAAAGAAAACAAAACTCATCACAACTGGACCAGCAGACAACATCATGCTAATCAATAATTAGAGAAAATATTAAAGTTGTCAATATTTCACCTGGATCTACAATCCACAATTCTAGTTCACGGAAGAAGGAGTCAAGAAATCAAATGATATATTGCCCTGGGCAAATCTGTGGCTTCAGAGATCTTTCAACTAAATAAAAAGCAAAGATATCACTATAAGAAACAAGCTGTACCCGACACAAGCCCTGGAACTTTCAATAGCCTCAAATGCATGTGACAGTTGGACAATGAATGAGGAAGCTCTGAGAAGCATTGATGCCTTTAAACCATGTTGTTGGTGGAGAAAAATAGAAGTACCATGCCCTACCAGAAATATTTTAAAAATCGGCTTTGTTGTGCAGATGCCCTATTCAATAAATGGTGCTGGGAAAACTGGATGTCCATCGGCAGAAGAATCAAAGAAGATCCATGTCTCACCCCACACACAGAAACAAACTCAAGGTGGATCAAAGACCTAAATGTGAAAC
>NW_022103919.1:11184647-11186057 GCF_000313985.2 Echinops telfairi
AATGCTGGAGAGGGTGTGGTGAGTTTGGAATGCTATTCGCTGCTGGTGTGCTTATAAATATGCATAGCCACTGTGGAAAGTGATGTGGCAATTCCTGAAATAGATGGCGATTGAAATACCATATGAACCCGCAATACAATTACTGGGCATATACCCCAAATAAATTAGAAACAGATCATGAACAGACATATGTCCCCCTCCCATGTTCACTGTAGCACACTTCACAGTAGCAAGTAGTTGGAAACTGCCTAGATTCCCATCAGCAGCAGATTGGATAAAAAAAAAAATTCTGGTACATGCACCCAACGGAAGACTATGCATCCCTGTAAAACAGCGATGAAACCATGAAACACCTCAAGACCTATTATGCTCTGTGACATTAGTCAATCACACAAGGACATATTGTGTGAGTTCACTGCTGTACGAACAAGCAGCAGGATGGGCATAAGCAGTAGGGCATCCAGTCTGCTAGCCACAGGGCCAGACAGAGAGCCTGACTGGTGCCAATCAACCATACACCATCTGCTCTAGGGATGTACAGTGTAGGTCACTTTGCTGGAGGGTGCCTCACGTCAGCTGGGATCAAATGGTTAAGGGAAGGGAAGGGGATGATATCTACCTGATGGCTGTCATGCAAAACTATGATGAGGTCCTGCAGGACATGTAGACAGTCCTATCCAAGAGTGGATTTGGGGCTCACATAAAATCCTAACTCCAATTTCAGAACAACTAGTTCTTACATCATGGCCCTGCTCGATGCTCACACCCAGGAGAGAAACACAGAAGATATGGGTGCCATAGCAAAATGTGGTATAAGTAGATGGTGCTCAGCTATCAGATAAAATAGTGTCTGAGGTTTTAAAGGCTTATTTGAAAACAAGCAGCCATCTAAGTGAGATGTCAATTAAGTCCACATGGGAGATGCTCACCGACATCGGTGACCCAAGCATTGTTAATCGTATAATCCAAAGCCGATGGAGGGGATAGTATCAGAGTCTCAATTGTGAGAATCCAGTTTGCAGAACTCTATGGATGACAGTGGGAGCCGAAGATACATTTGTGAGAGCTACATAGGAAATAAGCCTCTGGTGATTCCCCTCTATCCATACTTGAGGGGTGGGAGGAAAGTGGTACTAAACAGAGTGCATTGGAGAGATGACTATAGAATATCAAAAGGATAAACCTGATTTCAACAGTTAAAACCTTGTCAATTGATCCACTCCTCTTGTGCAGGTTAGGCTTAATCTGAGTTTTAACATTTTCTGTATTTTTCATTTTCTTGTTTTTTCACATTGGGGTTTATAACAGTTGTGTTATGTCATTGAGGATCACCCCTTTGAATTTTTGTTATATGTTTTTTTTCTATTTTCCACTATATGAAATCCAGGCTTGATGAACTCCTAAGGATAG
>NW_022103919.1:11188821-11230268 GCF_000313985.2 Echinops telfairi
ACATCCTTGGACATTTTTTATCCAAGTTACAGTCCTACAAAAGATCATTAGTTTAGACCTAACTCAACAGGACAATGGTCAATAAGTTCTTTTCCATAAAGGCATTCAAATTAAACAAGTGAAATCATTTGACTGCAGTTCACCTAAAAAAAACTAGGTCAAAGAGTTTTATTTTTTACCGATGAACTTTGCAAAGCACTGGTAACTATGAATTCAGGTTTACATTTTTTTAAATGATATCAATGTTTGAAATTCTAAATTGTACATATTTCGTTTTAGCGCCTTCTCTTTAGGAGAAAGATGAAGCTGTCCTCATGACATTTAGTCTCAGAAACCCTGTGAGTCAGAATCCATTAGGTGTCAGTGGGTTCTTTTCTCCCACTTCTTATTTTGAAATCACCTTGTCTATGTCCCTAAGTACAAACTTCGGAAGAAGAATCAGGGTGCTGTTCATAGGGACTTTATAAGATTTAATAAAAAGCATAAAGGGTAAAACAACTTAACTTTGTTTAAACTGGTGTACTTACTTGTCTTAAATAATAGACAAAGCATACAAATAGATCTGAATTTATAAGAATTAATGAACTAGTAGGTTAACTTGTAAAATCTATAATTATCCATGATACAAAATGTTTCTTTAAATACCCATTCTTCCTGTTTATCCCACCCAACCAATCCTCCTCCACCATATCATACAATTATTTCACAACTCAACTAGCAGGCTGTCATACTGTGGTGTCTTGCACGTTGCTGGGATTCTATGCCACAGATATTTCAGATACCACCGGGTCACCAAGATGGTCAGGTTTCAGTGGAACTTCTACAATAAGAAGACTAAAAAGAAAAATATGGCTGTCTACTTCTGAAAAAAACTGGCTAGATTTTTGAAACCTATTAGGAGCTATGGACTACTGTCTAATATTATGCTAGAAGATGATTCCCTAGGCTAGAAGGCACTCAAAGTATGCTGGGGAAGACCTGCTTCCTCAAAGTAGACTTGATGTGGAAGATGTAAAGCGTTCAGGATGGGTTATGACTCAAAACGAGAAGCAGCTGCAAGTAGCCATTAATAATTGAAACGCGGGATATACAATGAATATTGGGAAATGGAAATTTGTCAAAAATTAAATATAACACATAAAAATCATTATCTTAAGCATTAATCGGCTGAGCTAGATTAGTATTGGCCATTTTCAATCAGAAAAGCATATGATCTAATATGTCAGGAATGACAAATTAAAGAGGAATATCATCACACTCATCCTCAAAAAGACATTGTCAAGACAGATCCTGAAGTCTGATGCCTCCAATGATAGGATTGTATCCATGAACCTTCAAGAAAGACTAATTAACATAATGACTCCTCTAAAGTACATGCCAGCCATTTATATCAAGGATAAAGAAATTGAAGATTTTTTCCCCTCAACTTCTATAGTCTGAAATTGATCCAGGATGAAATCAACATAATTGGCAGTGGTTATGCATTGGGCTGGTAGTTACAACATCAACAGTTCAAAACCACCAGCTACTCCGAAGGAGGAAGATGGAGCTTTCTATCGCCATAAAAGGTTACAGTCTTGAAAACTCACAGAGGCGATTCTACCCTGTCCAATAGGGTCACTATGAGTGGCATCGACCTGTTGGAAGTGAGTTTTGTTTGGTTTGGGTTGGTGATTGAAATGCAAAAGGCAGAGCAGGGCACAAGAATTAGGATTGATCATTGAAAAGCATGGTCTTGGCAATAAAACTTGGTTGGAGATCACGTGATAGAAAAAGTCCAATGGCTCACTCACTGCAAATATCTTTTCTCAACAAATAAATGGATCCAAATGGATACATGGAATATCAGGAATCATCCAAACTAATCCACTGCATCTTTTTTTTTTTGTGGAGGGGATGGGGTTCAACATCTTCAGTTAGAACAAGTCCAGGGGCTGAATTCTGAATCATCAGCTTTCAAAAGAAAGTTCAAATTAAGGTTGGAGGAAATTTTAAAAAGTCCATGAGAGCCAAAGTAAGTCCTTGAGTCCTCAATATAGGGAGCATCTCACGAATAAGACAGACACACCGAACACTAGTGACTGGACATTTGGAAAGTTGCAGGATAATATCAGGAACATCATACACGCAAAGAGCAAATGACCATTAAAAAAAAGTACCACCCTGTATATCAAAAGTGACTCTGAAATTTACTCTTGAACATCAAATGGGTAAAAGGGAAAAAAGAAATTATGAAGTAAAAAGGCTGAGCGTCACTGATTTCAAAGGATCAGTCAAGAAAATTAGAGTCTTATAATGAAATATTCAAAGACCAGGATCAGGAAACCAAACATTAAGAACAGGATCAGCATTTCTCAAACTGAAAGAACTGAAGAAAAAACAGACACATAAATAGACAATAGATATATAAATGGATTTTGAATTCATACTTAATTGTAGCCCTTACCTAAGAATAATTAGTTCTCGTGACATGGCCCTACTCGACACCCACCCTCATGGAGAGATCACTGAAGGTTGAGTGCTATCACAAAGTCTAATGTAAAAAGCATACAGTGCTCAGCTATGAGAAAAAAAATAGCATCTGAGTTCTTAAAGACTTGTCTTAAAGTAAGTGCACATGCAAGCAGGACACCAGCCATATGATCCAAGGATTGTAAATAATAAAAATCAAATTATGGAGGGAAGCATATCAGAGCTTAAACTCTGAATACCCAATTGCAGAAGTAACAGTGGATTACAGTGGAAGTCCCAAATCCATATGCAGAGTCCCCACCCGGATTAAGCCCAAGGCAAATCCCTTCTGACCACAGTCCACAGATATGAATAGCTTTGCTATAAGACACAGAACATTGTAAAATCAATTATGGCAGATGTAGTTAGGTTAAACTCTAACATTTTATCATTTTATCTTCCTCTTGAAACATTTTAGTGACGCTTCAGTTTTTACATTTCCTGCTTTCTTTTTGACTGAGGGTTTTCTGTTTGGGTTTGTCACTCTGTGTTTTTTTTGTTTTTCTTGTTTTTGTTTTGTTTATATATTTTTGTATATGAAATCCAGTGTTGGCAAAACTATAGAGACAGGGCATGGCACGGGAGGTTGAAGGGAAATGGCTAGCTAATAGCAGTGAACATGAGAAAGAAGAAAATGTTCTGAAATTGATTGTGGTGATGACTGTACAGATCTTCTTAAAATGACTGGATCATTACATTGTAGCGTAATGGTTATTATTCATTGGGCCGTGATCCACAAGGTCAGCAATTTGAAACCACCAGCTGCTGCTCCAGAGAAAGATGGGACTTTCTACTCCCACCAGGAGTTACAGTCTCAGAAACCCACCGGGGCCCTTCTATCCTGCTTTATAGCATCGCCATGAGTCAGAACCAACTCAGTGGCAGTGAGTTGGGAGAGAGATGACATTCTAGGCTTTGAGAATTATACACCAATAAAGCAATTGTGAACAACTTTCAAATGTCAAGTGACAATATTGAAGCATGAATGGGTGTGACGGATTTTATGTGAACTTGCACTTACGCGGGGTGGGTTCCAAACTGACTATCAAGTCACAGCGTGATGATACCTCCTGGCAGGGGTCACCTTTTCATGAGAGACACTGGGAACGTCTCCTGACTCTCTCTCTGCCCCTTTTCCTACCTGCTTGCTGGTCCTCTGTGCCTGCCTCTGGAGGTGGACCTCTGTGGGATGTAAAACCCTGAGGGCTGTCAGGTCCCTGTTTCCACTGAACTGTGGTCCATTGGCCTGTCATCTTCCTGCATCCCACTTCACCTTGCTTCAGGCTTGGCCTGAAACTATGTGAGTGTGTAGAGGGCTCCTGCCAGCATCAAACCCATAGACTTAAGTCGGACAGGGCTGGAATGCCTTCTTAGTAAACAATTATTGATATCAAGCTCTTTCTTATACATGTATGAGTATCACTGGCTTTGTTTTGAGTCTAGACAACCCAGACCAATAACACAATATGGATAAAATATGGAACAGGAAGCATCAAAACAAGATGGAAAAATACTCAGAGTTACTGTACCACTGAGAATTGGTCAAGAGTTAGTCGCTTGAGGAGGCAGCATACGGTCAAGAACCAATGATATCGAGGGGAGACGTACAAGCTGTGCTGAAGGCATTCGCAAAAACCAAACCATCAAGTGAACATCAATTGAAATGTTTCAGCAGACAGATGCAGGGCTTGTCTATGCCAAGAAATTTGGAAGCAGTTACCTGATCAACTGACTGGAAGAGGTCCATTCCCTAGAGAAGGACAACCTGTTTGATAAAGTAGACGTGTTACTGAAAAGAGGAAGAGCTTCAACAAGTTGGATTGACACAGACGCTTCAACAACGGACACAGGCACAGCCAAAGTGGTGAGGTTAGTGTAGGAAAAAGCAGCGGTTTGCTCTGTTATACCCAAGATCACTGTGGGTTATCGCAAACTGGGTGGCACGTAGGGTGAAGTAAGACCCTACCATTTCAAAGGTAGCCACATGTGTCGTTTAATATTCTCAAACCGTAAGTGGAACATTAGCCAACTGCCAGGCCCAGAGCACAGAAATAACTGTGGTGGGATTACAAAACAGATGCCACTAAAGCAGTTTTATTGCTCAAACTCGTTGCAATCAAATAAGTTGCAAGTTATAGCAACCTGGTATTATTGTTCTGAGGTTCCGTCAAGTCAGTTCCGGCCCATAGCAACCCTGTGCACAGAGAATGAAGTCCCGCCTGATCCTGCACCATCCTTCTAGTTGTGCCCGTGGTGAGCCCAGCGTGGCAGCCCCTGTGTCAATTCATCTTGTTGAGGACCTTATTTTTGTCACTGTCCTAGTGACCCTGGCAACCATTTATTCAATTTGTCTATTGGTGGCAGTGTGGCCTAAATGGGTCCCCTGGTGGCACAGCGGTGAAATCACTTGACTGCTAACCAAATAGTCAACGGTTAAGGCCCATCAGCCAGTCTGAGAGAGACATACAAAGTAGTTGGCTTTGGCAAAGACGTACAGGCTTGGAAACACTACAGAGGCTGTTGCATTCTGTCCTACAGGGTTGCGTGGGACAGATTGAAGAGATGGCAGAAGGTGGGGATTTGGTTCCGTTAAAAGGTTCACAAGAAGTCCTGAAGGAATAGTTGTTACCCGTTGGGCTGCCATCTCCATAGTTGACCATGCAAAACCACCAGCGGCTCCATAGTTGACCATGCAAAACCACCAGCGGCTCCATAGTTGACCATGCAAAACCACCAGCGGCTCCATAGTTGACCATGCAAAACCACCAGTGGCTCCATAGTTGACCATGCAAAACCACCAGCGGCTCCATAGTTGACCGTGCAAAACCACCAGCGGCTCCATAGGAGAAAGACTGGGCTTCTAGTATCCTAAACAGTTACAGTCTCAGAAAAGCACGGGGGTCGCTGTGAGTCCTCATGGACTCAATGACGATGAGAAGTGTTCATCCCAACATAAGCCAATGTACTACTCACCACTTATGACTGAGGAAGCTGAGACTCAGAGATGCTTAAAACATGAGTAGATCGCTAAATCAGAAAGCAAACGAGTTTATTCAAAGCATGTATTATTCACTAGGCTACAGAGTTTTCTCTAATACCGAGCATACCTCTAGTTTTGGGTCAAGGAGTTTCTTTCTGAGTTCTCTATCATTTGCTCTCGGAAAGGCGTCGTCTCGGTAAATGTGAGTGATTCTATAGTCTTGGGTCATTTCCTTTGCTCAGATTTACCCTCAGCATGCTGACACATTCAGTAGAGAGAGGAAGAAAGTACTTACTCACATGTGTTACAATTCACCTACTTCTCACTAGCTCCTTATCTGATATTTCACATTTATAATGATGGTAAAAAAATCTACTAACAATTTTGCTCATTTTTTTATTTAAAGTTAGAATTTTGAGTACAAGTAAAATTATCTGAATGAGCTAGAAATAGCTCAAAAGTATACTAAGACAAAGTAGATAAACACCTGTTTATCTTAACAAGCAAGCTTACAATACACTGTGAAATGGAATTAGGAGTCCTAGCAGGATCACCAGTATACAAGGCTCTGTACCTTTAGTGGCAATAGGTATTAACGACCTTGGTCACCTTATCTTCCTCCCTGCACCCCCCACCTCTCCACAGAGTACTGAAGTCAGGGTAGCCTTAAACTGCTGCCTCTAATGAGTTAACACCAGGTTAGGGAGAGTAGCCAGTTAGAAACCCTGGTGGCCCAGTTGTTATATTTTGGCCTGCTAATCATAAGCTCTGCAGTTCAAAACCACTGAACGCTCTGTGAGAGAAAAACAGGACTTTCTACTCCTGTTAGGAGTTAGAGTCTCGGAAACTCACAGGGGCAATTCTACCCTACGCTGTAGGTTCGCTTTAAGTTGGCATCAACTTAATGGGGCTGAGTTCTTTTTTTAATCCCACAGTCTCTGCTGGGCTCTGCCATGTCCATTGGGCCAGACACAGGGCTTGTGTGCCAAGAGTTGTAGCCCAGTGACCCAGATCTGTGCCCAAGAAGCAACGGGGTTGGATAGTCATTTGCCCCTAAAGCAGGATTCCAGGGAAGAACCCCATTCTCCCTCCACAGAAGGAGGTGCCGGCAGATTAATTGGAATATTTTATTCCCACAAGTTGAGGGTAAGAGATTGGGAGAGGGATATACCATACCATGGGCCAAAAGGACCTCCCTCTGGGAGGGGTGCATGCTGGGTCTGAGTCTGTCGCACTAGTGAACTGGTTTGCAAGCAGGCCATCAAGGGTGGTGGATGCAGAGCTGTGAGGAATGGGAGGGCAGGGGCGAGGGACTGATAGAAAGGTAGGAGGTCTTTCTAGACCACCTGGGTCTCCTCCATGGGACTATAATACTTTACTTCCCAGCCATTTTTGTCAATGAGGAATTTGGTGAAGTTCCATCTGGCAGCAACCCCCAGGATACCGCACCCCATGGGCTGGCCCTTCATCCACCTCTACGGGGATGAGTGCCATCCCATTCCCATCCCCCATTTTCACATAACTATCTTGTCTTCCTAACATAACCATGGTTACAGGTAAACAGTGGTGTCCATGCCAAGGCTGAGTGAATGAATGCATGGAGATCTATAGGGTAACTGGATTAAGTATTTGAAAACTGTTTTATTGGGTCAGAGTATGACTTCAGCCTTATTAAATTTGGTTTTGAACCACACGTATGGCCTTTAGCTGCATGACTTTGTATACGTGATTTGATTTCTCAAAACTCCCTTATCTTCATAAAAAAGAGTGTGTCATAAAATTTACAAGGTTTCTCTTCTAGTTAAGCAAATCTTATATGGAAAGCACTTATATGGTTAGCACACAGAGTCTAACATAGCACGCCAATACATGTTGTTACTGGTATTGGTACAGATACCCTGTTTCCCCGAAAATAAGACAGTGTCTTATATTAATTTTTGCTCCCAAAGATGCGCTAGGTCTTATTTTCAGGGGATATCTTATTTTTCCATGAAGAAGAATACGGCACACATTTATTGTTGAACAACAAAAAAGGAAATTTGTTACCTGTATACAGTACGCTAGTAGTTGTCATCACAAACCAGCATAACCAGACAAACTGTGAATCCTACAGTATCAAGAATTTCTTGTTACTACCATTATTTTCATGTACAACTATCTATGGTACATTTACTCATTTATTCAATGACAGTCATGCCATCATCTTCTGGAACATCATCATAACAATCCAAACCCTTATTTTCGGGGAGCTCTTATTTTCTGGGGGATGCCTTATATTTCAGCAAGAGGCAACACTGTAAGTAGGTCTTATTTTCGGGGGATGTCTTACTTTCGGGAAAACAGGGTAGCTACACTCCAGATCAGTAGATACTACTGGGTGAAGGTAGCGGGAGAGCCCAACCTATGAATCAGATCACAGCCTGAGGCACCTACTTGAGGGTGTGACCTTTTGTATAAGAGAGAAATGCTAAGCAGAGCCGAGTTCTTGTTGGCCCTTTGCCTTCTGTTACTGCTGGTTCCTCATTCTCCTGTTGCTTTGCCTGCCAATCCCAGAAGCAGACTTGGTAAGTTGAATTCACTTTGCCGTCATAGGATTCATTCACCTCTGTGTTAACCAGCCAGGACCTCGCCTGTTTGGTCATCCTGTTTCCTGTTCATCAGCTGTCCCAGCTACCTGAGTCGGGAGAAGCTTCACTTGATCTGGACTGGACGTACCTACTTCTTCAACTATGTCAGCCACTTCTCAATATAAGTTTCTTTCTATACACAAACACATACAAGCGTCACTGGTTTTTCTTCTCTAGAGAAACCAACCTAGCACACGGGTGGTGTCCCGTGTCCTAAGACATAGACCTGAGACTTGTATTTCTGTGCTACAAGCACTTCCAATGAAGTTTTATTGTTATTCATGACTGTGAACATACTATCACATCACTCGGTGAATTTAAGGAAATCAACTTTCCATAGTTATGTGTCCTGGGAACATTAAAGTCATCTCCCCTAAGTTGCCAGGACCAGCACCACCGTGCCCTGCCATCAAGTCAGTTCCGATCCATAGCAAGACTGGACAGGTTTTCCTAGGCTTTGTAAATCTTTACAGGAACAAATAGTATTAGCTTCTCTTACGAAGCACCTGGTGAGTTTGAACCACTGACCTTGTGGTTAAGTCAATGCTTACCAAAGTTGGCAAGTAGATAATTCTATACGTAAACAATCTAAAGACACAGTTATGAAATTGAGTTCTCAGTAGGACCACTGGTTGGACCTAGAAGGAAATGAGTCATTATCAGTTAGAATTCCATTAAACTTTTAAAGTGGCTCCTTCTCGAATCCCGCATTAAATCCTGAACCATTTTTAAGAATAAATAAAAACGCAGGGATCTACTTTGGCCCTAGGATTTACTGAGCGCCGCCTGCACATGAAAACGTGGACACATATTATCTCCTCCTATGCTCAAGTTTGCTGAAAGAGAAGAGAACCTGAAGCACTTGATGATGAAGATCAAGGTTTGCAGCCTTCAGTATGGTTTACAACTCAATGTAAGGAAACAAAAGAACCTTACAACTAGGCCAGCAGGGAACACGATAAACAGAGAAAAGATGGACGCTGTCAAGGATTTCCTCTTGCTTGGATCCACAGTCAATGCTCATAGAAGCAGCAACCAAGAAATTTTTAAAAAATGTATGCCATTGGGTACACAAATCTGGTGGCCAAGGCCTCTATAAAGTGTTCCAAAGCAGGGATGTTACTCTGCGGACGAAGGTGAGCCTGACCCAACCCATGGTCTTTTCCCTTGACTTGTATGCAGGTGAAAGGTGGACATTGAATAAAGAAAACCAAAGAAGAATGGACTCATTTGAATTATGGTGCTGGCAACGGATAAAGAAAGTACCGTGGACTGCCAAAAGAACAGAACACTCGGTCTTAGAAGGAGTATGGCTAGACTAGTCCTTAGAGGCAACAATATCAAGACTTTCGCTCATGAATTTTGGACATGGTGTCAGGCGAGACCAGTCCCCGGAGAAGGACAGCATGCTTGGAAAAGCAGAAGGGCAATGGATGGCGCTATATGTAGGGTTCTATGAATCTGAACCGACTCAACGGCACTTAACAACAATGTTCAGGCTATGAAGATGAGGAAACTGAGGTACTACTAGGAAAATGGTATGGCTAACAGAATCCGTGGGTCTTGAGTCTAAGCCTAGTGCTATTTAATATCAAAGGAAAAGCAAACTAGCCAATCAAATCCACACATTTAGACCATATGAGGGAGACCTGATAGAAAATGTGTGCTTTCTGTAGCAATAGAAACGCGAGCAGCAAACCCTTTATAGAAGTGGCATTCCTATTTCTTAAGCTTGGACATCTTTTTTTAAAAAATAGCTACAGAATTGTTTTTCTCTTTTTTTCTTTTCTTTTACAATATCATTGCATATTGCTTTTAATGCCTTTTATCTATCTGAAAAATAGATATTGCCTCTTCAAGTAAATGATTAGCTTTTTAAAGGTCAGAATAATCAATAATGTTATATTTCTTTTGTCAACTGTATCGATGAATCTATATGCATTATAATCAACAACTACTCATGGAGGTGTCATATCAGGGATTCGACCTCAAATCACTCAGACTGCTTCCGTCATAGCTATCCCAGATTTGTAAAATATGTGTATTCTGGAATGGGACCCAGAAGAGAAAAAAAAACTTGTCAAAACCTTGAAATGGGATTCTTAGATGAGATATAGTGAGCAGGAGATTAGATTATTGCCAGAACTGTGGTCAGCAACACCCATTCAAAGCAAATGGTTGGTTTCCATATTTGAGCCAGTTGCCACTCTGCTCACCAAGAGATTTAGTTGCTATGCCACACACACATTGTGCTTGTCTTCTAAGAACGAGATAAAGTTTCAATCAGGATTTTGACCCAGAATTCTTCCTATTGTAGTTATTTTCTGGTACACCCACACTTTACGAGTTCATTCCAGTTTTGTGTCATCAGCCATGACTGAACTGAGAAGACCCAGTTCAAAGCCCTGGTTAATATAATATCTTGTCTGAAGACACAATGTTGGAACATCTTTTTCAGGCCCTTATGTAATTCTGCTCTTCCAAAATGGAGCCTCTAAAAGGAATTTGCTCGTATGACCTGAACAAGACTGCATAAATGATTATCAACAATGATGAAATAATCAATACTTCACTTAAATGACAACCAATTTTGCTTCTTTCTTTTGAAGGAGCATAAAAATAGTTCTTGTGGTTTTGCACCAATATTTACTAAATAGTACCAATATTGTACTATTTTCAATATCACTATTAATTCAGATGGATGTGTTTAAGTCCTTTTTTTTTCAACCCTGTCCAATTGAATTACTGTATGAGTCACTTCCATATGTCCGGGACAACTTGTGTTTGCATCTCCAGGTCATTGTCTGCCCTCCATTTTTCGGTTTTCTGCTCTGGCAAACTGGCCTGGCTGGACAGCCTCTCTTTGCGTCTGTGTGCTCTGACTGCAGTTGGGTTCAGCCAGTGTTCTATTAGGCTGCTCCACCTTCCTGTGCCTCTTTACAAAAGATCACAGTTGCTATCAGGTGGCCCTTCCCTACAGCCACTCTG
The DNA here is from genome assembly GCF_000313985.2 of Echinops telfairi. Classification (NCBI taxonomy): domain Eukaryota; kingdom Metazoa; phylum Chordata; class Mammalia; order Afrosoricida; family Tenrecidae; genus Echinops; species Echinops telfairi. Next base: position 11,199,928 of record NW_022103919.1, read on the forward strand.
TCCAGATGCCCAGGGACAGTCTTCTTCCCTGGCTCTTTTGAGCCTAGGCGTGCTAACTGCTCCCAGCTGCCACCACCCCAGAAGATACCAACCCCAACTGTGCCTACAGCGTTGGCAGCTCCAAGCGGATGCCTACAGCTTTGTACAATTTACATTTCCTCACTCCACGAACAAACCCATCTTATCAAATGGGTCTTGATAAAAGATTACCCAAGCTCCTACCCATGAAATGAAAGCAAAGTGTAGTCACAGCGTATTTCAAACCTTAGGCAAAAGGCTGGTGTTTGGTTCCCAGGCTCATTTTCCATTAAGAAAGTACATGGCTCCTTAATTATGCAGGCAAACCACTAGCGGTATAGTCCATTTCCCTCGTGACTACATTAAGTTAGAGATTTTAGAAATATAGCTGTATGGAAGATTCACCAAATGCTGTTACAAATTGAAGCATAGCGAGAACTTGAGTAGTCATTAGTTTTGAGTTTTCTTCTATTTTGCCACTGCTGTAATAAAAACCTGTCATTCTGGTGCAACAAGAGCAAACCTTTAATACATTATGCATTCTGGTGGTTGATTTATGTATGGAAACATCAAGAAGTTTAAATAATGCTATAGTCATTTTCAATTTGGAGACACCACTCCCTGAAAATAAGTGTTGAAATTTAATAGTGAATATATGCATTTGAGAAAATCTGCACTCCTTGGTTTCTTTATTTCAGAAATGCTGCCAAAGAGGTTATTTGTAAGTCAAATCAGCCTTTGTAATACAAATATTCAAGAAGCCTACTTTCGTAGCAATCTTGTGTAAATGGATTTTTTAATTTTGACTATATATTTTTAAAACAAAGTATAATAGGAAAAACTGGTTTGGCAAGGATTTTCTTCTAAAATAACCCAATAGGCTTTTAAAACAAAATCTCATGAGCTTACATTTCCCCATCCACACGGCTGTCGTCATGGAGACCAAACTCTGGCACATTTGATGGTGTAACCTACACATCTCTCTAGCCTGAAAAATTCCATTGTCGCCATGGAAACTGCTAGTCACTAGCCTTGTACTCCCTGATGCTCCCATAGATACCAGGGACATTTCGGCTATGGCTTTGTTGGACCTTAACAGTTGTAGACCTTTCAGGAAAGGCCAAGGGAAACACAAACAAACAAAAAATCATTATCTCTCATCTAAGCGTCATCATTTATTCCAGATGTCAAATGCAATGCGATGGGTGTGATATAAGAAATGGTTTTCTTCAATAGAAGCCCAGGTGAACCTTAAAATAGTTAAGAAGCTCTCAAGACCAAAAATAAAGATCGTCTCTAATGTCACAGGAAGAATAAATAGTCATAAAAGGCATTGATTCATTGTTTAATAATAACCTTTCAAACAAGAGGGGGGAAAAAGTTACTTCCTGTAATCGGCTTTGAAGTCTAACTCTTCCAGCAAAATGGAACCAAGAAAATTGCAAAATGTTGTCTCCGGAGACCATGCAACAGAGACACACCTACGCTGCCACCCATTTGGAGAATAAAACAGGACTCCTGCCTTGCTTAAGGGAAGGACAAAACCCTAAATTCCAATTTCAGGAGCCCTCCCCTCCCCAAATCCCAGAAAATGATTCCAGAACAGGAAATGGTACAAGAATGCTGCCAAATCCATGTCTTCAATTTTCTCAAAATGTTCATCTACAAAATTAATTGCATCTGAAAAATAAGCACACAAGTTATTTGTTTAATGAGATAAGGAAAATAGCTTAAATATATATCAAACTTGTTCTGCGATATAATCTGTACCTGAAATGGGTGATCCCAACCTCCTGGGTGGTGGGCTATATAGCACAGTAGTTTTTAATTATGGGAGATCAGGTAGGGAGGGCTGCATGAAAAATGTCTTTTTTTTCAAAGACAGGGAATGGTAGGACAAATGAAATTGGGAACTATGATCTATTGGAACAGATCAAAAACTAGAAATAAATAGTATACATTGAATTTATAGAATTCTTTGACTGGCCGGAAGTAGCCCTGGTGAGTAGTAGTAAACTTTTGCTTGCCAACCCCACGATCCAGAGTTCAAAATTCCTAGGCCTTCTCAGAGGAAAGAAAGACTTTCTACTTCTGTAAAGTTACAGTCTCAGGAACCCGCAGGGCCAGTTCTACCCAGTCCCACAGGGCCCTTTATGCGTTAGAGTCGACTGATGGCAGCGAATTGGATTTTTGTTTGCTTGGGTTGAAATCGTTTTGCTTGAATTAAAGGCTTCAATTTTAGAAGCAGAAGCTCAACAAATTCTGGGTTCCAAATTCGCTTGACTTGCTTGGATATCTGGAAATGCTGTGTTTGCACTTCCGCAACGCTGTTGGCCAGGTGATCACCATCCGGGCATTACTACCAGACAATGGTACGCGTCCATACCAACCGACTAGTATTGAATCCGAAAGGATCTTACAGTGGCTACAGTGACATCCATAGTGTGGGTGCCCTTTGAAACTGACTCTTGAATATTTGGGCATACATCACAAAGCAATGGTGATTGACTGAATATGGAAGAGGGAAGAAAAAGAGTAGAATTAGAAAAGGACTGTGAGATTTCGGGGGGGGGGAGGGGGGGAAAGGGAGGAGAGTGATGGATTCCTCCTTCAATTACTCATATGGAAGGCAAGAAGACAACATATTTTGAGGAACCGAAGTATTGGAATTAATGAGAATACATTTAGGAATATTGACTTTGCAGTGCCTGTACAGTTATTTCTGGTGATCAGTTGGATAGTGGGATATAGGAATATAATAAAACTTGCACCGATTTTCTTCATACTGCTAATGGACAACCCTATGAAATTAACACCATGATATTGTTCATTATATAATACAAGATTAGTCATTATATATTTCGCCTATAATTTAAGTCATGATAAACCAGATTCACTGCCATTGAGTTGATGCCAATTCAGATTGACTCTATTGGTCCGAGCAGAACAGCTTCCTAGGGTTTCTCAGGCTTTAAATCTCTACAGAAACAGAAAGCCTCATCCTGCTCCCAAGGAGCTGCTGGTGGGCTTAAACCATTGACCTTGTGGGTGGTAGCCCATAGTGAAACCCACGATGCCATCGGTGCGCTTTTAGTCATACCGCCTCCACCTAGTAATTCACAATAATAACTTTAGCAACTGTTTAAAAACCTGGGGATTTACTATAAAGTTCCTGAAAAAATTAAATGTTCCAGACAGAATTGTTTCATCCTCAGTTTCACAGGTGAGTCAACTAACAGACATGTATACAACGTACAAACACGTATCCTTTTCTAGGAAGAGCACGTTTTACTCCTTTGACACTGAGTGCATCTGCCGAGGTAATTAGCAAAATCTTGTAAAATGAATTCAGTACGGCCTGCCTCAAAGACACTCATGAGCCCTGCCCTCATTAGGATGATCCAACACATCAAAATGAAAACCCAAACTCATGTTGGAAAGAGGTTGACTCATGTTAGAAAGAGTTGACTCATGTTAGAAAGAGGTCAAATATAAGTAAATCGATGAACTCTAAGTTTATAAGTAGAATATTTACACTAAAAATTGAGACTGCCTAAGTAAAGAAGGTAGTGTTTATTTGACTATGGGTGGTGATTATAGTCAATTAGTGTGGGCCTTCTAGCCATAATTCCTTATGTGATGTAATATAATTCTGGACTGCATCTCTGTGGCTGTAATTTCATTTTGGAAAATGTTCTGTACTACACGAATGAATAGGACTAGAATGGGATTACAGCTGACTCTACTAGAGGGTGTGAAACAAACTACACCCTTTGTTTCTTTGGAGGCGTCCTTAAGATTTTACTAGATGGTGGGACCGAAGACACCATCCATCATTTTCCTTGGAGGCGTGGTCCACTATACTAGCAGTCATGTGATCTAAAGAAGCATTGTATTAGGTAATTTTGTTGCACGAGACCTCTTCAGAGTGTTGAAAAGCAAGGAGGTTACTTTGAGGACTAAGGCATGCCTGATCCAAGCCATGCTATTTGCAATCTCCTCATATGCACGTGAAAGTTGCGCTTGGAATAAGGAGGACAGAAGAAGAATCGATGCATTTAATTGTGGTGCTGATGAAGAATGTTGAAAATACCACCGACTGACTACCAGAGAAACAAACAAATCTGTCTCAGAAGAAGTACAGTCCGAGTGTTCATGGAGGGCAAGGATGGTGAGTCATCTTACATACTTTGGACACGTTGTCAGGAGAGACCATTGCCTGGAAAGGACATTATTTTGGTAAGTAAAGGGGCAGGGAGCAAGAGGAAGGCCCTCAAACAGATGGAATTAACAGCGTGGCTGCAACAATGGACTCAAGCATAGTAACAATTGTGTGGTAGATAGATACTCGTTTGTCAGTTTGAGGATTAAGAGTGTAGGGGTGGGGTCTAGCTTGTCAATCAGACCATAGCCAATGAGGCTTCTGTATGGGCATGGCCTTCTCCTGAGAATTCTGGGAAATCCGGCACTTCCTCCTTAGAGGTTGGAGACTCTGCTCACACACTGGGAGACATAGCAGCTGACCAGACACCTGGACCCACCCTGATGCATAGAGCCCTGCCAGCACTGAGATGCTTCCAATGACACTGGACCCAAAGACCTTTTACCCACTGGCCTGTGATCTTCCACATTCGGTGTCATTGCATGTGTTCCGTGAGTCTGAAGAGGACTTTCTAGATTGGTATCAGACATGTGAACTAGTATCAGACTTATGGACTTGATCTGGACTGGGCTGGGATGTTTTCTCCATGTTCAATTGCTCCTGTATAGAAATCTCTTTCTTATACAGTGAACCCTCGTTTATCGCGGTTAATCGGTTCTAGACCCTACCGTGATAAATGAAATTCCGCGAAGTAGGATTCCTTATTTGTAAATCAAATATTTTCGTAGTTAGAGCATAGAGGACATGAAAAAACACCCGTTAGTCACCATTACACTCGTATTACCCAATTTATTAAACGAAAAAGGGAAAATACAGTAAAACATTTTGGACGTTACAATTATTTATTATTTATTATATTATTTATGGCATCAAGCGTGTACAGAATGAGCCAATCAGTGGCAGTAATGACAGGACATGCGCTGTTACGCAAAAACCGCGATAGAGTGAAGCCGCGGAAGTCGAAGCGCGAAGTGGCGAGGGTTCACTGTACACATATGTGTGTCCGTGGATTTGTTTCTCTGGTCTACCCAGACTAACACAAATTGTGAGGATGGCAAAAGACTAGGCAGTGTTTCCTTTTGTTGGGCATAGGGTTACTAGGGATGGCAACTGACTTGATGGCACCTAACAACAGTGGTCCATGAAAAGACAACCATCCCTCCATCAAATTCCTTCTTCAGTGTTTCACAGTCATTTGGGACATAGAGCGAAAGTCAAAGACCACTGGTAGAGCACCTCCAAGATTTTTGTCTGAAGTGGTGGAGGCCACCTGGACCAGATGCTCCAGAAACTGTGGCACTGAGGCTCAGAGGTACAGGGCTGAGACAATGTGGTACCTTCTCTTCATCTGGCTTGAGACTGTGGAACTATGAGACAGAGTGACAGAGAAGTTGGCTTCCTGGCAACTGGCAGGCCAAAGCCAAGGGACCACGGGTCTGAGAGGCTGAAAACCAGAGACTTGGCTGCTGGTTGAGGAGCTCAATGACTGTATCCTTACTGTTTGCTTATCCTGATTTGTGGTCATTGATTAACTTCTCTAATAACTACTGAACCATGAGTGTTGAATGTGAGTTCTGCGTAACCATTGCAACAAATTATCAAACCCAACAAAGGTGGAGAGTTGCGTAAAAGAAATGGTTGGAGTCAGAATAGGTAAAGAAGGATGGACCATGGAGGCTTGTCTGACCCATGTCTTGAGGCAATAGGTAAACTAGGGGAGATCCCATATGCTCCCCACCATTGTTATTTATGATAGGTGGCCAGTAGTTACCCAGTTAAGAAGTTTGCTCAACAACCTTAAGGAGTCATTGAAGTAGAGATCATGGGACCCCAAAGAACTGCTACTTGTCAGCCATGATTGGTTCTGACACTCAATTTCATGGACAAATACAGTCAGACATTAGAACCTGATTTTTTTGCCAGTAAAGTATTATCTGTGGGATATTTCTCAAGGAAGGCCCTAGTGTGGGAAGACCCATAGGTTACCACCATCATAGAACCTTAAATACTACATCATAATTTATACCAAGACCCAGGAGGGACCAGTCCCCGAAGAGGACATTGTGCTTCGTAAGCAGAGGGTCAGTAAAAAAAAGAGGAAGATCTTCAAGGAGATGGATGGACACCGTGGTTGTAACAGTGGACTCAAACATAGTCCTGATTACGAAGTTGGTGGAGGACTCGGTGGTATTTTGTTCAATTGTACATTGGGTCACTTTAAGTTGGAGCTGACAAAGTAGCACCCAATAACAACAACAACGTGGTATTTTACATCTAACAGCAAGTTAATGAAAAGATTCCTTGAAGCATTTAAAGGGGATGCAACCCTGCTGGTGGATTGAGTTAACTCATTGGGCAGCTAATTGAAAGGTAAGCAGTTCAAAACCATCTGCAGGAGAAAGATGAGGCTTTCTACTCCCTCAAATATGTATAGTCTTGGAAACCAATGGGCATTTTTCTACTCTGTCCTAAAGGGTTGCTATGAAAGATAATTGACTCAATGGTGGTGACCTTGAGTTTTTAAGGGGATAGAAATAGAAAATTTAAAATCTTCACAAAATGGAATATTAATATCACAGTTTCTCAAATCCAATATTTTCTATCTGTACATAACATTATCTATATAGTTAGCACAGTGAGGGAAAAAAAGGTAGCATTCGCTTTAAACATCAATATTTCTTAGTGTTTTAAATAAATACCACTGGTTTATTGAAGATATGTGCAATAATAAATATTCTGATTAGAAAAATAGTTCAGATAAGACATTAACAATAACTGACACATAGTAAGAATTTAAGGAAGGATCCCTAACAGTGGGAACGACTATTACTAAACACTGTCTTTACAAAATAGCACCCAAACCCATCTCCAGATAACAGCTCTTACCAAAAATCAGATGCTATGAGTCCAGTTTAACTCATGGTGATCGGTATGTTTCAGGGTGGAACTGCTTTACACAGTGTTTCAGTGGCTGGGATGTTTTGGAAGTGGATTGATGAGCCTTTCTTCCAACTAAGTCTAGGTGAACTCAGACCTTCAACCTTTCAGTAATAACCGAGTGTTCAACCTGTTGCCCTACAGGGCGCTCGGGGATAACCAGTATGAGCATCAAATGCACCCAATTCAAGACGCACAAGCACAGACACGCACATACAGTAAAGAGTAAGAGTCTCAGAAACACACCTCGTCCTCCAGGGTCCCTATGAGTTGAAATCAACTGCATGGCAGTGATCCTGGTGAGTTTTTAAAATCTAAACTGATAGTCACCAACTTCTCCAATAACATTTCCATCATCAAATTAAGCGCTTTGGACATCTGTGGTTCCCGAAGGTGAAGAGTCTTTTCCTGCCTCAAAGATGCTTTTCTGTGGCCTGGCTCAGAAGATCTTGTGCTCACCCATCTAAGATAATTAGCCAGGTGAAAAAGAGGAACCAACCATTGTATTATGACCCTGGAGACCAAAAATAACCTTGTCTGAAGTCCTGTTCCTTCAAGAATTTCCACAGTCGCATACAGAAACATACGTAATCAGGAAACACTCAGAGGAGGAAAAAAAGTCAAAGAGCACGGCTTCTCTTTTCTAAGACAAGTACAACGTCCGGCTAGTTCATCAGTGCTGTTTGACGGAGCCAAGATGAGCCTGGCTTATGAGAAGGACTGAAAATATCATTTGACTATGTAAGAAGAAAATTTTGCAACAAATCTCTCACCACAAGATTTTAAAATATTTTTTAGGTAAAGCCTTAGATTGCATGCATGAAATTGGCTGCATTATTGCAGGCTTATAATCATGGGCGGCTGGCAAGAGAGCCGAGGATGGTATGGGAAATCCCTGGGGGAACATCCAAGACATCAGTGCTAAAGCAGAAATGAATCCATGCTCCTGCCAGGTCCAGCTATTTCAGCCTTGAGAATAGCTGACACCAGGTATTAAAGCTTACAAACATAGTTCCCTAGGTTCTAAAATGCCGTAGCCCCTCTACAGATACCAGCCAAGGGAGAATTTAACTTCCGAGCAGAGGCTTTTAGGATATGAGAACAAGTAGATAATTTTTGTCTTCAATTTCCCTAATATGCCTTCATCACCCCAGGATGGCACACTCTACTGATTTGAGGAAATGTACATTTCCAGAGTCCTGGGATCAACAGAGTCTGTTTTTCAAGAAATCAAAATGAGAATCTAGGGTCTTAAACTAATGTGAATAGAATTGGCCACTTGAAAAGTATCACATCCTGTTGTAAGACTTTTAGCAAAATAACAGTTTCTGAGCAAAAAGTAGAACAAAATGTTACATGATAAAAAGAAGCGATAGTCTCATCCTAAAAGATGTTGACAAAACCTAACAGAAAACTTATTTAAGAAACCATTTTAGATGACTTATCACTACATAAAATAGACACAGACATAGATTTGTACGTAGGTACATGTAGGTAGGTGCACATGAAGGTGCTTGTATGCACACATTAATTCAAACTCTCATATTCACTGCCATTGATTTGATTCCAACTCACAGCAATACTATAGGGCAGGGTAGAACTGCCCCTGTGGGTTTCCAAGAATGTAACTTTTCACGGTCAAGGAAAGACCATCTTTCTATTCATACACACGTTCCTGGAAAATAAAAGGAAACAGGAAGCAGGACTATTAGGAGTGATTTTATGTAAAGATGTCTCTCACTGTTGCGGAAGAAAGATGAGGCTGTGCACTTCTGTAAGCATTTACAGCCTCAGAAATTCTACAGGGCAGATTTACTTTGTCCTGTAGAGCTTATATGAATCAAAAACAACCCACTGGCAATGAATCTGGCTGTTACAAATGGCTTACACTCTCCTACTGGCATCAAGGTTGGAGGTTTAAAGCCACTCAACAGCTGCAGGAAATCTACTTCTGTCAAGATCACAGCCAAGAAAATCTTTGGAGCTCAATTCTAGAGTCACAAATGAGATCACCATGATGTGGAGTCAAAGTCAAAAATTTGCTTTTTTGGGGGGAGGAGTGTTTGTTTGTTTTTTCCATTGTAGCTAATATAAAGAAAGGGAGCAAAGGGGCAGTCGTGAAATGCCTTGGTGATGCACACTTGCAAGGTAAACAATCACAAACTCAGTGTAACCAAGACTTTGATTTTTCACCTCTGAGTGAGTCCACAACTGATTGTAGGACTTCTACTCTGGATAACATTCGTATTTCTAAGGGTTCTTTAAATTTCAGATTCAGTCATTGGCAAATCCTCACATTGTGGCCATTGTCAATATAGAGCTCATGTCCCTGCTTAAAGAAAGACAGAATGATTCTACTCCATAAATAAGAAGCAATCTAGTCTCTTCTCTTGAATACAGTTTACAGCTGAAAAATTACCATGCAGTGACTACATGATGTTCTTACTCCATTCTGATTATGCATGCAACACTCTATTTCTCCACCTAGACATTCTTCTTTGATTACGTCATTCAGTGTTCATTATGTATTCATTACCGTCACTTAGGCATCTATTCTACAACACTGTACTAGTATGGACTAGTTACCAGGATGGACTCTGTACTGACAGCAGTAAATGAAACTGTATTCACGGAATTTGAATATCTAATGAAGGAAGATAGTCAACACTAAATTACATAATTAAATTTTTCCATTGCAATATTAATTAGTGCTACAATGAAGAAGCAGAAGACGTTCCCCTGGAAGTGTGGGGACAAATACAGTTCAAGCAAAGATTAGAGGAGGCATTAGCGATGACTTCAATAAAGGGAGCGCGGGTAAAACAATCAGGAAAAGATGTTGATATATGAGACGAGTACTATTAGCTAAATCAGGAAACGGGGCCAGAAAGAAAAATGTGTTCCAGATAGAAGACTAACAAGTTTTAAGTTCCCCAAATGTGTTATGGCTTAGGATTCAGCTGTGTTTTCATCTAATTTCAAAGCCTGCTGCCTCCATTTTTTTGACATCTGCTGCCCTGCTTTCCCCCCTCATCTTGGTAGCAGAGCCAAATTACTTGGTAGGGTTCCTATATCCATAGTCTTTGTAAGCCCACCCATAATGGGGAGGGAGCATGCAAACAGGGTGTGTGAGACTTGTCTGAGGTGACCGGTCAGTTTTTCCCATTCCACTGGGTAGGAGGCAAACCATCTCAGAAGCAGGAAAGGAGAACCTCACCATCACCGCGAAAGAAGCACAGTCAAGTACATCATAAATCCCCGTGGGAAGAAGCAGTGATGGCAGCAGAAAGCAAGACGCAGGGTGCATGGCTTCATGAATGACCGTAGGAATACATATGTGTATCCTCAGGCAGGCGGCTGGCTTGCAGACATTGATCAGCACTAAATGTGTTTCATAACATTGGCTCAAGAAAAGCAGGGGCCAAAGGCCAGGGAGAGGCATGCTGTAGGCACGTTTGTGCTTCAGACAAAAGAACTATCTCCTTAACATTTCTCATCCTCACTTGTGACCTGTTAATTTCCCTTATACGTTCCATTACTATGGGTATTATTTGTGAGTTCATTGTGTCCATTAAAGCGGGTTGTCAAATTCAAAAGAGAAATAGAGTGCTGTGGTAAGATGGTTGGCATAAAGACTAGGATAAAGAAGGGTGGAGGGTGGATGCATGTATGACCTCCTTGGGCATATGTGGAACTCAGGTCACCTTGCCCATAGGGAAGCTGGAGGTCAGACGTGGCCCCCAAGCCATTTTTCAATCGTCCCATTCTTTGAGATCTTGCTTTGGTGCCATATTTCCCATTAGCCTGCCCTGATCATCGCAGTTCTTAGCGACTGCCATCACTCTCTCCTTTCAGATGCCATCGTATCTCTCAAGGCCTATCTTCGAACGAACATTACAGTTCACTGTAACAATTTGTATGCTGAGAAAATCATCAGCAAAGCTAGTCTAAGTGAGGATGAAAGTGGCATTCGGCTTGAAGAAGGGCTTATAAACAACCCACAATGTGCAACTAATACTACCTAGTTTGCCAAAAGAACTTGAAGCACTTGCTGACGGAGATCAAGGACTGCAGCCTTCAGCATGATGACAACTCCAAGTAAAGAACAAAATCTTCATGACTGGACCATCATGGGCAACGGGGAAAAGGTCAATGATCTTGAGATAGTTTATTGTGCCAGCCTGGCTGATAAACGCAGGTGGGATTGACTGAAGGGCGGAGAGATAAATGGCTTGGTGAGCCTTGCCTTTCTTGTCTCTCGCTCTGTGATCATCGGACCAGTGTGCGGCTGCCTTGCTTGTTCTGTGCCTCAATTTAAAGGCTACACTGCCTGTGGGACGCCTAGCCTATGGACTGTGTCGCTGTAAGTTGAGGTCCCTTTAAGAGATCGCTGGAGCTGGGGACTGGCGGTTGGTGACCTGCCTTGTGATTGGCTGCTGTGCTGACATAGCCTAGACCTCTCTACAAATAGAGGAAGATCTGGCATCAGACAGAGACTTGAAGGACTGCTAGTCTCTTAACTTTCTCTCACAGACGTGAGTTGCACTAAGCCATTTGTAGTGCTTTCTAATTTAACTGTTTATTTCTTGTATTAAATATTTATCTGTATATGATTTAACAGTTCATTTCTCGTTATATGTATCTAATTATCTTTATAAATAACTATATTAAATTATCAGGAATTTTGTTTTATCTCTCTAGAGAACCCTGTCTAACACAGATTTCATCTTCCTTGATCCACAAGAATGCTCATGGAAGCCACAGTTAAGAGATCAAATGACTCATTGCATTAGGTAAATCTGTTGTCTGAGTCCTCTTTTTGAGTATTGAAAAGTCAGCATGTTTCTTTGAGGACTAAAGTATGCCTGACCCAAGCCATGGTCTTTCCCTTTGCTTCATATGCATGTCAAGATGTGGACAGTGAATGTGGAAGACAAGAAGAATGGATGCCGATGAACTGTGGTGCTGTAAAGGGCTAACACATCTGTCTTGGAAGTACAGCCAGAGGGCTCCCAAGAGGCAAGAATGGCGAGACATTTTCTTACAGATTTGGAAATGTGGTCAGGAGAGATCAGTCCTCGGAGAAGGAAAGCATGCTTGCTAACGTAGAGGAGCAGTGAGGGGGAGCAAGGCCTTCAACAGGAGGAAGGGACCCAGAGGCTGTGTCAAGAGGCTCAAGCACAGAAATAATTGTGAGGATCGCTCAAGACTGTGCAGTGCTTCGTTCTGCTGTACATGGGATTGCTAGGGTCAGAAGGAGCACAATAGCAGCAACAACAATGTGCACATCTTGGTGTCAATGCCTTGTTGAAGGAGTCACACCTTCATTTCTGTCCTAGACTGGATGAAGAAGAGCATTTAAGAAATATCCATGAAACGATTTCTTCAGCTGAGTTTGTTGTTGTTGTTGTCAGGTTCCACTGAATCAAGAGAGTAATATCTACCCAACAGGCCAGAAGAGAATGGCCCAATAGGGTTTTCTTGGCTACAAGATGTATAGAAGCAGATTATCAGGTCTTTCTTCAGAAAACCCATTGGGTGGTTGTGGACCACCAAATATTTGTTCCATAGCTAAGTCCTCACTGTTTGTGCTACCAAGACTCCTTTACATTTTAAGATTGGAGGAACTACTATGTGTTCTCTAATTAAGTGTGTAGTGTGACAAAAATGGTCTTTTTCATTTGATAGCAAAATAAAATAATACAGAAAGGGTGTTTTTTAAAATCTAGGTCATAAATCCGCCCTAGATTAGAAAATGGCTTATGTAAAGTAAACAAGGCAAATACAAAAAATTTGTTTTATAGGAAGAACTGGAAGGAGACTATGTGTTATATGGCCAGTAAGATGAAGATTGTTATCAAAGATGATTGGGTGACGTTAACTCTAAGAGATCAGACTAATATAACAATGGAAAAGGAGAGACTGATTCAGACCAAGGGTGTGAGAAATGTAAGCTGACATTTCAACCTGTTATAGTTCCTATGGCAACACAGCCAAGCAGAAGCATAGAATGGAAATTTGAGTGGTATCACCTTCTAAAGATATTGAATGATACGGTATGAGCTGAAGTGCTCTATGTATTATGAAAACAGCAACAATATCCATTTCCATTCTTTTACCCCAGAACAGATATGACCTTGATTGAAAAGAACAAAATAGTTGTGGTAGTGACAGGGCCATAAATGAAAAGGAATTTACTAGTAAACAACCCTTAAGGTTTCAGAGCAGGGCACAATTCTGGGGAAAGAGCGACAGCTGCAGTAGGAGATAGAATACTCAACCGACATCATGCAAGCAAAGAGGGACGTCTCCAGACAAAACCTGCGTGTGCTTCCCAATTGAGCAACGAGCCAGCAGTGTGCAAAGAAAGAAAAAAAGAATTCTCTCCCAGTTCTGTCCAAGTCAGTAAATTAGTGACTCTGCATACCACATCAATGTCACATAGCCCCTTCCCTCAATAAGCAGGTTCTGGTTCAATGGTCTAGAATAAATAAACTCTACAGGTGGCCATTAGTTGGAAATAGTACACTGCATGGCACATAGAGATCATAGTGATTCCTCGGAGGCCAACAAATGACTGATATCTCAATGATGAATTCCTCGTTGACTTTTCTCATTCTTCATAACAAATATACACTTAAAAGTAGGATTTTATACTCCAAAGCCTGGGTTCTTTTAAGGTTACATATAAACATCTCTCTATATAACATAGTGTATACATATATTTTATATATATAATTTTTACTGAGAGATTCATAAATTTCCTCAGATTCTTAAGCCTCATTATTGTTGAGTCAATTCCAACTTCCAAGGATGCTACAAAGATTGAGGAAATACAAAAATTGGAAACCATTGCTAAAACTTAAGAAAATGAATGATGCCTACTCACAAAGATTCATTTAACCTGAGAAGTTTCATAGAAATAACAATCAACAAATGTTTTTTATTCAGTCATTCATATTGAGAGTTTTATTATTGGTATATTTTATCTTTAAAAGGATTCACTATCTTCTTCATGCCTGGGTATTAAAAGCTTGGAAGCTGCCACCCAAGGTACAACAACCAGCCTCGGATGGCCTGGAGCAATAGAGGAGAACAGAGAGTCAGAAATAGGAGAAGAAATGGAATGTATGGCTTTGATCTCAATGGACAGTTTATTTATTCCTTGGCCATGAGACCAGAAAAATCGGAGGTTGCCTGGCTACCAGTATTGAGCATTTTGATCAAAGTGTCTATAGAAGAATCAAAAGGGAGAAAGAGCAGATGTTTATATTCTCATTAACTATAGATTTTCCTGTTGTTATTGTTGGAAGAACTCCTGAAATTATTACACTGAGAAAATTGTTTTACTTTAAACCAAAAGTACGATCTGAAGTCTTCTTAAAATCAAACAATAATTTGACGGAATGTGTAAAACCATGTATTTCTTGAGTCTTGTGCTCTATTAAGAACTATCTGGTCTGCTGAAGGCTATGGATATTAGTGGGAGCCCAAGATTAATTTGTGAGTTCTACACCAGAAATTAGCCTCCGGTGATTCCACTCTATTGATAACAGAGGGGGATGGAAAGAAACCGGTTACCAAACAGAGTACTGGAGAGAGAACTATAGTAGATCAAAATGATAAACCCGACTTGAATGCTTTAAACCTTGTCACTTGATCCATCCACCCACCCACCCCATACCCATTGGTCCGCATCTGTTTTTCAGATTCTGATATTTTTTTCATATTTGGGTTTATCTCTGATGTGTTTTGTCATTGGGGATAGCCTCCTTGAATTTTGGTTATGTATTTTTCGGTATATGAAACCAGAATGGATGAACCTATAGAGAAAACAAGCAGAATAAGGGGTCCTGGGGGGCAGGGGAGGTATGGTGGGATTCTAAAGGGGAGCTGATATCAAGGAGCTCGAGAAAGAAAAGAATGTTTGGAAACTGATTGTGGTAGCAATTTCACAACACTGCTTGATGTGATTGAACCATGGAATGATATGATATCAGTATCGGCTCCCAATAAAAAGTTTTATGTTTCAAAACATAAAAAATTTTTGAAAAAGAAACACAAAGCAAAATTTCAAAAACATATGTTTAGGATTTAATTAACAACTTAAAATATAGAAACCTTAAGTGAAAGTGCATGTATGCTAATGAAAAAAAGAACAGTTTAGAAAAGCAAGCTACGAATGTTCACATAACTTGATCATGTCATCAATGCCACTGAATTGTATATTCTCAAATCTGACAACAACAGAATTTTTTAAATTAAAAATTATTTTATTGGGGACTCTACCAGCTCTTATAACAATCCATACATGACTTTTTATCAACCTGGCAGGGCTTCCTAGACTATAATCTATAGATCTACTGGGACATGCAGTCATGAGTTCTAATACCCTTGATAGCACCTGGCGACAACTAGCCTTTACAGAGGAGCTCTGGCGGCACAATGTTGGCAGTTAACCATAAGATTGTTGGTTCAAACCCACCAGTCACTCCGAGGTAGAAAGATGAAGAGTTGTCTGCTCCCATTTACAGTCTTGACTTACCTACTTGTTTGCTTTTAACCAAACATTCTTCAAACTGAGGAAAAGAGAGTGTTAGGCAGAAACGGGAACTGGTGGGGCAGGCAAGTGGCACAACACCCTGACGACAGTGCTCAATGGTGCACAACAACTCCTGAAGCAAATGGATGGCAGCTCCGAGAGCCTTGGTACATTATTACTGAGCTTTAACTGCCCACCTGGCAGAACAGGCAAACCAAAATAAAAATTCCCCAGCTACTCCCTCCCCCAGACCTGGGCTATAAAACTCCCCACCTCTTGCCTGGACAGTGTAACTTCGCACACACACCCCCACACAACCCACAACCCCCACCCCCAGGAACCTCACCCGGGAGCTCAGGATGCTCCCATCCCTTTCTCTGCTCTCCCTTGCCTCCCGGTGCTCTGAAATAAACCTCTGAAACCGTGTTCTACCTTTGCCTTCTTTCCTTCTTTCCATCGCCAAATCAACTTCACAGATAGATGTTGAGGTTATGTGCCAACCTGGCCGATAAACGCATGTGGGGTTAATTGAAGGGCAGAGTGATAAATGGCTCTGTGAACCTCGCCTTTTGAGTTCTTGGGTCTCTTGCTTTGTGATGGTCAGACCAGGGTGCAGCTGCCTTAGCCAGTTCCCTGCATCAACTGGCAAGGTTCATGTCCTGCAAGACATCCCTGAGGAGAAGTCACATGGACCTACCCCAATGCTGGAGCACCTGTGTGGAGACCCCTGTCAGCGCTGAGATGCTTACACGTTCACTGATTCGGCTTTCCTCCTGCAGTCGGCATCACACTGAGTCTGTTTTTGTGAGATGGAGGAAGACGTTGTGGATTGGTGTTGGACATATGGGTTAATGGTGGACTTGTGGGCTTGGGCAGCACTGGGTTGGGATGTTTTCTTGATGTGCACTTACACTTTATATAAAACTCTTATACATGAGTTTCTATGGATTTGTTTCTCTAAAGTACCCAGACTAACACAGATGTCTCTTTCCCATAAGGCAAAACTTTGGAGAGGGGAGATTGCATCTCCCTCTTCCAAAGGCATAAAAGAATAGTTAGCGTTTTACTGATTGAAGAGATGAATTTCATTAACAGGATATATGTACCGGCCTAGGAGCTCTGGTGGTATAGTGTTTACACTTGCACTGCTAACTTCAAGGCCAGCAGTTTGAAACCACCAGTTGCTCCTTGGGAGAAATGTGAGGCTTTATACTCCAATCAAGGGTAGATCTATCTACCCTGTCTTAAGGGGTTGCTTTGAGAAAGAAATATCTTGATGACAGTTGGTTACAATTGTCATTAGTTCTCATCTCACTTGGTTCTCATTTCAGCACTGCTGGTGTGTTGGCAGAGGCCACTCGGACTCGTAGACCAGTCATGTCTTTATTACGTAATATCAGGCCTTGTATATTGTGCCTTTGTCTTTCCCCTAGTAGCCCTGGAGAGTTATTTGAGATGATAATATAACTTTCGGAATTTCAAATTTTTGCCTCTGCCTCAAGGCTATACAGCTGGAGAAGTCACTCATAGTGAAATAATTCCTCAATTATTCAATAGTCTGTGGTCAGATTTGAGTCTCGACTTCTTTTTGACATCGCCCAAGGAATCTCACTGTCTATTTCCCTTTGAAGTGGCAAAGAGGGCACTTGCCATACTCTCCATTCCAGTTGTCACCTTTTAAGCTCAGTTCCTCAGTAGCTCAGCCTTCTCGGTGATCCCTCCCCTAGCTTCTCTCGCCTCCGACCACTTTGTGGATTTGGGTCTAATTTCATCAAAGCACTGTTTTCAAAATATTGCCTCCCCGCTGCCCGAGCAAATGCAACAACTCTTTGCCATCTCCCTCCTCAAGAGTGAACCCTTAGTTTGTTGCTCTCTAGTGGTTGAGTTGGCTGCAAGGCATGGTGATCTCAGGTATAATAGGAAAGACATCACCTGGTCCTGCACCATTCTTGTGATCATTTGTGTGCTCATTGTACAATTTTTTTCTTTAAATTTTGTTAAATCATTTTATGGGGGACTCACACAACTCTTATCCCTGGTACAATGTTTTTTTTTATGAGAGCAAGCTTTATGGAAGATAATATTTCTGAAATGTTTCCAAATCTTTAGGGCTGTCTTTCAAAAGAGAAATGTAATACTAGTAAAAGCTAATTTTCATTCATTTATTGCAATGTACCAGATATAGTTCTAAGTGCTTCACAAACATTAGCTCATATAATTTTCACTACATATTTTAATTCGATATTTTTAATCTTTATTTGATATCTTAAAGAAACTAAGGCACAAGGAACCAGGTCCAACAGCTAGTGAGTGGAAGAACCAGTATTTGTATCCAGGCAATCTGCCTCCAGAATTTTATTACACTGCTGCTAGCAACTGTCATTTTATAATGAGGACGTTCAGATCCAAAGAGATGAAACAACTTGCCAGATCATATACCTGGTGGACTTGGGATCTGGCCTCAAATTCCTTGGGCCCCTTTCCAATTTTTTTGGTTTTGATTTCAAGTTGACCCATAGGTTAAAGTTGAAAAGACAAAAACAACAACTTGGAGTTACGCAGTCTGAAGAGTGCCTTCTAACCTACTTGTTTATCTTCCTGCTCCAAAGTTTCTTGGGAGGCAGAATTTATAATGACAGAGTTTGGGAAACAGATTGCCAGGTCTTTCTTCCTAGGTTTAGTCAGAGTGCTGCTGAAAAACGCTTACAAAAAAGCTTCTGGAATTTGAAACACTGGTGGTATAGCTTCCAGCATTATCGTATCATGCAAGCCACCCCCCACCCCCCAGGAAGACATATTCACGAATGGGGGTAATGGCTGAGAAATTTGCCTCACTTTTAACATGTCCACTCCCGTAAAGATCTAAAATCTCAGAAACCCAAAGGGGAAGTTCTTCTCTGTCCGATCGGCCTTTAGATTTGCTGTAAGAACAACTTTTTTTTTTTTTTTTGAGAGAGAGAGAGCCTTGGTGTGTTGGGATGTTATCTGCAAAGTCCGCAGTTCGAAACTACTCCGTGGGAGAAAGATGTGTCTTTCGACTCCTGTACAGAGCTACAGGTTCATAAGCCAACAAGGGCAGTTCTGCCCGGTCTTAGAAGGTTGCTATGAGTCAGCATAGGCTTCATGGTGTTGAGTTTGGTTTGGCTTTGAGCACCTTGGTGGCACAGTGGTTAAGGTACTTGTTTGCTAACTGAAAGGTTGGCTATTGAAACCCAACACTGGAGGAAGTTGGGGGTGGGTGTCTGTTTTTGTAAAGGTTTAGAAACACTTTGGGGCAATTCAACTTTGTTCTATAGGGTTGCTATCAATCAGAACTGACGGGATTTTGTATAGACCCGCTAAACATCCACACACCCATTTGCACAACTTTTGTTCAATAGCCTGCTCGACCTCTGACATGCCCAATTGACTACCTTCTTTAATTCTCTCAACCAACCTTGACCTGGTAGTTTGCTCATCTCCCTTTCACTCTATGCCATTTAGTTGCCCCAGTTGAATGGATTGAGTATTTTGAAGGCAAAGGTCACTGACCACATCATTGATTTTAAAAGAATATGTGCTTGGTATTATGAATGAATATTAGAAAGCCTGTCATGGCATGTCTTTTTTAAAGTATAATTTTAATACTTTTCAGTGAAAGTTTACACAGCAAATTCGGTTCCCATTTAAGAATTTCTATACAACTTGTTCCATGACTTTGGTTATTTTTTTTTCTCAATATTTCACAATCGTCTCAGTAATTCTCTCTGGCAGTTTCATGCCTATTCACCTACTTTCTCTGCCACCCTTTATTTTCTCATCTTTGCTTTTGGGTAAATGTTGACCATTTGGTATCATATTAATGTGGTATTTAAATAGTTTTATTTGGTGTATAAAGCTCACATTATACAATTTAATTGTTCAATCATATTGTGAAGATTTGTGCAATCAATTTCAGGACCTTTTCTTTTTTCTCCTATTCTTTGTTCCCAACAACCTCTCCTGCCATGTCCCTAGAAATTATTAATCCTGTTACTGTATCTATAGATTTGCCTATCCTGGATTTCAAATGTAGAGAATTATCCAAAATATGTACAGGAAGCCAACAACAACAACAACAACAAAATCCAGCAACAATGACAAAACAAAACAGATAAAACCTCAATCAGAAAGAATGCAATAATATTAAACATTGAAACAACTTTAAAATGGGTCAAAATTGAGATCAAATGATAAGGTGTTAAATTTTAACAGAACTACACCCACTATAATCAACTTTACAATGCTCTCTGTCTGAGAGAAAACTTAGTCACACCTGGACTATGGTCAGAGCCTGCATCCATGTGTGGACCCTGAAAATGGATATTGGGCCTCCATGGTCATACACAACCTTCTGCAAATCAGATGCTCTCGATTTAAGCTATGATACCCTTCCCTCCTTTGTATTGGGACTTATAAAATTTATAATCCTTAAGCACACAGGCAGGGGTGCTTCTTCCGGATGAACTTAACTGACACTTGAATAGTCTGTGTTTGAAATCAGTTTCCCAGGTGATTCAAATGGCCAGCAGGTTTGGGAGCCCTGCTCTAACGAAGTCACTCGCAGCATTTTAGTAACACAGGAGCTCTCATACTATGACAAAGCGACAGATGAGTGGTAAGGCTGTCCTGGTAACTATTAATACACTTTGGTCTCTACACACTTGCCTATTCCATAAATTTCATATAAGTGACATCATACAATATTCATCTCTTTGTGACTAATTTATGTCAGCATGCTGTTTTCAAATGTTTTCCATGTCAGCATGTTTCATTTTGATTTTTCTTTATGGCTGAGTAATAGTCTATGTATATACCCTATTTTGGTTATCCGTTTATCTGATGATGGATATTTTGTGTATTTCTACTTTTATGTATTGTGAACAGTGCTGCAATTAACACCAGAGTACAAGTGTCTATTTTCATTTCTACTTTCAAGTCTCTGGGGTTTGCACCTATCAGTAGAAGAAGGCCAATTCTGCCATCTTAAGGAATTCCTAATGGGGCTCCAACAAAATCCAATGTACACAATATTCTGAAACATATAATGTAGATTTTCTATCTTCTCTTTCTTAGACTTTATGACGTGAAAACATGAGTTCTTCATAAATGCAATATTAGAGTCTTGGATTTTGGTCAACACATTTTCAAATCTCATCCCAATTAGATTTTAAACTCCTTTTTGTTAGGTGGTCACCGTTTTAATTCCAGGATTTTTATTCCTTGACATTTTTTTCTTCTTTGGAAAGAATGAACCCAAAGAGGGTCCTCAAGGGGGGAACCTTCCCAGTGAAGTTTGCATTTTCTTAGGTTTAATCCAACAAATATTGTGTCGCTCTGATGTTGTATGCAATATTCAACAGACCTTAAGGTGCCAAGAATCACAGTTATTGAGATATGCTTCATAAGCTTATCTGATTCCAAAAAGACATTTCATTTAAAAATGAAAAGCAAAGATAATGTGATTATATTTTACAACGTATTTTTGTTAAACCAGAAAGATATTGCAATAGTATTCGAAAATACATGCTTCATAAAATCTTTTATCCCTGGCCAATACTCTCCAGATAGTCACCACTCTGCTGTTTTAGCTGTGAAAGGAGATAATAGTAGCTACAAAAATGATCCCTATCTAGATGGTGATACATTTCACTGTTGGGACACCGTGGTTTTCTCCTGACTCCCAAGTCTGCTATCTTTATTTAAACATCTCTCATTGAACCACATTAATGTTGCTGCACTAATATTCTGTATTGGAAACACATTTTATTGTTCATTTGTGATATGAACTTATCTTTCCTGAGATAAATGAGCTGTGCCATACTTATAAAGATTGACTAAACGATGTAGAAATTTGGATTACTGGTATATGTTCTACTTCACCTTCATATAAGGTTTACATGCTGTTGCCTTAAAAAAAAAGATATTTATTCAGTGTCATGATCTATTACATTTAGCCGTCAAAAACATGGGTGAAAAAACAAAAGACACAACATTACAACCTTTGGTTGGGAGGTCTTATACTTTCCATGGAAGAGAGACTACATTAACTATGGCGGTGGTGGGCACGGAAGCAGTGGAGCAGACTGCTTATAACGGATTTGGTAAAGATGGAAGCAATTTTGGAGGTGGCAGAAGCTACATCGATGTTGACAATGACAATAATCAGTCTTCAAAATTTGAACCAACGGGCACGTTGGAGGCAGTAGCTCTGGTTCTTATGTGGGCGGTCAATACTTCGACCAACCACGGAATCCAGGTGGCCGTGGTGGTTCAAGCGATAGCAGTAGATATGGCGGTGGCAGAAGGAATGAGCCCCAGGAAACAACGTTTAGCAGGAGAGGGGAGTCTGAGAAGTGACAGCAAAGCTACAGGTTACAACACATTTTGTGAACTCAGCCAAACACAGTGGTGGCAGGGCCTAGCTGCTGCAAAGAAGACACGTTTTAGACAGTGCTCATGTGTGCAGGCAAAAGAACATAAGGAGTAGTGTATTGGGGACTAATTGTATAACAGGTTATTTTAGTTTCTGTTATGTGGAAAGCAGAATACATTTTTATCTTAATAGAAAATGTTTGTTATAAATGTTGATTTTAATTTTCTAGACATAGTTCTTGAGAGTTATTTTCCTCGAGAATCGATTCCTATGGTTGGGGTGTCCCGGGTGTAAGAGTGCAATAAGATGACTCACATCTAAAGCTGTGTTGCCTTTTGACTTTAAAATATTCTGTTTCGTAATAATAAGTCTATGGCTTAAATAAAAACTAAATGGGAAGTTTTTATACATTAGAATTAATTTATAATTATTTATGGTTAAACTGTGCATTCCCTGGATGTTTAAGAGTTGCTTGTTAATGAGAAATACTCCCTGATAATAATCACCTGTGCACGACTGCACCCATCCAAAATATTGTGGAACACTTGTTCTTGAAAGCAGAGTTTAAAAATCAGAATATAGAAATTGTTTGCCAATTAACTTCTGATAATCTACAAATATCACCAGCCGAATCAGAGTGAAATGTGTGAAATTGGTGCTTTGTTCTTCTTGATGTAGTACACTGTTCGCATTACTGATTGAGAAACTGATTGAATAAGTATATGAAATGATACAACCCTGATACTTACCTTTCCTTTGAACACATGCAATATTGCCCTGCCCTTGCTCTTCGACAACTGCCTCTTCATCTAGGTAGAAGTTCCAACAGAACACAATTAAGTGTTCTGGAATTTCCAGTCTTTCCAATTTGATCCAATGCTTGTCATGATACACAGAGTTGAATTCTTTTGCATAGTCAATAAAACAAAGGTAAACACATTTTTGGTATTTTCTGCTTCCAGTCAAGGCCCAAACGATATTAGCATTGATGTATTTTATTCCTCGCGCTCATTTAAATTCAGTTTGACTCTTTGGCAGTTCCCTGCTGATATATGGGTGCAACTTTTTTTGTGAACTATCTTCAGCCAAATTTTACTTGCAGATGATATGAATGTTATTGTTTGATAATTTCACATTCTGTTGAGTCAACTTTACTTGGAATGGGCCAATATATTGATCTCTTCTGGTCAGTTGGCCGGGAGCACTCACTTCCAAATTTCTTAGAATGGGCAAGCGAGCATCTCCTGGTCTGTATCCATTTGTTGAAAGATGTCAATCATTGTTCGCTTTATTCCTGGGTTTTTATTTTTCACCTGTGCCTCCTTGGTGTCAGGGTGGCTACATGTTAGGCTGCTAATCACAAGACCAGCAGTTGTAAGCCACTCGCCGTTCCATGGAAGAAAGGCGAAGCTTTCCACTCCCATCAGGAGTTGGTCTCAGAAGCCTACAGAGACAGTTCTACACTGTCCTATGGGACTGCTAAGAGTCAGAATTGACTTCATGCCTATGAGTTTGGGTTTCAGTACAGCTTGGACTTCTGTCACTACCATCAGCTCTTATCATATGGTAGTTCTTGAAATTCATAATCCTATATCTCATTTAATTTTCTTATGCAAATTTCATATAAATGAAGTTTTACTTATCTTTTAAATTTTATTTATTTAAATTTAATTTTTTAATCAAAAGATCATTTTATTGGGGGCTCTTAACAGCTCTTATAACAAGCCATACAATAATTATATGTATATAATCTATATAAGACAGATTTCCAGGCCTTTCCTCCCACAGGGAAAGCATCATCCTTTATGGCAATCCAATGCAGACTAGGAATTCAAGTGAACTTTTGGTTATAGAGTCCAGTAACTATACCTACAGCAGCTCAAGGTCTATTAAAATAAATATTGGAACAGAGCCACAATATTCCTTCTAGTATTGTGTGTGCTCTCACTCACTACTGTTGGGTTGATTCCAATTCATAGCAACTCCTTCTAACAGGGAAGACCTTCCTCCATGAGTACGAAAGTAGAAATCCCTGTCTTTCCGTGATGGAGTGACTGGTGGTTGTGAACTGTTGACCTTGCAATTAACAGCCCAACATGTAACCTCTATGGTACCAGGGTTCCTTATTGTCTATGCTGGGTCTATGTGATAATGTCAGCAGTGAGTAATTGCTATAGACTCCATATGCCCCCAAAGCTTGAAATAAATACTACCTGGCCCTTTGCAGGCAATGTTTCCCAGCTCCAACCCTAGAGAAAGAGGCAGCTGGGGGGTTGGCGATTGGGACTGACCATTCCAGGTGGAGAAGCATGTGCAAAACCAGCAAAGGACGAACAGAGAAATCATTATTATGTTTTGGAGTTACGTAGCTCAATGTGTTAGAGCCAAGAGTGCACGTGGCAAGAGAGTGGAGCGGGGCTGGCTAGAGAGAGAACCAGGACCCAGATTACAAAGCACTTCCCTCTTGGGCTATTAGAAAAAATGAATAATGACCACCATTGTTGAATGTTGACTCTAACCAAATACTTTTAAACTAACCATGTCCCATGCATTATGTCACATAAGGTTCAGAACAATTGTATGTAGTAAAGCTATAACCTTCACTGATCAATGAATATGCTGAAACAGGAGTGAGGGGACACAACTAATACATGACAAGAGGAATCTGAACTCAGGCAAGCTGACTTCTCTGGTCTACACCAATGTTAAGAGATTAGGAGGCAATGAAAGAAGGTCTCACCAGTTATTACCAAATAAGTCACCAGGAGCTGCTCTCAAAAGATCTGGGACTTACGGAACACTATTGCAAACAAAACAAAGAACATGAGCTATTAACTAAAGAGCACTGTGGATCAGCAGGGTGGGAAAACTGTTAAAATGAAATCAGATGATGGAGATAAGGTGTTTTCTAATAACCATTTGGCAATGGTTCTCCTCTCCACATCCTGAAAGCATGAGATTTATAAGCCTCTAGACACTCAGAGAGAGAATTGGCTAGTGCACAATAGCTGAGTTTCAGAACTAGCCTACGTTTGTCCTCCTCATTAAACCTATCTTAAACTGAGTAAGTTATACTGCAGAAACTAGTCATTCAGTCTCAGCAGCATCCTCTCTAAAAAGAGCGATGTGACATCCATGGAAAGGTGTCCTGGTTTCACAGGAGTTAAGTGCTCGCCCAACCAAAATTCCAGTAGTTGTCACTCACCACCAGCTCTCAGGCAATCTGTTCCTGTAGAGATGGCAGCCTAGGAGACCACATGGGGCGGTTCTCTGTTGCTATGCGCTGTCCGAATGACTTGACAGCACACGACAGTGACAACACATGGGGTGTATATATTGTTACGGTGCTCAGCTGCTAACTGAAAGGTTCGTGGTTCAACTTCATGAACAAGTGTCTTGGAAGAAAGGCCTGGTGATCTACTTCTGAAAAACAGTCATTTAAATCCCTATAAGGAATGGTCCTATGTAGATACACATGGAGTATCCCTAAGTCAAAACCAACTTGATGGCCACTGATGACAACCCATGCATTACAGCTCAAGCATCTCAGGATGATTTGGGGGATGCTAAAAACACTTCTTTTAAAATGTCTTGTGGTAGTTACATTATCTTGTGTCAAGATATTTGTGCTCGGGATATTTGTAGTTGAAGAGACTTGCCTAGGGGGTTGTTGGACAGACTGAAGAAGAAAAGGGGACCCTTTGGCTTTTTGAATTTTGAACCTAGTAGTTTGTGCCCAAAGCTGGAAAAATTTGGAGTCATGAAAGAACTCTCCTCTCTAAAACTGAACGTTAAAGGGAGTCTGTGGGTAGCGTAAAATGCTTGCTAGGTGACCACCTGGATCCACGTATTGAGTATAAGTGGGAGAAAAGCAGCAATAGAGAGATGGGTTGAGTCTGGTCATTGACACCTGGGGAGCTGGTTCACAGAGACTAGAGGAGAAGATGAGAGCGGGTTGGCTAGTCTGAAGTTCATGATCTAGCACAAGGGGACTAGGGTTGTTGAGAATTTGTGATGAGGTCCATGGTCTAAAGGTGAGGGGACCAATGGGAACCCTGGTGAAGTTAAGTGAGGCAGTCCACATTGAATTGACCAGAACCCTACCAGATGAAGAGAAGATTTTTGAGCCTGTGAACTGGTACATATTGCTGCTGATTTTATGGACAGCTTGTCCAGATTTGACTTTGCTTATGGATGCAGACTCACAAGGTTCCAACTGGAATGAAGATTCTTCACATCAAAGAATATGATTGTCCCCTCAAAGCACTGGGTTGATATAAGTTGGCAGTATAGAAATTGGATGCCCAAATTTGGCCAGAAAAAGAGATAAAGTGGCTAGTTTACAGACTTTCAGAAGTGGGGGAATAAATCCATAGGATTATAGGATTATGGTGTTGGTGTTCACATAACTGAAATTGTTAAGTATAGAATACTTTTGTTTTGTTCACTTATAGAATACTATGTTTACATGAGGCTGACAAAGTTTGAGTTATATGCATTTTAGTTTTATCCTGTTAGGTACAGACATAATTTTATTATGATTCTGTTTTTAAAAATATGTACAGCTAAAGAGTGTGTAAAAGTGTAAAGTCAACAATGGGTGGTCTGTGGTGGTTTCACAATCTCATGTCAACTTGAGAAATGGAGTGAAGGGGTGGAGTCTAGCCTGTAAACAGGACACCCCTGATGATGCTTCCTTGTGGATGTTGCCTTCTCATGAGGAATCTGGGAACTTTCTCTCTTCCTCCTTGGAGGTGGGACACACATTCTTTGATTGACCTTCCTGTTGGCAAGCCATGGGGAGCCTTGCTGGGACCTGAAGGAGTCATATGGCGCAGGCCTGCACCGCCCTGTGGTGCTTCCACCAGCATTGGATCCACAAGACTTTTCACCCCCCAGCCTGTGATCTCCTGCATTCAACAGCATTACATGCCCTGCATGAGTCTAAAGAGGAATTTGTGGACTAGTGTTGGACATCTGGGCTAATATCTAACTCACAGGTTTGACTGGGCTGGGATGTTTTCTCAATAGACAATTGCTCTTTGATAGAAAGCTCCCTCTTACACACATATGCATGTCTATGGGTTGATCTGGCCTAATACATGCCTATAAAGTCCTTAGCACCATGCGTAGCACAAAATAACTCAACAAATGCAAGTTAGTACTGTTGCTTCTGAACTTCTAAGGAGAAGGAAGCATCCGACACATAAGAGAAACAAGTTCTCAATAATTGCTTATTTCAGGATTTGCTTCTCATGAAAATATACCTTATCTATCAGCCTTAATCAGAAGTATTTCCATTTGAATAATGAAGCTGAGCATGTACTTCTCATCTGTCCAGACATCTTACCCGTCTTTCAATTCTCCCTTCCCCACACTTTAATAACCTACTAAGTGTTTTCAAATTGACTTTGTAAAATCCTCTACCTTGTCTCCTCTTTCTTGTCCCTGTCTCCTATTTCTGAGAGATCACATCATCTCTTGCTAAACTGCTTTCCTGCCTCAATTTTTTCCTTTCCTTCACCCAACTCTCCAGATTGACAGATGGTATTATAATACAATGTCATTGGTTTGCTTAATGGATCCCTGGTGGTGGCACAGCCATTAAAATGCTCAGGGGCAAACCAAAAGTTTAGTAGTTGGAAGCTACCAGCTTCTCTTCAGGAGAAAGTTGTGGCAGTTACATCTGTAAAAATGTACAGCCCTTGAAACAGTTCAACTAATGACAGTGCATTTGGTTTTCTTGAAACAGTTCAACTGCGTGACAGTGGATTTGGGTTTCTGGGCTTCATTCAATCTCTAACACCTACCGCCTCTATGGGAGAATGAAGTTGAAAAGTTCACTCACTATACAAGACCCTTCCTATTTATTGACCTTCTTTGCTTCGATTTCTGTTGCTTCTACATACACATGGGTTCTCTTGTATCTCTAACTTTGCACAGCTGGTTTGTCCTTCACTTGTTCTCTACCTGGGAAATCTAAACCAAGCATCTGCTATGCTAGGCAAGGCTACCTACCTTTAGCTTTTCTACACTGCCTTGGTCCATGGCCCCTCATTTTCCTACAGTACAATATAACTTTGTATGTATTGATCCTTTGGTATTCCCTTTTGTCGGATGCTTATTAGCAAGTATGTGCCACACACGATTTAGTATTTTAATGCATTTGACCCGACAGCCTCAACACTTTTGTACTTCTTGTCTCATCCTAATGGGTAATTCATTGCTGACTGATAATTGAAGCAACAATGCTCTTGGTTTGACTCTCCCTGGATTCTATCATCATATAAAAACTAATTTCCATTTATAAGGACTCAGCAACTCCCTATTGATCGCATGTGTAGCATTAGCCTGTCGACTAGGGTATAAGCCAAATTTAAATGAAGCGGAATCTTCCTACTTGGAATTTGAGAAAGGACATCACCCAACACAGTCTGCCATTGAGTAAATTCTGACTCACAGAGACCCTATACAGCAGAGTGGAACTGCCTCTGGGGCCCCACATCTCTAACCCTTTACCTGGGCAGGCAGACTCACCTTTCACCTGAGGAGCATCTGGTGGATTGGAATGACTGATTTTGCTGTTAGCAACCCAATATGTAAACAACTCCACCCAAATGGCTTTTGGGAAAGTGAACAAAGGACCATTTATTATGCATTGGGTTAAGGTAGTTAGAGATGCAAGCCAACTGCCAATAGCCTCTCCCATCTCTCAAATTTAAAGAATAATAGATAGTTTCTGGTGATATAAGTAATATATAGTTCTAGAACTTTAGTCATATAACATTTTTTTTCCTCTTTAAAAATGTTGCACAAATGCATGTGGAGTGCAAGAAGGACACAAGTGAGCTAGAACCCATTCTAGACAACCAGAAGGTGAGCAAGCTCTACTGAAACCCCCATTTGTTGTTTTGTGTTTTACATACTGAAATCTAATTATAATTGCTTTACATAAAAACTTTGTTTTCATCAATTTCATCTCCTTGTGGTTCTCTATCTCACTGTACCATGTAAAATTTTTCAAATCTTTATTCCTTGTGCCAGGTCGACTTCAAAGACTAGTAATTAATATTGGGAAGATTACAATCAATATATATTCTAGTTGGAAATATATTATAACAGAGATTGAAGGCTAATCAAGCATCTCTCTATATGTCTCACATCTTAGTGCAGAAACACTGAAAATAAATCGAAGGGAAATTTAATAATTTTTGAATTGAGATAAAGTTTTCTGTCCTGAATATATTATAATTTTAATCACCAAAACGTTTATATCTAACTCTCTTTTAAAGAGGGTCCAATGTATTGCTTACTTATGGTATTATGATTAATAATGTTGCTAAATAGGAAGAGTAATGCTGCTGGAATTAATCTAAAACAGAATTTATGTCATTATCTTCCTTTAAAGATGAGCCCTGATAGCCCAGTGGGTAAAGAATTTGGCTGCTAATGAAAACATGAGCCATTCTAACCCACCAGCCACTTCACAGTAAAAAGATGTGGTCAAGTCAACATATGTACTAATGTGCTGGACACAAATGACGTATGTACGGATTGTGATGAGTTGTATGAGCCCCTGATAAAATGATTATTTAATTTAAAAAAAAGATGTGGTCACTGACTCCATAAAGACTAGTCTTTCACTTCCCTAAAATGTTAGAAATAGAAACACTATCTGATCCATCAATCTGCATACTAGGAATATGCCCTAAATAAATAAGAGCAGGGACGCAACAAATAAAGGTAAGCAGAGCCTATCTCAGTTAGGTATAAAAGCAAAAGGATAAAAATAATCTAAGTGCCCATATTACAAAAAATGGATAAACCACTATGATATACAAAAATTGGATATGAGACCACATTAAGAAATAATAAAGAATCCTTGAAACACCGCACCCCATTAATGAATGTGGAGAACATTATCCCGAGTGAAACAAACCAAATTCAAAAGGACAAATGTTGTAAACATCCACAATTATAAAAGGCCAAGTAAAAGGTTGCAAACAGTCAAGGGCAGATTACAACCTTGGAAACCCTAGGGGCAAATCTACTTAGAATTGTCTCCATGGCTGTGGGTTGTTGCAGTTAGTGCAGTGAATTGTTCAATGTGCCTCCCTCCAAAGGAATTTTGATGTGCTTGGGTAAGGGAAGGTGGAGGAAGATTCTGATAGAATGATATGATTCAGTTGTAAGTGATTGTTAACAGGGTTTATTGTGAAGGTGACAACCTAGAAAGGGGGTGGTGGTCAATTTTGCTGCTCTGCTGGGTAGAAAATTATCTATTTCAA
>NW_022103919.1:11230883-11246025 GCF_000313985.2 Echinops telfairi
TTTAGCATTGTAAAGGAAGTTCATGTGTGGTGCAGATGGTTAGCGCCAGACTACTATCTCAGAAGAAATGCTTGGTGATGTAATCACCAAAGGTGACAGCCACAAAAGCCCTGTGGAGCATAGCTCCCTGTACTCATGGGGTCATCTGTGTCTGGTCAACAATCTCCTGTTCTGTCACTTGCCAATTTCAGGCCCTGTCAGTAGACGAATAACCACGGATTCATTTGGCACACTTTGAATTCATTTACTTTTGCATCCACCAGCTTGTGGCCCTCCTGCTTCATCATCTTGCTTCCTATTCATCAGTTACAAGTGTCAGGAGAAGCCTCCAGCTCACATCTCACCTACAGACTTGAACTGAACTGGATTCACCTACTTCTACAACAGTGTTAGCCCTTTCTTGATGTAGCTATCTTTCTGTATACAGATACATACAAGCACCACGCATTTTGCTTCTCTAGAGAACCCAAACTAAAGAGTATGGCTTGAATAATTGATTGACCAAGAAGTAATCACAAAGATAACCAAAGAGCCTTCTGGATCCAGAGCTCTGCATTTAGGCATTTAGATTCAAGGCAATGACGAACTTAATAATGTTAACATTTCAAAGAAGTTCTGATCCACATGGAAAGAAAAAATGTGGTTGGATTGCTAATCACAAGAACAGTGATTCAACCCACCAGTTGCTTCACTGGGGAAAATGAAGAGGACTGCTATGAATCAGAATTGACGCCATGGCAGTGGGCAGGTTAGGAGATAAGTCAGGTTTGATTTTCTTTTTCTAGTTAGGATGGAAGGGGTGGCTTAAATTTACCAAACAGGTTATTTTCTTCCACATGGCTCTGAAGTTTTACATTTAGTTCCGAACATAAAAAAAATAAAATACAAATTCATATGTATTGAATATTTCATTTGCCACTTCTAAGGTTCTATGTAATTTATCCCATTCCCCCCAAAATTACAAGAGGAATTCTATTACTATCACCATTTTTATGGGTAGCTGGGATTAAGTAACTTTTTCAAGACCATAAAATTAGGAATGAGTAATAGTGTAAGTTGTGCGCGATTCAAAATTTTACCTTTAAGAAGTTTGTTAATGTTGCATTTTTTTCTTTTTTGTTCAATCGATATATAAATTACGCATACTGTGCATATTCCTCTCATCACTAGTCCACATACTCTCTGATGACTTTTCAGTATATTTGTAATTCTCCACACCACATCTACTGCCACTAATATAACTCGCTTCCTGAACATGACCTTTTACTTATAATATTCTTAAGACTACATTGAATCATAACTTTTGGCTGTACTATAGGAAAATAAAATAAAATTTGTTCTGTTGTATTATTATTATCTCAGCATAATTTTTTTCTTTTTACAATGCATAGACTAGCTCTAATGTCTCCCTCACAGAAACTGCATTTTCGGTGGTCTAAAGCTAAAAGGTCCTATTAAGATGCAAAAGGATTATGCCACTTGAGGAGAGAGGACAGTATGTGAGACCATGGAAATGAGATTTTAATGTGATGAATTTCATTTCTG
The DNA here is from genome assembly GCF_000313985.2 of Echinops telfairi. Taxonomy (NCBI): domain Eukaryota; kingdom Metazoa; phylum Chordata; class Mammalia; order Afrosoricida; family Tenrecidae; genus Echinops; species Echinops telfairi. The sequence goes on from NW_022103919.1 coordinate 11,232,429, forward strand.
CTAAATCAATGCCTTACTATAAGAATGCCTTATTACAAGAATTCTTATAATTGGAATTATAAGAATTCCAATAATATATCGAATTATTATAACCATAATAGGTTGCCATAATGTAATGTGGCAAAACAGACTTCAAACCACCACTGTTATTCATTGATCAATTTTTGTTGCCTTTCACAAACAGAATAAATATAAGTAGCATACAGTTAACTTGGTCAAAAATAAAACCCCTGAGATTCCACTATGCTCTTGAATAGATGTTTTTAAAAGGCCTACTTTATCAGTTCACCTGTATGTGATGATTACCTTTTCTGAACCAGAAATGTAATATGTACCGGATATTTTGGTTAAAAAGACTGAATATTTTAAATTGTATGATGTATGATATATGGTATAATATACACAAGAATTTACTATCTGTTATGAATTGGATCATGGACCCCAAAAAAATTATTTGTAAACTTGGCAGCGCATGATTCTCAGTAATATATAATTATCCTCTATTTTGTGATCTGATGTGAGTATACTATGTGTGATTGTATTAGTCTGGGTACTTTAGAGAAACAAATCCACAGAAAACTCTCATGTATAAGAGAGAGTTTTATGTAAAGGAAAAGTGTGCATCAAGAAAATATCCCAACCCAGTGCTGCCCAAGCCCACAAGTCCAACATTAACCTATTAACCCATATGTCCAACACCAATCCAGCAAGTCCTCTTCCATCTCACAAAACAGACACAATGACGCCGACTGCAGCAGGAAAGCCGAGTCAGTGAACATGTAAGCATCTCAGCACTGGCAGAGGTCTCCACACAGCTGCTCCAGCACCCAGGGCTGCATCGGGCTGGGTCCATGTGGCTTCTCCTTGGAGATGTCTTGCAGGAAGTCAGCCTTGCAAGGTGAAGCAGGGAACTGCTAAGGCAGCTGCACCCTAGTCTGACCATCACAAAGCAAGAGCCCTGAGAACTAGAAAGGTGAGGCTCACTGAGCAATTGATCCCTCAGCCCTTCAATTAACCCCACATGTGTTTATAGGCCAGGCTGGCACAATAAACTAACTACCTCAGTGATACTTTCTCACCTCTATGATGTTAATGAGGCAGTAGTACAGGCTGTTATGTTGTTGACACAGGAGACAATCTACAACAGTGGTTCTCAACCTGTGGGTCACGACCCCTTTGGGGGCCAAACGACCCTTTCACAGGGGTCGCCTGATCCATAGCAGTAGCAAAATTACAGTGATGAAGTAGCAATGAAAATAATTGTATGGTTGGGGGGGTGGTCACACCACATGAGGAACTGTATTAAAGGGAATTGCATTAGGAAGGTTGAGAACCACTGATCTACAGGATTAGATTGTATGTTGAGTTAATCTTTTATTATTATATTTTAATTAAAAATATATATCATATCATCCCATAGCTCAACCATGTCAAATGAAAGTGTACAATTGCTACTACAGTCTAAACATTCTTTTCCGACATGGACTCCTTGACATCATCTATGCTTCACGTCTCCTCCGCTACTGTACCCTCCTCCCCCAAAGCCTTGATTTTACGTTCTTTTCTTGAGTCAATCTCTTTTGAGGTATTAAAGGAATTAAATAAGCAACCAGAGATAGGAAATTCCTAAATCCCACCAAGAAAGAAAACCGAGGGATGGAGCCTGTCTTCTGAACTGGGGTCTCTCCACTGAGAACTTTCTAGACAGAGGGGAAGATTGATGTCAAGTCTGGCTCACAGATGTTGAAAAGAGATAAGAGCCTTCCCCCTAGAGCTGACGGATAGAGACAGATCTAAAGAGCCTTCCTCTTAGAGTTGACTCTCTAAATATGGATTTCTAGCCTCCTAAACAGTCAGAGAATAAATTTCAATTTGTTAAAGCCACCCACTTGTATCTCTGTTACAGTAGCACTAAGTAACTGCGATACTCCCTTTCTGTAGGAACAAGACACTAGCTCATTAAACAGAGAAAACCCAATACCCTTATGATTGTTTGCACAACATAAACACTGGATCTTTTTTTGAATGCATACATATTTAAAATATCAGATGTGTAGGAAAGACCATATGTGCTTTGACGTGACAGAAAAAAGAGATGTGTAATTCAAATAGCATGTTTCATTTTTAAGTCACTATAATTGTTGAAAATATGGTCTTGGTGATAGAAATGGAGCCGATGATCATATGATAAAATTTTGCAAGACCAATGACCTTTTCATAGCAGATACCTTTTTCTAACTCAAAAGGACTTCTCCAGGTGGAATACAAAGAAATCAAACATTACATCTGTGGGAAGAGACAATGGAATAGCTCGATGTCAGCAGCTAAAATGAGTTTAGGGGCTGACTGTGGAACAGATCATCAATTACACATATACAAGTTGAAGAAAATTAAAGCAAGTCTGTTAGATAGGACCTTGAGTATATCCCACCAGAATTTTGAGACTATCTCAAGAGGAGATTTAATGCATTAAGCATTAATGACAGAAGCCCCATGAGCTGTGGGATGACATCAATAGCATCATTCATGGGAAAGCAAAAGGTCATCAAAAACATAGGAAAGGAAGACATGACCCACACGAATGTCACAAGCAACACTGAAATTTGCACTTCATTTTAGAGTAGTTAAGGCATATGGAAGAAATGATGAAGTCAAAGAACTGAACAGAAAATTTCAAAGGCAACTCAAGAAGATGAAGTAAAATGTTATAATGAAATGTGCAAAGGCCGAGAGTTAGAAAACCAAAAAGGAAGAACACGCTCAGAATACCTTAAACTGAAAGAACTAAAGAAAAGTGCCAAGCCTCATGTGGCAACGTTGAAAATTCTATAGAGAAAATCTGAAAACACATTCCCTGAACGCAAGAATTAGACAAGGGTGCTCCCTGCCACCTCTTACCGACATTGTGTTGCAAGTCCTAACCAGAACCATCAAATAATAGATAGAAAATAGGGACTACAAGTGAGCAAATAAGTCAAACTCTCACTGTCGATGATATATTTTAAATTTTTAAAAAATCATTCTATTTCGTGCTCTTACAGATATTGTAACAATTCATAATTCCATTAGATCAAGCATAATCGTACTATTGCTGCCACCATCTGTTTCAAAACATTTTCTTTCTTCTTGAATTCCTTCTATCAGCTCCCCTTTATCTCCTCCCTCCCTCCCTCACCCTACCCCCAGGAGCCCTTATTATTATAATACATATTATATAGTATTCTTTATTATTATTGCCATATCTTATATCAACCTGTTACCTGTAACCTGTTGTTTGTCCCCCTCGCGTGAGGTTATACAGTCATCAGTACTATCAGTCCCCCCCTCACCTTCTTTCCATACCCTCAGGGAATCATTACTCCTGTTTCTGTTTCTGAAGGGTTATCAATCTTGGCTTTCACTCATTGAATGATCTTAATTATACAAATGGACCTATGCAGGTCTGACAAGATTAATGAGGCAAAAGAAAGACCATAATGGTAAGGGGAGGAAATATTAAAGAACTAGAGGATAGTTATGGGTTTCATCATGTTATACGGCACCCTAGATATATCATCCCTTCTTTGTGGCCCGTCTGCGAGGGACTGTCCAATTATCTTACAGGTGGACTTTGGACCCCCACTTTGTCCACACTCCTTCACATCAATGTTTTTTGCTTGTTATTGAACTTCTGATACCTATTCCCATCCACATCTCATGATCACACAGGCTGGTGTGCTTCTTCCATGTGGGCTTTGTTGTTTCCCTGTGATATAGCTGCTTACTTAATTTCATGCAGGTGATATCCTTTTATAGAGAGAAAACCCAATAGACTCCACAAAAAGACTGTTGGAAACACTTGAGGGATTTGGTAAAGTACTAGGATATAAGATTAATAAGCAGAAATCAACATGATTTCTATATATCATTGGAGTGTTCTGAAAAAGATATCAAGACAATACCATTTATCATACTGTACAAAAGATCAAATACTTAGGAATAAACCAAATCAAAGAAATAAAATAGCTGCACAAAGAAAGCTACAGAACTGTGTTACAAGAAACCAAGAGACCTATACAAATGGGAGAATATTTGTGTTCATGGGTAGGAAGAATTAATTTTGTGAAAATGCCGATACTACTTTAAGCAATGTACAAATACAAAGCAATTCCAATCCCAAATCACAACTTCCTTCTTTGAGGAAATGGATAATCTCATTAGGTTACTTTTAACAGGTAAATGGAAAATACATGTTTTGGAAAAGAATAATTAGATGATTGTATGCTTTTAAATATAATGGTACTAGTTTCCAATGGTTTCCATAACACTTTACAACAAATTGGGCGACTTACAACAATGTAAGTTTATCACATAGATACGGAGACCAGAAGTCTGTGATCAGTATCACTGGCTACATCAAGTTGTTGGCAAAGCAGTAGTCTCTCCAGAAGCTCAATGGAAGACACTGCTCTGGTTTTTTCCAGATTCTGGCAGCTGCTGAAACTCCAATCTTGTCTCCGTGGCCACAACAGCCATCTCATTTTCCCGGATCTACTTTTATTTTTATCAGAAATAGATATTTCGATATTTTCAAATGCTTTTTAAGCATCTATTGATATGAACATATGGTTCTTATTCCTTGTCTGGTTTATGTGATGGATTACACTGTTGGATTTTTTTGGTTTTGTCTTTGGTTTTTAATCCTTACAACTCTGATATTGATCTCACTTGGTCATGACGAATTACTTTTTGATATTTTGTTGGGAATTTTTGTGTCTTTATTCATGAAGGCTGGAGGGAGACAGACAGGGCTTTATACCCCTGAAAATAATTAGTCTTATGAATTTACAGGAGAAGTCCTATCCTGTCCTGTAGGGTCACTGTGAGTCAGTATTGACTCAATGACAGTGAATTTGGTTTGGGTTTGGTTCATGAGGGATATTGCTCTGTAGTTTTAACAAATACACTTCAGCTTCTAAGTGTGGACACTGGATTCTTCATGTGGGACATTGATTTGTCCCAGCCTCCAAAATACGTTCCTATCTCCTGTTCTGCATTAGTGCAAATTTTCTATTCTCAGACTTCTGAAAGGGTATCTAAGAGACACTGAGCCAAAACTTCATCTCTAACCATCTCTATCAGTGGTTCTCAACCTGTGGGTCACGACCCCTTTGGGGTTGTTGGGGGTGTTGAACGTCCCTTTCACAGGGGCTGCCTAAGACCACTGGAAAACACATATTTTCAATGTTGTTAGGAACTGAGACAGAGCTCCTCTATCCGTCTCTAAGCAGGTCCGCCCACATGCAGATACACCCACATATGAGTACTAGGTGTGAAGACTGTTACCCATGCTACACCATGCTTCAAGACAACATTTCATCTATTTGTCACTAGAAATAAATATTTCACAATATAGAATTACATATTGTTTTTAGATCAATCACTATGCTTGAATTATGTTCAATTTGTAACAATGAAAATACATCCTGTCTATCAGATATTGACATTATAAATCATAACAGTAGCAAAATGACAGTTATGAAGTAGCAACGAAAATAATTTTATGGTTTGGGGTGACCACAACATAAGGAATTGTATTTGAAAGGTCGTGGCATGAGGCAGATTGAGAACCACTGATCTCTATGGATATAGGAAGCAAGGATTTTGATGAAATCTAAATGTTATTGTTGTCTTAAATGTTGTTGAGTTGAATCAGACTCATAACTACCCTACGCACAAAAGAATAAAATACTGCGTCTTCCTCACAATTGCTATTGTGTTTGAGCCCATTATTGCAGCTGTGTCAGTCCATCTCCGGGAAGTTCATCTCCCTTCCCCACCTCCCATTCCCCTATAGTTTATCAAGCATAATGTCTTTGTTCAGTGTCTGGTCTCTTCTGGTGATCTCTCTAAATGATGTGAGGGGAAGTTTTGCCATCTTCTCTTCTAAGAAGCATTCTAAGTGAACTGCTTTCAAGTTTGATTCTAAGAATTAAATAATAATGTGGCTCTGTGCCACTGAGTAGATTCCGAGTCATAGAGACCCGACAGGACAGACTAACACTGCTGAACTTTCAGTTAGCAGTTAAGTGCTAAACTATTACACCATCAAGGCTCCTTTAAATGGTATTAGAAAAGTAAAAATTGGAAGGAATTATAGAAAAGATTGCTTCCAAAGTACTTATCCTAAAATTACATAAAAAGCATGGATGGGGGGGGGATTGAATTTCCCTCATTGCCTCAAACCTAGGGAAAACACATTTTTAATAATCCTGTTACAATATCCCAGTGATGTTCTCTGTGCTATATTAATTTGTACTTGATTTGACAGTAAGGATGAGAATTGTACTTCTCAGCAAATGAATTTTTAATATTCTTTTCTCTCATAAAAAAAATGAACCTGGCTGTTTTACCTAAAAAGTCAAAATATTGGGTGGGATTTATTTAACACAAAAGTTAATGGAGAACACTTAATAATATAAATTAAGGCTGGTCTTTTAAAAAGAAAAAATGTAGAGTTAACCAGAAAGTTAAAGAGTTTATAAATTTTAGAAATGATCACTGTGTTTATATTTTATAAACCTGCTTGGATAGTTGATAATGTCTCACCCTCAAAAATAGGGCTTGTTTCATGGTTTTCCCCAAAGTAATAATGATATGAGGGCTTGTATTACTCTAGTTCCTCTATTAAATTAAAATACTGTGTATCACAAGTAGAAAATATATTTGATTTTCTGGATAATTTCTCCATCATACATTCCTTGTGGCATACTGGGTTACTCTGTGGGCTGCTAAGTGTAAGGTCAGCAATTTGAACCTGTGCAGGGGAGAAAGGTAAGCTTGGTCCTATAAAGATTTAAAGCATTGGAAACCCTGTCTAGGATTTCTATGAGTTGGAATCAACCCAATGACAGTGGGTCTGGGTTACACCATTGAATATGAATGGGAATTTACATTTAAGGTTTTCAATAAATCAATATACTATTTAAGAATATAGCTACTAAGAGTCATATATGTATAAGATAATAATTTTTCACTATAGTCACATTTCAGACACTGTTCACATGAGTCAGGGTTCCTAAACAAGTTAATACATAAAATTAACCATCACAGGATTTATAAAAAGATTTTGAAAGACAGTATTCATCCACATTTTTGTTAATTTCATTGAGGTACTTTACATGCAACAAAAATGCATTTATTTTACATGTGTACTTTAATGAGTTTTAAGAAAGATATATACTATTTTCATGGAAATATTCTCATCACCCCCAAGTTTTTTTGATTGGTTCTCATATGATACCACACCCTCAGACTTAGTACTATCCTAATATCTGGACCTTAAATTAGATTTCTCATTTCTGAAGTTCGGTATAAATGGGATCAGACAGCCTGCACTCTTTTGTCTAAGGTCTTTGCTCAGCATGATATTTTAGAATTGTTAGCACAGGTCAGCAGTTGGAACCACCAGCGAGATCTTTTGTGAAAAAAGGGATTTTGAATCCTGTCTCTACCTAACCAAGACTGACTTTTCTTTAAAGCTGATTATTTTCTCTAAAAAGAATTATTTGCTGGGTGCATAAGCAAATGTGGTGAAGAAAGCTGATGGTGCCGGGCTATCAAAAGATATAGCATCTGGGGTCTTAAAGGCTTGAAGGTAAACAAGCAGCCATCTAGCTGAGAAACAACAAAGCCCACAGGGAAGAAGCACACCAGCCTGTGCGATCACCAGGTGTCGAAGGGATCAGGTATCAGGCATTATCAGAACAAAAAAATTGTATCATTGAGAATGAGGGGCAGTACGGAGTGGGGACCCAAAGTCCATCTGTAGACAACTGGACATCCCCTTACAAAAGGGTCTCGGGGAGGAGACAAGTCAGTCAGGGAGCGATGTAGCAATGATGAAACATACATCTTTCCTCTAGTCCTAAATGCTTCCTCCCTCACCCTGCCCACTATCATGATCCCAATTCTACCTTACAAATCTGGCTAGACCGGAGGATGTACACTGGTACAGATAGGAACCTGAAACATGGAATCCAGGACAGATGATCCCTTCAGGACCAGTGGTGAGAGTGGCAATACCGGGAGGGTGGAGAAGAGGTGGGGAGGAAAGGGGGAACAGATTACAAGGATCTACATATAACCTCCTCCCTGGGGGACAGACAACAGAAAAGTGGGTGAAGGGAGATGTCGGACAGTGTTTGATATGACAAGATAATAATTTATAAATTATCAAGGGTTCATGAGGGAGGGGGGAACGAGGAGAGAGGGGGAAAATGAGCTGATGGCAGGGGCTTACATGAAAAGCAAATGTTTTGAGAATGATGAGGGCAACGAATGTACAAATGTGCTTTATACAATTGATGTATGTATGGATTGTGATAAGAGTTGTATGAGCCCCCAATAAAATGACTTAAAAACTTATTTGCTTGTACTTCCTGTACCATTTCTCTTTGTCATGTTCTGTCAGGAACAAAACCGTGAAGAAAGCTCATTTTTTATTTTGATTTTTTAAGTGTTTTTGTTTTTTAAGAATAAGCATTTATTTTGGTAAAAAGGGAGAGGCATATTAAAAAGGGATAAAGAGATAGGGAGACATATTAAAGTAATAAAAATTATGTTTGTAAAGTGCAAGAAAGTGTAGTTTTTGGTGAAACGCAGCGATATGCTTTAAAATAACCGATATTTGCTACTAACAAGATGGAGTCCAAGGAGCACCAGAAGATCTGGGTTCAAGCACTGATTTCCATCCCCTGGCTCATGGGACTGTCCTGACATTAGTTTGTGAAAGTCAACAATGGAAACAGGGGGTCGATTGATCAGTTTTGCTACTCAGCTGCATTTAAATGCGTCATCTCAGATGTGGGCAAGGGAGTCTCACTACCAATCAGACAGACGTGCCAGGGATACAGTGGCCTTTTGGACACGAAGGTCCCTGTACACTGAGCCCTTGCAGCCCAGGAGACAGAGCTTTGACACAGGAACAATGAGAGAGATGTGGTGGCAGCACAGAGAGTGGCACTAAGGACACAGAATAGAGCAGAAGGCTTCCCGGCTCATTAAATAAACAAAGCACCTGCAGGCAGAATACTCGAGGGCAGAAGGAATTGCCTCCAGATACTTCCTCTGGGGAGTCAGGGTCCGGGACTCACAGAGCTAGGTAGAGTCAAGGGGCACGGTGTTTGTCTGAATTCTGTGTGATTATGGCAATGGATTGCCTCCAGATACTTCCTCTGGGGAGTCAGGGTCCTGGACTCACAGAGCTAGGTAGAGTCAAGGGGCACGGTGTTTGTCTGAATTCTGTGTGATTATGGCAATGGATTATAGAACCCGGCCGAAAAGTCGAGTGATGCTGTAGAGAGAGGGTTGGTATCAGACTTGGTAAAGAAGATGGCAGGCCGAGGGAGATCTGATCTGTACCTCTCCTTAGGCTGACGCAGGTAGGGATTCTCCACCCCGCTTGTGAAGTCAGAAGAGGTCACACGCAGACTCCACATGCTTTCACCAACACTGTCTTTGGCAAAGAAGCTTAGCCAAAATGTGGCCAACCCTCAAGGAGAGAGCGTGACACCGTGGACCACAGCCACAAGCTTGAAGATGACAATGACCGTGAAGGTGGCCCAAGGACTAGGCAACCTTTCCCCATGACTCAGGGCTGACTCCAGGACAACCACTGACTTTAGCCCTAAGCAGACTAAATCCGGGGAAGAAGGGTATTATTTTGTTGTTAAGAAGGGGGGAAAGGTTCTATGCAGGGCATAACCAACCTCCACACTTGAAGTAGTGAAGCGATAGCTCTCGATCCGTAAATCACTCCTAGAATTCCCTACTCTTAAAAGGATTCCTAAAAGGCACCAATCGCACAACGAATAGACAGTATATACGTGCCCTTAGAAGCAGACGATAGGTAGTAAATGGTAACATTTCATCATCATCATACAAACGTAAAGATGAAACAGAAAAACACATAGCAGAGGATGCAAACCAAAGGAAAATCAAACTGAAAGACTGTCATCAACTATAAAAGATTAGAGTCTTTACGGGTTTAGCTCATACTGATATCACTTCTACTTCCTAGGCTGAATAACTTAAAGTTACTTACAAGGCAAGTAACCCCAAAAGGCCTTGCTGCTTGGTTCCAGTACAGAACAGTCATTATTTGTAGTACTAGGCTGTGTGAATAATATTTGCTTTGAGGGGAGGGAAAGGGTCATGGACAGAATATGTGTTACGTACAATTTTTCTGCTACTCACTCAGTACCATAGTCGATTCTGACACATAGTCCGCCCTTGAGGACAGAGCCGAGCTGCCCCTAGAGGTTTCTGAAACTACATTTTTACAGGAGTAGAAAGTCTCGCCTTTCTCCCCACAGAGTGTCCAGTGGTTTGAACTGCCAACCTGGCAGTTAGTACCCCACCGCAGAATCCACTACGCTACCAGGGCTCCCTTTTTCTGCTACAATTAATTTAAGAAATAACTTTCATGCTTTCAATATTTAAACCCTTCATAAATCTCAGCTAGTCTCAGGACCCGATGGCAATGAGCAAGAAAGATGATTCACCAGGAAGGATGGACGGTTAGGATCTGAGAAACCCCAGGTCTGGCACTAGGAATTGGAATAGAAGGGGCAGGTTCGAAGAGGGAGAGGAACCTAGTGAGTGGTTGCACAAGCAGCTAAAGTCGTTGAGTACAAAATTGGTGATCTGAAAAGTAAATCTCACGCAATTCACAATAATTTTTTAAAGTAATGCATATAAATTGTAAAAAAAAAAAAGAAGAAGAAGAAGGGGAAGATTGACTAAAGACAAATTTTGAGGATGAAGAGGCCATATGGATTTTCCTGTTGACAAACAAATATATAAACTATTTTTTCCTTATGTAAACCCTGATTTTTCCCCCTGGAGAATATGAGATCAAATGTATAATGTAGACCCTGAAAGAACGAGTGTTGCAATTAACTCAGAAATAACTTTAACTACCAACTCATAAAGGAAACACCACTATTGCTTACATCAGATGGAAACTATGAAACAAGGAAACATTGTCTTAGATTCTGCAGGCAAATGTTCCAGATTCTCCATACAGTTATAAATAGATGCTCACAGCAAGCAAGCCATCTGTATGTATTTTTTGCAGCAGTGGCTTTCTATCCTCTGGTCTCAGGGGACCCTTCTGCCTTTGAGATTCATCAATCTCCATTGGCTTCTGGGTAATGGCTTAGAAATTTCAGATTCTGACCCCCTGACTATTTATATACCTGGTTCCCTAAGAAATCTCTACAGGCATTTTATGAGAACCTAGGGTATAATTTAATATGATTTAGAATCTCTGTCCCCTCTGCTTAATAGTTAGCATCATTTGGCAAATGTTTCCACTATACAAGTCCAAAGACTTACAATGGAGCCTAAAGCATTTGCATCATCACTGGATTTACAATGGGCCTCCAAGTTGAGACCCAATTGGCTGAGCCCAGGTTATATTGCTACACTTGGTTTCTAAGAAACCGTTCTTTTTGGAAACTTATGCAACCGATAATTAAAACACACACACATAATTTGCTATTTTCCAGTTCTCAGCCTTTACAGGAACTCAGATACCTTCGGGCTCAGTGGAGATTTAAGTATAATTTCGAAACCTTTATCAACTCACCGCACACCACCAGTGAGATAACTGACCTTTGAAGAGCCACACACACGCATATTGCCACATCAAGATGCTGCATCTACAGAGCCAAATCTTCTCTGCTTCCATATCAGCCCAGTAAACTGACAAATGTATTCCAGGACAATCTCCCATACAGCTGATTAGTAAGAGGGTTGGTTCTCTGCCTAGCACTTTCAACTCAGCCTGCTGTTGCTCATTCACCGAAACAAACAAACAAACAAACAAAGCTAGAAGAGAATTGCATTCCCTGCTGTGAGCCACGTGTTTTCATTAATATGAAATTTACTTTCTCCCATTCCTATCCAACTTTCACTTTTTGATAGAAAACCTAAATCTAGGAGCAATATGAGCACTAAACAGGGGAAAGCCGATCATTGCCATAAAATTATATATATAATATGTATCACAATATTTTAAGGAACTAGTGATCGTGACCAGAACACCTTCATAAGAATTATTTTTATTATCTATAAACTGCTCTTGAAAAAAAGACAGCCAACATGGGCCAATTTTGTTTTAAAGGTTCGTTGCCTGGAAGGAGACGATAGAATTTATGACTAATGCAGGAGAAAGGAAAACCCTCTCTAAGCGGGGAAGAAATCTATGCACGTTCAGAGGAACCATCCCTGTGTTTTCTCAGAGTAATTTACTGTCACCTGCTCTACAAAACACTCTCCCAGAACGAAAGCCTGGTGACTTGAAAATGGCGTAGGCTTGTCTCCCCTCAATATTCCATGCTCATTACAGAACCTTTCCCAATTGACAACATCACGGATGTTCTTCCGGAGAGAAAAATACAGCACTCTACACTGTACTTTTGTTGATATATGGAATTTAGGAAACATATCATTTTAAATAAATCTCAAAAGACAGTCTGTAATTTTAACATGACAGAAAGGTCATAGTTTTGCTGGATGCTTTTCATCAATTTTCTGTTTCTGACCGTGTATTTCTCCCTGAGTATTAGCCTCAGCATCCAATTTCACAGCACAGAGAAGCAATATTTACTTAACGAGGCTAAAATGATGAAAATGTCAACCAAGAAAGAAAGATACAAGACTTAAGACCCAGCGTGCTTCTTCTAAAGGTGATGGGGGCAAGGATCGGATTGGTGATGACGAACGTATTTCATTCCACTGAAAGGTTCATGTAAGATTGTAGAAACAGAAACAAACCTATTTTCTTTAGCTACCTTTCTTCCAATAATAATGTTGCTTCCCACTTTGTGACATGTTGAAGGAGTGTCTGAGGGAACTTAGGTCTGCCTGAGCTTCTAGACCCTCCCTAGTATTCTTAACTAAGGTGGGCACAGTTTTCGAGTTTCCAAACAGTTAGGGTTTCCTTTTGTCCTCCAGCTCACGAGCACAACATTAGAATCCTTAATACAGTATTATAGATGATCACAGATTTTGCCTTCTGTGATAAAGTTCTTTACAAATAATTCAGCACACAGCTGGTCTTCTTTGAAGGAATCTAACTGACTTACTTCTTTATATCCCAATTCAGTAATTATAGGTTTTGATATGCATTTATGTTCATATGTCTGGCAGGTAATATTGTTTTGGAACACAAGTGCATTATTGTAACACATTATTTTGTGGTATTTTCTTCTATCAGCTATTTTAAGAGGACTGGATTAAAATGTCCAACTTTTTCCCTACTACAACATGTCAGAAAACTCATTGGATCTGGCCCGTTGCTAGGTGCCTGATGATATATTCAAAATTAGCCCTGGTCTTCTATCAGTTGGAAAATAAATCATAGCTAAGCAAAGAATAAACATACTACAGGCTATAACATATATGATATGATTTGAGGTCATATGATATGATATAAATATAAGCAATATCCAAGGAATTAGAAGATTATCCCTTAGATTAGAACTTCCAAAACACAGTCGCCATCACCTTCTGAGGTGACCTCTTTGCCTTGAATTTAACCGACCCAGCA
>NW_022103919.1:11246793-11255769 GCF_000313985.2 Echinops telfairi
CTATTTTTTACAGCCATTTTTCTTTTGCTCCCTTACACATTAAACTTTTCAGAATTGTATGTACACTCAGTCTCCTCTCCCTTGCCTCCCTTTTATTTCTCAGGCTACTCCAATCTGGCTTCTAGATTCATTATTCTAACAAAAGTGTCCTGGACAAATTCACAAAGAATCTAAACTATACAACTAGAACAGACCCTTTAAACACCCATCTTTCTTGGGGTACATCAGCTGTGTTGAGCCATGTTGTCCGTGTCTCATTTCCTGAACGTGCATCTTCATCTGGACATCGTTACATACTTCTCGGGTGACTCTTCAATGGTTTCCTCGGATTGCCTCTCGACTGGGTCCAGAGGCCTCTTTCTTTTTGGACTCTTTACCCATGTCTTCTATTTAGCATAACACACTCCCATGGCCTTGTATAATTGATACCATTCATAAACTGATCTCTAACTTTGTCCACATCTTGGGGTTTCAGTAAGATGTACTCAACTAACAAACTGAATTACCAGCTTAAAAGCAGCCTGCCCCCCAAAAGGCCTTCACTTTTCCTTTAACGTCTATTTATAGCCAAACCTTCATTATTTAAGTAGCTATTACCACCATCCAGTTGCTGAAGTCGGCAACTCCATTCTTGATTCACCCGTCTAACAAGCACATGGATCACAGCTGAAAACCCAATTCCACCTACCACCGAGGTCCATTAGAAAGTCCAATCACTCTTCCCAGTTCCACTGTCTTCCTGCTGGCCCGAGCCATGATCATCTCACAGCAGGCTTGGACATCCAGATTCTCCCTTCCTCTCTTGCCTACCCTTTAAAGCACTCTCCACAAAGCATCTGCAGATTTTAAAATAATATTAACGGGCCGATATTGTCTCCTTGCTTAAGATGCTCCCCTGGTTTTCCATCACCGGGATGTCAGGTAAACCTTGGGCTTAGGTAAGTAAGGCTGTCAGGTAAGCACGAGAGCCAAGAAAATCCACAGCGCACCCAACAGTCAATCCATAGGAAAACGACGATTCTCTCTGCTCCCAGAAAGACTGACATGGTCAGAAACACTCTAGAAGGTCACTGTGAGGCGGAACTGACTTTACAGCAATGGGTTGGCTTTTTGTTTGTTTGTTTGTTTGATTGGTTGGTGTTTGGAGAAAGAAAACAATAGCCCACCTTCTTGCTTTGACCCACCAAGGTACATCATTTGTTCTGTATACTCACTCCAATTTCATCTCCTAGCGCTCTCAACCTCATTCCAACCGATCGGTCTTCTTTCAGCAACATCTACACACTTTCGTCTTTCTGCCTTTCTCCCTACCTGGACTGCTGCTCTCCTGGTTCTGCTCAGAACCAGATTTCCCCCTGCCTTTTGATTGCACATCCAAAAAGTCACCTCTCCAGGGAACGTTCCCTCTAAAACCATACTCCTTATGCCAGTTATTTTCCTGCACTTCAGTTATGTTTTGACCTACCTGCTTATTGACTTCCACTGGACTAGGACCTGAGCAAGGACACGAGTGTTAAACACGCCGTGCACTCTCTAGAACATTATAAGCAATAAAGAAGTATTTATTTAATTAATCGGCTTCAGAAAAACATGTGAAAGGATAAATGCTTCAACACTGGGCCAGATCAATAATCTCTCAAATATTGCTCTTAAAAAAAAGCAATCTATTATAACTACCACAGTGACCTTAACAATTTCTTACATTCAATAGCTTTTCAAGGTAAGAACTATTTGCCAAAACCAAGGGACATAGAGGGTGGAAATGTTGCTCCTGATGATACGGAGTGTCAGGTACGGAGCTAAAATCTAGCCCTAGCATCCAAGTGTTAGAGTGCTTTTTGACTATAGTCATGGCTGGTTTCTATAGCATTGACATATTCAGTTGTACAGGATCCACATTTTGAAAATGCTGTCTCTATTGTGTAATTCTTCATGTTGTACCACGGGACTTTGTACTCTCACTTTGCACTGGGCCCCCAGACAGTACGCACACCTGACTTCACTTCATCGTGAAGACCATCCTAAATTTTATTTCTAGTAGTTTGATATTGTCCTACTCCATAAAACATAGGATTTAAAAACAATGACTGATTTGCCACTGTACTTAGGGTGGTAAACATTTATGCAACTCCTCCCAGGAGAAAAATACAGACCTAATCCTAACACAGTTTGCTTTTCTCTGTCTCAAGAAATGTTGAGAAATGTTATGTTCTGTTGTTAAATCTTTCATCCTTCAATAAAAGATTATCACCTCCACTTTTGCTCAAATATATAAAACTAGACTCTTCAGGAGTTCATAGCGGAGGATCTAAAGGCTCTTTACTATAAACCACATAGTCCTGATTAGCACATTATTCAAGGAGCCCTGGTGGTGTAGTGGTTATGAGTTGGGCTGATAACCACAAGGTCAGCAGTTCTATACCACCACCTGCTCTGCAGGAGAAAGATGAGGGTTTTTAACTCTTGAAAAGATTTAGTCTCAGAAACCCACATGGGCAGTTCTACTCTGTCCGACAATGAATCACAATCAACTTGACGGCAATGAGTGAGCACGTTATTCAGAAACTCACCCCAAAATGCAAACCACCAATTTCATTAATTATACCTTAAGGTAATAATATTGCCTTTCTTGCTAGAATCTTTATTTCGTATTTACTTCATTTCTTCCTCCTTTCCTTTGTTCCATCCTTCCTTTCTTCCTTCCCTCCTACCCGCCCTCCTTCCTTCCTTTCTTTCCATCATCATTGATTCTAGTTCCAGGAAGTCCATTACATTGCTGCTAATCCAAATGATAATTTGTATCTGTCCTGTAGCCTCCCAAGTCTTACGGTGAAGTTCTCACAAATGAACAGTTCTCTATGTGTTCTGCCCAGACAACCAGAAACAACATCTTCTGGGAGCTTGTTAGGAATGAACAGTCTCAAGTCACTGTTGAGATCTACTGATTTAGAGAAGTTCCGGGGGTGGGACCCAGCCCTCTAGGTGATTCGTGAAATCCTAACGTCAGGGACCATGGTGCTAGATAATCATCATCAAAATGGTGGAGCCTAATCAGGCATCAAAGACAAAAACAAAAAAAAGTCCATAGCATTGTGCATGAGGGTGAGTGTGGAGTGGGGACCCAGGGCCCATCTCTGGGAAATTGGACATCCCCATGCAGAAGTGCTGTGGGGAGGAGGCAATCAGTCAGGGTGTGGTGTAGCAACGATAAAATATACAATTTTCCTGTAGTCCTTGAATGCTTTCTCCTCCCCACTATCATGATCCCAATTCTACCTTACATATCCGGCTGGACCGGAGGATGTACACTGGCACAGATAGGAACTGGAAATACAGGGAATCCAGGACTGATGAACCCCCTCAGGACTAGTGGTGAAAGTGGTGTTATCAGGAGGGTGAAGGGAAGGTGAGGGAGAAAGGGGGAACAGATTACAAGGTCTACATATAACCTCCTCTCTGGTGTCGAAGAGCAGAGAAATGGGTGAGGGAGATGTTGGATGGTGTAAAATACGACAAAATAATAATAATTTATAAATTATCAAGGGTTCAGTGGGGAGGGGGGAAGGAGGGAAGGAGGGGAAAAAAGGAGGAGCTGATATCATGGGCTCAAGTAGAAAGCAGGTGTTTTGAGGATGATGATGGCAATATATGTACAAATGTGCTTGACACAATTGGTATATGTATGGATTGTGATAGAGTTGTATGAGCCCCTAATAAAATGATTTTAAAAAAGTGGAGCCTAAATTTTCATTGTCATTGGAGTTACCTGGGAAACTTAAAAATCCCACTGACATTCCACAAGTATTTTTGGTCTGCTCAGTAGTCTGCGGGGATTATAAAACACAGTTTTCTTGTTTTTTAAGTATAAACAGAAAGAGTGAATCTATTGAAGGAAGATACTTTGAAAAGAATTTCAAAGAGCAGTTCGCTAGTTTAAAAGGCCTAAAAACAGTTTTATTGACATATAATTAACAAAACATGTAATTCGATAGTTCAATCATATTAAAAGGGGTTAAAACCATCACCACAATAAATTTTAAAACACTTTCTTTTATCTAGTACTTTTTATTAGCTCCCTCTTTGCCCCCAACCACTCCTGCCATGTCCCCAAGAAACCATTAATGTAGTTACTATCTCTACATACAAGGTGGTGTCAAAAAACCCTAAACAAGCCAGAAGTGCACTGGGTGGAACAGAGCTCATAGTACACATTTTTCCCCACTAGGCAAGCATCAAGCAGCTCACTCTGAGATGCCAGTGCACCCAGTCGTGTCTCCTGGGAAGGTTCTCTCTGGTCACAGTGAATTTTTTCATGAAAGCAGTTTCACTGGAACCTCATTTTTTTGTGATGGACAATTTAAAAGCGTGAGGCTGTGAATTTTTGTTTCCTGCTCAGGAAAAACAACATTGAAACAGTTGTGATGTTGAACACAGTGCCATAGGGAAAAACTCAAGTGCATGAGTGGTTTTCTCATTTCATAAAAGGTGAAATGTTGATTGATGACAAACCTCATTCTGGATGTCCATCAACTGCCCCAAAAGATGAAAATGTCAACTCATAGTGCATTTGGAGTTCATTTAGGTCAGACTGTTAATCAAGCTTTCTATTTATAGGTTCTGAAAAGGTAGCGTACCCGTGTGCAACAAAAGGCCTGCTTTGTGGCATACAGTGGACTGGGTTGCTGCCATGACAAGGCACCTACTCATGCAGCCCTCTCAGTGTGCCAGTTAGGGGCAAAAAACAGCATGCCTCTCTTGCCCCATGTACCTGACTCACCTGTCCTCCCTCTGTGTGACTTCTTTTTGTTTCCACAAATGAAGAGGGACATGAAAGGGCAGTGATTCAATGATTTAGAAGAGGTGAAGGGAAAAAAATGAGGGAGATGCTGTCAGCCACCCAAACAGATGAGTTTGAAAAATGTTTCCAAGAATGGAATTGCAGATTTGACACGTGTATTATGTGTAACAGAGAGTACTTTGAAGGTGACAGGACTGCTTTGTAAAAGATTTTAAATATATAGCTTTGAAAAAAATTCTGATTTTGGGGGGGTACCCCCTTGTATGTACTTATCCTGGATTTCGTATACAGAAAAATATACAAAACAATAATAACAAAAAAGAACTAACAACAATAGCAAAACAAAACAGAGAAAAGCCTTAATCCAAAAGAAAGTAGAAAATATTAAAAACTACAACATATTTAAATGGGTCCAAAAGGAATCAAATGATAAAGTGTTGTATTTTAACCTAACTACATCTACGGTGCTCTACTTTCCAGTACAGTACACTCTGTCTAAGAGCAAAGATATTCACAACCTTGTCAAAGGGGATTCCCTGGAGGCTTAACCATGGAAAACATGCAAGTCGATTTTGGGCTTTCACTGTCAGCCCTAGTCTCCTGAAAATTGGGTGCTCAGAATTTAAGCTCTAATACCGGTTCCCTCCTTCAGGTTTAGATTTATTATTATTATTAATCCTTGCATCACACAGGCAGGTATGCTTCTTCTAAGTGTGCATAGCTGACCCCTCAGTGGTCTGTGTTTTCATCCGTTTCCCACTTGATCCAGAGGACCAGCAGTCTTGGGAGCCTTTCTCTAAGAAAGTCAACTAAAATGGTCACTGCCATCCAGTTGAAGCTGACTCAAAGTGACCCTGTCAAGTAGAACTGTCCCATGGGTTTCTGAGACTTCACAGCAGGAAAACAAAACTAAACAAAAAAAAAACAACAAAGCAAAATTCATCTTTCTTCCCTCAGAGTGGCTGGTGGTTTCCAAAAGTTTATCAGCCCAGCTCATGACCCACTATGCCATTCTCTCTAACGAAGCAGCTGTCGAAAATCTGTTCCACAGTTTGATGGACTGTTTTACACTTTCATCTTGGTGTTCCCTTAGAAGTCTTGAATAGTTGGGCTTTTTTGGGGTATTTCTTTACTGTCATTGATTTATCTCTACAGACTTTGGCAAATTTCATCTAAAACTACCTGTTCTGATGCTTTTGGCCTGTCAGAATTTGCAAGTCACACCAACCTGCTTAGGGAAACAGGCACATGTCATATAGATAAGAAGTAACATTATGGGTAAGAAGTAACAATATAGGTAAGAGGTAACAATATAGGTAAGAGGTAACAATATGGGCAAGAAGTAACAATATGGGTAAGAAGTAACAATATAGGTAAGAGGTAACAATATAGGTAAGAAGTAACAATATGGGTAAGAAGTAGCAATATAGATAAGAGGTAACAATATAGGTAAGAAGTAACAATAACAACAAAAGCAAAGTCATTCTCTCTCATGGCTCCTTTTACCCTTGAGCATATACTGAATATGTGGAAACATCAAGTTGCCTCTGGTTTTTAAAATTGGCTTCTTGGCTTGGTTATAAGTCAACAAGTTACATACTTGTATTTCTCAATGTAAGAAAATTTTCATAGATTTTAATAGCTTTGAGCAATTCTCTTCAGTAGCAAAAATGGTTAAGAGCTAGACTGCTAACAGAAAGACTGGTGATTCAACTCCACTCAAAGACACCATGGAACATTCTGCTGCTGAAAGTTTATGGCCTTGAGAACCCACTGAGCAGTTCTACTCTGCTAACCAGGGGGTGGCATTGGTCAACATTGCCTTGTCAGCAAAAACATCAACATCAAGCAACAAGGAGATCTTTGTTAACATTGTGGTGTTAAGACAATTGAAATGGTGCTATTCATTGGCTAGTCTTCTTTTCTTCTAAGTCACTGGCCAGAGAGCAACTAGAAAGAATCAAAGCACTGATGAAAAGCAGTGTTTTCACTTTTAAATCTTTTTTTTAAGTGGCTATTCATTATCCTTCT
Source organism: Echinops telfairi (assembly GCF_000313985.2). NCBI lineage: Eukaryota > Metazoa > Chordata > Mammalia > Afrosoricida > Tenrecidae > Echinops > Echinops telfairi. The sequence continues at coordinate 11,253,623 of NW_022103919.1, forward strand.
AGATCACTCCTTCCCAATATCCTTTTATATTTCAGAGGGATAAAAGTAAATCATTTTTCCAGATAGGGAAGTGATGGTCCTTTTTTAACCGACTACATTTTTTTTCTCTCTCCTCCACTGTTGAAGAATATAGGCTATAAAGTCAGGCAGCTGGATGTCAAGCCTAAACCCCATGACATTGGGCAAGATATTGAGTAAATCTGTGCCTAAGACCCCTCATTTAGTAGTTATGAGGATTAAATGATTCAATATATGTATGTCTAGCTCCTAGGACAGTTGCTGGCACATGGAGCTCAGTATAGATATAAAACGATTACTACTACTCCCATTAGACTCAGTGTACTCAGCTGTTAGCCATTTAAATCCACAAATCTATATCTTCAGACTTCTACTTCCCTGAATTTTTTTTTAATTTGAATCCTTATTCTTGGTTTGCAATTATTCTTATTGAATTGGCTACATTGGAAAACCTAGTTTGCTTGGACTTCCTGTGTCTTTCTCTGGTTGCTGTAATGCGGGAGGAGAGGAGCACAGAGCACACAGATGGAAGTCAGATGACCTGGGCTTTGCTCTTGGTCCTCTGACCCTCTCCTCAAGACTCACGCTCTCCCAGTCTCGCTCCCCTTCTTCTGACTCCTCCAGCACACCAAGAACACCCAGGACCCTTGCACTTGCTGTTCTCTGCCTGAAGGGTCTCCGTTTTATGGTGGTTTGTTCTCTCAAGTCATTCTGACATCTGCCTCAAAGTTCCAAGCAGAGGGGCTGCTCTCTCCGGCCCAAACAGCGTCCCTCTCACTCTTTTACCTCTTTTACCCTCACCGTCAGTATCACCTCTGGAGATTTTATTTCAGACTCATTTTCCACTTTTGTATCTTCTCTTTGCCCTCACTACAAACAGCAACTTGGTAACATACAACAGCATGTATTTAATCAGCTTGCTGTGTGAATTGAATTGAACTGAATGAGATACCAGGTATAAACTAGAAAACTGCTATACATGTCAACCAACCTAACACAATTCCTGAACATACACAGAATTTCATGCCCCCCCCTCTTTTTTTCATAATAAACAAAAAGGGTAGGCGTCTTTCAGTTTTTTTATACTTCTATCACCACTATCGTGTCAAATATTTAGGAGAATTCATGGAAATGCTTCCATTTTATAGTCCCTTCTTAGACTAGCAGTCAAAAGTTACCACACCATAACTACACTTTAAATTTACTTGGTTGCGAAGATATAAACATATAGCCCTTTTGTGTACATGAAGTAAAAGTGGAATGCTTGTGAAAGGCGATGCTCTGATTAAGTTATTTTCTAGTTAATTATCTACTTGTTCTCATTTACCTATTTTTAAAAGGCTTCCTTCCAGGTCTTCATGCAGTGTCTTGTCTTAATAAAATGCATGTGACATAAAAGCATCTTCTTTTACAATTGATGGCAGAGGGGCATTGTTCTGCACAGCAATTCCCATTTGATATAATTGAAGATACTGAAGATACAGCATAGCACACTGACCTATTTTGACCCTTCAGACAAAGCAAGGTAATTATTTTCTGAAATTAAGCTCCAATAAAGGCTTTTATTTGTTTCAGTTTTCTAAGAGTAGATCACACACACACACAGAGTAAGAATAAGGAACAGAGAGAGGCTCTTTAAGAAGTGTCTAAACTCCACTTTTACCTGATGAATTAAAAAATTTTCTAGATCTGGTTTTGATTGGCATCACATGAATGAAGGAACTAGAATTTATTTAAAATTTGAAAATGTAAGTAAATTATTCAGCATCTTAAAGTGTAATAAAGGCAATCAAAATCCTATAATCACGTAAATATAATTTAACTGCCTACAGTGAAAGCAAAAGCAGCATCGTAACAAATTAGCGAGCTTGGCTCTTCCAATTCAAAAACTCACTCAAAATTAAGCTTGTTTGGAGACTGCTAATAATAAGGTCGCATTGCTCTCATTATTTAGCGCAGCCCCTGACTCAACTCTCACCATCCACGTGAATCTTTAAAGCCACCTCTGAGAACTAATCGCTTCTGTGAGGGAAATGAGTTATATAAACTTTGTTTATGGTCTTTCGATCACCTTAGACAGAACTCAAGAGCCAGCAGAGTATTGAGAAAGAAGAAGAAGAAGAAGAAGA
>NW_022103919.1:11256070-11279070 GCF_000313985.2 Echinops telfairi
TATATCATTTCCTTAGCAGAACTTGGTTGAAACTGATTTTGTCTCTGAAATTTCATGTATGTTTTTTTTTTTCCTTCTGTAAATCGGGCCTATTTCAGAATGATCTTGAGATGATTATATGAGATCATCGAAAGTTCCTGATATTTAGCGGATGCTAAAGGAAAGCCTTCCTTCTTTCTCCTTTCTCTGCCCAAGATAAGAAACACCTGTACAATTGATGTGACATCGTTCTGGCTCCTGGTGGCCCTGTGAGTGTCAGAGAAGCGCTGAGCTCTTTCGGGGTCTCAATGGCTGTCATCTTTCACAAGATTGATGGCTTCAAACCTCCAAGTGTTCATTTGGCAGTTGAGTGCCGAACTGTTTGCACCCCCTGAGACCATAGATGGAGATTATTTTCTCTGTGCTCCTTCATTTAGTCCTCAAACAGTTACAGAGTCAAGAAGATACAGACATGCAACTCTGATCCTGAAGGAAAACCTATACCAACGGGTGTGGTTATCCTCTGTGTGCCTATAAAGTTAACAAAGTGTGTGGGAAAATTATAGGATCTCAACTCCATTTTGCCACACGCTTTTTGAAGTCCCTTCAAAATAAGTCCCCAAGGAAAAAGAAATAATGTCCAGCCTTCCAGAGATTTTACAATAGGTATGATTCACAAACTATGCAGTAATAGAAGAGCCTGTGAATTACCTCACTGCTCAGATCAATGCAGAAAAGTGACGTTATCATACTAATCCAGTCGTCTGTCTCCATCAGTGGACCAAAAGGCACCAGTCTAAGGCACAAGTGGGTCACACAATGGGTTTGGGTTTTTTTTCCCCCTTTCCATATACCGTATAGAGGAGACAAAAGTACGATTTAGCCATTGCTTTTCTCTGGTTACCCCTATATTCATTTTTAATAAAAATTAGCATATTTTATTTTTAACTCTGCCAGCAACTAACAAAAAATCTTGACTTATAAAGTCAATTTGTTCCTTCCCCTGTCTTTTTCTTGGATCATGGATACAGCAAATTCCCCAAAGAAGGAAAAGAAAAAAAAAAACCTGTGATGTAAACAAACATCTTTTCCTGCAGGGAAATCAAAGCTGGAATGTGCAGCTTTTAAAGTATGTCTCCCAACCAGCCTTAGATCAAGTGTCTTCATGGACTGTCTCACGAAGCATCAGGCTCTCTCCTTCTGCATTAGCCTGGGTTCATTAGAGAAACAAATCCACAGAAACTCATGTATAAGAGAGACTTTTATATAAAGGGTAAGTGCACATCAAGAAAACATCTCAACCCAGTGCTGCCCAAGCCCACAAATCCAATATTAACCCATATGTATGACATCAATCCACTAAGTCCTCCTCCATCTCACAAAACACACACTATGATGCCGACTGCAGGAGGAAAGCCGAATCAGTGAACATGTAAGCATCTCAGTGCTGGCAGGGGTCTCCACACGGCTGCTCTGCATCGGGGTAGGTCCATGTGGCTTGTCCTCAGGGATGTCTTGCAGGAAGTAAGCCTTGCCAGCTGAAGCAAGGAACTGGCTAAGGCAGCTGCAGCCTGGTCTGACCATCACAAAGCAGAGACCTGAGAACTAGAAAGGGGAGGCTCAAAGAGCCATTTATCTCTCTGCCCTTCAATTAACTCTGCACGTTTATCGGCCAGGTTGTCACAATAAACTAACTACCTCACCTTCCAAGCTTCCCCATCATGGGCTGCATGCTGCTACCCAAAAGTTTGAAATGGATGCCCATTTGAGAAGACTTCAAAATGTTCACCCCTTCAGGTCTGGCCCATGAAGAAAAAAAAAATCGTAGACTTTAGTGACAAAGCAAATCACAGTACTGCAAATCTACCTTCTGCCACCATCCTGGGAAAAGGCAAACTTCCCTGCCTTTGGGCCTGACGACACTTGGTAAAGTTAACTTTGGTTCTGTCTGTGGTGGTGTAGTTCCAGAAACGATAAACACATGAAATTAAACTATGAATGATTAGGTATAAAAAGTAATGCTATGCCACAATTAAAACAAATTTACACTAATACAGTGAGCATAAAGACCAAGAAAATGTTCTGGAATTGATTGTCATGATGATCATACATCTTGATATAATTGAGCTATGGAATTGTATGATCTGTGGAAGAAGTGCCAATAAAATTGTTAAAATTTTAAAACACACAAACAACGAAAAAACTCATACAATGAAAAAAAATGCAGGGGCCACATATTGACATTTTGAAAAATCCTGACTTATAACACCAACTTTCTTCCTTCAATAGTTCCATCAATAGTGTGGCTTATAGGCCAGTGAACCCATCACATCTTTCCCAGGGACTGAAGAAGATTTAGCAAGCTCAGAAAGCCGCATCAAGGTCCCTGAAGATGATACTATGGTCTAGCAGTCAAGTTTAAAATAGCTTCCTAAAATCAAACCTGGCTGTGTTTTTCTGCCCCAAAGAAAACCTACTGTTTTCTGAAGCAGAAATCTGTGCAAGTCAGGCAGTCTATGACCGATCTTCCTGAATGCAGCCTCATTGCATGTGTTGCCTGAGTCTCGAGAGGAATTCATGGCCGAATATTGGACTTAGGGGCTCATATTGAACTCCTGGACTTGATCTGGATTGGGCTGGGATGTTTTATGGATGCAAAATGCTTCTTGATATAAAGCTTTCTCTTATATACATGCATGTCTCTGGATTTGTTTCTATAGATGGTGTTATGGTTCCAACAAAGATATCTGATATTCCTTTTGAGAGCCATTCTTTGTCCAGCTTTGTGAAGAAGCTGCTGCAGCTCTTCAGTCTCAAACTGAATTCCAGGCCAACTCAAACTTATAGAGCTTGTCCTCCAGCAACAAGCTGCAAATGCTGGCACGGTCTCCCTGCTTTTGAAGTTCCTGGAATGAGCAATGTGGCTGAAAGCTATCATGAAGAATTCAGAGGGTCTTTTCATCCTCGGTCCGTTCATTGTCCTGTTTTTGATGTTCTACACTCATAGGATCTGGGGGATTTAGAGGTATCTCTGCTGTTCCAAACTCCTTGGGAGAGATCCGCTGAAAGGAGGTGTCCTTCCCCCAAGCCACTGGCCTTGGGTAGCCTACTGCGGCCCATCACCATTGCAACACCTCTGTTTTCATTTCTCAGAGCCTCTTTATTGAGAGTATTTGATCTTAATGACATGAATTAAGTTCTTGTTTTAGTTACTGTTGTCATTGCATTCTATAGTTACAGTCAATGATTTGATGAGCCTGTAAAAGTATAAACTCTTTGGGGTAGCTGTAACCCAAGCCATTTCCACTTTGTCTTTGGCCCTGGTAATTTGACTCACCAATGTTTGTTGTTCAAAGAAAACCAATTCCATTTAGTGCTAGGGTAACTAATACTTGTAGTTGCTTAAAACTCATGTCTACTACCACAGAATGACTACCAAGCACTTAGGGCACAGTAAGAAAAGTATCTTAAATTTCATCTTTTTGTTCCAAAATGCATTTTTATATAGAGAGGTAGACTTTGTGAAAGATGAAACCATAAAAAAGGGGAATAAACCTTCTTCTGGATGTGATATTAACTCTAGGCAAGGAGTGGATGTCAACAAATGTGGGTCAGGCCCTACCTTTCCTCAAAAATTCTGAAAGTGTGCTTTTATAATGGACTCTATAAAGACACATATAAATATATTGAATCGGGTTTAATCACCAAGTGATTATAGTTCATCACATGAATTCGTTCTATCTTATGCCTGTGGTAGCAGATTAGACCCCAAATATGCCCATGTTCTAATCCCTGGAATCGAGAAATACAAACCAAGTGCATTGCAGCAGGTCCATCCTGACTCAGTGACCTTCTAGGCACAGGGAAGAACGTCCCTGGTGGGCTTCTGAGACGGTAACTCTTTGCTGGACTAGAAAGCCCCATCTTTCTCTTCAGTGACTGGTAGATTCGGTGGATTTGAACTGCTGACCGGTTAGCAGCCCAATGTGTGGTGGCCAAGCGCAATTAAGGTAGCAGATTGAATCAAGGATGCTTATCAATGGACCTCAAATTAGGTAGATAATATTATATTATTCAGGTGAACCCAGTGTAATGTTGAGGGTCCTGAGAAAAATGGAAGAGGGAGACATAAGAGGCCTAGGGAAATTAAGGAATAATGCGCCTAGAGATGCCAGCATGCTGACTCTGAGAAGGAAGAACATTTCAGACCTCCAGAAGCTGAAAAAGGCCAGGCGTGGCTTGTCCCCTACAGGCTCCAGAAGGAACCTAGCCCTACCAACACCTTGATTTTAGCCTAGCAAGAACCATGTCAGACCTCTGAATTGCAGAATTATAAAGTAATAAATCCATGGGTTTTTTTTTTTAAGCTACTAAATTTGTGAAGGTGTTTTTGGTTTTGTTTGCTGGTTTGTTTGTTTTCCCCTCCAACAGAAAATGAATGCTGGAAGTGATGTGCTGCTGTAACAAATACCTAACATTGCAGAAATGGCGTCTCCATGGAGCAATGGCCTGGAGGGAATATGCTTTAGACATTTTTGTAAGGCAGAAAAAGCCTGGACTGCCTTAATTAGAAATATAGTGTAGGTCAATGCCACCAAGATTTCAGAAGAAAGTCAGGAATGTGTTAGCAAAAACCTATATCACCCTACAGAATACCCAAATCATGACAAGTAGATCACTACTCCAATATGAGTCTAATTAATAATCAGAGAAACTGCCATGTATGTATCAAGTTAACAGAGGACCCAACAGAATCAAGTTGTTTAGTCCAGGTTCCAAAGAGCATGTTTGCTAATTTCTCTAACAATGTTTTAGCACTACATGCAGTTGGACTATAATTCATACAATATATGACAAGCCACAAAAAGCGATAAAATACAATGAGTACACAAAGCACAGTGAGTACATAAAAAAGACTTCTATGATTTATTATCTTGGTATCTACTTTCCAGATGACTGTCCATTATTAATCCTCTACATTAACTAAGAAAGCAGACCCTCAAGGGGTTCAAAATAGTAATTAACATACCAAACTCTGGCTTGGACCCTTCAAAAACAATTAAAATCATACAATGATAAGTATATAAACAACCTCAACACGCTTGGTTTTACTTTAATATGGCTGACTCAAATCAAATGGTTGTAGTCTTGCTCACAATCAACAAGACTGTAGAATTGTTTACCTTAAAGGTGCTACTGATGAGTGTTCAGAATGAAGTGAGGAAGGAAGTTGTTATTGGAAACTGGAGAAAATGAAATCCTTTTTATGTGGTGGCAGAATTGTGTCCTACAGTTATGTGGAATGGAGAACTTGTAAGTAATAAACATGGATATTGATCAGAGGAGGTTTTTTAAAATGTTGATGATAAGTTCTAAATGTTCTTGCTGTGTATAATAAATAAAAAGCGAAAAGAGATAAACTGAAAGAACTGTTAAAAGAAAATGAGAATTTTATAATCTGGGAAATTCTTAGTCATTCATTTACAAAAGACGATAAAAGTATTCGTTATCAAGAAAGTGAGCTCTACAGAAAAAGTTAAGGCTCAAAATCATATTCTAATGCTGGGGAAAGGTCAAATGGTCATGTTTTCCAATCTCACAAAAGGCCCCTTGAGGACAGGAGAGAGCTTCAAAAAATGTGAAGTGGAAAGTTTTCATTATCTTTTAGTCTCACTTTTCATGAATTTCTGAGACCCCTCATACTACATGCCATCATAAATCCCCTCAGCCATCTCAGCAGAACCCGACAACAGAGATGGAATTGTCAAGAAAAGATCAATGAAGGGACCTCTTCTCTAATAGACTACATCCCTGTGATATACATGAGGGACTCACATGATTCTTGAGAATTGTACATGGAAAACATATCAACTTGAACTGAAAACAACGTTGAAAGAAAGTTGGTAGGCACACAAAATTCTACGGGCAGAAAAATGGCTTATACACTTGGCAGCTCCCAAGCAGGTGCTGTTTGTAATGAAAAGAAAGGATGGCTCAAAGGGAGGAGACGTGGGTCACAATGGATTATTCCTAGGCAAAAATGTAATAGAGTTTGCCTAGCTAGATTTCTAAATGTCTTGGAAACAGTGACCTTTTTGTTTTTTTCTTTCATGTTCTCCTTGTCCACAACTGTAAATTCATCTGCCATCTGTTTCACTATTGTCTTTGGGGACAGGTAACTTGTTTCTTGAGTTATGCCCCAGTTATGCTCCAGGATAGATGATGTGCAGAGCCTCGGTGTTTAATTTGGATGATGAGATTTAGAAATGCTGATCATATTTGGGATTTTGAAAGAAGGTTTTGAACTGGTGGAATGAAGGCTCTGAAGATGTTGGGAGAGTATGTATTGATCTGTATGGAAGATGGACATTTCTCTTCAGAGACTTTTGAAAATTGTTGTCAGCAGAATAATAGGCTTCCAAAATATCTGCATCCTAATAATCAAAACCCATGGCTACATTAGGTTTATAAAAGCGGGGTGGGGCTAAGGTTGGGCATAAAATTAAAGTTGCTAAATAGCTAAACTTAAAATCCGGAGATCAGCTTGTATTATCTGGGTGAACTCAACATAATCACAAAGCTCCTTCAAAGAGGAAGAAAGGAAGAATAGGATCCAAGCGATATGGAGATAGGAGTAGGATCAAAAAGATACAACAAAGCAGGCCTTACAATGGAGTAAAGGGCCACAAGCCAAGGTATGTAGGTGGCCTCCAGGAGATAAGCACACATGGAAATGGGTTGACCCTGTGTCCCTCCTGTGAGCAACAGAGTCCTATCAACATTTTAATTTTAGCCCAGCTAGGATTGGATCAGAAATCTGACCTAATAAAAAAGGTCAGATCATGAATGTTTGTTGTTTTAAGCTCCCACATCTACAGTAACTTATGCTAGCAGCAATAGAAAATCAAAATAATATCCCATTTTTAAAATATCTGGAGAGCAAAAAAATGAATATAAAAATAGTTTGACAATATGTCTCTAGATGTCTTCTCCTTATGCCATTTTAATTGGCCTCCACAATAAATGCGCCAAATATTTTCTGATAGTTAATAGAGCACAATGACCCAATTAAAATCTAAAGGCTGACAGTAAACTAACAGATAAATGCTACCACATCTTTCCCACTCTTATTAGTTCAACTTTTTTAAAAGTCGTCTCTCTCAAGTACCTATAATATCATGGCTATACGAGCAATAATTATAGTCATGAGGGGAAATCCTGTTTATAAAAAAATGCCAACAAAAAATTGAAAAAGAGAAGATAGCAGTGTAATGGCACCAATTTGCATTCCTTAATGAAATACTGGATCTAGACTAGAGAACAACAAACTATAGCCCAAAGACCAAGTCCACTCCACTGCCTGTTTTTCTCAGTCCAGGCACTAAAAGTGGTATTTGCAAATTTAACGTGATTGAAAAATATCTAAAATTAGTATTTTAACAACCCATAAAAATATATAAAATTCTAATTTCAGTCATTACAATTACAGTTTTATTGGAACCCATTTTCCCCCCACAATAAAAACCTATTCTCATAAAGATATACAGCCTTGGAGACCCTAAGGAGCCGTTAGACTCTGTCTGATAGGGTTCCTATGAGTCAGAATGGACTGTGTGGCCACGGGCTTGGTTTTGATTTCATGGCTGCTTTCATGCTGCAATGGAGTTGAGAATTAGTTAGACTTTACAGACCACAAGTTTAAAATATTTACAACCTGACCCTTTCAGAAAAAGCCTATAGATCCCTGTTGATAATCAACGAGAACTGATAGCTCCATATAAGAGGCAATCTTATTGATATACCTTGGCCAAATAGCGAGTTAAAAGATCCCAAAACTCCTGGTCAAACTACCAGTTCATAGGAAATACAGTGGAGAGAAGAGCATGTAACCTGACACTAGCCATTAGGAGGAATTCAACAAGATATTGAATGTCAGGAAATTCTCTAGGGTAAATAAATTTAGCTGGCAAATACTTTTCAAAAAGGAAAAAGATTAAAAGGTAAGACCTACACACTGAAAAAGGTAAGGAATTAAGTTGTGTTGACTGCTACTGCACTCTGATTCAAACAAATTGAAGCAAAAGAAACATACTATCAGTGAAGTGCAAACAAATTGAAGCAAAAGAAACATTATCAGAAATGCAATCCTAACTTAACACTTGTGTCCATTAAGAGGTTATATTAATTTGTTTAAATATGATGAAAGTCTTATTTGGAGGTATTTTTTAGATAAAGTGAGATACTAAAATACTATACTGAGATTTGCTTTTAATAAAGAATTTAGTGGGGAAGGAAGAAATGGGAAATGCTGAGAGAGACAGAAAATTTGCTGAGTTGATCATTGATGAAGCTAGATTATGCAAATGAAAACAAGCAATGAGAGCCAAAATATGACCTTGAATGTATCCCTTCTGAATTTCAAGGACATCTCAAGGACAGATTTGACACATTGACAGAAAGGACATTGCTGATGAGGTGGCATCAAGAACATCATATGGGAAAAAGCAAAGCGCTCTTAAGAAGAGAGGAGAGAAAAGATCGAAGTGGGTGTCGTAAGAGACTGACACTTGTTCTTGACCATAGAGCAACTGAAGCAAATGGAAGAAATGATGCAGTAAAAGAGCTGAATGGAAACTTTCAAAGGGCAGCTCAAAAAGACAAAGTCAGGTATGATAATGAACTGAACCAAGAACTGGAGTTAGAAAACCAGAAAGGAAGAACATGCTTAGCATCTCTCAAGCTGAAAGAACTGTAGAAAAATTCAGGCCTCAACTTGCAATATGCTATGATTCTATGGGCAAGATATTGACTGACACAGAAAGTCTCAAAAGAAGGAAAGAATATATAGAGTTACTGTACCCCAAAGAACTAGTCCACATCCAACCATTTTAAGAGAGAGCAAGCATATGATAAAAAAACAATGGTATTGCATTCAGAAGCCCAAGATATACTGAACGCCTTAGTGAGAAAATATCAACTTTCCAGGAATTGACAGAAAACTAATTGAAATATTCTGACAAGCTGATGAAGCATTATAAGTATTCATACATCTATGCCAAGAAATACAGCCACCTGGCCAATCGACTGGAGGAGAACCAGATTTGTACCCATTCCAAAGAAAGGCAACCCAACAGAATGCACAAATTATCTACCAATATCTTTGATAACATGTGCAAGTAAAATTTTGCTGAAGATCGTTCAATCTTGCTTACTGAAAGTGAGGAGAACTTGAAGCACTTGCTGATGAAGATCAAGGATTGCAGCCTTCACTATGGATTATGATTCTTTTTTTAAAATCAATTTTATTGGGGGCTCATACAGCTCTTATCACAATCCATACATACATCCATTGTGTCAAGCACATTTGTACATTTATTACCATCATCATTTTCAAAACATTTTCTTTCTATTTGAGTCCTTGGTAGCAGCTCCTCATTTTTCCCCCTGCTTTACCCATCTTCCCTCCCTCCCTCCCTCATGAACCTTTGATAATTTATAATTTTTTTTCATGTCTTACACTGGCCGGCGTCTCCTTTCATTCACTTTTCTGTTGTCCATCCCCCTGGGTGGGGGGTTACATGTAGATCATTGTGATCAGTTTCCCCTTTCTACCCATCTTTATCCTCCTAGTATCCCTACTCTCATTATTGACCCTGAGGGGTTTATCTGTCCTGAATTCTCTGTATTTCCAGATCTTATCTGTACCCGTATGCATGATCTAATCTAGCTGGTACTGAAGTCATGATAGTTGGAGGATGGCATCATTAAAGAACTAGAGGAAAGTTGTGTGTTTCATCGGTCCTATACTGCACCCTGACTGCCTCTTTTCTTCCTTGTGACCCTTCTGTAAGGGGGTGTCCAATTGTCTTCAGATGGATTACAATTCAATGTTAAGAAAACAAACATCCTGACAACTGATGGTCAGTGATTAAATCTTGCTTGGATCCATAATCAATGTTCACAGAGACAGCAGTCGAGAAATGAAATGGTACATTGCATTTGGTAAAGCTGCTGTCCAACACCGCTTTAAAGTATTGAAGAGCAAGGATTGACTTTGCCGACTGAGATTCACTTGAACCAAGCTGTTATCTTCAGTAGTCTCCTATGCATTGAACACAGAAGACCAGAGAAGACTCCAGGCATTTGAATTAATGCGTGGGGGAAGAAAATTGAAAGTATCAGGGTCACCAGAAGAACTAAGAAATCCGTCTTGGTAGAAAGACAGTCAAAATGCTCCTTATAAGTGAGGATGGTCAGAGTCCATCGTACATAACTTTGGACGTGTTATCAGCAGAGCACAGTGCCTGGAAAAGGACATCGTGGTTGATCAGTGAAAGGACAGTGACAAAGAGGAAGGCTCTTTAAGAGATGGATTGACACAGTGGCTGTAACAATGGTTCAGACAAACTCTAAGGATAGTGCAGGACCAGGCCATGTTTCATCCTATCGCACAAAAGGTCTCTATGAGTCCGAACTGACTTGATAGCACCTTACAACAATAGCAGATTATGCATACATGGGGAAATGATACGATTTCCTCTATTTTTGTATATATTTAAATTTTTCCACCATCAAAGAGTATTCTCTCCACAGGCCTTCGGTTCCGTGAAAAAAAATTATTTTAAAACATGCAGAACCCAATAATAAAATAATAAAAATATCAGAAGCAAGGAGCCCTCTGTATTTTGATATGCTAAAAATCACATATTTGATCTAAAAGGCCAATAAAAATGTAGATCAAATAATAGAAATTTGAAGGATCAAGAACTACTGTGGAAGAAGTCAGATTGTCTTCTCACTGAAGCACTTTCAAAGCCAGAAACCTAATACAAACACTCATTAGGCTTATATTACATCTTGGCTGTATCCAATAACATCCAGTTTCAGAAGAATCCATTATTACGAACCACACATCTTAATCAAACAAAGACAACTGCTTTGTGTCTAGCTAACTCCACTAGCCAAATAAAATTTTCATTCCATGTGTAGACATGTAAACTATACCTGTAAACCGATTAACCCTTCACATTTTATCCTTTGCACGATAATATACTTTCCATTGTGTGATAAGATAATTCAAATACAAAAATATTAAGTTCCACCACCCATTAAAAACCTGAATTGGGATGCAAATCAAGTTTGTCTGGCTTTAAAATCAATACCATGTTAGAGCAGCAAACAGAACCACTCTTCTTGATGCACTGCCAAATGCTGTCTTGCTTCTCTTTGCAAACAAACTTATGTTCTCTGATCTAAGACGACTCTAGAGAAGGAAAAGCCCCAGTCATTATTTTTCCCACATATATGGCACAATTTCATTGCTGTAAACCCTCTCTCTTTAGTAGTTCCTTCACCCAGCAAACAAGCATGATCAGCCCTTTCATCATGCCAAAAAAATCCTTCTGATGCTAGCTATTCTCTTTCCTTTCACAGCGCAGAGCCTAAAGTCTCCTAAAGGACCATTTTATTCATATATTAAGTGATTAATTCATTTCTCATATGTACATTTTTGTGTCTGCTATAGCCAAGACACCTGGATACCAGAGTGAACAAAACAAAAGTCCCTATCATGATATAGTTTATATTCTAGCTACAGAAAGTAAGTGATGGGATTCCTTTAGCAGGAAGTCCAAGAATAGATAGCATATTTAATAAGCATAGAAGAGGGTCCGTGGCACACAGCCAATGTGAAATAAGTGCTTGCTCCTGCAATAAATGACAATGGAGAGACATATCGGACCACCTCTGCCTTCCTGATTGCCATGAGGCAGGGGCTAGACAAGCTTCCAGGTCCCAACCTTCTTTACCTATTCTGACACCAACCATTCCTCCCAGGTCACTCGACATCTATGCTGGGCTCGATAATTCAGTGCAATGGCCATGCAAGTGCTAACAGACAGAACTCAGAATTAAGGTGGTTTACTGGGGAATTTAATAGGTTACCACAAGTCAGGACCAGAAAACACGAAGGAGACAGTCGTTGTTCTCCTCAGTCATCCACCAGCCAACTCTCCAGTTCTCAGTCTCTTGACTACGTGATTCTTTGGCCTTTGGCTCCAGCAGCCAGGAAGCCAGCCTGCCTGTCACTCTATTCCACAGTTCCCAAGTCTTGGACCAGACAAAGAGAAGGTACTGCTCCTCTGAGACGCTGTGCCACAGTCAGGTGGCCTCTGCCACTTCCAATTGAGATCACAAATGAGCTCTTCTGAAGTCTTCTCTTCTCTACTGATGCTTCACATATGCCTTGGCAAAGATGGCTCACCTCTTACAGCCAGGGGCATGGTAACTGAAAATGACCAATCCCCTCCTAGTGTCATGCATGCCCCATTTGCATACTCCCACCCAATAGTTTGAGGAGAATTATAGAGACTTGGGTGGAAAAGCCTTACTAAGAAATCCACGCGACCACAACTATTAGTAGTAGTTTCCATTACCCTTGAATTGATTCCAACTCTTTGTGTTCCTGCAGGACAGAGTAGAACTTCCCCATGGGGTTTCCAAGCCTGTAAACTCTATGAACGCAGAGGGCCACTGCTTTCTTAAGCAAAACAAAGGGTGGGATCAACTAACCAATATTTCTGTTAGCATCTGAACCCTTAACCCTGATGCCATCAGGGCTCCTTACTGGTCTCTGTAGTCTCAGTTGTATTTCTCCACTGCCTTGCTTCTGTTTCACTGCACTTGGGCATCTACTCTCAGAACTCAATTAAAATGCCTTAGGAAAGGCTCTTTCCTCCATCATCTTTGTAAAAGCAGACACCGTGTCTTTGACACTCACTGACAACTTTTTCGATTCAGTGCTTCCTGACTTTAGCACGATGTCATTTCCTTCTGCACATCTGTCTTTTATTAAAGCACAAGTCCTATCAAGGAAGCTCACCAGTACCTATAGGACAGCGAGTTACTTGAAGTAGTCTTCTAGCCATAGTCTTTGGAACTACCAACAAAGGACAGGATCAAAACAACAACAACAAAACTCACTGCCATACAGTCCATCCTGACTCATAGCCATGCTGTAGGACCGGGTAGAACTGCCCGTGGGAGTTTGGGAGACTGTAACTGTGTATGGGAGTAGAAAGGACTATGCAAATGTGAGTTGTTTGTGGACCATCGGGGCGATTGGACAACTAGCTAATAATGGATATAAGATACACGGAATCCTTGTAGGAGTGGGACCATGCAAATAAAGTCCATGGAACCCTAATGTGGGGGTTGGTCAGTTTTGCCATCCCACTAGGCCAGTGGTTCTCAACCTGGGTGTCGCGATCCCTTTGGGAGTCAAATGACCCTTTCAAAGGGGTCGCCTGAGACCCTATTTCCAATGGTCTTAGGAACCGAGACACTGCTCCTCTGTCCGTCTACATACAGCTATGCCCACATACTGGGTCACTGCAATTTGTAGAATTGTATTAAAGGGTCGCGGCATTAGGAAGGTTGAGAACCACTGCACCGGGCTTTTCAAAAATGAGCTATCTCAGAGGTGGCAAGGGCTATCTCCCAGCAGGCAAGAAGGTAGAGCCAGGAGTGGCACATGGCCTTTAGGTCCAAGATCCCTTCATGAATCTTTGGTGTGAGAATTAGTGAAAGGGTTGAAGAGTGGAAGCATATCTGCTTTCCACCTCATCGAAATTGGGCTTGGGCTGTTGCTTTGCATTCTCTTTTCCCTTGTGAACTTAGAGGAGGCCAAATACCAACCCTGTGCCATTGTAACCCTAACACTCCTAGGTGCTCAACAACTGTTGGAAGTTTCTTTAAATGCTGCTCTTGGTAACCTCTCAGGTTTTTGATATACTAGCTATTCGTTAGCTTTGCAAACAGAAATAACAAAAAGTAAAGCTCGCACACAGACCTTCACAGCTGGTCTAACTAAATGCATATAACGTCTTGCTACTATTTATACTATAAATGATTTTTTTAATGATTCGAGTTTTAAAGATCTCACTAAATAAAAGCAGGAGGAAGTAGTCTAGTATGTTTTTAAATACTGTAATTGAAAGCAGATTTCAAGCATCACCATAAAGACTTTATTCCTTAAAACTGAAAACATTGGAATGACTCACTTCCTTATATGTGTATATTCATGGTTTGCACATTAAGTATAAAATGAAGATGGAATTTTTAATTTACTCTAATCAATGAGAAAAGTTCGTTAGTCTTGTATTCATTACAGAAGAGAGAGAACCTATCAGATATGGTTGAACAAAATGGACCAATATCAGAAAATGGCTTTTCCTGCCATAAAAATCACCATTAAAAAATACATTTGTAATCTCAGGAGACAAAATATTGTTCCGTTGTTTTTTTTTACTGTAAACACAGTGAATATAAGGCAGTAGACAGGAGTCCACCTGTCAAGTAATGGATTATTCAGTAATGGAGCAGCACTGCAGGGGGCTGGCCACGCTTTCACCATGAGAGCCCTTTGTGCCAGCAGAGCCAACTATTAAGTATTTCATGACACGCCAATCACATATTAGACTCGGAAAAAGGAAACATCGATTCTTTTCCCCAAGTTGCAGATGTTTCCACCACAACCTCCGCGGGATGGACCATCCAGACACTCCTCAAATGGGCAATCGGTGGGTTGCGTGTGTGCTTCTGACTTTAGCCCTGCCTTTGACTCAGCTTTCCCTCATTCATTGTAAGACTGTGCAATGCTGCTTGTGGCAGGAAAAACCACAGAGTGACAAGCGAGGCCCAATCAGTGCAGGTCCGAGTCAGCCCCAGCACGGATTCACTAGAGTTGTTGGCGAAATCCTCCCTGCAAGCACGGATCTCTCACAGCTGTGGGAAGAGCAAGTATGATCGCTAGATGAAAGGGACTTGATACTTTGTAGGACTGCTGTTGCCCACTTGTCTGCACAAGGTGTCTTATTGGACACTTGGCACCTGGTGATAAAGATAATTACAGCATTAGTGGAAACAAGCATGCTCTCTAAGCTGGAAAAACAGCTCTAATTACAACTCCATTATTTCACGCCCTCAGAGCTGTTTATTTTTCTTTTGTTTTGTTTTCCTTTTACACAGAGCATATTCAAAGATTAAATTAAATCTTCACCTATTAGAAAACAAGCTTGTCAATAGTTGTGAGGCTAGAAGAAGAAATCAGATTTTAAGATTAAAAATATGATGAGGTGAACACTGCTGAGCCAACTTTCTATAGATTTGCCATGAATTTTGGAGTGAACAGAATCAAAACAAATAGTAGGACCAGTATGCCAATCCTTGAAAAAGTAATATGGATAATCCAGATATTATATAACAGAATAAAGATATTCCAAAATAATGTATGCCTATTGATTAATTAATGGACTTTATTTATATCACTGATATCCTGAAAACTGAATTTGATATCCAACACTCAGCTACAGAACTTCCATGCTAATGGCCTTGGAAAACTGATTTTTTTAAAATCTTCAACACTAAGAAATGTTGTTTTTTATATTTAGAATATAATCTTACACAAAGTCAGAAAAAAAACATAAGTCCCAACAAATGGATTTTAGTAAGTCTTGCTTCACTGTATCTAAATTTTATGAGTTTGGAAATTTGAGCCTTATAGATTACTGGAGTAGATCAAAGCAAGTTGGATTCATAAATCATCCATTGGAAACCATGAAACCTAAAACTAAGGAGAAAAAAAAGAGTGTGTCTTGATTGACAAAAGGAAAAAAATATTTTCAAATCAACAAAGATTTATTTCTTGTGTGTCCTGGAGCTGTAGTCTATATAACTTGAGACCAGACCCTTCAAATGTTACTACCTGCAGATAGAACTTTGCTCCAGTTACTGCCCTGGCAGTGCCATTTCTCCGGCAGTCTGAATAGGAACTGAGCCCAGCACTTAGCAGGAACTGTATACTCCAATAAGCAAGCCATCTTATGAGTAGCAAACAGATTGCCAGAAATGTAACTTTTTGTCTAATATTGCGATGAACTTATGGAGAGATAGCCTAACTTCTAAAATATGCCAATATAGTTGAAGCTCACGAGGTAGAAAATCTGATTACCAAGGTTGACTTATAAACAGGCCTCTACATTCCTTTCACAGAAACACCATGACTCTTATACTAAGAGGAAAGTTGCTTTGGGATGACTTAGAATGTGGCAGACAACTTCCCTTGCTAATGACAAGCTTGCTATTCTCTGTGATGTAGGCATACTTTGTTGTTAGTGAAAATGAAAAATAATGCAATCATTCCCACTGGGGACAGAGCCATGGACTCTGGGGATAACTTTAACTGGAAGTCATTTCTAGATTCTAACTAAAGCAGAGGAGAGCGTGACAAAGGCCACATTCATATACCAACAATATAATCCTTTCACTGTGTAGTTTTTAAAAAGAAATGATGTAATGTGTTAGTACTAACTAAATGTTTCTATTTTTGTTTTGTTTGTGAAAAGAAGAGTAAAATCCTCCTGTGATTTTTATCAAGATTATCAAAGTGGATGTCCCAATGTTTCTGAATATAAAAAAATTAATACCATCAAAATTTATTTATAAAAATGAAAGCAGTATTATTAATTAGCCTCTTGAATTACCTCTTAATCTCCACAGTGAAATTTGAGAATGGCACCAGTTTAACTTAAACTGGAGTAAAATTCTTAGCCTGAACATGAAAACTTTTGTATTGAAATCTACTGCAACTGTAATTAGTTCCTTCTTCCTGTTTATATAAATGAATCCTGTGTCTCACTTACACATGAAGTAGAAATAAGTCTTTGTTAGCAACTAATGGAAATGAACCTTGGTTTCAAACCACAGGCCAGATCTAAGATTCAACATCTTTGTTTAAAATATTCTAATCATGAAAATCATAGCTGGGAGCACTTAGGATTTGATTTTTAAGGCAAGGTCTTTATCAAACTCACCAGGCACTGTGATAACACATACCGTTTTGCCGTATAGCGCATCTTTTAAGTGAATTCCTAATGTTTCAATTAGAAGCACTATAGAGAAATACAGAATTATCACACACACACACCCCTTAGTAAACAAGAGGACTGGTTACTTTTCCAGATGTCTGCTGGTTGTCATGGTATCCTTCTCTGCCCTCTCTCTCACATTTTTATTCTAGGTAACAAACCTGCAAACAATTGAGCCTACTTATGCGATCATTTTATGCAGATTAGATACATTCCTGATATAAACTCCGCACACACCTGTTGAACAAAATTAAAAACTGCAGCATAAGAAGTTACTTAGGATAATGCTTATGTTTTCTAGTAGAAAGAGTGGGATTATTCATTCACCTAATTGATAGAAACCAGAATACCATCGTTTTATTTTTTTTATACAATTTATTGCAGAGAAAACATCAGAAGAATATTTTTTCTCTTAAAAATATTTTCGAGCGTACATATTGAAACAAATATTTCAACCCCTGAAATGAAACCAATTGCATCTTCAGAGCCTTATATCCATAGTTAGACCAAAATCCCATTCACAAAATACACGAAAATATTCCCACTTTAACATTTTATGCTTAGTAATTCTTGTGAACAAACAAAAAGTACCGAAGTCTTAAATTGTTTCCATTTTAGTCTGCTTAAGTGGTTTTGTTTTGTTTAAATATATATATACTTTTTAGAAATGAATCTTATCCCTCAAAGTGGATTCCCCCAAAACAGATCTTTAAGGATAACAGCATCCTTCATGTTATGGGGTACAAGGTGTTTGCACGGCTTCTTCTTTGTAATTAATTCACTTTCTCTTCGCTATGCAATATCTGGTGCCAGGCCCTCCCACATGTTCATGCCACAAACACTCTGATTTCTTAATGACTTCTCCGAAGGGAAAGTGATGTACCCTTCCCTTCTGGAAAGCAACAGGCTTTTCAGAGCCTAACTCCTCGAGAGCAGAGGTCTCGCCCTCTCAATATCTAAATACTAAAAACGCAAGTGCAACTGAAGTTTTTTTAAAAATCAACTGCGCTTCTTGTACACACTCACCCTGCCTATATTAATTAAACTTGAGTCCTTTCATTGCACTAATTAGACATTGAAGAGGATCTGACACATGGGAAAACAGTTTTTTGAACGCTGTGTATGTTAAGTAGTAAGATTAAAAGCACCCGGGATAGTCTTGCTATTCTGTGCATGCAAATGACATTCAGCAAAAAAAAAAAAAAATTAGATGCACCAATTAAAACACTGGGGGTGTGGGATGGAAAGAGCAAGTGTTCGGGGAGTACAAATATATGGCAAACCTTCCTATCCCGCCTTCATGCCACAACTCCAGACTACTCTTCGCTGCACCAACAGACCCTTGGGGACTTGAGAATCACAACAATGCATCCGACATCTCACATGCTCCGTCAATTGCACACTTTTATTGATCTGACAGCTATCCCCTCGCCTCTCCAACCTGTTTCTCATTTTTGCAGAGCCTTCAGGAGACGGGTCTGACTGCGGAGAGGGGCGTCTTTGCACCCCCTCCCCCTCCCAGCCACAACCCCCATACCTCTCTATTTTAAGAGAAGCAACTCCCCAAGTTCCCTGCCTCAAGCCCCTAAGGAAGCAAGTTCAGCACCACGGAGAGGGCTCGAGCCAGTTCAGCACCAGGGAGAGGGCTCGAGCCTCGCCGCCACTCACCGGAGTCTGCTGCGAAGGGAGTCCTGAGCGCTTGGTGGACCCCTGCTTGGAACTTAGCCTTTTCCACGACTCCGCAAACCTGCCCCGGCTGGCGCTCCGGCTGCGCCGGCGGCTCTCGGCGTTGTCTTCGCGGTCAGAGCAACCCCGCTCCATTTCCGCCGCCTCCCTCCACTTCTTTCCCATGCTGGTCGCGCGGAAGCACCCCAGCTCCCAGCGCTCCCCTCCGCTCCCTCGGCCGCTGGGGTCTCACCCCAGCCTGCGAGCAGCCTTTGCCCGAGGCGGCTCCTGCAAGAGCCCGGCGCTCGGTTGCCGCCGCCACCGCCGCCAGGCTGCGCTGGCTCCCGCGATTGGCTACACTGCTAGCTGATGCTGTGAGCGCCACCTGCGCTAGAGCGAGCCTCCTTGTGCGCCCCCAAATTGCTATGGGCCAGGCGCCCGCCGCCTTTCCTCGGGCTGGAGTTGGGGCGGGGGGAGCGCACAGCCCACGCAGGAAGCTATTGATGCCTCGCTTGGGCCCTCTCTAGGGACGCCCCAGCCTGCCCACTTCCCCAGGACTGTGACCAACCTCCGTCCCCTCCAGGCAAGCTGCGGGTGGATGACTGGATTGCCCACGCTGCGGGAGACCCCAGGTGACTTAGAACAAGAAAGCATGTAACTTCGCCTTCCTGCCTTTGCTCTTTATTCTCTTTCTCTTCTTGCAACTTCCGTAGCTGAGAGATCCTCTAAAACGCACCGCCCCACCCCGGTAGCTTCGGGCTCCTGGTGAAGCTATGGAGCTGAGCAGAACTGCTCCTCTGGGTGGACCAGACTGTAAAGCTTTATAGGTGCACACTGCCTCATCTTTCCCCCGAGGAGAAGCAGATAACGGGCTGGTGCTTCGTCTATCAACTCAATGTTCTGTCTTGGGGGGATGGATATGCTATTTTCCCTTTCCCTCTTGGGGCATGGGGGCGGGGTGTGGGAGGAGGGGCTACAGCAGTAGGCCAGTGAGAACGGCGTGAGATGGGTTTATGGTTGAGCCCTTGTACGTTGTATATATTCTCCCCTGCTTCATCTTGGTCACACAATCCACCTTGGCCTTGCTCATGTATCTGCCTTCTGCTCTCTTGTCTTCTTACTGAATTGGCCTCACATTCATGGGTACCCTTCATCAGATGGCAAACAGCAGTTGGGGGGCATCACAAATTTACCAACAGTGAAGGAGCAGCCTGACTCACGTCCAATGGGCAGCCTGATGGCTGATCTGTTGCAATGACAACGGATTTTTCCCCATTGCTTCATGAGATAATGATTTCCCCTCCTCTTTGAGTACTGTCGAGTCCTCCCTGGAGGGAAAGGTGACCAGTGATTAAAAAGGGGAGGGGAGCAGTGGGGGGGGGGCGGAGATTGGTGGTGTGGCACTCCCTGTAAAAATCTAAATCTGAGCTACAAGTGGTCAATTAAATGGAGCAGATGTTTTTAATTGGCTGGTTAATGGTCATCAAATACATGGCCCACAGGCTGAAATCCCACAGCCTATATAAAATTTTTTTTAAAAATCAAACAAAACAGGAGAGAGGAGAACTGCTCCATAGCGCTTCCCAGATTGTACTCGCTGTGGAAGTGGGCTGCCACATCCTTCTTCCATGGAGTGGCTGGGGGGCGTGAACGTCCTCTCTTCAGTGAGCATCCCAGCACTAAGCCACTGTGCCAAGAGGGCCCCTTCGTCAGGGTATACCCACTGCCATCAAGGCATAGCGGCCTTGTCTAGGGTTCCTGACACTAAATCTTTACAGGAGCAGATGATCTCTGTGTATTCTGTTAATATGAAGCCTGTCATCTTAGACAAAGGGACTCAGACACAAACTTCTGCATTTTTAAGCAATCCTATATTCAGAAATCAGATATTGATGTTAAAGAGAATGAAGTAAACATTGTGTGCTTTCAAGACACAATGCAATTTAATGAGAGAACCACAGACTCCCTTTAGCGTTTTCTTACTCCCTGCCTCAGTTCATGGACTTGAAATTATTAATGACATTTCCTGGCTATGTAACCACCCAGTCCTCCCACCCTCTGAAAAATCAAGATGATTATGAATAGATTGAAGAATGACTTGGTAGAGGGACTTAATACAAATGAGGGGTGAGTTAGTTAAAGTTTATTGTGCCAACTTGGCCGATAAACACATGTGGGGTTAATTGAAGGGCGGAGAGATAAATAGCTCGGTAAGCCTTGCCTTTCGAGTTCTCTGGTCTCTTGCTTTGTGAAGGTTCGACCAGAGTGCAGCTGCCTTAGCCAGTCTCTGCTTCAGCTGGCAAGGCCCACTTCCTGCAACACATCCCTGAGGAGAAGCTGCAATGGACCTACCCCGATGCAGCCCTGGGTGCTGGAGCAGCCATGTGGAGCCCCCTGCCAGCGCTGAGATGCTTACACATTCACTGACTCGGCTTTCCTCCTTTCCTCCTGTATCATAGTGTGTGTTTTGTGAGATGGAGGAGGACTTTGTGGATTGGTATCATCCATATGGGTTAATGTTGGACTTGTGGGCTTGGGCAGCACTGGGTTGGAATGTTTTCTTGATGTGCACTTACCCTTTACATAAAACACTCTCTTATACATATGAGTTTCTGTGGATTTGTTTCTCTAAAGTACCCAGACTAACACAAGGGGTAAGATTCAAATTCTGCAAATTATAACAAAGCAAATACTTACTTTAGCCTTGCCTTGCCAACAAAGTGGTAGAATAAGTATGAGTCTATAAACTTTTTCTGCAAAACAAAAAGTCAGTGTGCTAAGCTGGGTGTCTTGAAAGCTTATTCTTTAGGTATAATGATAAAAATCGTTGAAAAATGAGCCAAAATGAGGTCTTCGTGTGTGCATAAAGATGCATCACCCAAGCACTTTCTCGTGAAAGAGCCACAAGACCTTGGATTACTTGCCTCAGCCTGTTAAGGTGAAAGTAACCCTGCTATCAAAAGAGAGTCTGGTCTGAAAGATAGCACAAGCACATCACTGAGCACTCAGGGAAACTGACTGGTTTTCTATGTATTTAGAAGCATTTAATGATTAGTAGTGATTGCATCATATGTCCCTTTTTTTTAAGTTGGTTGGTCTACAAATGAGCCTCTGATTGTCTTTAACTTAGAGAGGTATTTTTTAAAAGTTTGCTTGAAGATGATATTCGAATTTATTGTTTGCACTTGACACATATGAAAACTGCCTGTAAACTGTACAAGAGGCTCAATTAGATGTGATTGTAGACCAGCAGAAAATGGACAATTTCCTCTTCTGAAGTTCAGTTCTTTTTACAAAGTTTCTAATAACCCAGCACTGCACAGTGAGGTTGGGATTTCACCATCTTCTTTTCAAGGCCTTAGAAAAACAATTGGCACCATCAAGGTTAAGGATCTGTTTGAAATCACCAACACGGACATTCTAGAATCTGGGTCAGAGCCATTTCAGATCAATTTTGCTTGACAGAAAAAAAAAAATCACTCCAATTACAAACAATGAATGGTCATACATTTTTAAAGGCAAATGAGAAGCAAAACATCTTTTCTCCCTCTCCCTCCATCACATTTTAGGTGTTACCAGTTTATACCTAATCAATGTAATTAGACACTAGATGCAGATTATTTATATTTGTTAAGTAATAGATATTCTATATAAAATAAATATATAAAATAGTTATGTACAAATCCATCAAAATACAATACTGTGAAATGCTCTAGAGAGTGGACTTCAAATAGCATCCTAAAAAAAAACAATTAAAAATCAAGGAAATAATCAGACCTCAACTTTCATAACACTCGGTGTTCTATGACTTGTGGATGCGTCTATAATCAGAACTGTCTCCAAACGTATCCTGTGCTTCACTGGAACGAGATCATAAAGAATATGTTTTCTTTTGATTCTTTCTAGGACACGGTAAGTCACAGGTATACCATCTGACAAACCAAACCAAGTAAAGTATTGTTGTGCAGGGTCAATACACAGAACATGACTAAAATTATACAGCTCTCTCAGAGCAAAAGCCCCTCTAAAAATTAAGAGCATATGATAATGATGTCCCTCAAGTAACCCAAGTAAACCATATATATATGAATGGATTTGGGGCTGGCACTTAATTCAAGCCCCAATCTAAGAAATAGTTCTTATGAAATGGCTCTGCTTGATGCTCACCCTTATGAAGAGATCACTGAAAATATGGGTGCTGTAGCAAAGTATGGCAAAGAAATTAGATGGCACCCAGCTATCAGAAAGAATAGTATCTGGGATCTCCAAGTCATGTCTTCAAACTAGCAGCCATCTCACTTGCCTTTTTATTTTTTTTCCTGATGGAGGATTTTCTCTGTTGTACTTTGTTTTATTGTTGTTTTTCAAGGTTTTCCTGTATATGAATCCAGGATATGTAAATCTATAGATAGTCGCTGGATTAATGGTTTC
>NW_022103919.1:11279170-11283180 GCF_000313985.2 Echinops telfairi
GTGGGAAGCTAATAACAATAAGTACAAGAATGAAGAAAACATTCTAAAATTGTTTGTAATGATGATTGAACAATTCAACTAATTAATTAGATGATATATGAATTATATGCCAATAAAACTTTTTAAAATGAGAGCATATGAACTACATTGCATGTACGTATGACACTCAGTTTATCACAGTTTAACCTCTTTGAAATCAGGATGCTTTTTATCAGGGACAATGCCTCAGATGAAATGTAATACCGAACTTTGAATCATAGAGTCTCAGCATTAGAGGCTCCAGTCTACTTAAAATAGCACAAGCTAATATTCACCCTCTGCCTAAACACTGGCCATTGGAGTTAGAT
The DNA here is from genome assembly GCF_000313985.2 of Echinops telfairi. Lineage (NCBI taxonomy): Eukaryota > Metazoa > Chordata > Mammalia > Afrosoricida > Tenrecidae > Echinops > Echinops telfairi. The sequence goes on from NW_022103919.1 coordinate 11,279,518, forward strand.
AACTTCTTTTCATAAGCAACATATTTCCTTATAAATACTTTAAGCAGTAGGAAGCACATTCTTATAAACTAAGCTGACATGCCTGCCCTCTACCCATTTCTCTTTAAATTCTAGAGTCATGCTAATCGAATGCATGTTCTCTTCCCCATGATAATCAATAAGGATTTGAAGATTGATTTATGGGCAGCCTGACACAATTCTTTTTCTTACACATATGGAAGAAGAATTCAGAATAGGGAGTACTACATACTAAGATAAATTTGAAAGTGGTGAGTGTTAAATTAACTGGGAACCAACTACTCTGTTAATTCACCAAAAGCTTACTCGTTATGACTAGACTCACTGTGTTAGTCTGGGTAAACAAGAGAAACAGATTCATAGACATATGTATGTAAGAGAGAACTTTATATCAAAGAGCAATTGTACATTAAGAAAACATCCAGCCCAGTCTAGATCAAGTCCATGAATCCAATATTAACCCATATGTCCAATACCAATTGATTAAATTCCTCTTCAGAGTCATGAAACATATGCAATGACGCCAAATGCAGGATGATCACAGGCTAGTGGGTGGAAATTCTTGTGGATTCAGGGACGGTGTAAGCATCTCAGTGCTGGCGTGGGTCTCCACGTGGCTCCTCCAGGTCCAGGGCTCTAGCGTAGCTCAATGTGTCTTGCCATCATGAATACAAAGCAGAGTGTGTCTGTCCCACCTCCAGTGAGCTATTTATCTCTGAAGCTCCTCCAAATGAGATCAAGCAGCAACCTGATGGACAGGCAAAACTCCACCCCTTCACTCTTAATCGTCTCAAGTTAGCACCAGATTATGTAACTACCATGCTCACCATGAAATGTGAGTCGTCAATACCAATGAAGCAGGAGTTACAATATAGAATTTGTGTGTAGTCAAGACATGTTGGCCTTCAGTAGGCTTGAGAACTGAGTCTCACACAAGTCCTGAAATAGGGACAAGAAGCAACCACACAGATTGCTACAAGTGTGATAGCAATCTATATTATTTTCCATATTTACAAAGCAGCTCCTATGAACCATTTTGATTGTTGGGGCCCATACATCGACACCTTTCTAAATCAATATGCATATGGCTGTCTCAAATACCATACTTTCAATATTAAGAGTTAATGGCTAACATAAATGGTACAAAATATGAAGGTAAATCATAATAGAATTATGATATCTTCCAAGATATACTGGTGTACAACATTGAGAATTAATAAGCTCCTATTGAACGCAAAACCAGGGACGATGCAACATTTGGAAAAAGTCATGAGTAGTGTTATAGAATTCCCATATAAAATTTAATTAGAAAAAATAATATTAGAAGCCATAATTATGGTTACCATGGAAAGGTGTATTCGATAGCTATCTGAAAAGAACATAAGGGGTACTACGAAGTATCCATAATGTACTACTGATTGATCTGTGTGATAGCAACAGGGTGTGTTTATTTTAAGAATTTTATAGAGCTACATTTTTAAAATAAAGACTTTTTGTATGTATACCTCATCTCAGTGAATAGTTTTCCAGAAAAGGAGGAAGAAAGGAAGAGAGAAGGGATAAATTAATTTTTTTAATTTTACTGATGCTGATGTCATTTGCTTGATATTGCTCTTCATGCATTTTTTAATAATTGTGTGCAGTAATTTTGAATTTTCAAGATAATTTCATATGTTACTTTAAAAGCAAATATATTTTGTTCTGAAAGGGAAATACACTAACTTACCAAAGTCTCCTAGCTATTAATTGGGAGTCTGGACTGGAATTCTAGATTAGTTTGCCTCCAAGTTTTACTTTGAATACAGGGCAACTTTGTATACCTGTACATATATAATGTTGTACACATTTTATTTATAAATGTAAATATTATATACATTGTATAATATGTAATCTAATGTTATACTATTATATAATTTAGTGTAGTGAATTACATATAATTAGTTTATTAACTATAATTATGCATTATGTCCAGTTGTATATCATTAATTCTAGTTAATATAAATTTACATTATAAATTTATTAAAATATTTAATTATATGTAAGTTTTATAATGTATAATATACTTACATATTGCATAATATAAATATGTGAGGGTTACCAAAAGAAAAAAGAAAAAATGAAACTTTTTCATAGCTCTATATTTAATTTTTTCTTTTTTAATCATTTTATTGGGGGGGTTTACAGCTCTTATAACAATTCATATATCAATGGTATCAAGCCCATTAAAGCATTGAAGAGCTATATGTATGTTTTGTCAGTGCTATACTGCAGGGTGGGCTCATCCCTTCCTTGTGACCCTTCTGTGAGGGGCTGTCCAATTGTCTACAGATGGGCTTTGGATCTCCACAGCACCCCCACCTCATTCTCATTGATATAATTGTTTCTTTGGGGTCTTCTGATGCCTGATACCTGATCCTGTCAATGACGCCTCATGATCACACAGGCTGGTGTGTTTCTTCCATGTGGGCCTGATGGCCTGATAGCCACTTGTTTATCTTCAAGCCTTTAAAACCTCAGGCACTATATCTTTAAAAAGCCAGGCACCATCAGCTTTCTTCACCACATTTGCATATGTACCCATTTTTACTTCAGTGATTGTGTAGGGAAAGGTGAGCATCACAGAATGCCAGGTTATTAGAACAAAGTGTTCTTGCATTGAGGGAGTACTTGAGTAGAGGCCCAATATCAGTCTGCTACCTTAATACTTAACAAATAAAAATATGTACATAGATATATATCCCTATCACTATATGTAAATATTTTACATATATACGTGCCTGTATTATACATCTATACATGTCCTTTGCCTGCTAGTTCTTTCTTCCATTTCCTTTTACTTTCCTCTTCTCCCACTATCATGTCTGATCTTCATTCACTTTCAGTAATTTCTCTTGGCTAAATTGCACTTGATCAAACCCCACCTGTATAATTTTTTTTACAAAACAACCTTATCACTTTCAAACTACTCTCATTACACTTAATATATTTGTCAAATCTTCAATTCCATTCTTGGAACCATTTTTCAAATTCATCTCTTTAGATAGTTGACAGCACCTCTCTCGTTTTTGTTTTTGTTTTTTATTCCCCTCTTCTACGTCTTCAAATCACTGTCCTTTCATGTCCCCCTTCAAAAAGATTTGCATGGAGCGAGGTCAGGTGAATCAGTTTGTGGGCTGAGAGAGGCGGGCTGCTTTTTGCCATTAATGGTTGCACTGAAATGGCTGCATGAGCAGGTGCATAGTCTTGGTGTCAATGCCAATCCCTGTCTGCCAAAAGTCAGGCCTTTTTTGTCACACAACATTAAGCAATCTTTTCAGAACCTGTAACTAGAAAGCTTGGTTAACAGTCTGACCTGTTGGAAAGAACTCCAGATGCACTGCGAGTCAGCATTTTCGCCCATTCTGGAAGCTGACAGCCATCCAGAATGAGGGTTGGCATCAATCACCGCCGTGTCACCGTTAGTGAAATGAGAAATCCGCCCGGACGCTTGAGTTTTTCCCAGAGCGCCGTCCTTGTAAGCGGTGTTCAACATCACAACAGTTTCTGCGGTATTTTTCCTGAGCAGGAAACAAAATTTCACAGCCGCACACTCTTCTCTTAAATTGGCGATCATAGAAAACAAGGTTCCGGCGAAACTGCTTTTAT
>NW_022103919.1:11285965-11287657 GCF_000313985.2 Echinops telfairi
GCCCAGGTCTTTTTTCACAGTAATCTTCCATTAAAAAATCAAAACTTTTTTTCCCCCAGAATACTAGTAAGCCCCCTTTATCATCCTGTATCCTTCAAGAAAATCTCTCAAGATCACCCCCTTAAGCTCTGTTCAAAGCTAACCCTCATGAAGAGATCACTGACGATATCGGCTCTATAGCAAAGTGTAGTGGGGAAAAAAAAAGAAAGAAAGAAAAACAACAGATGGTGCCTGCCTATTAGAAATAATAGTGTCTGGGGTCTTAAATGCTTGTCTTAAAATAAGCAGCCATCAAAGTAAGGACTTACCATGTGGAAGAATGCTCACCTGTGTGATCTAAGGATTATAAATAATAAAATCCAAATTCCTCTAAAAGAGGAAATGGTACCAGAGCTTAAATTCTGTACACACAGTTTGTAGAAGGCTATGTATGACAGTAGACGTTCAAATTTTATTGGCTGGGCCCCCGCATGGATTAAGCCTCTGGTGACTAGCCTTAATATCAGACAGAGAGGACTATAAATTCCATTATAGCAGAGGTAGGTTAAAATGTAACACCTTATCATTTGATCTCTCTTTTGACCTAGTTTAAAGTTGTTTTGATTTTTTTATATTTTCTGCTGTCCTTGCAATTGAGGTTTTTCTATATTTTGTCTAGTCATTTTTGTTTGTTTGTTTCCTGTTTGTGTTTGTATGATTTTCTATATATGAAATCTAAGATAGATCAATGGCGACAGTAACTGATTGATAATTGTCTGGGAGCATGGAAGAGAGGATGGGGGAAATGCAGAGCTAACCACAGTGAGTAAACTCACTCAAGAACTTCGTGCCATCCAGTGGGTCCCAACTCTTAATGACCCTCTTGGACAGGGCAGAACTGCCCCTGCAGGTTTTAGAGGCAGTCACTCTTTACGGGAATACAAAGCCTTGTCTTTCTCCTACAGAGCATCTGCCGTTTTCAAACTGTTGACCTTGAGGTTAGCAACCAAACATGTATCCACTATGCCACCAGGGATCCTTTAACAACAATTGAGTTTGAGAAGAAAATGTTCTGAAATTGACGGTGATGATGATTCTGCAAATCGTCCTAATATGATGTAACGATAAATTACATGATACATGAAGGATATGCCGAACAATATTTTTTAAAAAAATAACTCCCTCATGAATCCCCCAAAACTGTTGTCATCACCTACTAAGTGGACTTCTCTGCCCTGAATTTAACCCCAGAAGATTGAATTTGGGGGGAAGACACCCTAATGAGACTACGATAAATGTACTACTGAGATCATTCGGAGAACTTCTCTGTGGCCATCCACTGATCTCAGAGATGTGTTTGAACATATTTTGTTTGAAATCAACCCGTGCAGGTATTAACTGAATTACTAGTAGCAAGACTTTCCATCTGTTTTATTAAGACATCATACCTACTCCAAGAGTCAGCCATATCAAGCAGTGCGGGACAGTATCTTCTACAATCAGTTCCAAAATGTTTTCTTCCTTCTTGCATTCCTTGATATCATCTCCCCATTACCTCCCACACCCCCTGCCATGTTCTAGTTATTATCTCAATAGATTCACCCAGCTTGTGTTTCATATACTGAAACGCAAAGAAAATACAAAATAGAGAGCTAAGAAGGCTACCAACAAAAATAAAATAACAGCAGAGGTCAACCCAAATTTGAAAAAAAA
>NW_022103919.1:11288600-11290930 GCF_000313985.2 Echinops telfairi
TGGCTTTGTAATATGGTGTAGACCACACAGTATAAAAAAAAAGATAATAAAATAGAAAAAAATACAGAAATTGGCTTCCCATGGATTGCTCTGCATGATCTGCAGTTATCATTAAGTTGCATCTTTCTGTACTTCTTTAAAGAAATAAAACCGAAAAATGTAGACCCTACTTGATGGATATGGTTTATGCAAAATCAACACCAACAACAACAAAGCTGAATCCGAGGTTTAATTAGTAGCACTTAAAAGAAAAGGAATGTATATAGTATATATTTAAAACATAAGTATAATTATGTTTAAACATAACTAAATTTTCATTGATCACTCAAATACCTGTCCAGCTCTCTTCAGATAAGAGGACTTTCATTGTTCTTTTCCATTTCTGAAGGAACTGGTAAAATATTCAGCTAACCCAGGAGGCACTGTCCTTGTTAGCAGTCAAAGGGATCATTTGCTGCATGTCTAGGAGCGCTGCTTTGTGTGTGCAGGTGGAGGAGAGGTGTGTCAAATTGCTTTTGTGATATCCTAAAGAGCTGAACTTCAACCTCAGAATCCAGAGCCTGGAGTTCTTAGAGATAAATTCTTCTTTATTTCTTGCTCTTGAATTAGAAAACCAGGCAAAGATTCATGTCAATAATGTCCAGTTTCTTTTGTTTGTACAGCATCAACAGTAGGAAAAACCAAAGCTAACCAAAGCAAGCATAAATATCGCAAAGTCCTACACAGATCAAGGAAAATAGTCAGTAGCATCTTCAACTTAGGGATCAGTACTGAGACATGATTCATTTCCCAAATTAAGTACATTGTATGGTTTTATGTAATGAATTTTAACTGTTCACTTGAGCAATTATTTTGCACAGGATAACCCATAATAATGTTTGTTCCACTGCACAACAGAGTAAGGCGGGATCACAGTATTTGCCACGCAAACTTCTCACATCCTAGCATGGTAACTTCTGTTCAGGCAGAAAGATAATTTGTAAGTGTGATTGGAACTGAGCACATTAACTCAATCCTATTAAATATTTTTTTGCCACTCACAACAGGACAAATTTGTACTCCCCCCCACCCCAAAGCATAGAGGTGAATAAAATGAAAGCAATTAGTTAAACAAGAAGTGGCAGTTTAGTTACCTTTCATCTTTGATGTTCTTTCACAATTCATTTCCTCGAACTCATGCAAAATTGTTCTGAGAGCCTAAAAGGGTCTGAACGCAGCAGGTCAGTGAACTAACTAGATTTCCCAAGTGCTTCAAATGTCTCCTTTGACTTCCACAAAAGAAATAAAGCCAATCATTTGCTTAAAAAAATGGAACCAGCTATTATCATTATCATATTGAAACCATCTTTAGTCTGATGGCTGCAGTCTTAGGACATTCAGTAGGGATTCAAATGCCTACTATGGATTGAAAGATTGCTTATAGTGTTGGACTTAAAAGCAATACATCGTGCCATGATATATAGAGCTCTGCTAATTAGTTAATTGGAAGGAATCCTGGCCTGGTTGGCTTAAATGCATATTCATGCCATGAATTAATGTCCATGGAAGCAGCAGCCAAGAAAGAAAACAACATATTTCATGGGACAAATCTTCTGCACAAGACCTCTCTTAAGTTTTAAAAAGCAAAGATGTTATTTCGATGAAGCAGTTACACCGTTTCCAAGTCATATTCTTCTCAATTGCAAACACTGGACCATGAAAGAGGAAGACAGAAGAGGGAAGGTCTTTGAATTGGGTGTGTTGATTTGGCAGAATTGTGAACGCCCAGCAGATTGATAGAGAAAGATATCAATCCATCTTAAAGAGTAGAATGTTCCTTAGAAGCAAGGACAGAGAAACTTCATCTTGTTTACTTTTGACAAGTCATGAGGAAAATACAATTACTGGGAAAAGGCATCCCGTAAGGTAGCATAGCTCTAGCTCATTACCATCGAGTTGATGTGACCGACTCATAGTGACCGATAAGCCAGGGAAGAACTGCCCTTGTTTCCGAGGCTGTCATTCTTTACAGAAGTAGAGAGCCTCGCCTTTCTCCCTCAGAGCAGCTGGTGGTTTTGAACAGCGGATCTTGAGGATCAAAGACCAATGCGTAACCACTACGCCACCAGGACTCTTCCTGGTAAAATAGTGGGTCAGCAGAAATGTGGGTATCATACCATTGGTGGGATGGACAGACACAATAACCTCAACAATGAGCTCAAGGCAGGACCGGGCAGGATTTCTTTCTATTCTGTATAACGTTATCATGAATCGGCTGTGGTGGTCACTAACAATATTAAAGCGATGGTCAGAAAGGAGTGTAGCAAAGTTGTCCAGGTTGGTGGCATAGA
>NW_022103919.1:11294345-11309873 GCF_000313985.2 Echinops telfairi
CTTTGGGGGTCGAATGACCCTTCCACAGGGGTCACCCGATTCATAACCGGAGCAAAATGAGAGTCATGAAGTAGCAATGAACATAATGTTATGGTTGCGGGGGTCACCACAGCACGAGGAACTGTATGAAAGGGTCGTGCATTTGGAAGGTTGAGAACCACAGACCTAGTGTGTTATTTAATTCTATGTGTCAAATTAGTGATCAAATATTTACATAATCTTTCTCGGTAACATCTGCCCTCCATCAATGTCCTACTAATTTAACAGAGTAAATGATTGTTTCTCAGGGTGGAAGCACCGTTGAGGATTCTGCTGTTTACAAAGGACTTTGTACAAAATGTAGCGGTACATTTTTCAGTGTCTTAATGGTGATATAACTGCAACTCACTGTTTATTACCTTGGAGAGAAATAGAAAATGTTAAGCCTCATAGACTACGCCTAGGAGCTTTGTTACTGCAGTGGTTAAGTGCTCAGCTGTTAACGCCTGTGTTCGGAAGCTCAATCACTAGCGACCAGCCACGCCCTGGGAGAAAGATTTGAAAGACTGCTTCTGTGAAGATGTAAAGCTTCCCAAACCCTGAAAGGCATTTTACTCTGTGCATTAGGGTTGCTATGAGTTGCATATGACTGGAAAGAGAGAGAGAAGCTGTCCCCTTTCATTTGTATTATTTTTAAAGAACCACAAACCAAAGACCTCAGGGTTCCTTCTTAAAAATGACCAAACTATTTTTCTGAAAAGCTAGTAATTTGCTGTCATATTTCCCCCATTCTCTTGTTTTGGGGTGTGCTTCACACCCTTTACTCTCAGCTATATCCCGGCCATAGGGGTGTGCAGCGAAATCCTTGTGTAGCTAGAACTCTAAAACACAGGATGAGTGGTCTTAAGAAAGGTGGGATTTTTTTTTCCTACAGGAAAGGATTTCATGGAAGGGAGTGTGTGTGTGTGGGGGGGGGGTGTTCCAACCACTAATGACTGCAAGTCAGAACCACAGACCCCCAGGGTAACACGTACTCTTAGAGGTAACACTTGAAACAGTGCCTGAGATACAGAACAGCTAACATGATAACTATATCATAGCATACACCTCCATAGTTTAGTCACTTTTAAAAAGAGTTGTACGAGGGGGTACCAAAAACTACCTGGAATCTCATTTTCCCCCCCAAAGGTTGTATTTAATTTTTTTTACATAGCAACCATATCACCTTCAGAGTACTCCCCATTACACTTAAAATATTTGTCAAACCTGCAATTCCATTCTTGGCAACATTGTCCAAACTCATCTCTTGGGATGGCTGACAGCACCTCCCTCATTTTTTTGGAAACCTCTTCTATATCATCTCTTCATTCTCCAAAACAAAAAGGAGTCACACAGATCCAGGTCAGGTGAGTAAGGTGAACACGGCAAGAGAGGCACGCTGTATTTTTGCCAAAAACTGGCACACTGAGATGGCTAAATGAGCAAGTGTATTGTCATGGTGGCAAAACCAGTCCCTCATCTGCCACAAACCAGGCCTTTTTTGTGTTGTTGCACATTGTTATGCAATCTTTTCAATACCTCTAAATAGAAACCTTGATGAACAGTCTGACCTGGTGGAACAAACTCCAAATGCACTACAAATCGACATTTTTGTCCATTCGGAATGTTGACAGATATCCAGAGTGAGGTTTGTCATCAATCGACATTTCAACGTTTTGAACTGAGAAAAACACGCGTGCACTTGATTTTTTTCCCCCGTAGCACTGTCTCTGTAAGCTGTATTCAACATTATAACAGTTTCCGTGGCATTTTTCCTGAGCAGGAAAAAAAAAATTCACAGCTGCATGCCATTCTCTTAAATCAGCCAACACAAAAACGGAGGATCAAGCAAAACTGCTTTTACAAAAAAAACCCACTGTGACCAGAGAGAACCTTTCCAGATGATGCCACTAGGTGTACTACCTAAGAGCGAGGTGGCTTGATGCTCGCCTATCAGGAAAATACTATGAAAGCTACGCTCTGCCCAGAGCAATTCCGATTTGGGGGGTTACCCCCTCATAGACACATCATCACAATTGGTTCTGATGCTCCCTCCCCCACCCGCATTTATTGTTTAATCCACTGTCTCTTCTCTTCCGGTTGCCCTCCAGAGCATTCACATCTACACTTCCCTTCAGCACACCCAGTACCTTCTTCACGAAGTTTGGCTCTTTCAACAAAAAACAGCCATTGGCTTCAAGCAGCTCCTATTATAATGCGCTACAAAAATCTCCACACAGAAAAGCGAATATAATGAGCCAGAATCTTCCTTGAAATAGGGTAAAAGTGAAACACTGATTAATACCATACACACAAAATCTATTTCCCCCAGAAAAGCTAGCCATTAAATTCTCTAAGATACTGCTTGGGAATACTATGGAAAGAAAACAATATGTTTGCTCTGAAGAATGGAATCAAATATCTTAGAGTTCTTAGCTGTCTTTGCAATGAACCCTATTTTTCTTTTGCATGGTGGTTAGGTGCCATGAGATTTTCCCTACTCGTAGTGGCCCCATGAATATCAGAACGAAGCACTTCATGGTCCTACGCAATCCTCAGAATTACTACTATGCTTGAACCCGTTGTTAGAACCACTGTGTCAACCCATCTCTTTGGGAGTGTTCCTCGCCCTCTTTTCATGAAGCATGATCGTCTTCTCTAGGAAGTGGTCCCTCTTAAGAACACATCCAAAGGACATGAGACAAAATCTTACTCTCCTGGTTCCTAAGGCATATTCTGGCTGCACCTCTTGTCACACAGACTTTATTTCCTTCTTCAAATAGTCCATTGTATATTTGATATTCTTTGCCAGAACCATAATTCAAATGCATCAACTTTTTCTGGTCATCCTTTTTCATTGTCCAATATTCACATGCATATGAAGTGATTGAAAACACTGTGGCTTGGGTCGGGCATACCCTGGTGTTAAAAGTGACATCTTTGCTATTTTGGAACTAGTTTTTCCATGTGCCTGTCTCACACACACACCAATGAGAGCATGTGTAACTGGAAAATTCTGTGGGTTGTACTAATGTCTATTTCTTGGTTTGAATAATGCTCTATAGTTGTGTAAAATATTAAGATTGAGGGTAGACTATTAAATGTGAGGTAGGGTACATTTCTTTGTACCCCTTTACAGTATTTTCTCTGTACTTCAAGGGAAATAAAATGTAATTTCCACTACATAATGAAACTCAACAACAGTTGAGGGGAAGTGGAGGGATCAGAATTAAAGTAAATAATCAGGTAGGCCTATTGCTGCACCTGAAAAGATACATTGAGCTTATTATTCCTTTGGGGGATAATACAATTAGCTTATCAAGTATACATTTTAATAATAAAAATAATGTTTTGCCTTGTCATATTTGTTCTCATTTTGCAAGACTTTCTTACTTATTTAGTCACTTTTAAATCTTTGCAACAGCTCTGTGAGAGTGGAGAGGCAGATAGTATTAATCTATTTAAAAATACATATTTAAAATGCTCTATGGCTAAAGTTAGGGAGCCCTGGTGGTGTAGTGGTTACACGTTGGGCTTCAATCCACAGATAAGTAGTTCTAAACCACCAACTGCTCTACAGGAGAAAAACAAGGCTTTCTACTCCTGTAAAGAGTTACCATCTCAGAAACCCACAAGAGCAATTCCACCCTGTCCTGTATGGTTGCTATGAGTCAGCATCAACTCATGGGAGGGGAATTTTTGTTTTTGTTTTTTTTAACTTCCACAGTTTTTAATTATCCTGCTTTCTTGTGGTTGATTGAAACAAATCATTATATTAGTAGTAACGTCACACAACTTCTTGGTGACAAAATTGGGGGAGGGGTAGCTTTGCTTTTTTTTCTAAATCATTTTATTTGGGGCTAATACAACTCATCGCAATCCATCCATTGTGTCAAGCACCTTTGCTTGTTTGTTTTTTATAGCAAAGGTTGGAAATGTATTTCTTCCCTGGATAAAGAAACTCTGTTTCATATGTACACACAGCAGAAAGCCACGTGTCACTGAAAACCAATGACAAAGCCACCAAGCACTTCCTGGCATGGGTGCACTTGGAGACCATGACACTGAGTGAAATTATCCAATCACAAAAGAACACGTATCACATGAGGCCCCTATTTAGACATTGCTTCAAAGGGAGGAAAAACAAGATGAAGGCTTCATACCAAAGGGAAGACACTCTGGAGATTGCCAGGCTTCAGGGAGAGTCAGGGAGGGAAAATAAAGCATGGGTTGAACTGTTGACCGGGGTGAAATGGAAGATAGCAGTTCACAAGAGGGAGAAGAGGAATCAAGGAATGGGTGAGTGGTCAATTATTGCCTGGTCGGGGGGGTCCGGGGGTCTTGATTGGTGATTTAAACTGATGGACCAAGTCGGTGATCTGAAATGTAAACAAACACCTAATTTACAATAAAAAGAATTTAAGGAAATGTATTCATTCTATCATGAAGAAAAACTACCTGTTCTTGATGTCTCATCTCCAGTAGGTACTGGTACTGATATTTGGAATTACGAAAGATTTTATTTGCATAAGACCTTCCTATGTGCAAAATATGGTAGCTTCTGTTGTCTACAGTTGTGTTTGGGTCCAATCCAGGATGTCGCAATCAAGCATTTCTATGCTTCTTGGGGATACTCTCACTAGCTGACTTCTAGCTTAAAACTTCAGCTATCAAGTAAATACTACATAAGCTCTGTCGCCCAGCCACCCCCATCCCTGTAACCCAGGGCTGGTGGAATAATGGCAGTGAGTCATGAAGGCAGTTGGTGGGGAGGTGGCTGCTCTACCCAGAGATTATTAGTATTTTTAAATAACTGAAGATTCTTATTATATCTTCAACCCAAAGTTTCCTTGCATCCACTCTTTCCAAGTCAATGCAGTGAGGTATACAACTTCCTCTCAAGTCTTAAACTTATTTTAGCAGGATTCTATCAGCATTCTGATATTAAATAAAGGACGGGAGAATGTACAAGATGGCTAGCCTTTGTCTCATGAACAGAGGTCAGATTCCCTAAATTGTATGACTCTGTGCCTGTTAATACTAAACTAGATCAAGGAGCCCTAGTGGGTAATGAGTTAGGCTGCTAACTGCTAACTGCAAGGCCAGCAGTTCAAAACCACTAGCAACTCTCAGAGAGAAAGATGAAGCTACCTGCTCCTATAAAGATCTACAACCCAGGAGCCCCATCTATGGTCATCATGCGTCAAAAATGGACTCAACGGTAGTGGTTTTGAATGAGGTATTGCTTCCTGAGTGACACAAAAGGTTAAGTATTCTGGTACTAACAGGGTGGCTGCACATATGAGCCTATGCAGAGCGCTCTTGAAAGAAGGGCTAGATGAAGTGCTTTAGAAGGATCACAGCCATGGACCTAAAGGGATGGATCTGGGAGGATTTCAAAAAAAAAAGAGGAAAAGTAAAACTGAGATGGACGTGGTGTCTTCAGTGACAAACAAGCTCATCTCAAACATGGAAGAAACAGGAGCACAGCTGGAGCACAGGTCTACTCTGATCTGTGGGGTCATCATGAGTCAGATTTAACGACAACTCTGTGGATTTCGTGCCAGCAAACCTCTCAATCTGGTTATGATACCCAGTCCCCATCTACAGCCCAGGTTTGCCGACTTATTACAAGAAATGTAATACAAGCCCATAACATCAAATTATTTTTTAATCTTCACGCCCACTGGCTCCCCTCTCAGGTATAGCAATCTGCCACCTTGCTCAAGGGTATAGAATGCTAGGGAGCATTTGTCATTCATCAAAGCAGGTGAATATTCATTGAATCCAATCAACAGTACAGACTAATGTGTTTCTCATATATTCTGCCTTCCTCAAAGGAAATAAAGACGAACTTAAACTTCTTATCTACTTTTGGTCATAGAGGGATTGCGTATTTTAAGTTTTCATGTCCACTCTCCCACTATCTATCATTACTCTTGTGTTTTCTTCTTGTCAGCAAGAGTTCCCACCTTCTGTCGGATTTAACTATAATTAGCTTCTTTTTTGGTAAGGTTATAATGTTTTATATTTCTAGTTAAATCACTTGTCATACTTTAAAACTTTTAAAAGGCACTACACAACAGCTTGCCTTTAAAATACCTTTATTCTCTCAAATAATGTTATTTAGTGTTCTAATCTTCAAATTTATTCTGCACATATGCAAATAGACTATATATATATGTTGTTTTGTGATTGGTTTCTTTCAGGTAGCCTAATATATTTGGCTTGTTAAACATAGTGCATCATATAAATATTGTTCATTTCTTTTCATTTGAAAATGAATCCCACTGTATGCATATAGTACATTTTTTTTATTATGCATTAGGACACTGGGTTGGTTACTGTTTGGACGTGTGTGTTTTGACTGCCCTGTAAAGACTATTATGTATAATTTGGGGTTACAGATATTTACATTTCTCTTGGAAACCTTGAAGTCAAATGATGAGTAACCCGTAGTTTAACATTTTGAGGAAATGACAGGCTGGTTTCCAGAGTCACCGGCACCATTTTCTATTCCCAGAGTTTGTACGAAAGTCCCAGGTTCTCCTTATCTTCACCGACATTTGCCATTCGTTTCTCGCTTCTTGGGGGTGTGAAGTGGTATCTCACTATAGTTTCTGGCTTTTCCCAAATGCCTAATGAAAGTGACCATTTTTTTCATACACCATCTGTAAACTCTGAGGAAAAAAAAGTCTATTTAGATCATTTGCCCATTTTAATTGGGTTTTATGTACTTCTGTAATTTAGTTGTAAGAGTTCTTTATATATTCTAGACAAAGTTCCTTATCAGTTTTAAGTCTGTAATTTTTTCTCTTTTTGGCTTTATTTTGGTAGTTTTATGTTTAAAATTCTTGCCTAACTTAAGTTCCCATGTACATACTGCTGTTTTCTGTAAGGTGTTCAATAACGTAGCTTTTACACAAAAGCCAATGATCCCAGTTTGAAGAAGGCCATGGATGACAGTGAAAGCCCAAAATCCATTTGCAGAGTCTCCATGGTTACAAAGCCTCCACTGAATTCCAGGGACACGGATAGCCTTGCTCTTATACAGAGAGCATTGAATAGTGAATTAACGTAGACATAATTAGGTTAAAATTGAACTACTTATCATTTGCTTTCCCTTTAGACTCATCTTAAATTTCTTCTACTTTTGATTATTTTCTGCTTTTTTTGTCTTGAGGTGTATCTATGTTTTATTTTATTATTGTTTGGGGGAGGGAGTTTTGTGTGATTTTATTTATATGAAATCTAGTACTGGTGAATCTACAGTCTGTAACTAAATGAATAGTTTCTTAGCATTAGGAATTTTTCTAAAACTGATTGTGGTGATGATGTTATGATTATTTTTTATATATTCTGATGATTGAATAATTTGGTATATGATTTATATATCAGTAAAACCATTAAAAGAAACACAACTTTTAAATTCCTGATTTGAAAGGTGATTCCAACTTGCAAACTATATATAAAATAAACATCGATTCCTACTTTTAAAAAGCCAATGACCCATTTTGAGTTAATGTTTTGTGGACTTTTTCTTCAGCAGATGGATATATAGTTGTCAAAGCTCCATTAATACAAAACAAAACTTTTTTCCCCCTCATTGAATTTTGTTTTCCAAAACAAAATGATTATATGCATAACCATTTATTTCTAGATGTTCATTTCTATCCCATGGTTCTCTATTCTATCTTCATCCTACATCAGATTATCGTATTGGCTGTTTCTTTGCAGTTGAATTTTTAAACTGTAAAGTATGAATCCTCCAACTTTGTTCTCCTCTTTCTATATTGTTTTGGCAATTTGGGGTCCTTTTAAAAACTATATGGAGCTCTGTTGGCACTGTGGGCTAGGCTTTGGACTTCTCACTGCAAGGTCGGTGGTTCAAACCCACAAGCTGCCTTGAGGAAAAACTATGAGGCTCGCTTCTGCTATAATGATTTGTAGTCTTTCTAAGTGTGTATTGACTCAATGGCAGTGGATTTTGTATTTTGTAATTTCCTATAAATTTAGGATCAGCTTTCTATTTTGATAAAAGACAATCATTGAATTATTAAGAAAGATTGCATTCAGTCTGTAGGTTTTTATATTGCCATTGTAATAATATTAAGATTGCCAATCTATGACCAGGAGACTTACGTCCACTTATTTAGATCTTCTTTCATTTCCCCAACAATGTTTTAGAGTTTACAGTGGACGGGTCTCACACTCTCTTGTTTAAGTGTGTTTCTAAGATTTTTCTCTTTTTGATGTAATTTTAAATGGAATTGTTTCCTCAGTTTCATTTTTGAGCTGCCATCACTAGCCCCAATACTAATAATTTGTGCACAATGATCTGGCACTCTGAAATCTGACTAAGTCTATTTACTTTGTTTCCGACTTCTTAGAAGTGTCTAGGTAGAAGACCATGTGATGGTAGAAGACCATTTTGCTGGTTCCTTCCCAATGTAGATGCATTCGATTTCCATTGTAGGTATTTCCTCTGCTTGGGGCCTCTACTACAATGCAGACTCGCAGTCTGATTTTTTCCTGAGGGATCCTTCGGGGCCCAAACCAGTACAGTCCTCCTCAGACAATCGGTCTGGCAATCCATTGCTGAAAGGATGTGCTGAAACCCGTGTGGCACAATTCTTCCCGACACATCTGGGTTACCTTACGTCTGAAGGCCCTCAACAGCTCCTATCAGCAACATTGTTTCCGTATTCTCTATTTTATTTCTACTCCAACCATAGTGTTTCCTTTCTTCGGCTTGCTTTCAATATCATTTGCTCGGCTTTCTCCAGGGTCAAAGGTGGGAAGATAGGTCATTGATTTCAGACCCTTTTTCTTTTTCACTATAGAAGCTTACAACTATAAATATACCTCTAAGAACGTCTTTCTCTGCATCCATCATTTGGGATACGTTGAGTCTTTGTTTTCAATTATTTCAACATGTTTTCTAAGTTGCTTTTGATTGCTTCTTTGACTGCATAGTGACTTAGAAGGGTACTATCTAATGTATAAGTATTTGTGACTTGCTGGGAGTTTCCAGCTGGACTTAATGGAAGCCCCTGGGTGATGCAGCTAGTTAAGTACTAGGCTACTGACCAAATGCTTGGCTGTTCAAATATGCCTAGAAGTGCCTTCAAGGAAGGGCTTCGGGATCTGCTTGGGAAAGCTCACAGTCATGAAGATGCTATGGAGAGAAGTTGTGTGTGGAAACACACCGTATCACTTAGCAGCCATTGGAAAGGAGGAGGGCTCGGGAAAATGATACCTAGTCTTTCTTGGCCCAGAACTGTAAGTCCATATATGATCTTTGCGTACAGCAAGCTATCCTTTAAGATAATTCCTTTCTTTATCCAGACAACTTATCATTTTCATTCCTATTGCCATACTTTTATACAAATAATGTACGTGTTCCACAGGTTTTGCAAACCGCACACCTCCCATGTCTTCTATACATGCTACCATATGTGCGTGTTATTTATGTGACGGCATTATGTGTGGAAGAATATGGTAATCATAGAAGAAACAATGTCAGATAGTTCCCAACTTTGGGAAACAGCATGTTAATAAGGAATGGCTGAGAATGAAGCAACAATCACATGACTCATCCTCTGCTAATATCATTTCAGAACCTATCTTTAGCCCATGGAGAAAGGTATCTAATTCACATTAAATTCAGTCCTCAGTCTTGGCATGTAGAAAGTAGAATACAACCTCGTAAATGGATACGCATGTAGACTGGGTTTTTTAGACTACATGGGAGCGAGATCCCATTACCATAAGCACAGGTGAGAGCAAAGCTACAATTGATCCATCATTCTGATGAAGATCATTGCTTTCATGTATCTGTGACTAGGAAAATGGATGATAACAGGCATTTCACATCTCTCTGATCCCTCTAAAGGACTGCTTTCATGGATGCCTATAGTAGCAGGCCCTTTTCCCAAACTGCTGAATAATGGCCGAGGCTCTGGTTTTGAACACCATGTCTGCAGGTGACCTTCTCTAACTCAGCTTTCCCTCAAGAAACAGGTTGTTGTTCAAGGGGTGGGAGGGATGAAGAACAGGAGGAGGATACAGTCATCGACCTAATTAAAATCAAGACAAGTCCTTGATCTGAAGATCTTACGTCTAGAGCAAACACACAACATTTTGCACACTGAAGACCTAATCAACTTTATGAGGTGAAATGTAATATCTTCCCAAACTCATAACCATCGGGCTCCCCAGCATACCACAAGCACATAAGGCTACCCATTTGGCGAGAAGGGAGAATATGAGAAAAATAAGAAAAGAAAGTAAAACAGAAACAAAACCAGAGCAAGTACATTCACAAAGATGAATTAAGCCAATCCCTGATAATATAACTTAGTTTATATCACCTCTGATTCTCCTTCATCGCTGTATGCTATTTTTCCTAAAAAGAGATAGGCAGCTTATTAATTCCAAAAGTATATCCTGTGAGTTCTGCAAATAATTGCTACCATGGAGCTCTAAGTATCCCATAGCAAGATAATACAATCTCAGGGTTAGTGTTTTGGCATTTAATGTGTTTGCTACGTCAATAGATAAACCTGGAAGGAGAAAAGCTGCGCCCATTACCAATGATTCTTTTTAAATACCTTGTTGTTTCCACTTGTCCTGAAACCCTAGGTGGTTTTTTTTCCTTTAAGGGTCATAAAAGCTAACCAAACTCACTGCCATAGAGTCCTTTCTGACGCATCAAGATCCTCTCGGACAGGGTAGCTATGCTCCCTGTGTAATCATGAGACTACAGCCCTTAAGGGGAGTAGAAAGCCTCATCTTTCTCCCTCGGAATGGCTGGTAGTTTTGAACTGCATGGCTCCTTTTCAGGACTGTGGAGGATAAAGAAAACTATGATTTCTTTTTTGGATCATTTATCTTGATTGAAGGAGCCCGGGTGGTGTAATGGTTACCGGTTGGGCTGCTAACCTCAAGGTCAGCACATCGAAACCACCAGCCACTCTTCCAGAGAAAGATGAAGATTTCTACTCCCACGATGAGTTGCAGTCTAGGAAACCCACACAGGAAGTTCTACTCTGATCTACAGGGTCACTCTGAGTAGGAATCAACTCAATGATAGTGAGTAAGTGAGATGGCATTGAAGGTTAGACACTGGCCTGCTAACCGCAAGGCTATTGGTTCAAGCTCACCAGCTACTCTGGAGAAACAAGGATGAAGCTGCCTGCTTCCTTAATGACTTACAGTTTCTACCTAGACTTATAGCTCTACCTAGACTTGCGTGAGTCAGAATTGATCCAATGGGAGTGGGCTTGATTTGGGATTTGTGTATCAAGATGTATGTAATATAAAGCTTCGGATGGTAAAATAAAAGAGATCTATAACTGATCGGAAAAATAGTGAACTAAAAGAACTTTCCATTGTGTGCAATTTGTTGTTGAACATCTCAAGAAGGGAGGAAAATGTAACAGAACATCCTGATATTAAATTGCCTATAACACCTTTCATCTCCAGCTTAAAGCATGGTACAAATTTATCTGTCCTACAAATAATCATGGGTGGGAGGAGAACAAAGAAAGAGAAAAATAGATTCAGATCCTGGCCACTTGCCCTTTTACAATAAAATCACCATTTATTGGGTGATGCAGCAAGAATCTGACCAGCCTCCAGGAAAAAGCAAGAGCACCTTATTAAAGTTTAAACGATCACCCCAGCTACTTTACAAAAGGGCCTTGAGGAGAAAGGATTCAGGATTTTATTTTGAGTTTGTTAGCTACCTGACCTAACTTCTCTGTACTTTGATTATTGTTACTGTAAGTTAGGCTGTGGTGGATGCTCTGCAAATATTAATACCTTGCTCTGCAGTCTGAAAGAATTTTCAAATACTATTTTACTTAATCCTGAGAACACACTTCCTTTGTATGTAGGTAGATCATACCTTTATTTACTGCAGAGAAAATAACCTGAAAAGTAAAGGTGTACTGCTTTGCCTCGATACACAAACGTGTTAGAAAGTGAGAAAACAAACTGTAAGCCTTCACAATACAGCACAGGTTTGGAAACTAGATGATTTGAACTAACATTTCAACTCTGCCACCTACTGGTTGATCAATCAAGGCAAGGTACTGAACACTGGGGCGCCTCGGTTTCCTCGTCTTTAGAATGAATGTGCTCCTAGCCACATTTCAGAAAGTTTTTATAAAACTTAAATAAAAACAAAGTATATAAGGAAGTGTCTGACACACAGTAAATATTCAAGGTTGGGCTGTGAAGTTGGTTCCAATTCATAATGACACTGGGCAGAGCAGAACCAAACTCTTCCTATCCCCATGCCAGCCCCACCATCATTGTTATGTGTGAGCCCATTGCTGCAACCACTGTGTCAATCCATCTTGTCGAAGGGCTTTCTTTTTTTATTGATTCTTTTTGCTGGCCCTGGACAAATATTGAATAAATTAACAGTTTGTTCCCCCGTAGGCTGTTTAGTCTCAATGCTTACAATCGCCCAAAGACCTTCTCAGTCAACCAGCCTGTGGTCATCACCTAATCTGGTGTCAATTTAAGGATTAAGAGTTTAGGGGTGGAGGCTAGACTGCCAATCTGGAGACAGCCAATGAGACTTCTGTGTGGGCATGGCCTTCTCCTGAAGATTCTGGGAAATCTGGGACTTCCTCCTTGGAGGCAGAAGACGCCTCTCTCTCTCTGCCACTCCCTGGGAGACATTGCAAAAGACAAGCCACATGGTTGCAACCAGACCTCGGAAGCCAGAGAAACCACAGAGAGACCCCTGCCAGCACTGAGATGCTTACAACGCCACTGGACCCAAGGACTTTCTACCCACTGGCCTGTGATCGTCCTGCATTTGACTTCATTGCGTGTGTTTTGTGGGTCTGAAGAGGACTTTATGGATTGGTATCAGACATATGGGCTAATATCAGATTTATGGCCTTGGGCTGGACTAGGATGGGGGTGTGTTCTGAATGTTCAATTGCTCTTGTCTATAAATCTCTTTCTTATACACATATGTGTGTCCATGGATTTGTTTCTCTAGTCTACCCAGACTAGCACACACCTTTAACAACAGCCCAGCTTAGAGCAACCATTTATAGATAACTGATGGGGAGATCAAGACCAAACCCTGGACACAGCGTGGCCCACCCATTTGGAACAGATGAGCTAGGCCAATCTCGTGCTCATAGGAATTGTATTTAGGAAACCGGGAGCAAATACAGATGTTTGGAGATCAATCCCGATGGGAACCGTGGCACAAATAACTGAAGTGGCCTGAGGACAGCCAGGGGAGCCAGAGCAGTGGCAGAAGGAGGCACCAGGAGAGCTCAGGGAAGAATGAGTGGGCAAGTTCCTTTCTCAGTCCCACTCCACCCAAAGCCAGGTGCTTTTCTAAGATGGGAGGGCCGTGTAGGCCCAAGATCGCAGTCTTTTTCAAATTAGAAGCATCCACCGTCCCTGGTGGTGTCTGTCCCTGGATCTACATCACTTAGCTTCTCCATTGTTTCTGTTTCATCCATTGCATATTTTTTACTTCTGAATTATACCAGTAACTGCTTCACTCCATCGTGCCTCAGAAACCCTAATTCAGAAGTTTTATTGCCATTCAATCGTCTAAGGAAGGCATACATTAATTGATTATGAATATTCATTCAGAGCGGCTGGCGTTTACAACATCAGAAGTAGCTGCTCTGATTTCAAGGTCATTGAAAAGGCCATCTTGCCTTTTCTGCCCAAAGCATCCCTATCTGACCCTTCAAATACCTTGTTCAAGCGACAGAGTGAGTTTGTGTGTTTTCTACAATGAGAATTACAGCTTATAACTTAAGAGTCACTGGGAAAATAATGTATGCGTTCCCATTTCTACCAAATTATAGATGCTTTCCTGGCAGCCGGTTTTAAATAGCAAATGGCTTTAGAGATCCAAAGGATGGCCCAGAAGGAGACAGACGGATGATCACCTGAAAGCACTTCAAGTCACGACAGCTTGGCTAACTGTTGTCTTCCATCTGGTTCGAGGATAGTCCTTGATTTTCCTGCCTACACTAAATTTCTAGATTGTTGCTTAGGGTATATCAGAATTATATTGCTTTGGAGCAAAATAATGTAACAATGAATATTTGGGCACCAAAGTTCAGTGGAGTAATAGCAACAGTCATGGGAAGGAATCTATTGCAGCAACGCTGCGGGAACTCTCCAGAAACGGACCAGTGCCTGGAGTATTCTCTGCAGGATGGGGGAAAATAAAGGACCCATGAAGTGCTGGGGTCCCCACAGGAATTCAGGAAATTCAGTTTAGGAAGTATGGATTGTAAATCATTATTTTATTCATTCGTTTGTTTATTCAATGTCTGGATACATACAGGGCACCGATTGGCATGATAACGATTCAGGGAATCGGAGGACTTCATGAGAACATGGCCAGCACTAGACTGTAGGCTTCCTGAGGCCAGAGTCTGTGTCTTGTAGCCTCAGCACCTCGCACAGTATCTGGTAGAGAGGCAAAATTCTGTATTTTATATCAGGAGGGAGATACGTAATGAAAGCAGACCGAAGCACTAAAAAATTATGTAAACAACATAGCCCATCTGTTTACTCAAAGAGATAGAACAGAATCGTACCAACTCCATTCAGTCGATGAGACTAAATTTCCCCTGAGCTGCATCTTTGCTCCTACATCAATCCCCACCAGTGTGTCCCCTTTTATCAATTACTGCCTTAAATGGATCATTTGAAAGTTTTTCTTTGTTATTTTGACAAGTAATGATCAACTTTACTAATTTAAGAAAATATAGTCTTCCAGTCCAGAATCAAATGGGGTTGGTTTTTTTCCCCCACTGCGGATGCACTGAGCCAGTTGAATAAATGTTATATATGAACTCAATTAAATGTTTGAGGAAGATCACTCCCTGAAGAACCAGACTAAGGTAAAGTTTCGTCGATTGTTTATGTATAGGAGCCACATGTGGCTTTTCCTTAACTCTGTTTACCTGTTAAACATTTACAGTTGAGCAATTCCCGAATCACTGTGCTTCTAAAAAAGAGAATTCTCAGGTGTAGCTCGCAGCTCCTTTTTGTACTGTAGCTAACAAATTAACACTGTGCTTAAAGCACATTTTCATCCTTTATTTCAGAGAAACAAAAATAAGAATGCCACAATGCTGGCTTTTTATAATAACAAACTTGAATTCCTAAAGTGGTTTTAAACCCTCATCTTATGTAAGAATTAACCAAATTAATGAAGCATTTACTCAACAAAATAGTATAATGACACACTATCAATCAATGCGCTACAAAACTGTCAAGCAGCTATGCTTTAAATGCCATCTTCACTCTCTAAACGACATGGCTTTTAATGGACAAGCTTATCATGATCACCCTATGGGGCAGTATTCCCTCATTGTCGTTACCCTTTGCCATCCTTAAGCTTCCTGTCTAATTCCCTGCAATAGCTCCTAACTCGTCACGCTTACTCACAGGCACATATATTTGCTATACAGTCATATTTCAGTAATACACTTTCTTTTC
>NW_022103919.1:11310495-11324058 GCF_000313985.2 Echinops telfairi
CAGTGGCCTACTAATGGGCTTTGGATCTCCACTCCGCACTCCCCCCATCATTCACTATGGTAAGATATACACTTTCAATGACCAGTTTGCACAAGTTAGAAACCAGCACGTCACTTTGTTCTCCTCCCTCTTCTCCATCTTGCATGTTCTATCAGTCCGCAAGTCTTGGCAATCTCATCCACCTAATAGATTCCATCCTCACCTACTGGATGATTACAGGTCTCTCTGAGTTGAGCTCTTTGTTTCCAGGCTCAGTGGCTCCCACTCTAACCTGTCCTCACCGCACCAAGAGTAATGCCTCTGAAATACCAAGCTGATCATGTGATTTCCCTGCTGGCAATCCATGACCCTGCATTTCCCACCAGGAGGAAGTCTAGACTCTGACATGCTGAGGTCCTTGGACTTGTGAACAAAGCAAAGATCCTGCAAAGCTTCCGTTCTAGTAGTGAAGCGAGACAGTACATTGCATAAGGCTTCAATTTCACAGTACGTTAGATGCTAGAAGAAAAAGCCCAGGAGTGGGATGGTGGGGGGGTGGGGGGTGGGGGGCGAGAAGAAGAGGGCTCACTAATGCTTGGAATCACAGTGGAGTAATTACAATATTGAGGAGGGCCGCCAAGATAGATGTCACTCAGGAGGCAATAAAAACCAGTTTGAACAAAGAAATCAAGGAAATTTGTAAGCAAATATTGAAATTTGTGAAGAAGGTACAGGAACTCTAAGGACATGGAGGAAAAACGTTCCAGGCAGCATGAAGAGCCACTATAATTTAACGTTCTAAGGATGACTACATCTAGTGTAGTGGAGGCATAGCCAGGAGAACTGTGTGGACATGAAGCAAGAAATGAGACAGTGACCTACTCAATACTTGCCCTTGTGAAGATATCATTGAAGATACAGATGCATTAGAAAGGTGTAATGAAGAAACTAGACGGTGCCCTATTATCCAAAAATGGAGTCTTACAGTCTTGTCTTCAAACAAGCAGCCATCTAAGCGAGTCATCAAATAAGTCGACATCAAAGAACTACACCAGCCTCTGTGATCCAAGTATTACACATAATCAAATCCAAAGGAGAGAATGGTATCAGAGTTTAAATTCTCAATACTTTGTTTGCAGAAGACTATGGGTGACAATGAAAGCCCAAAATCCATTCGCAGGGTCCGCATACAGATTAAGCCTCCAGTGAATTCCTTCTGAACATAGTCCAGAGATGTAAATAACCTTGTTATCAGACAGAGAGCACTGTAAAGTTGATTATGGCATATGTAGTTAGGTTAGAATGTAACACCTTATCATTTGATCTCTCTCTTGATCCGTTTTAAAGTTGTTTCAGTTTTTAATATTTTCTTCTTTTTTATTGAGGATTTTAATGTTTTGTCTCATAATTACTGTTGGTTTCTTTGTTAGCATTTACTTACTTGGGGCATGGCAGGGGAGGTTGGTGGGGACTGGGGAGCTAACAGCAATGAATATGAGAAGATGTTCTCAAATTGACTATGATGATAATGGCACAAAACTTCTTAATATGATTGAAAGATTAAATTGTATAATATGTGAAATGTGTGCATAAGCAAATGTGGTGAAGAAAGCTGATGGTGCCTGGCTATCAAAAGATATAGCATCTGGGGTCTTAAAGGCTTGCAGATAAACAAGAAGTCATCTAGCTCAGAAGCATCAAAGCCCACATGGAAGAAGCACACCAGCCTGTGTGACCACGAGGTGTTGAAGTGATCAGGTATCAGGCATCAAAGAACAAAATATCATATTATTGTAAAGGTGGGTGAGTGTAGAGTGGAGACTCAAAGCCCATTGGTAGGCAACTGGACACCCCCCTACTGAAGGTTTGTGGGGAGGAGATGAGCTAGTTAGGGTGCAGGGTAGCAATGATGACACATATAACTTTCCTCTAGTTCTTAAATGCTTCCTCCCTCTCCCCACTATCATGATCCCAATTCTACTTTACAAATCTGGCTAGACCAGAGGATGTACATTGGTACAGATAGCAACTGAAAACACAGGGAATCCAGGACAGATGACCCCTTCAGGACCAGTGGTGACAGTGGTGATGCCTGGAGGGTGGAGGTAATGTGAGGTGGAAAGGGGGAACCGATTACAAGAATCTACGTATAACCTCCTCCCTGGGTGATGGACAACAGAGAAGTGGGCAAGGGGAGATGTCGGACAGAGTAAGATATGAAAAAAATAATAATAATTTATGAATTATGAAGGGTTCAGGAGGGAGGGGATGTGGGGGGGATGAGGAGCTGATATTAAGGGCTCAAATAGAAAGCAAATGTTTTGAGAATGATGAGGGCAACAAATGTACAAATGTGCTTGACACAATGGATGGATGGATGGATTGTGATAAGAATTGTATGAGCCTCCAATAAAATGATAAAAAAGACTACTTTAAAAAAAGAAATGAGGCAATGAGAGGGCCCTGGTCACAGGTTTTACCATCCACTGTAAGTATTTGGGGCTTTTACTGAAGATACCGGTAGTGTTGAACCAGATAGATAGATACTGGGACTGTTAAATCAAAGACTTGGATGACCTGACATTTTAAATGCTCCTCTCTGACTCCTGTGCTGGAAATAGACTTTAGGGGGCAGAAGATGAAGCAGGAAGAGCCACTGGGAAATGATTGGCTATCCCACAAAATAAATGAAGGTGGGAAGGATGGAGGTGGCCAGATTCTGGATAGACTTTAAAGACTGAAATAACAGGGCCTTCTTAAAGATTTGGATGTGGGGTTTGAGAGTGAGGAGTCACCGCCGATCCCTCAAGGTTTTCCACTTGATTGAACAATGGAAAACTGTCTGTTCATCACGAATTGAATGAAGGGATACTAAAATGAGAGTTGGTTTAAGGGGAAGATCAGAAGTTCAGTTTCAACGTGTTTAAATCTGAGAGGAAGACATCTCAAGGGGGTGTCCAGTGGGTATCTGAGTCTGAGTCAGATGAGTTGTTGAAGCTGAAGATAAAAATTGGGGGCTCCTTCAACGTCAGCACTCTGGCTCTCTCTTCTGTCACTTTCTCTCCTTCACCACGCAGTCTGTGAACAGCACTTTCTACACTCCTCGCCGGCCAGACATCTTTAAGACTGTTTTAGCATCTCTCACTTCCTTGGGGTTATGGTCAGCTACAGGACAAGCTGTACCCCCATCCAAGCAATTCCTCAGGACATCAGAGCCACCTGGGAGAGTGAGAAAAATCACAGGACCATCTGGAAAAGCGTATCCAAGATCTCTGACATTGCGGCGGTCTCCGAGACCAGACGCACCCGAGTTTGTGGCAGGAAGACTCAAGAGTAGAGGTGCTGAGATCATAGGGGGCCTTCTCCTCCTCTGGTGTGGGATTATGGAACTGTGGGAACAGAGTGACAGGTGGGCTGACCTCCTGGCCCAGGCAGCAGGCAAAGGCCAAGGGACCTCATGACTAGGACCAGAGAGACTTTGCTGCTGAAGAGGACCAATGGCTTTCCTTAGTGTCTGCTGATCCTGACTTGTGATAACCTATTAACTCCCCTAATGAACAAAAAAACTCAAAACAAAGATGTGGGCTCTGGGTACATGCATGGTATTGAAAGCCACGAAGCTGAATGGTAGAGGGCTAAATTTAAAGCAAAACAAACCTCATTCTTGCTATTGGGAAGCTTACAGCTCA
This sequence comes from Echinops telfairi, assembly GCF_000313985.2. Lineage (NCBI taxonomy): Eukaryota > Metazoa > Chordata > Mammalia > Afrosoricida > Tenrecidae > Echinops > Echinops telfairi. Next base: position 11,314,164 of record NW_022103919.1, read on the forward strand.
AGGACAGAACGTTGTCACTTCTAAAGAACTGTCTGCTCACCTTCCTGAACCACTTTATTCAGGGTAGGCTTTGTAGACCACCAGTATCAGCTGAGGATGGATGTCTGAGGCTCACTCCTCATCACTGAAGTAAAACTGTAGGAAGCATCATCTTAGAACCTACACGGTCACACACACACCCATTGCTGGCATAGCGGGTTACATGTTAGACGGCTAACCACAAGGTCAGTAGTTCAAAACCACCAGCCACTCCGAAGGAGAAAGATGAGTCTTTCTACTCCTGTAAATAGTTACTGTCCCAGAAACCCACAGAAGTAGTTGTAGTCTGTCCTATATGGTCACTATGAGTCGGAATCAATAGCAGCGAGTTTTCGTCTTTTTGAGTTTGCTGTTTGAGAACTACCTTGAATCTGAGAACTTACTACATATTTGCTAAACTCACTGACAAATTTGTTTCATTTTTAAATTAATAACAAAGTGACACACATACGTTCAGGAAATCATCTTCATTTCTCGATACTGTGTTCACAGAAATGACCCAAGTAGGTGGTTTCATGTAGAACAAACATTTTAGAAGACACTGCCCCTGAATCAGTTCTGACTATGAGACGCTAAATGCCATTTCATCACAATTTTTGGTTGTTTTAGTGTCCCATAAAGCCTATTCTGACTCACAGGGACCCTATAGGACAGGGTGGAACTGCCCCCACGGGGTTTCCTGGGTTGAAATCTTGACGGAAGGAGAGCACCAGAGCTTTTCTTCCGTGGAGCCATGGGTGGGTCTGAACCCTCCAGGTAGCAGCCTAGGACTTAACTAGCTTGCCTGCCAAGGCTCACCTGTCATCTCACAGTTTACAAAGGCTGAATTGAGACTCTGTCAACTTGGAGGGAAGGTTTTTGCCCCACTTCCTGGACTCCCAGTTTCCCCATTCCATGGTGAGCCACGCTTGGCACCTCACGCTCTCCCCACCCACACCTCACTTCTGGTGTGAGCGTGTGTGTCTCTATGTCTCTGCTGCTCCTTATAACTCAGAAGTAATCCGGTGTAGGACATGCTGACATTGACCTGGCTTCATGACAACAAAGAAAACCCTATTTCCAAATTAGTTCACAGCTGGAGATTGACGGTTTAGGGTCCCAACTCATGTGAGGGGAGGGGGACCACAATTCAATCCGTAACAGCGAGTGTCTAATCAATGTGGTGAGGCTGTGTTTCAAATCATATCTTACAGAATAAGGGTGATACTTTCAAGTGGTTGTACACGCTTAAATGGTGAAGCTAAAGGAAAAGAGAAAACTAATTTTCTTTTTGGTCCTAACCAAGCTCCTCTGTTAAAAGGTTTTTAGTTTGTTGCTAGGTTAGACTTTTTGACCCAGCTTCTTTGCTTTTCTGACCTCACTCGGGATACAGCCAGGCCCCTGCGGCAGCCCAGAGGAGCACCCGTGAGGTGTCAGGGTGAGCACTGTGATGTTACCACCATCCATTCATCCTTTAAAAAACGAGTGAAGTCTTTCCTACCTCTTCAGTTCTCTCTTTTGGGCTGGGAATAAAGTGGCTTTAGGACACCCATCTTGAACTGCAATTTTTCTTTGGACACGTGGCCAGGCTGTGGAGCTAGACACACACACACACACCCGCCCTTTATGCTAGCTCCCAGGGATGGGCTGCCCTTAGCAGTGCTTGAGTAGATACAGCCTCTGGACTTGGGTCTGTTTGGTAGTCCAAGAAGGACAGCTGTAACTGTCACTGAGGAAGCACCCTTGGGACAGTGGCCCGAGGTGTAAGAGGTCCTTGGAGGCAGAGGGCTGGCTTCAGGGCAGCAGGTTGCCCATGGCTCCCTGTCCTCCAGTGCCACCATCGCATCCCCTGGTTTGAGTTGAATTTGAGCGATATGAATTGTTTTGCTGCATAATAAAGTGATCTTTAGATGTACTAGAATGTGAAGGTAAAGAGTTGTAATAAATCACCTGCACGAGCAAAAAAAAAAAATAGCAATAGAAAGGCATGTGTCTTTCTTCTTGCTGTCTCTGCTGTGGGCTTTCCACGGAGTTGGGGGTGGAGGGTGGGTGGGTTATAAGGCCAACGGTCTTCTCAGGAGCCCTCGAGGCTATATGATTCCATGTTTTCCTCTCCAAAAGCGTCACCCTTGGCTACATGTACACCCACGCAAGGACACAGTTCTGATTTCCCACCCAGTGCTCTCAAACTTAACCTGCAGCTGGGGGAGTGGGGTGGGGGTGGGAGAGCAGGAATCCCAGGGGCTTCGTGCAACTGCCATCAGACACAAATTGCATAGCCACAGCCTGAGGCTGGCCTTGAAATGCCAAAACAAAGTAAAAAAATAATTTTCAAAGATGATTCTGCATCTGTTAGCCAGAAGCAACAAAGAGTAGCCGGTCTACAGAGTAAGAGACAGAGGGGTTAATCTCCTAAAAAGTGAATGGTCCTCTAACTAGCTTCTCGGTTCCTACCTTCCCACGTCTGGACTCGGTCAACTGGAAGAATACCGACCTGTCACCTTAAAAACAAACCCCAAACCACACAGAGCAACAGTGCCACTGAGCCAATGCTCACCCCTCCCCCCCCCACCCATAACCCAGTGTATTCCATCCAGTTTTCCTGGGTGGAATCTTTCTGGAAGCAGATCCCCAGCTCTCTCATCCCTGGTGCCCACGGAAGCATACGAGCCAGCAGCATTTTAATTCGACGTTGAGCCCGAACTAACTACTTGCACCACCAGGGGCCTCAGTTTGACCTCACTCTAGAACCTAACTACTTTGCATTTGGCTGCTCTACAAGGCGAACCATGAGTGTCTACCAAACCCAAACCAAACTCACTGCCATCGAACCAATGCCGACTCATAGTGATCCTATAGGACAGGGTAGGACTGCCCCTGCGAGTTTCTGAGAGTGTAAATCTTTACGGGAGTAGAAAGTTCCGTCATTCTCCCATGGAACGACTGGTGGTTCTGAACCATTGACCTTGAGGGTCGCAGCCCAATGTGTAACCACTATGCTACCAGGGCTCCTTCAGGTGTCTACATGCCCACAGAATTGCAAGTTTTCTTATCCTCTGCTTAAATCACGCAGAATTCATGGCTTGATAGCTGTCTCAACTCAGGATTGCCACTCCTGCTCCCCAAAGAGACTAGACCCCTGGCCCTGGTGTCAATTGGCTAATCTAAGATGGAAAAAGAAGGATGGACTGAAGTCCCCTAACTTACCTGGTTCTTGTCACCATCCTCCTTTCCCGAAGGGTGAGGGTCTCTCTCTAGTAACTTCCACTGATGCCTGGACGTCTCTGCTGGACCTGCCATTCCCGTGAAACCACATTGTTTTCACTCAGCAGCTTGGAAATCACTTGATTGCTGGAAATCGCTTTCTTTGGAACTGACTTGATGTCAATTGGTTGGTGGTAATGAATGCTTTCGTATTTTCAACGTCATCTGCGAGCTCTGGCCTGATAACAGCTACATGAACCCCTGGAGAGGCTGCTGTCACCTGCAGATGGAATTTGCGCTCACCTGAATGTGGGTGTGCTTCAGCATCATAAAGGGGACTTATTTCAACCCGGATGGCTGGGCCTCACCTCCTCAGATTCAGTACACGTGGGGAGTGCCCCAAGAACAACTTGCTTGTCTAACAAGGGCCTTATGATGCCAAAGATGTTGATCTCACGTTTTGAGAAGCTCGGGAATAGAGGAAAGGAGCCCGGGTGGCCAGCGGTCAAAGCACTCTGCCGCAAACCAAGCATCAGTCATTTAAAACCTCCAGGACCTCTTCAGGAGGAGAATGTGGCCATCTGCCTCCATGGTGACTTACAGTCTTGGAAACCCTATTGGGACACTTCCACTCTGCCCTATAGGGTTTTTATGCATCAAAACGGACTTGATGGCAGTGTGTTTGGTTGACAACTTAAGACTGAATCACTTAAAGGAATCTGAGATGTAAATTGTATTTAAGAGCGCATCATAATAATAATAATAATAATGTGAATGGTGATAATAACTAACATAATAAGAAGAGTAGTTAATATTTGTTGAGGGCATTGTGTGAAACAGTTGACATTTCTTGCTTAAAACTCATGACTACTACCAAGGGCTCAAGTAGAAGGAACATACTTTGGAAATGATGATGGCAACACATGTACAAATGTGCTTGACACGATGGATGGATGTACGGATTGTGATGAGTTGTACATGCCCCCAATAAATTGATTTTTAAAAACCTCATAGCTACCCTATAATTGAGGGATTATTAGGGATCCGACATGGGGGCATACGTGGTTCTGTAGAAATATTATCACCTTCCATGCAGAAAAGCCAGGTGCAATTCTCAGAGGATGCCCCTCACACTCAGCCACCACCGTTGGTCAATGGATAATTTTGTGTCATTGGGAGGCCGAGCTTCCAGACCAAGACAAACTAGAAAGCTTGGCAACTAGTCTCTAAGAACCCATGGATCACATGGGACCATCTGCACCTGATCCTGGGGCTGCTGCCAGGCCAGGCTGTGTTTCATTCCACTGTTCATTCACCAGGATTGAAAGGTCCCTTCCATGGTAGCAACAATATTCCCATATTGCACTTGGGAAAATTGCTTAATAGTGTATGCAGCCAATAAATAGTAGAGCTGGGCTGAGTCTTCATGCCTCCCATTCTTGTGACAGCTGCAATTTATGGCTCCCTATTTATTGCTCTTCAGTTCTTCGTTGCTACGATCAGGAGCCAAGGAAGTGTCATCGTAGTATTGCTCAAGGTCACTTCCTTCCCTCCCCATCACCCTTGATCCCAGTGTCAGAATGTCTCAAAAACAGCATGCCCCCAAGTCATTATAATCCTCTTCAGGATCAACAAGGTAAGCACGCCCACAATGCAAATCATTGATTCTGCTGAGCACCAATTAAACAAAGGAACCAACCAATATAATTCAGTCATAGCCGTTGTTATAGGTAGAAGGTGTGGTGATTGCTTCCATCAATAGGACTCACATACCTTGCCTGCCTTTTAGGGACATGCTGAAATTCAAGGGCTGAAATAGTGGAGAGTGTTCATCCCTGAGCACCTGGTTCTTTGGCGTATAGAACACAGAACCCAGTTCATTGTAAGTTGCTCTTATTGATTCCCACAACGAGCACCGGAACGCAAATAAAAGGGTAGAGAAAACACAAAGGCGCCAAGGGCAGCATAAGGGAATATGGACGTCAAGGAAAAAGAGGGTGGAGAGTGGGAGGTGATTGGGACATTCCTCAAAGGAATCTGTCCTAGCCCAAATGAGTGCATAAACAGGTCTGGGGACATCCCAGATGCCAACATGATGATGTTGTCCACCTGCGCTCATTTGAGGACAGCGTGTGTCTGATTTTTTCCCCTGGAATCTTGACTGTTGATTTGTGCTGTGAAAACAGAATATCTCCTGGCTGCCCGGTTGATTGCAACTCCGGTGTTACAGAGTAGAACTAACATACGGGCTTTCTTAGCTGTGATCTTTTCAGAAACAAATCATGTCTTTCTTCCCTTGCACCTCGGGGTATGTTCAAAGCACTGACCTTTAGGGAAGCAGTTGGGTGCAAATTGTGGGTGCCACTAATGTCGCTCTTTCTTTGTCCTTGAATTGAGTCCCACCCTTAGAGGACAGTATAGAACTGCCCCCAGCGGTTTCTGAGACTAGCTCTTCATGGGCTTAGAAAGCCTCATCTTTCTCCTGAGGAGTGGCTGGTGGTGTCAAGCTGCAGACCTTGAGGCTAGCAGCCCAACACATAACCACTATGCCACCAGGGCTTCTGCCCTGGTGAAGAAAGAAAGGAAAGGGGGTAATGAAAGGGGAAGGAAGAGGAAGAGGAAGGGATGAAGAAAATGGTGACAACTACCAAGGTTTTAATTAAACCCTTAATCTAGAAACGTAGCAGATGATAAAACCACTTTATCATCCTTTTTTATTATTGTTAGCATCAATTAATTACCTGGTCCTCTTTTTCATGATTTCTATTAGAAAAGAAAATCAGTTTTTCTTCCATCTAACCAAACTTTGTTTTCAGTCAATTAGATTAGTGTTGTGTGTGCAAAGTCTGTCTTTCTCATTTAAGAAAATGACGATCACATTCGTCTCCAGATCTACTGGAAAATACCTCTTGTAACCTTTCCCTCTCTCTACAGCCCACCTCTGCTCTCTACCTTTGTCTTGCAAAATACTCATCATGCAGGATACCAGACGCAGGTCAATGTAGTTCTGCAGGAAGAGACGCAGGGACAAAGAATCCTTGCTTCTGATTTACCTGCTTGTTAGTGGGAAAGCTTGAGGCTTTTTATTTATTTATTTTGATAAAACCAGCCTGCGGGTTAGGTCAGCCCACATTGGACATGCACTTGTTTGTTCACCAAGGAGTGAATCATTCTAAATGGGAACATTAATGTATTTGCACCTTTAGGGGTGGGAAGGTGGGGAAAGATATGCTACCTAGATGCAATGATGAGCGTTATCGACCTGGAAAGGTTAAAAGAGACACCTCTGATTTATAACTTTGTCAGAGCTCTTAAAAGAAGAGCTCAGGAGTTTTGAGTCAAATGTGAAAGGAAGAAAACATTAGGTAGCTCCAGTCTCATTTGATTTATAGATAGCCCATTAAGGAGCTTCGTGTATGGAGGCCATGGAGAGGCAGCAACATCTGAGGATCTAGAACTATAGCCTTCCCCAGACCTGCTGGATCCGACATTCTAGGAAAGGCTGATCATCAGCACGTGTGTTCCCACAAGTTCTCCAGGGGCACGTGGTGCAGGCTGAGGTCTGAGACCCACCATTCTGTGAGTTCCGTGTTCATAAGGAGGTGACCATCGATGTTCACGAGTGAAGAAGCTGTGTGTCTCATTTGACTATTGGCTCTGCTGATTCTCAATAAAAGCTGTGCTGACCCCCAGGAGGTGACCTTGATATAAAGCTGTCTGACGGAAAGAAGGCTGCGACTTCAACAATGTCACCAGCCAGCAGATGAGTGCTTCAGCCTTCCAACTTTTATTTACCTGACGAAAATGGCGCATGGCTGAGGGATTCTCAGAGACACCTTCACCTGTGGGCTGGCAACTAGCCACCTGGTTTTTTTTGTGTGTGTGGAATAAGATGAAGCGATTAGCTACCCGTTGCTAAATGTACTTTTTCCTCTTGTTCTCTATACATGCATTTTTTTAATCATTTTATTAGGGGCTCATACAACTCTTATCACAATCCATACACACAGCAATTGTGTAAAGCACATTTGTACATTCATTTCCCTCATCACTCTCAAATCATTTCCTCTCCACTTAAGCCCCCGGCATTAGGTCCTCATTTTTCCCCTCCCTCCCCGCTCCCCTCTCCCTCATGGGCCCTTGATAGTTTATAAATTGTTATTTTGTCATATCTTGCCCTATCCGACGTCTCCCTTCATCCACTTTTCAGTTGTCTGTCCCCCAGGGAGGAGGTCACACACAGTTCCATGTAATCGGTTCCCTCTTTCCTACCCATTCTCCCTCTACCCTCCCTGTTTTGCCACTCATACCACTGGTCCTATAGGGCTCATCCGTCCTGGATTCCCTGTATTTTCAGTTCCTATCTGTACCAGTGTACCTCCTCTGGTCTAGCCAGTCTTGCAAGATAGAATTCGAGTCATAGTAGTGGGAGTGGGGAGGAAACATTTAGGAACTAGAGGAAAGTTGTATTTTTCATCGTTGTTACATCACACCCTGACTGGCTCATCTCCTCCCCGAGACCCCTCTGCAAGGGGATCTCCAGTGGCCTACTAATGGGCTTTGGGGCTCCACTCCGCACTCCCCCCATCATTCACTATGGTAAGTATACATGCATTTTTTTCCCCTGTTGAGTCTGACATGATGCAATTGGCCTTATATTGTCCCACCTCACATTCCACACTCTTCCTAAATGCAAAAGTGGTTCTGTGGGAAGGACCAGAGGCAACAAACGACACACCATTTTACACCTCATCAACACAGAGAGGCCCAGAGCTAATCTCACAGCCAGCAAAGAAATCACAGAAACAAATCTGCTCCCGATCCGTTTCTTTTCTGTTTATATACCTGACTATTTCTCCTAGGTGTTCTTTCTGATGCGGCTTCTTTATGGTATGAAAATCAAAATCCTTTCTCTTTGCATAATTCCTTGCAAAACCATCCCTCTAAAGTGAGACAAGGGAGCTTCATGTGTGGCTGTGAAATCCACCCCAGGAGCTCAAAGTCACAGTTCCTATTATACAAATCTCTATCTTCAAATGACAATGTGTCTCTAAGAAGGCATATTTCAATAAGTCTATGTTCCTTTCTGTGTGCGTGAAAAATAAAGTAGGAGAAGCTACTATTTTGTTACTATTTGAAGATGTACCAATTCAAGTACTTTCACATGGTCACAACACAGCGCTACTCCACTGTGCTTGGAGAATTCCTAACATGAGTAGATTCAGCGACAGGGGTTCTTTCCTGATAACACCGAGCAGCTACTTTCCTGAGATTGTGCTGCTGGGAATCTTGCATAATAAATGATCAATTCCCGGTTGATTAAACGAACATATGAGTGAATGAATTAAAGATGTATGAATAAAATAATAAATAAAGGGAGTGTTGGTAGCTGAATTTGTTCCTCTGGCCAGAAGCTCCCCCGGGACCACAGCAGGGAATACTTTGAGTGGATCCTCCCACTTCTCTCAACAGCTCTGTCCTGCGTCCTGATACACGCTGTGCTCTCTGCCAGCAAGACTGTTGGGAGCCCCCGCTTTCTCCCAGGCAACCATTCCTGCTGCGGTCAATTTACACGCCCAGCCTTCCTTCGAGAAGACCAAGGCATAGAATGATGTGGACAGTGCAAACCATTCCGCGAGACTGAACACTAAAGCAAGGGCTATTCCTGCAGTGTCAAGGGCAAGCCAGCTATAAAATGCTTCTTTCCTTAATCACGCGAAAGAAATCGCTTTCTTCACCTTATCATTCCCAGGTGTGTCCGTTTGACTCATGGCAAGCCCATGTTTCTCAGAGCAGAACTCTGCCCCATAGAGCTTGCAAGAGTTGGTATTTGGGGACTCACATCACTAGGCCTGTCTTGCTGGGTCCCTCTGGGTAGATTCAAACCTACAGCTTTGGGATTAGTAGGTATATGCCCTTAACCATTCCTACTACCCAGAGAATACTCCTCCACCTGAGATGTTGGACCAAAAAAAAAATTGGAAATAAAGTTAGGAGGAGTGAAGAAAGAAAATGAAGGCAGTAAGCTACCATGGTAAAGAGAAATTTAAATTTAAAAAATAACAAAAACAACCCTGGAAAATGAATCTCCTTACTGTGGAGGACCAGAAGAAACTGCTTACAAAGAAGACACTCAGAATTTGTCCACCGAAAATCAAATGGAAAATTATTAAAATGGATTCCCTTCAAAATGGGAAGATTGGTTTTTGATCCTAGTATATAAGAAATTAAAAAGCAGACATTTTCACTACAAAGTGACAGAGCTGGCTTTTAATAATGATGGGCCATTGGACTCCAACTTATCATAATGAATTTTTGTCACCTTTAGGCGTCTTGTAGCTCCACTGGAGTCAGTTAATAGAAAGCAGGTAAACATTGGAGAAGCTGAGAGCAAGACATTAAAGACATTTCTCTGGAAGTGTCCATGGATTTTGGCCATTGCCTTCTCATTCCTAACTTTAACACAGACAGAATCATCCCAAGAAGAGAGGTTTTCTACAAGGTATAACGTTTTAAAGTAATCAAATTTAAGGCTGAGGAATTTCTGTGAAACTCTATGATTGTTTCTGTTTCTGGTTCCCAGTCAATGTTACTCAAAATTCATTTTCTCTGCATATTTCTTTAAGAATACATAACAGATGCTGAACAAAATTCTTAACAATACTTATATCGA
>NW_022103919.1:11325564-11326641 GCF_000313985.2 Echinops telfairi
AAATCAATATAATTATAAATGCTCTGTAAAACAAGTGCTTGTCTTTTTAAATCTAGACTTTCCTACACACTCTGTTTACTGTAGAATGTACTGGAAGTTGTAACTCCAGTTCTAGAAGAGGGTTACTCAAACCTTGGCGCTACTACAAATGTGGGCCTGATAATTCTTTGATGTAGGAATCTGTCCTCTGTATTGAAGGAGAAACACGGGGTTTTCTGTTCTCATACAGAGTTACAGTCCTGGAAACTCACAGGAGCAATTCTACTCTGTCCTATTCGATCGGTGTGAATTCAAATTCATGGCAGTGAGTTTGATTTTCAAAAGCATCCTTAGACTCTTCTCTCTCATGGAGCCACAGGGTGCATTTGAAACACCAACATTTCAGTTCACAGCTGTGGGCTGAACCACTGTGCAGCCAGGGCTCCTGTGCTCTATAGATGCCTGTGTTAAAAGATTCGAAATTATTAGCTTTCTAAAGTAGAGGAGTACATCAGCCCCTGGGAAACCCCAGTCCCTTTCTTTTAACCACACAGGTGCTTCCAGCATAAAGAAATACCACGAGACAATGCTGACTGCAGCCTTTCCTGCGTTACATTCTGGTAGCACCCTTTCTCAATTGTAGCAGCCAAAAGTATCTCCAGACGTTGTCAAACATCCCTCCAAGGGAAACATTTTCACCTCTTTCCCCCAAACCCTCTTTGAGAATCACTGCTCTAGAAACAGCATAGAGAGACACCCCCGGCCCCAAACCAAGCCCAAACCAAACCCACTGTGATGGAGCCAATTCCAACTCACAGGGACCTTGTAAATGTGCACAGGAGCAGGCAGCCTCCTCTTCCTCCCCAAGAGAGGCTGAGGGATTGGACTGGTCAGCCTTGGTAGCAGCTGTGTGAGTCTGGGTAGACTAGCAAAACAAATCCTCAGAAACTCATATGTTTAAAGGGTGAGTGTATATATATATATATATTTTTTTTTTAACATTTTATTAGGGGCTCCTACAACTGTTATCCCAATCCATACACACATCAATTGTGTAAAGCGCATTTGTACATCGTTTCTCAAAACATTTTCTCTCCA
>NW_022103919.1:11328188-11338389 GCF_000313985.2 Echinops telfairi
AATATGAAAGATTTAATGATTTCTCTTTCCCATTCAGCTGAAAACCTCTGTTGCTGGCCGTCATGATCAACTCCCAGTCAAGGTGATTGCGCAGGTGCAGCCTGGAACTGTTCCATGGGGTTCTCAAACCTGTGACCTTCTGAAGCCGATGGCTGGGCTAGCCTCCCAGGTGTCTCTCGGGGAATTCAAATTAGTATTTCTCAGCTGGTGCTTAAACACATTAGAGTTTATAACACCCAGGGACCCTGCAGCTAAAGATAAGGCTAAAACTGAGGAACTAGTTATCTCAATTTAAAGTCTTCAGAATATAAACCAAGTCTGAAAGAGCGATTAAAATCAGAGCTTAAATTGTGAGATTTTGGTGAGCAGAAGGCTGGGGATACCAGTGGAAGTCAAAAATAAAACCTGTAGTGATTTCTAGGAAATAAACCTCGAGTGATTTTCCTCCAGCTCTAATTGAGGGATGAGAAGACCCACCTTGGTGATCAGACGGAGAGTGTTACAGAGATGGCTCTAGCAGATTAAAATGATCAATCTGATTTGTCATTGATATCCCTTTTTTATACACTTTGTGCCTGACCTGGTTTTTAATATTTTCTGCATGCACTTTTTCATATCTGTTGTATTTTGTCATTGTTGGTAGCTTTCTTGACTTTATGTTATGTATTTGTCTATGTTTGGGGGTATATGAACCCCAGGATAGAGTCTTCTATAGAGACAATAACCAGAATAAGGGTTCTTGTGGGGTAAGGCAGGGGAGAGGAGTGGTTAAGGGGAGCAGATATTAAGGAGTACAAGAAGGAAAAAGGTTTTGAAACTGATTATGGTAAGGAATGTACAACACTGCTTTATCTGACTGGACTGTGGAATAGTATGCTGTCTGGATTAATTCCTAATAAAATGGTTTGAAAGAAAAAAAATCTTAACAAAATAAAAAAGGCGTTTGTGCAATGAATTAGCCACAAGAACCCTGCCCCGCTTCCACAGACAACTGACCACTTCCCAACCTGGGTCTCAGAATCTGCTGCCAGTAGAGCCTCAGCTCTTGGTACACTCCTCTTCTCCAAGCTGGCCCCGGTTGTCAAGTCCCCATTCTCTGCACTAACTAACGCTCTTGCCGGGAGGATCAGAGGACCAGGCACAAGGAACCTCCAGCCCATGAGGGAAGTTCAGACTGAGAGGCGCTCCACGCTCTGGGGAAGGCAGAGGGTCACGAACAAGGCAAGAGCGTTAGGAGTCGTATTTTATTTGTGCAAGATTGTGGGACCCATAGCATCTGATGAGGTTCCCTGGGTGGCACAAATGAATCGACTATTTATTGAAAGGTCAACAGAAGGAAAGCCTGGGAGTCTACTTCTATAAAATTATGGGTGTTGAAAACCCGAAGCTGATTCTACTCTGGCACGCATGGGGTTACCATGTATTGGAAACCGTCAATAGCAACAGATTATGGTCCTATGAGTCCCAAAGTACCTATTGGAACTAATATTTTTTAAAACCTATGAAGATTGAAATCATAATGACACTGATAAAATAATACTAGATTATATATTTTATTTTTCAATTCATAATAAAAAATGTAGGCTTCAACCTCCAGCGAAGGTTCTGGACGATCTTTGTGCATACACAAAGACCTTCTAGACACTATCAAAATAGTTTATAAAAACATACCGATGGGCTATGCATATTAATAAAACAAAAATGAACAAATGATGCAAAATGCGGTCCTTCCTCCCATTTCCCTTTTCACGAAAAGCTGATCTGAGTTTCCTTTCCAGTTTACAATAGAAATAGTCTCCAGGTTGGTCACTTCCCTGACAGATTCTTTTAGACCATTCTCTCACACTAATCTTGAGAAAGCTTAGCTCGTTTTCATGTGCGATGACAGTGAGGCCTGGCTGTGTTTGGGGGGTGACCCTTGTGAAAGCGTGGTGATTACGCACTGGGATACTGACAACCCGCCCAAAAGTACAAAACCACCCACGGCTCTGCAGGAGAACGACAGTGTCCCCCACTCCTGTAGGGAATGACCGTTTCAGAACCCACGGGGGCAGATCCAGCCAATCCTGCAGGGTCACCAGGAGTCAGGATCACCTCCATGAATGAGCGAGTTTTATGACAATAAAAAGGCCGTGGTGAATGTCCATTTTCAAATGGCAAAAAAGCATGTTGCCCACCGTTTGCCAGACATTAACTATTAGATGATATAGCAGAATCACAGCTCAGAATTGGCCATATTAAATATGGGCCAGTAATAAGCAATCCCATTGAGAACATCCCCTCTCTGATGCTCTGGATAAAATAAAATTCAGATCGGTAGACTCTTTTTCCTGCTACACACAGGAGAGTAAAACCTGTCAGAGCCAGAAGCCAGTCAACTGCCTTTCTCTCTTGAGTAGTGCAAGCGTTTTCCCTTTGATGGGGTCCAGCTTCCCACTTTATTAGCATTGCTCTGCGTTGATAGGAAATACATAAATTTCGCTTTTCTGACCGGCTTCTGCCTTATACAAGTTCTGGCTTTCAACGGTTTAACTGTTTAAGGGTCACTTGATGACAATAATGCTTCAAAGTGCACGTCGTGACTGTGCCCTGTAACCCAGAACCCTCCTTTCCATGCTTCCACCGTTAATGATTATCTCTTAAACCTGTTAAAACGATTAGCGCCAGAAGTATGAATGTTTTGAAAAGCATTCCTGGCATTAAAGGAAATCTCTTTGTTTCTGACTACTTCACTTTATGCTAATGCAAGCAGTTGTAATAGGACCTCACAGAATAAAGAAAGACAATTTTATTTCATGCTACCCAAGTGGGATGAGCAGAGAACTTGATAAAACATTGAAATATCTTTCATTCCTGCTACCTTTCTATGAGTTGAAATAGAGTCTTGTCTAAAAATGTTGAAAGTACCATGGACTACCAGAATCTGTGAGTCAGAATCAAGTCAACAGCAAGAAGCTTACCCCTTCTCCCCTCAGGTTCCTTCTGTAAGTGACTCCTTCATCCCCTGCAATTTGGAGAGTCTCGATTAATACTCAGTCTTGTTATGGGCATCGGGAGTGAGGTGAAAAGGCTCGCATGCAGTCCTTCAGTGCATACGTAGTCCTCACGGTAGGACAATGGGATTCTTTCCCATGACACTGTGTTGTCATTTCTGACATATGGTGAACATCTTTTCATCTCTTTCATTATTATTGAAGTTTATTACAAATATCTTTATCAATCGGATCTTTGGAGACCCATGAACAGACACCTGGTAATAACATCAGCAAATTATGCACAGCACCACTGTATATAAGACAGTCTATAATACAGTCCGACCAACACCAAAAACCCGCTACCCTTCAACGGATTCCGACTCATAGCAGCCCCAACTGGCTTCCTCGAAGTGACTGGTGGATTTGAACTCCCAATCTTGTAGTTCTCAGTTCCCCATTTATCTGGCAGTACCACCAGATGCTTCTCTTAAAAGGAAGATGCACTTGCACATGCTTGCACTCACACGCGCACGTGGTTCTAAGTGTGGCTCGTTGTAACCTGAACACAACAGGAACCAGGAACTACCTGTATTTACGATAGATCAGTGCAGAGTTGTGAAATTTTTGACACGAGGAGTGAATGGGATTTCAAGTATATGCTATGTGTTATTTGTTATTTAAGGAGATTTTTATTTTTGTGGTGGGGCTCTGTTTGGGCTCTCAAAGAGACCCCTAGAGGTGATGACTCAGTTGGCCAAGGCACTGTTCTAAGGACAGCCGGTTTCCCAGATGAAGTCGAAAGCAGCAATCCAATTTTCTCCTCCTCCTAGTAACTCATTCACAAGAAGCATTCAAGAGACATTGTCCGTCCTTTCACCTTGTCTAAGCCTCAAAGTCACCTGAGATCGGAGAAGGCTGGGCAAGGTGGCGTCATGCTGGCCTGTCTTATGTTAGCCTCTGTAGACTTCATACTGCAGTGCCCCTTGGCTAGACATGGGGTAATCTAAGAAATAAGGCGCCCCATGCTTTATTGGGCTGAAAAAAGTGAGGAGAAGTAGGAGAAGTGGATAAGTTCCTTATCCAAACAGATAAGGAACGTGAGTGACTATGCCTGAGCCCATTGCGATCAATACAGGTATATGCAGATATCAACCGGCACAGGAGTAGCGAATAATCACAAAGGGGTACAAATGGATAGATTCTCAAAGCCTGACATAAGCACCCCCTGTGTTCGAATCACCTGCAGGACAAGAGAAAGAAGACAATGTCAAACCTTACTAGTAAGGAGAGCTGAAGCTATCCCTGAACAAGTATCTGTGGAGCCATTTCTATGGAACTGCAGGCCTCCTGCAGGGGCTAAGAGGTGTGTTCGATTCTGGTCGCTCCCAGAAGGCAATTCCATGGCAGGAGGGTAGCCTGTTACACGTGATTGCCCTCACTGAGGTGGGAATGGAAAAGGAAAAAAGGAGGAGGTCAGAGGGAAATACGTTGCCTGAGCTTCAGCTTCCAGAGGAAGAGAACGAAGGGAAGACGGTCTGGGGCGCTCAGCGCAGATCGATCCCTTCTGTATCCAAATGGACACTAAGAAGCCACATCTCGTCTTCCGGGACCAGGAAGGGGAGAGGCATGTAAGGAGGAAAGCCATTGTAGACACAGCCGGATCCCTGATATCCAGGAGAAATAATAGGGGAAGCCACTTTTGTTCTGAAGCTCTGATACTGTCTTTTCCTTTGGGGCCATAAAAAGAAGAAAAGACTGTTGGTGCAACTCACTGTAACTTCTATTATTTGGGCTGCTTGAAAGATTATGTTAAAATAAAAAATCATAATAAGTCAGTAACACTAATTTGAAGTGCATTTAATAATATATCATTTGAAAACCAGGCAACACTTCTTCCTAGAGAAACAATGTATTGGGGAAATATGGGAGAAAGTTCAAAGATCCTTCTACCCCATTGTATTAACATTGCCAAGGAAATAGGCCAGGGTTTTCATAAGAACAATTTACCTTAAAAAAATAGTCTTCAATTTTCTGTTGCTCCAAACTGACTTCACCTAGATAATTCTTCAAAAAAAAGTATTGTTCCTGATTCAAAATGGTCTTTACTAATGAGAAAGACTTTTGCTTGACTTAAAGGTAACTTTAGGGTTCGAGATTCAAACAGTCAGTGAAATGGTCCGAGAGGCATTGCAGTGTTGACGTCTACAGAGGCAAACGGGATGCGGGCCAGAATGATGCCACCTTGACCACTATTCTCAGATCCCATGCGGCTTTGGGGCTTGGGCAGGGTGAAAACGACTGACAACAGTTCCTGACTGCTTCATGTGACTGATGCTCGGAGGAGGAGAAGAAACTGGGAAAGCTACTTTCGACTTCATCTGGGAAACCGGCTGTCCTTGGAACAGAGCAGAGGCCAACTGAGTCATCACCTCTACGGTTCTGTTGGGAACAAAATCCCCATCCTTTGGGATCCAGAAACATGGATTCCGTGGGAATTAAAACTCTGTTCTTCACTTAGAAACACATTGTTAATTTATAAACTAATCTACTTCCTCTGACCACGTGTTATTCCCTGTACAGTTGTTATGTTTTCTTCCAATCGTGAATTATTGCACGAATTCTGTGTTTTTTAATCGTCCCTCTTGTTGTCACTTGTTTTATAAGATGTTTTGATATCTTCTATTTGTTTTAAAGAACTTGACTTCAAGTATTTTGTAGAGTTGAGCAGGATAAAATGTGATGATGGGAGACATCTAGGTAATAGCCTTCTCTCCAAAATAGGTCTACTCTTTATCACAATACTCCAATGACGTGTTTATCAAAGTATACCTTCATGACTACCCTCAAACAATATCTTGCGATGCTTGTTAAAAATACTTTCCTGCTCATTCAAGATGCACTGAATCAGAAAGTGTGGGATGGAAGCCAAGACAATAAAAGTTTTAGTAAGCAACCCTGATGTGAATCCAATTAGAAACAGATGTCTGTGGCAAAGACATTTTTCACTATTGTGCAACACATGCTACAAAAAAGTTAATTTTAGCTTTGAAGACTTGAATTTGAACTTGGAGGATTGGTCATGACTTACTGCATTTTATCATCCAAATATCGCAGAACTCATTCATAGGCATTTCGTTGGAAGTCCCCACTGCCATCGAGTCAATTCCTCCTCGCAGAACTCCTACGCGAGTTTCCACGGCTGCACATCTTTGCCAGAGCAGAAAGCTCTTCTTCCACTCGGGGGCTACTGGAGAGTTGGAACCTTGAAGCTCACAGTGAACCCACTGCTAACCTGACAGTCAGCGTCTATAAATTCTGTTTCCCAACCAGTGTTAGGATGGTCATAAGAATGCAAAGGGTAGTTTAATCTTTTTGTCAACATGCGAAATTGAGATGATTCACCAACCTGTCACTGATGAGCACCAGTGTGTTTACAAGAAATTCAAGGACTAGCAATGTCCCTGGTTTGAGCCTCCCTCTTCCCATTATCAACAGGTAAAGCTCATCTACCGGTGTTGTACCTGCCTCCCAAAGCATTGCGCCCCAGGGAACTATGCTCATATTTCATTTAGGGATGCCACATCCAATTAGTCCCAAGGGTGGTGATGGTGCACTACAATTACATCCAAACCAATTGGTTCTATCTGACCTGTCGATTAGGACAGTGAATTTCAAGAATTACATTTAATAGAGTGGGATGCCCTATCAAGACCTGAATATTTATACTAATTATGTTTTCATTTTCATGAAAACCAAAGTGAGAAAAATAGGTCATTTGCTCCCAAATAGACAAACGCTTGTTAAAGAGGAAGAGATATAAATGCTATCCCCGTTAAAAGTTGATCTACCATAGTAACATTTAGAGCCTCATTAAGCAATGGAAATATCACTAACTAAAATTGCTATTGGCATTTAAAAAGCCTTCTGTTGTGAGGTACCCTGGCCTCAGTTAGGTACCCTGGTCTCAGCTACCATTCAAAGGAGCCATGTGGACCACAGAATAAACCACTGCCTGGCCCTGTGACCATCCTCACAATTGCCACCATGCTGTGTCCATGGCCACAGCCCTGTGACTGCCCATCTCATTGCCGTTGTTTTCCAAGCACTCATCTATGCTCTGTTGTCGTCATATAAATTATCCCCTTCGAGGACCACGGTGCTTGTGCTATGAACATTTTATCAGAAAACATATTGTAATCCAGTATGGTAAACTTAATCATCCAGTTAAAAAGTCAAACGTTAAATGAACTTGCAGACCAGAGTTGGCAACTTTATGTGCATGCTTTATTAAGCTATGAAAGTAGCTTTTAGACTTTTTTTCAAATAGCAGCGTGGCACCACGTTATTCTGGGTATAATTCAATGTGCTAAGTGAAGTCAATTGACCCCTGATTTATCCAAGATCCCTTAAGTAAATATGGCATCCACTCCACAGATTGGATGGTGAAAAAATAACTGCCGTATCTCCGAAGGGTATCCAACTTGTAAAAATATCCTCCGTGTTCTTCTGTCCCTCTGCTTCTAATTGTTGCTTTTCCATTACACTGCTCTAGCTGCACTACTTCTGTGTGTGGCCATTCCCTCTCAAAGATTCAGCATGCAAGCTGCTCAAGGCAAATGATTATAACACAAAGAATGATTATAACAATAATTACTATCCAGACCTGAGAGGAAAGAAAAGTGGAGCTGACCGGAATTTAAGAGCCAAATTCAGACCCACCTCCGGCATGAAACAGAACTGTCCAGCCAAGTGAATTCCACATCACCCAACCTCTGGCCAACCCAAAGATGGGTAATGAATTGCCTGCTTTAAAATGCTGTGAATTAGAGGTAGTTTCTTGAACAGCAGTAACTAACTGATACTTAGACGATGGTTCTAACTATTAATAGACTTTGCAACAGTATTGGTGGAAGCCAGAAGTCAGTAAAATAATTGTTTCCATGTGCTGAGATAAAATAACAGCAAGCTGGAATTGTGTAACCTGAAAATTATATTTGAACAGAGAGAAAATTTTTTTAAATCAACAGATACTTCCCACATACTTCTATACTTCAGAAAGGGGAAATATGACCCCAAAAGAGAATTCTGAAATTAAAGAAAAATGGTGAGTAAATAAACTTGAAAATATGCAAGTATGTTTAAACTAAAAAAAATATGAATCTCTTAGTCAGTTGGCCAGTTAGGTGTCTTCCAAATTTCTTGACATAAATAAGTGCTTCCAGCATTGCATCCATTTGTTGAAGCATCTCACTTTGTATCCCATCAATACCTGCAGCCTTGTTCTTCACCTCTGCCTTCAGTGAGCTTGGACTTCTTACTCCAGTGACATCAGTTGCTTAGCAACATGCTACCTTCTGATTGGCTAAACATCAACCAATTATTTTGTACCGCAACTGTGCATTTCTTCCATCTTCCCTTGGCTCTTCCTGAGCCATTACATTTTTTGCCTGTAGACTCCTCCAATAGTGCTTCTTAAGACTTGACATTTTTTTTCAGTTCTTTCAGTCTGAGAAATGCCGAGCATGTTCTTTGCTTTTGGTTTCCCAATTCAAGGTCCTTGCACACTTTTTTATAATGCTTCACTATGTCTTCTCAAGACATGCTTTGAAATCGTCGGTTCAGCTCCTTTACTGCGTTTTTACTATTGCTTTAGCTACTCTATATTCAAGAACCCAACACTTGTTTATCAGCTTGTTGTACTGTAGTGGCGTGTGTGTTGCTGTGATCCTGGAAGCTATCTCACTGGTATTTCAAATGCCAGCAGCGTCACCCTACGTGAACAGGTTGCAGCAGAGCTTCCAGACTAAGAACAGACAAGAAAAAGGACTGGGTCCCCCTCTTCAGAGAAAGCCATTGTGACCTTTATGCACAGCTTCGAAGTGCATATTCAAACACTGAAAACAAAAGCAAAGGCAGCAGAGCAGTGTTGGCGATCTTGCTGGCAGACTGGCCCCTTGGGTCTGAAGGCACTGGGAATGTGACTGAAGCGATGATTACTTGGAGGGGAGTCTAGGAGGGTAAAATAAGTAGAGTAATGCCTGCCCCAGTGGAGTCTTGGGGGTCTTCATTTGCTGATGGGGCATGACTCAAGGTAGAGAGAACGAGCTGCAAAAATCTTCTAATGGTTGGAACCTGGAATGTGTGTAGGATGAATTAAGGAAAATTGGAAAGGGTCAAAAATGAAATGGAATGCATGAAGACAGCCACCCTAGGAAGCAGTGAGATGGAACGGACTGATATTGGCCATTGTGATTCAGAAGATTATATGATTTACTGTGCCAGAAATAATAAAATTAAGAGGAACAAAGTCAACATTCATTGCCAGAAAGCATCTTGCTACATCAATCATGACGTACAATGCTAGCTGTGACTGAATTATATCTATCTGCCTCCAAGGAAAACCCATCAATACAACTATTATTCAAATGTATGCACCAACCACAAAAGCTAGTGATGACGATGTTGAAGAATTCTACCAGTGACTTCATTCAAAAATTGATCAAACATACAATCAAGACACATTAAATAGTTATTGGAGATTGGAATACAAATGTTGAAAACAAAGAGGAAGGAACAGTAGTCGGAAAATATGGACTTGGTGATAGAAATAAATTGCATAATAACATTTTTCAAACCAATGACTTGTTCACAGCAAATTCCTTTTCGCAATAACACAAAAAAGACTATAGACATGGACATGCCCAGATGAAATACACAGAAATCAAATGGACTACATCTATGGAAAAAAATCATGGAGAAGCTCAATATCAGCAGCTAAAACCAGACCAGGGGCTAATGGTGGAACTGACCATCAGTTGCTCATATGTAAGTTCAGGGTAAAGCTGAAGGAAATTAAAACAAGTAGCCAAAATACAACCTTGAATCTATCCCACCTGAATTTTAAGTACATCTCAAGATTCAATGCACTGAACACTCATTCGTGCCCTCCTGATAAGCTGTGGGAGGACATCAAGACCAGCATTCCTAAAGAAAGCAAAAGGTCATTAAAAAGACAGGAACGACATTTGTAGACCACTGGAGATCCCCTTGCAGAGGGGTCTTGGGGAGGAGACGATCCAGACAGGGTGCGATGTAGCAACGATGAGAAATACAACTTTCCTCTAGCTCCTAAATGTTTCCTCCCCACCCCCACTCTCATGATCTGAGTTCTACCTTGCAAGTCTGACAGACCAGAGGATGTACACTGGTACAGATAGGAACTGGAA
>NW_022103919.1:11339853-11351132 GCF_000313985.2 Echinops telfairi
TTGACTATGCCAAGGCATTCGACTGTGTGGCCCATAACAAAACTCTTGACAACCTCACGAAGAATGGGGATTCTGCAGCACCTCATTGTGCTCATTCATTGTACATGGATCAAGAGTCAGTTATGCAAACGGACCTGGGGAATACTGCAAGATTTAACATCAAGAAAGGTGTGCATCAGGGTTGTATTCTTTCACCATAGGTGATCAATCTATATGCCAAGCAAATCATCAGAGAATTTGGATTGTATGAAGATGAGTGTGGCATCCAGGTGGAGGAAGGCTTATGAACAACCTGTGATATGCAGATGACACAACCTTGTTTGTGGAAAGGGAGGAGGACTTGAAACACTTGCTAATGAAGATCAAGGACTGTACCCTTCAGTATGGATTGCAACTCAATCTAAGGAAGACCAAAATCCTCACAACTGGACCAATAAGTAACATCATGATAAATGGAGGAAAGGTTGACGTTGTCAAGGATTGTGTCTTGCTCAGAACCACATCAATGTTCATGGAAGCAGCAGTCAAGAGATCAAAAGACATATTGCTGCACAAAACCTCTTTAGAGTCCTAAAGAGCAAGGATATGACTTTGAGGATTACTGTGTGCCTAACCCAAGCCATAGTATTCTTCATTGCATCACATGCATGTGAAAGTTGCACGTTGAATAAAGAAGACAGTAGAAGAATCGATGCATTTGAATTGGACTGCTAAGGTTGTACCAAGGACAAACTGATCTGTCCTGGAAAAAGCATGGTCAAAGTGCTCCTTAGATGCAAAGATGGCAAGAGTTCATTTTACATATATTGGACATCTTGTCGGGAGAGACCAGTCCCTGGAGGACATCGTGTGTGGTAAAGTGGAGGGACAGAGAAAATGGGGAAAGCCATCGAGGAGACAGATCGACACAATGGCTGCATCAAGGGGCTCAGACATAGGAACAATAGTGAGGATGGTGCCAAACCATCTAGTGTTTCCTTCAGTTGTGAGTTGGGTCGCTTTGGGTCAGAGCTGACTCCTGGCACCTGTCTTAGTCCAAGTAGACTAGAGAAACAAATGCATAGAAACTCATGTGTGTATAAAAGAGATTTTATATAAAGGGTATATTAAGAAAGCAACCCAACCCAGCCCAGTCCAAGCCCATAAGTCCGCTATTAGCCCATATGTCCGATATCAATCTATAAAGTCCTCTTCAGACTCATGAAACACATGCAGTGATGTCAAATGCAGGATGATCACAGATCAGTGGGTAGAAAGTCTTTGGATCCAGTGGTGTTGTAAGCATCTCAGTGGTGGTAGGGGTCTCCACGTGGCTCCTTCAGTATGCAGAGCTGCATCAGAGTAAATCCATGTGTCTTGTCCTCAGGGATGTCTCAAAGGAAGTGAGCATAGTGAGAGAGTGTCTCCCGTCTCCAAGGAGGAAAAACAGGATTTCCTAGAATTCTTAGGAGAAGGCCATGCCCACACAGAGGCCTCATTGGCTATGATCCGATTGACAGACTGGACTCCACCCCTTCACTCTTAATCCTCTCAAGTCCCAAATTAACACCAGATTATGTAATTACCACAGTACCTAAGGACAATGACAATAACAACATGTTCAAGAGCATTTTTCTTGAGTCTCTATTGCGATCACGTCTGGTCTTTTCTTTCTTCCGTGTCTTTTTTATAGACTTTTGCTCTCATCATGAATGATCTCCTAACTCCCTTGGCCTTGCAGTCATTAGTGTTCAAGTTGTCAAATCTATTCTAGAGATGGTCTCTAAATTGAGGTGACATGAACCCAAGGGGGAACTTTGGGTTTTTGGACCCGTTTGAATTATCTCCCGTTTCAAAATGAACTTGCATGTGACTAATTGGTGCTCTGTTCCACAGTCTTCCTCTGGCCTGCTCTGATAATATTGAATTGACTACAACTGTCAATTCCTGAGTACTCCATGTGGCAAGGTGTACATGTATAATCACTGCTTATGTATGTGGAGAACAAAGAGTAAGTCTTACAGAAATCCATAGTGTGAGCTCCTATGTCATTTATATCACCAAGGCTATATTTTTCTAAGTCTTTCATTTCTTCATATTGGTGTTGGTAGGTGAACTTCAATAATAATCATTCTTGGTCTGTCTTATAAGTTTGTGGACATTGACCTGGTACTGACAACATTATTGATTGTGAAGTGTTCTTTTCTTTTTCAAAAAAGTAATCATTTTATTGGGGGGAAGGTCTTACAAATCTTATGACAATCCATCATTCTATTAAGGACCCTTACACATATGTGGCCATCAACATTTCCAAAACAGTTTCTTTCCACTTGAGTCCTTAGTATAAGCTCCCTCTTTTTTTATCTCACCCCTCCCTCCCCCTCCCACCCTCATGAATCCTTGATCAGTTATAAATTATTATTGTTATTTCATGTCTTACACTGTTCATTGTCTCCCTTCACCCACCTTTCTGTTATGCGTTCCCCTGATGGGGTAGTGGAGGAGACGACGACTATATATTCAACCTTGTGATGGGTGAAGTGTTCTTTTCTATGTGAATTCATATTATTGTTAAATTAAAAATGGCTGATATGAGTCCATTTCAGCTCACTGATGACTAGGATATCAATCTTCTAGCATTCCATTTCAATTCTGACAGATTTCAAGGTTCCATAGCGCATACATCCAGCATACGTTCCATGTTCCAATTACTAATGTATGCTTTCTGCTGTTTCTTCTGATGTTATTCATGCCATATCAACAAATGAAGGTCCCCAAAGCTGCGCTCCAACCGGCTCTTCTCCAGACATATGTTGAGTGCCTTTCCACCCAAGGGCTTCATCTTCAGCACTCTATAAGACAACCCTCATCACTATCCATGCTTTCACTAACTTTTTTTTTTTAATAGATTGTGTTAGTCTGGGTCCTTTAGAGAAACAAAGCCACAAAAACTCATATGTATGCAAGAGAGAGTTTTATATAAAAGGTAAGTGCACATCAAGAAAGCATCCCAACCCAGTGCTGCCCAAGGCCACAAGTCCAACATTAACCCATATGTCTAACACCAATCCACAAAGTCCTCCTCCATCTCACACAACACACACAATGATGCCGACTGCAGGAGGAAAGCCAAATCAGTGAGCGTGTAAGAATCTTAGCATTGGCAGGGGTCTCCACACGGCTGCTCCAGTACCCAGGGCTGCATTGGGGTAGGTCCATGTGGCTTCTCCTTGGGGATGTCTTGCAGGAAGTGAGCCTTGCCAGCTGAAGCAGGGAACTGCTAAGGCAGCTACACCGTGGTGTGACCATCACAAAGCAAGAGACCCAAGAACTAGAAAGGTGAGGCTCATGGAGCCATTTATCTCTCTGTCCTTCAATTAACCCCACATGTGTTTATCGGCCAGGTTGGCACAATGAACTTTAACTATATCATAGATTGCCAAGTCGTTCCCAGTCTGTCCTACTGATGCTTGTTTATCCTGGGTGACCCTGCTGGTCTTTAAAATATCATAGCCACACACAAGTTAGCACAGTACAACAAACTGAAAGCCAGTTGAGTGCTTAACTGTTGCATCACTAGAGCTACTGAAGATGACCTTAGAATAGATGCAGTAAAAATGGAGGCATGTGGAGTAATGCTCAAGTCTTACTTCAAAGCCCCCCCGCCCCCCATGATCATTGTTCATTTCGATCATAGTGACCAACAGAGGGGTTTGTAAACCTTTATGGGAACAGATAGCCTCATCTTCCTCCAGAAAAATGGCTGGTGGATTTAAATATCTGACCTTAAAATTAACTCTCCAATGCGTATCTGAAAACACCACCAGGGATCGCCTCCACTTGTCGCTAACAATAGTAAGTATATGAACTATATGACCAATGTGTGCAACTAAAGATCACTGTTTAATGGCGATATATAAAATTCTAAAGCTTACAAAGGGTGCAAATTTTCTCAAGCATTCATAAAACACTTATACAACTGACCATGTAATAGCCACACACACACAAAGAAAAATAATCAAGTTCATACCATGCTACGTGAAATGATGCAACCAAAGAGAGCACCACAAGTAGAATCTCCTTTAAATGCTTAGGTGGTATTATCATGAGAATATAAAAATTGACCAACAAGGAAAATAGAAATTCCAGAAACAAGCCCATGTGTATATGGAAATTTGATGCTAGAAACGGCATTGCAAATCACTGAGAAAAGGATTTCCAAAATGGAATTTAGACAATGGTTTATGGGCATGATAATGAGCAGCTGATATTAAGGGCTAAAGTAGAAGGCAAATGTTTTGAGAATGATGAGGGCAACAAGTGTACATATGTGTTTGACACAATGGATGGATGGATGGATTGTGATAAGAATTGTACAAGCCCCCAATAAAATGATTTTTTAAATATAATAAAAAAATAATGAATTGAGTGTCTACCTCACACTGAAGTAAAAAGTAGTACCTGATGTATTACGCAAATACAAAAAGGATATGTGAACATCTTTATTACTTTAAACAGGAACTATCTTTAAAGCAAGAAACACTAACCAAACTAGAAAAAATTAGCAAATTCAACTCTATTTGAAATATTACTTCATATTTCCATGAGTACGAACGGGCTCAACAGCAACTAACAACCACATTCTTGAAAAACTCCCAAGAAGTAAAAGGGAAAAAAATCAAACATGCAAGCCACCAAAGAGAACAAATGTTTCTAGCATCTACATCCAACACTACATTGAATTGGGAGTACATTGACAGGGAGTGCACTGACAGGGAGCTGCCGGGTGATCAGGCTTGATTCAGAAGAGGACATGGAACAAGGGATATTGTTGCTGATGTCAGATGGATCTTGGATGAAAACAGAGAATACCAGAAAGATGTTTACTTGAGTTTTATTGATGGTGCAAAGC
Organism: Echinops telfairi; assembly: GCF_000313985.2. Taxonomy (NCBI): domain Eukaryota; kingdom Metazoa; phylum Chordata; class Mammalia; order Afrosoricida; family Tenrecidae; genus Echinops; species Echinops telfairi. The sequence goes on from NW_022103919.1 coordinate 11,344,745, forward strand.
CACTTGACTGTGTAGGTCATAACAAACTGTTGATCGCCTTGAGAAGAATGGAAGTTCCAGAACACTTCATTGTCCTCATGAGGAACTTATACATTGACCAAGAGGCAAACAGAACAAGAGAATACTGCATAATTTAAGGTCAGAAAAGGTGTACATCGGGGTTTTATTCTCTCACCATGTGTATTAGTCTAGGTACTTTAGAGAAACAAATCCACAGCAACTCATGTATAAGAGAGTTTTATGTAAAGAAAGTGTGCGTCATGAAAACATCCCAACCCAATGCTGCCCAAGCCCACAAGTCCAACATTAACCCATTAACCCAACACCAGTCCACAAAGTCCTCCACCTCACAAAACAGAGGCAATGATGCCAACTGCAGGAGGAAAGCTGAGTCAGTGAATAAATAAGCATCTCAGCACTAGCAGGGGTCTCCACACGACTGCTCCAGCACCCAGGGCTGCATCGGGATAGGTCCATGCGGCTTCTCCTTGGGGATGTCTTGTAGGAAGTCAATCTTGCAAGCTGAAGCAGGGAACTGCTAAGGCAGCTGCACCCTGGTGCGACCATCACAAAGCAAGAGACCAGAGAACTCGAAAGGCGAGGCTCACCACCCATTTATCCCTCCACCTTTCAATTAGCCCCACGTGTGATTATCAGCCAGGCTGACACAATTAACTAACTCACCATGTTTCAATCTATATACTGAGCAGATAATCAGAAAACTGGATTCTGTCCAGAATGTGGCATCAGGATAGAAGGAAGTTATTCTATTAACAACCTGCAATAGGAAGATGGCACACCTTATTTGTGGAAAGTTGGAGGACTGGAAACACATACTGATGAAGATCTAGGATCACCATGTTCAATATGCATTACAACCCAATGTCAAGAAGAACAAAGTCCTCTCAATTGGACTAATAGGTAACATCACGATAGATGGAAAAAAGAGTGAAGTTGTCAAGGATTTTGTCATTCTTGGATCCACAATCAATCCTCATGGAAGGAGCAGATCAAAAGATGCCTTGCATTAAGTAAATGTGCTGCACAAGACCTCTTTATTGAAGAGCGAGGATGTGACTTTGAGGACTGAGGTGCACTTGACCCACACCATGGTATTCTCCATTGCACTATGGACATGTGAACGTTTTGAATAAGGACGTCCATAGAATGGTGGTGCTGGAGAAGAATATTGTAAGTACCATGGGCTGCTAAAAGGACAAACACATGGATCTTGCTAGAAGTCAAGCCAGCGTTCTCCTTAGAGGCAAGGATTCTGAGGCTTCATCTTACATACTTTGGACATGCTGTCAGAAGAGACCAGTCTTTAGAGAAGGACAACATGCTTGGTACAGTAGAGGGGCAGCAAAAAAGAGGAAGTCCCTGAAGGAGAGGGACTGACACCATGGCTATAACAAGAGACTGAAGAATGGGAGCAATTGGGAGGCTGGCACAGGCTGGGCGGTGCTGTGTTCTGTGGTACATAGGCTGGCTCACTATGGGCTGGAACCAATCCAATGACATCTAACAGCAGCAGCGGTGATGACAACAACAACAGCAACATCCAACAAAGGATTACTATCAAAATAAAAAAATTCCCTTAAAAGTCAATAAGAAAAAGATAAATAATATTAAATTTTTTGTGTATAGAAGCCTGGAATATTACAAAACAGGGGACACAAACAATAATTTAAATGTTAAAATCTGTGTGGCTTGCACGTAATAACTGGAGGTAAGTAAAATAAGATATAATGAGATCCAATTTTATAGTTACTAAACTTACAATATGGAGGTCTGTGGCTTACCAGTGGGTTACGAGTTGGGCTGCTAACTGCAAGTTCAGCAGTTCAAGTCTACCATCTGCTCTGAGAGAGATAAAGAGGCTTTCTGCTCTCATAAAGATTTATGGCCTCAGGAACCCAAGGGAAGTTCTATTGTGTTCTATGGGGTCACTATGATTTGGAATTGGCTTGATGGCAGTAGGTGTTTTAGGTTTTTAGTAAAAATTTGGGATTATAGTGATAAAAATAGCATTAAGGGAAAGGTTGCACAGTAGATTTAATGTAATCCTTAACCATAAATTGTACACATGTAAAAAGTTGGCTTGGCCAAAGTTGTATGATAGATATATTTACAACAAAAAAAGAAGAAGAGCAATAGATGACACTACTTCTGTACCACCAACACTTCATGAAACTTGGTTTCTTGCTTTAGGGCAGCAGTTCTCAGCCTGTGGGTCACGACCCCTTTGGTAGTTGAATGACACTTTCACAGGGGTTGCTTGATTCATAACAGTAGCAAAATGACAGTTATGAAGTAGCAATGAAAATAAATTTATAGTTGGGGGTCACCACATTATGAGGACCTGTATTAAAGGGTAGCTGCATTAGGAAAGTTGAGAACCACTGCTCTAGGGTTTCTTGGGACATCCCATTTAATTGGCCTAATATTACATTTAGTGTGTCTCTTTTAACTCTTAGTTTGCTGCATAGTGCCTGGGGTCTTAAAAGCTTGCAAGTGGCCATCCAAGGTCCAACAATGGTTCCTATTGCCCAGAGCAAGAGAGGAGAAAGAGAGTAGGTAGCGAGGGTCTCTGGGAACAAACACTTCCTTTGCCATGAGACCAGAAGAACTGGATGGTGCCAAGCTATGATTAAAGAATATTATGATCAAAGATTCTATACGAAAAAATTCATCTCAAAGGGAGGAAATGCAGAACAGAATTTCAAATTGTCATGGAACCCAGACTTTCCGGAGTCACAAATGCTAGGTGAACCTCATACTATTGATTGCCCTGAGATAACTGTTAAGCCTGAAACCCAAACGCTTCCCTGAAGTCTTTTTCAGCGATAAATAATATTTAGTGAACTAGTAATAAATGTCTGTCTTGAGCACTGTGCTCCTTTAAGAACCATCTACATGGATCAAACTGTCAACAGCAACTCAAAATATTAGATAAGAGATTTAAGGCTTTATGAGTTTATGTTAATCATGGACGAACACTTTGGACCATGAAGCTGAGAATGCTTGTGTAACTTGAAGATGTAACCAGTGACATCGAGTTGTACCTGTAGAGGTTGTGGAATTTACGCATGTGCTGCTGTTTACATTCTCAACAACAATGAAAAATTAAATTTTACAAGAAAGAAATTCCTAGGTTTGCATCCCAGCCCCATCGTTAATTACTCATTCAACCTTTGAAAACTCACTTAGCATTTTCAATCTACAATAGATTTTGGATTTTATTCAATGAGATCAAAATAATAGCAACTCAGAAGGTTGAATAGAAATTTAAGGAGCAGTAAGCTTATGTTAACTTCTCTTTCCAAATGACTCTCTGTTATTAACACGTGTACGCTTACTGCTCCTAAAACTTCCTACTTAACCTTCTGAGTTTCTATTATTTTGATCTCATTTAATAAAATCCAAAATTGCGCAACCATTTTTAACTTCTTTTTCCAAACGACTCTCCATTATAGAGAATGGTGGCACAATTTGAAAATGCGATTGATACTACTGAATGGTACACATAGATGTGGGTGTACGTATTGTACTGTGTATGTTTTCAATAACAACAAAATAAAATATTTTTATTCAGCATGTAAAAAGAAGATTTAGCAAAGACAATTCTCACATGCTGTGGTTGGAAATGTAAATGAGTTACTACAGTTCAGAAAGCGTATTGACATTAATCTTACAAAGCTGAGCATTTACATATTCTATTATCCATCAATTGCACTCCAAAAAACATCCCAAGAGAATTTCCTTTACAGAGCAATGGGAGAAATACATGCGGATATCCATAGCAGCACTGACTTTAATAAAGGGAACGGAAGAGAAAAATCATAGAAGAATGGTACGCTTAATGAAAAATAAATTAAATAACGTCTACACAGTAGTGTGGGTGAATCCTAGAAATGGGTCTTTGGGTGAAAAAAGCCATTTTCCATAGACTGGTTAAATTGATGGTGCCATTTGTGTGTGTTATTTTATTTTATTTTTTAAAGACTTTCATTGGGGGCGCTTACACCTCTCATCACAATACAATACATTCCTCCAATGTGTCAAGCACATTTGCACATATGCCGCCATCATCAATTTCAAAGCATTTTCTTCCCACTTGAGCCCCTGATATCAGCTCCCCATTTCTTTCCCCTCCCTGCCTCCCCTGCCCGCCCTCCTTCATGAACCCTTGATAAGTTATAGATTATTGTTTCCAAATTTTACATTGACCTCCATTGCCCCCCACCCACTTTTCCACTATTCGTCCCCCTAGGAGAAGGTTCTAGGTTGATCCTTGTGATTGATTCCCCCTTTCTCCCCCCACCCTCCCCTAATCCCCCTGGTATCTCTACTCTCCTTGTTAACCCCGAGGGCTTTATCTATCCTGGATTCCCTGGGTTGTGGGCTCTTATCTGTAGCAGTGTGCATGCTCTGGTCGAATCTGATTTGTAAGGTAGAATTGAGCACCAAAGAACCAGAGGAAAGTTGTGCATTTCATCGGTGCTGTACTGCACCCTGACTGGCTCATCTCTTCCCTGGGGCCCCTCTGTGGTGGGGCAAATAAATCAGAGATGAAAAGAATGGGATCAATGGTTCTGGGGAGATACGGGAGAAGGAGAGGTGGGAGAAAGGAAGGGGGAGGGGAACCAACCTATTGTGCCATCTTTAAAAGCTCCAAAACAATCAATGTAATTACTATACAGAGAAGCATATATATTTTTATTTTTATTTGTGTATTAAAAGATCATTGTATTAGGGGTTCTAACAGCTCTTATAACAATCCACTCATCAATTGTATCAAGTATATTTGTTCATATGTTGCCATCATTATTTTCTAAACATTTATTTTTTATTTGAGCCCCTGCTATCAGCTCCTCTTTTTTTGCTCCCTCCCGCCCTCCCCCCTCATGACCCGTTAATAAATTATAAGTTATTACTATTTTCATATCTTATATCGACCGCTGTCTCCCTTCCCCCATGGTTTCTGTGGTTTGTCCCCCTGCGGGGGAGTGGTGGTGGGGTGTTATCTGTTGATCATTGAAATAAGTTCCCTTTCCTCCGCTCCTCTCTCCACATTCCCCCTACCCTCCTGGTATCACTACACCCATTCCTTTTCCTAGATACCATGCATGTGTCGTGAGCTCCTATCTCTTATCTGTACCTGCCTGCAGAAGCGTATATATTAAATAAAATTACTTTTTTCAAAAAAGCAAAAGTTTGGTAAATTCAACTAGTTGAGAAAGTAAGTAAAAGAGGGTGGAATCTCACAGATGTAATGATAAGGCTCTAGCTTTTAAGTCATGAATATTTGTTGTGCTTTACAACTTATATATGAGCATATTTCACATGAATTTTATTGTATGGATCTAAGAGGAAGTTTATTTGTTAATAGAATTGATGACATACTCTGACAGAGTTCTTTTTATGGGCTCTGTAGTTCAGAATTACTACAAATAATTGAAGAACAGTAGACATGTCAGGTTAAATAAAACTGTTCAGCAGATTAGTAATTATAGGTTGAATAAAATCTTTGTGCTAAGATATGAGATACATGCTAGACAAAGGCAAGAGTTGAGAAATATCTACATTCCTCACAAAAGCACTACAAATATAGAACATTGAAAGCTCAAATAGATGGGCTTTACCTGATTCAAGGTCACGGTAGGATTTGGTTTCAACAGTCTTCAACTACTAACTCACAATATATAATCAGTAGATGTCCTGATTGAATTAAGTTCCTTAAAAAATATCTCAGCTTGGATGGGTCATGATTCTCAGTAGTTTAACAGTAATTTAATGATATGATTTTGCAGTTTTGTAATGATGTAATCATCTCCTTGGCACAATCTGATGCAGCCATTTGTGAGGTAATTAGGGTGGGATACAACACCGTTACCCAGGGCCACAGCCCTGATCTAATGTGAGGGAGTTTCACTGGGTTGTGTCCTATATTGCCTTTTATCTTAGAAGAGATGTGTTAGTCTAGGTAGACTAGAGAAACAAATCCACAGAAACTCAGATGTATATAAGAGTTTTATATAAAGGGTAAGTGTGCATTAAAAAAACATCCCAACCCAGTGCTGCCCAAGCCCATAAGCCCAACATTAGCCCATATGTCCAACACCAATCTACAAAGTCTCCTCTATCTCACAAAACGCACTCAATGATGCCGACTGCAAGAGGAAAGCCGAATCAGTGAGCATGTAAACATCTCAGTGGTGGCAGGGGTCTCCCCATGGTTGCTGCAGCACCCAGGGCTGCATCAGGGTAGATCCATGTGGCTTCTCCTCAGGGATATCTCTCAGGAAGTGAGCCTTGCCAGTTGAAACAGGGAACTGGCTAAGGCAGCTGCACCCTGGTCCGACCATCAGAAAGCAAGAGACCCGAG
>NW_022103919.1:11352233-11364804 GCF_000313985.2 Echinops telfairi
GAGGGTTCGCTGTATGCCATTTATATAGTGACAGAAAAGAGGCCTGTTGATTACCTGCAGATGGGGTAAGATGGAGCTATGAGGAAAAGAGAAGTCAATTTAAAATGAATGAGGGGCGCACATGATGGGGACCAAATGTCCAGCTATAGACAACTAGACATCCCTTGAAGAGGGGTAGTAGGGAGGAGATGAGTCACTCAGGGTTCAGTATAGCAATAATGAAACTCACAACCTTCCTCTGGTTCTTAAACGCTTCCTCATCCACCACTATCATGATCCCAATTCTACCTTGCAAACCTGGTTAGACCAGAGGATGCACAGCGGTACAGATGGGAATTGGAAACACAGGGAATCCAAGACCAATGAACCCCTCAGGACCAGTGGGGAGAGTGGCGATAGCAGGAGGGAAGGGGGTTAAAAAGGGGAATAGATAGATCACAAGGATCTACATATAACCTCCTCCCTGGGGGATGGGCAACAGAAAAATGGGGGAAGGGAGATGCCAGGCAGTGTAAGATAAGATAAAATAATAATTTATAAATTATCAAGGGTTCATGAGGGAGGGGGAGCAGGGAGGGGAAAGGGAAAATGAGGAGCTGATGCCAGAAACCCAAGCGGAAAGCAAGTTTTGAGAATGATGAGGGCAACAAATGTATAAGTGTGCATTACATAATTGATGTATGTGTGGATTGTGATAAGTGTTGTCTGAGCCCCAATAAAATGATTTTTTTTAAAAAAACATAGTAAAAAACTCTGAAGAAAATGTTGGTGATAGTAGGTATGTTATCTTGATTGTAGCGACAGTTCTGTAGTTGTAAATCTATGTCACAATGTATCAAACTGTATGCTTTAAATATTTACAGTGACCATGTATCAATTACATGTCAATGAAGCTGTTCAGGAGAGAGAGAGTGAGTATGCGGAAAAGAACATACCACAGATGGAAGGTAAATTCCACCCACCTTTCATGGCCCAAGTGCAGTGATGTCCCATTGGGTTGTAGACCAGAAGGTCAGCATTTCAAACCCACCAGCTACTACTTGGGAGAAAGATGAAGCTGCCAGCTTTGGAAACCTCATACAGGTTAGAATTAACTCAATGGCAATGGGTTTGTTGCGGTTGTTATTTTAATGGTCAGAATCAGGACATCTTGGTTTTTACAGCACACACTGGTCACCTGGGATCTTGTTCAAATGAAAATTCGGACTCAAGTCTCAGGTGGGGCCTGTAAAACTACATTACTTACTAGCTCCCCCAGTGATTCCTATAATACTGTCAGGAAAACAGTTTAGGTCCAATGACTCTCCAATGGTACTATCAGTATAGCTGCCCACTGGATCTTTGTGGCATCCAAAATATACAGGGGCATCAAACATTTTATGGGAAAAATACCTTTTAATCAAAATTTTCCATGAACTTTTTGAAGCCCATATATGTGTATATGGGCTTCAAAATATTCTTCAACCCTATCCCCTGAGATTTTTATTTGACTGATCTGGTTATATCTGGGCATTGTTTTAAAGATTTAAGAATGCCTCTGAAGTAATAGACCAGGCTTGGGCTTTGCCTGAAATTGTCCCAGACGGCATCTCAGTAAGCTCAACTGTGTGCGGAGAGGCACAGATGATTTTCCTAAGAAATAAATAGCCTGATTATTATAATAACACTATGCTTGAAACAGGAGACTACTGTTTACAAACCCAAATCCAACATATATCTATTAGATATTCCTATAGTGCTACCCAATTTCCAGGATTTACAAATAAATCCTTCATAGCTAGCTCCAGGCAACTCCATAGTAAAGCATGGCTTGTTTTCCCTCCTGAACACAAAATGTGTCCTTTCTTTACCCACACCCACCCTGCAGGCCTCCTGCTGCCCCAACAATTCCAAAGCTCCCCACTGTTGCCTAAGCTCAGTGCTACACTGGCCATTTATTTCAATACCCCTACTTCAATGAGAGAAATTCAAAGGGAGAATTTCAGGCACCATGACCAGCCACCGCCCCCCTCAACAAAGCATTTTTTGTAGGTAGTTCAAAAAATATTGTTAAAAAGTCACAGAAATCTTTATTAAAGATTTCTTTACTAAAGAAATTGCTTTATTAAAGAAATCTTTATTAAGGATTTCAAAATATGATGTTATTATTTCAGGACATATCCTTCAGCTCTGTTTATACACTTCTGAAGATACTGTTTCCATCTCTCTAACCCATACTCAAAGACAGTCCACACTCTTACATGTAGGATGCTGCGGTGTCTTGAGCAGGGAGAATGAACAAAGAGACACACACATACACAGAGACAATATAGGACAGCAGCACAAAGTAGACACAGACAGAGATGGTACAAACTGCAACCTTGATGGGCCACAGTGCTTTATTTTTACGTACTACATACTGTTCCCAGATAAGTCTGCTAGTCCCCGCTTGAATTTCTCATAACCTTGAGAGTGAGTCCCGTATCTCAGCCCGTACCACGTTTGATTTACTTTCTACCAGGGAAACACTGTTTGCAGCTGCCCCTACACCACCCCCCACCCCGCCCCCGAATTCCTTACCGTTTGCAGTAAGGAAGCAGCTTATGAGAAGCAGCTAGGACAGACAGATGCATGACACGAGACACAGTGCTCCTCTCATGGCTCCTTCACCTGTACATCACACCAAAACAGCAGTTTTGGAATTCCTCAAGGGATTCGAATCAGATTCCCTTTCAACGTTCTTTGAGTTTGGGAAACAGGAAGTCTGAGGGCAAAATCAGGGGTGTAGGGTGGATGAGGTCAGGGTTTCTCTTCTTCAGAGCTGGATTTCAGGCACGTAGAAAACAGGAAGATGAAGGTAAGCCCAAAAGTTTTGCCACAAAACCATGGAAACATTTTGTAAACAAAAAGATCGAAATATGAAGCAATGGATGGGGGTGGGGAGAAGGGGGAGATACTCTGCACAACATCCTTGCCACTTTTCTCACCAATGCAAACTTCAATTTTCTTAAAAAATCTTCATAATAAACCTGTGGGTTCATCCCATGATTTTTGAGAAAAATCTATCAAGAGTACCCTTTTGGAATCTTGAGATACAATCAATATGACCTTCTCAGCTGACCTCCCTGCCTTGAACTGAGCCATCACATCCCTCAGACACTACTGTTTGGTTAGTCTATTGAAGGTACCCTCAGGAAAGGGAAACAATGCATTATTAGAGAACTTGTCTACAGCATCCACTGGTCACAGAGACATGTTTAAACATCTCTTGTATGATGTGACCTATTGTTAGGTCATTTTCCTTAGGGTCTGGGGCATCCATTATGCATGCTCAGAGGTCGGAGCTACAGGCCAAGAAGGAGTAGTACACTGCGCATGCTCAGATGTTCAGGCTTCCGGCCAGGAAGGGGAGGTACAACTGGGTGGGCGCTGCACCTGGATTGGCCCACCTAGGCCAGGTAAATTCAAAATTCAGCCAATGGGGTCGACCATGGTGGTCCACCACGCCTCCCACGGAATAATTGAAAAAGGCAGTATCCCAGGGCCAACCACCTGATTTTCTGGGGAGACTGCACGGGGTGAGGGGCCCTGTGGGTGCCTGTGTGAACCTTTAACGTCTAACTTTCAGAAAACTCACTTGGATCATAAACCAGGCTTTGGCGTGAATTCTTTCTCGCATGGAGCCAAGGACCGAGGTATATCTCTCCCCCAAAAGATCTAACACTATCTGTAGAAATTAAAACCCTAGTAGCAATAGTTTGTGGCTTAACTTCATATATCTGTCAGGATTCAAAAAAACTGAAGCCATGCTACATTTTCCAGTAAACACACACACAGAGGAATTGGAAAAATGGAGAGGTTTGTTATTGTTTGCTAATCGTGGTGAACCAAACAACAAACTCACTGCCATCAAGTTGATTCCAACTCATAGTGACAGAATAGAACTTCCCTTGTGTGTTTCCAGGGCTGTAAATCTTTAGGGAGTGGCTTGTGAGCTTAAAAGCACCAACCTTGAAGTTCGAAACCAGAGGGTTCTGTGCAACCAGGGCTCCCTAGCCATGTAGAAATTAAGACTTGGGGACATGTTTCTTGCATCTCCTCTAGAAGAAAAACACGTCAGCGACACTTTGTTGGCAACACACACTCCATCACATGCATATTTTCCATCTGTGGCCTCAGATGTCTCCACATTTCCTTACATACTCTCTGCAATATGCAGATGGCATAACCTGGCTCACAGAAAGTGAGGGGGACTTGAAGGACTTGCTGATGAAGGATTGCAGTCTTTGGTATGAATGAAAATACAATGGGAAAAACACCCAAATCCTCAAAACTGGAGTCATAGGTAATACCATGCTAAGTGGAGAAAAAGTTGAAGTTGTCCAGGATTTCATCTTGCTTGGATCCACAACCAGTGCTCATGGAAACAGCAGTCAAGAGATCAAATGACACCATGCATTAGGTAAATCTGTTGCACTGGGCTTCATTAAAGTTTTGAAAAGCAAGGATGTTACTTTGAGGACTGAGTTATGCCTGACCCAAGTCATAAATAGTCTATAGCCGCATAGGCATGTAAAATTTGGACATTGAATAAGGAGGACCAAAGAAAAGTCAGTGCATTTGAAAGATGGTGTTGGTGGAAAATATTGAAAATACCATGGACTACCAAAAGAATAAACATCTGTCTTGGAAGAAGTACAACCAGAGTGCTCCTTAGAGGCACGAATGGTGAGACTTTGTCTCATTCACTTTGAACAGGTTCTAAGGAAAGACCAGTCCCTGGAGAAAGACATCACGTCTGGTAAAAAGAAGGGGCAGAAAAAGAAGAAGGTCCTCAAGGAGATGGATTGACACAGTGGCTACAACAATGGGCTCAAGTATACAAACAATTGTGAGGAAGACGCAGGATGACAGTGTCTTTTGTTCTGTTGAAATGGGGTCATTAGGAGTCAGAACTGACTCTGCAGTGCCTAATAGCAATTACTAATGAATACCTCTCTAGACCACTCCATTGCTACCACACAGTATTGTGTTAAGGGCATCCCAAATCAACAGACACTCTTGCAAGGATGAGAAGTAACCTTCCTGGAAATTCAAATCAAGATGGAAGAATGGCATGCAAGTTTCAAAGAAGGCAATTATACTCTTGTTGATGGGTAAATCACTTGGAGCAACTTCCCATAAGGGCAAAGGTATTTACTAATCCTTAACAATAGAACACAAGTGCAGAATATGCCCGGTACTATGATCCTAATTGGACATTTTTGACCTAGTTCTTACTCTTGGTGACCCAAGCGGTGTGCTGCATAGGACTTTAGGCTCTGCCTTTTTGAGGCATGCAACATCCTCCATAGGCCACACCAGAAGGATCACATAGGGAAACGCAAGTAAGGAAGCCAGGTTTTACCTTAAACTCACCTATAGCAAATTTAAGAAACATACTCCCTTGCAACTAAGGTTGAAATACCATGGTGTGAGAAGCAAATGACTGCTATTCCAGGCTATAGAAGTGGAGATCATTGGACTTTAACTTGGATCTCTAGCTTTGAGGGTGCCCAATGAATGGTGGCCTGGTACTACAATATATTTATTAATTTAATGCTACTTGCTTTCCTGTAACATGTATTAGTCTTGTAGGCATAGTTCTGCCTGCATGAGTGAGTGTTACAAAAAGTTTTACCTTATCACCAGCCCCATTGTTCATGTAAATAGTGTCTAGTCACCTAAGAGTTTAATCTGTACAAATCAACAATTCATGTATTGTGGTCCATAGCTGGCCTATACTTGTACAATTTCCTTTCCTCAACAGTGTTTTAAATTTTATATCACTGATTATAGTAATATCACTAGTAATAGAATTAACTTATTCCCCAGAGGGGTGATTTATAATGTTCTCTATCATGAAATGATCATGATGTCCCTAAAGTGAACCAGAGATAAATACATAAACCATAGATATATGAATGTATTTTGAGCTCCCACTTCATTCTAGACCCAATCTCAAGCAATTAGTTCATACGCCATGGCCCTACTCAATGCTTGCCCTTTGGAAGAGATCAATGGAGATATGGGTGCTTTAGTGCAGGATGGTGAAGAAATCAGATGACGCCTTAACAACCAGAAAGAATAGCATCTGAGATCTTAAAGGCTTGTCTTAAAACAAGCAGCCATATAAATGAGAGGCATCAACTAAGTCCACATGGAAGAAGCACTCTAGCCTGTGTGATCCAAGAATTGTAAATAACACAATCCGAATCCGAAGGAGGGAATAGTATCAGAGCTTAAACTCTGAACACCAGTTTGCAGAAGGCTACAGATGACAGTGGAAGCCCAAAATCCATGTGCAGGGTCCACACATGGATGAAGCCTCCAGTGAATTCCCTCTGACCACAGTCCAGGAATGTGACCAGCCTTGCTATCAGACAGAGAGCACTGTAAGGTCAACGATGGCAGATCGGATATGATCCTTAGGTTAAAAAGTAAACCTTATCATTTGATTTCCCTGCTGACTCATGTTAAAGTTGTTTCAGTTGGTCCTAGTTTTGCTTTCTTTTCCACTAAGGGTTTTGTCTTTGTCTAGTCATTTTGTATGGTGTTTGCTTAGTTGCTTGCTTCCTGTTAGTGTTGTGTGTATATGATTTTCTATATATGAAATCTAGGATAGGTTTACCTATAGAGACAGTAACTGGATTGACAATTGCCCAGAGGCAGGACAGGGGCAAATGAGGGGGCGGGGAGCTAACAAGGAGTATGAGAAGAAAATATTCTGAAAATTGGTTGTGGTGATGATTCCACAAATCTTCTTAATATGATTGAGTGATGCCAATAAAACTATTCTTCAAAAAGAATACTTCTATTCCTTTACACCAGGATACCCCACACATTAAAAGCACGCAACAAATGAATTTCACGAAAATATAGTCAAGGTATAAATGAGAGTATGATATTAACTACTAATCACGGTAGCACCAAAGCACAAGAAGATTCTGAATGAATTATCTTCTGAGTCATCAAAGAAGGGCCAAACATGTAGCCTATGCCCCACAAATCAACACATTTGATTGACAGGCTTTATTATTTTTTTGCCATGGCCATTACAGATAAATGAATATGCTTAGAATTTCACGTTAATGAGGAGAGGGCAAAAAAGTGAGGTACAGAGTAGTGCTGATAAATAATATAAATAGTTCATTTTACAAAGCTATTCCAGGTTACAAGAAGTAGACCAGTTGACTTAGACACAAGGGGATGTTAAAAACCTCTCTTATGTACGTAGACCGGTCCACAGTAGCACTCACTCCCTCTGACTCCAGTGCAGAAAGTCATGTGCCCAGCCTGAATGGCTCATTAGAAACTAGCAGCAATGCCTCCAGAGTTGAATCCCTTTCATTCATTATTCAGTATTGGTATGTTTTGGTATAAAGGACTGTATGCATTCAAAACCTCTCTTTGAAATGTAAAACCCCTGAGTTTTACAAATGTTCAGCCATCTTCTATTCAAATGTGTGCCCTAGTTAAGAGACTTAAAAGTAGCGAGTGTGAATGAAGAGTGCTATATTACTTTTCAGAATTAGATTAGCAAGATCCTTGAACCTTGAATCTGTTATTGATCTTGAGTATAGTTCCTTGCCCAACTTCTTTAGATTGTCCAAAAAGGACTTCTAATTTAAAAATAACTGGTTACTCTAATGAGCGAACACATGGAAGTTACAGAGTCTGTGAATTGTATAACAATATTTCTCAATAGATTAAAAGAGTATAAAACAAGTAGGGTGTGGAAGTCATTTAACATTAAGTACTCTGTAGTGGAGTCAGCCAAAAAAAAGATAATTCAGACGCTTGTTTTCATGAAAATCCAACTAATTTTTAAAAATCATTTTGTTGGGGGCTCGTACAACTCTTATCACAATCCATATATCCGTCCATTGTGTCAAGCACATTTGTACATTTGTTTCCATCACCCATTCTCAAAACATTTCTTTCTACTTGAGCCCTTGGTATCAGCTCCTCATTTTCCCCCTCCCTTCCCCTTCCTCCCTCCCTCTCTCATGAATCCTTGATAATTAATAAATTCTTATTATTTTTTTATGTCTTGAACTGTCCGATGTCTCCCTTTACCCCCTTGTCTGTTGTCCATCCCCCTGGGAGGGCATTATAGGTAAGTCATTGTGATTGGTTCCCCCCTTCTCCCCACACCTTCCCCTTACCCTCCTGGTATGGCTACTCTCAATATTGGTCAAGAGGAGTCCTGTATTCCCTGTGTTTCCAGCTCTTATCTGTACCAATGTACATGCTCTGGTCTAGTCAGATTTGTGAGGTAGAATTAGGGTCATGATAGTGGTGGGTAGGAAACATTAAAGAACCAGAGGAAAGCTGTATGGTTCATCAATGCAATACTGCACCCTGATTAGCCCGTCTTCTCCCCACAATCCTTCTGTAAGGGGATGTCCAATTGCTTGCAGATTGGCTTTGGGCCTCCACTCCGCACTCTCCCCCTCATTCACATTATGATTTTTTGATCTTTGTCTTTGATGCCTGATACCTGGTCCCATCAACTCCTCATGATCGCACAGGCTTGCGTGCTTCTTCCATGTAGGTTTTGTTGTTTCTCAGCTAGATGGCTGCTTGTTTATCTTCAAGCCGTTAAGACTCCAGGTGCTATATCTTTTGATAGCCGGGCACCATCAGCTTTCTTCACCACATTTGCTTTTGTACCTGCTTTGTCTTCAGCAATTGTGTCCAGAAGGTGAGCATCTCAGAGTGCCAAAATCCAACTAATTTTTGAAACAATATATACATTGATCATGACTTTGACTCACTCACTACCATTAGGATAAATATTTGGAACAAACACAGATTGCTGTGTGGGAGACCAAATATGCATGATGTAGTCAGCAAAATGAACAACAAATCTTAACCCAAGGAATTAGGACTGCATTCTGTATTGGTTTCTTCCTTGGAATTGAACATTTTTTCCAAGAATAAAATCCCATTTGGCAGTTTGAAAATGAGTAACATTCACACCTAAGGACTGGAAAGGATATCCTAAATTAACGATCAACAGATATACATTATTAAAGAATACTTCAGTCAATTTTACTGTGTCCCAAAAAAGGCAGATACTAGGACAGGGGTAGTAACGGTCTGGTTATCAGGACCCTCTTGGAACCCCGCTGGCTGATGGAAAGCTACTCTTTTACTGGTTTGAAGAACCAAAGAACATGTTTGATTCTGGTCACTGATAGCACCAAACCAGCAAGTAAAGAAAGAAGTCCCAGGGAGAAGAGAACCAAAGACCCTTAGCCCTCAATTCCGTATATAAGCTCTGTGTAAGTCTGTGACTCATCTATAAAACGCACATGAGCTGGAATACTCCCAGAAACTCAGCTGAAAGTAATAGAACTAACCTAATAGTGCTACTTCTGCCCATACAAAGAAGGTTATTTGGAAATTTCAGGTTAGCCAAGTAAATTGGCTACTAGAACAAAATGAAGCAAAACAAAGCAATGCAGAGCAAGAAACAAAATCAATGCTGTGGAGAGAAACATAACGGAATACAGAGTATCATTTATAATTATAATATTCGGGAGGCAATTCTTATTAAACTAGACTTATGGAAAATGTGACTCAAACCTCAAAGGTATAGATGACCGATAGACAGTAATCCCTGATAGGCCAGATATTAAAATTAAAAGACAATAATTTTTAAATAGCTCATCTTATAACAAAACTCAATAAGTATCTAAAATTATAAATCAAACCTAGATACTATTAAAAAGAATTTGTTGGATCTTCTACCTTGAGAAAAAAGATCTTCACAAAACCTGAGAGTACATTCAAAGGTAGAGTTCTTGAACTACTTGAAGCTTGATGTCAGAATTTGGCAGTTCCAGGAGAGCATGGTAGCACCCTTCCCAACCCCAATTGAACCCCTGCCCAGCTGTGGCCATCCCAAGCCCTGAGTGACTCTTGATATACAGCCTGGATGTTCCACGTTCAGAGGACTCACGGGGGAGAGGTCTATGCAAGCCCAGGAAGCAAGCTGGTGGCCTTTTATGCAGAGGACCTGCAGGCTCTGGGCAACCGGGTTGTATTCTAGTGAGGGGCCACATGCTCAGGTAAGCATATTTCCTTGCTTCCTCCGGATCTTCATTCTTGGGAAAATCCACAGCCAATGGAAGTCTGTCCCTAGTATTTTGTGAGGATAAAACAAGATCGCTCCCTCTGTAAGCATTAAATAAACTCTCAGTCAAATTTGACAACTGTCGTATCTTGTGCTTTTCTCCTGGTTATTGCTATTTTCAGATTCTTTTCTTATTTTCACTGATCTGTATGATTCATATATCTCAATAAGCTGCTAATTTCGTAAGGTCCATATAACATCATTTTTTTAAAGAGCCACTGTGGTATCTGTGCTTAAAGGGAGACTTTCAAATTCTTCTTAGCTTCCAGGTACTGAATAATGCACAAGTTCTTGCAATCATCCATAATGAATGAGCTGGCTTACATCCATTGAATGTCTATTAAATGCCAGACTCTTGGCATGAAATTCTATATACGTTATTTCATTTTAGGCCCTTTCTAAAGCTACGAGGCAGAAATTTTTCCCATGGCACAGCGCCCAAGTCAGAGTCAGACTTTTCCCATTTTACTGATGAGCAAACTGAGGTTGGGCAAGACTAGCATGCCCAACATAACACTGATAATTACTAGGTGAGATGGTTAAAGTTTATTGTGCCAGCCTGGCTGATAAGCACATGTGGGATTAATTGAAAGGCAGAGAGATAAATGGCTCGGTGAGCCTTGCCTTTCAAGTTCTCGAGTTTCTAGATTTCTGATGATTGGACCAGGGTGTAGCTGCCTTAGCCAGTTCCCTGCTTCAACTGGCAAGGCTCACTTCCTGCAAGACATCCCCAAGGAGAAGCTCCATGGACCTATGGACCGATGGACCGTTGCAGCCCTGGGTGCTGGAGTAGCCATGTGGAGACGCTTGACACTTGCCAGTGTTGAGATGCTTACATATTCACTGATTCGGCTTTCCTCCTGCAGTTGGCATCACTGCATGTGTTTTGTGAGATGGAGGAGGACTTTGTGGATTGGTGTCGGACATATGGGTTAATGTTGGACTTGTGGGCTTGGGCAGCACTGGATTGGGATGTTTTCTTGATGTGCACTTAACCTTTATATAAAATTCTCACTTATCCATGAGTTTCTGTGGATTTGTTTCTCTAAAGTACCCAGACTAACATATTAAGCAAAACTGAGATTGAGATCTATCAGCCTCTGTGCTTTTTTAAACTCAGCTCATTTAAAAATTGCTAACTCTTGTTATGAACACCCTTGATCACAAACATAATTTATGGACTGTAATGCTATTCTGTTCTCATATCATTGCTGGTCATGACCTCAAGTTCTTAGCACGAGTCAAATAAGTATGACATTTTCCATTCTGAAAATGCTAATTAACATCAAGTGTACAACATCATTCTATTTATCTGTACCTATGTAGGATGAAGTTCAAAGCCAAGTTTTAAAAACCATGAAGAAACTACTCAAGTAAAAGACTGAGAGATAGAAAAAGGGAAAAAGAGAGTGAGTGACAGCGAGCTGTATACAACCAATCAATGTGAGTGCCTTTGCAACTCTAATACAACATTCAACAGCTGCAACCATAGGCAGGAAGAAAACGACACGAATACACAGCGATCACAGTCATCTACTCCTTCCCTTCCACTTAACCTCACTGCCACAGAGTCGATTCTGACTCATAGTGACACCGCAAGACAGTAGAACTACCTCTGTGAGTCTCCAAGATCTTTGAGTCTCATAGATCTTTGCAGGAGTGAAAATCCTCCCCTTTCTCCCTCAGAGTGGCTGGAAGGTTCAATGTCAGCAGCGCAGCATGGAACACACTGCACCATTGATGCTCCTTCCACTTACACAGGCATTATCCCATCATCAGATCTCTACAAACCATTTCCTTTCAAAATCATAGTCCAAGAGGCTACTGGAAGGTAGCACAGTGCGGGAGTCGGGAACAGAAGACCCGGAGTACTCTGGAGGGCTGACTATTGAGACGTACAGGATACACTCAGGGTGTTCACTGAGCTCTCCTTTACTTCGCTGCATTGCCCTTCATCTCTAACATAGCCCAGACAACATATTACCTCTGGCCTTCCTTATGACTTGTCTGTTGCAGGCAATCTGACAATTTAACACAGCTCATCTTTTTGTTGTTGCTCGGCTTGGTTTTTGGTGTGCAAGATCCTGTGCTTACTATGAAGCATTAAACATTTCCAATTGACTTGTGGACTTGTGAATAAGGAGTCCCTGGGCATCACAAATGGTAAAGCATTTGCCTGCTAACCCAATGGCTGCTGGGTACGATCAACCTGCCTTGGAAGACAGGTCTGGGGATCTGGTGATCTGCTTGCAAAAGATCACACACACACACACACACACACACACACACAACTCACACTGTCATCGAGTTGATTCCAACTCTTAACGACCCCAAAGAAGAGGGTAGAACTACCCTTTCCAAGACTGTCACTCTTTATGAGAGTAGAAGTTTACTTAAAAATAAAATGAA
>NW_022103919.1:11366935-11370187 GCF_000313985.2 Echinops telfairi
GTCTCCCACACCCACCTCCCCACCAATTTGGATCGCTTGTTGTTCCCTTGTCCCTGGGTTTGTTATCCCCTCTTCTTCCCTTCCCCCCTCCTCCCATGACAAATCTTTTAAGTCCCGTGGGAGATAAGTCTAAAACCTGTGTTGTTGCTTGTTTGCTTTTTAATAATTCTCATTTTAGCTTTCATTGTCATTGCTTTTATTATCTGTATCTTTATAAATCCAATTTTATTTGTCCTTTGGAGTTGTAAATGCTACGTATAAACTTACAGACATATATTAATACAAGCAAACCCACTACCATTGAGGCAATTCTGACTCCTTTGGACCCTAAAGGACAGATTAGAGCTGCCCCCACGGGACTGCCAATCTTTTGGTTAGCAGCCAAGATCTACCAGAGATCCTATAGATACATGAAAACATACAATATATAAACAGGCACAAATCATGAAAACTTACTCCATTGCTAAAGAAGAGTTTGCGTTTTGTCAATTTCAGGGCTTAACACCACTTGTGCAAAATTCATTCGGATTCCCTGGATTATCCCTGGGAATGAGATGACCTTTCTGGTCAGAAGGTCAATGAGAGTTCTCTGGATGCCCCTTTCCTTCTTTTCTTCCTTTACCTTGTGCTATTCAATCTATGCAGCCACATTAGCAAAGCAATCAGTATTTGGAGCCATGGTTTCAAAACGCTAAAGCTTAGAAATGGAAGCTTCCTAAAGTGAAATTTAGAAAACTAAATCTATGCGACAGTGTTACAAACAGTAAATCACAAAGTTGATCATCTACGAGTGAATATCCAAGAATGCCAACATGAGCAAATTTCACACTGAATTGTATATAGCACATATTACAAACAATAAGATGTACCCCCCCCCCCAAAGTAGATGGTCACACATAGTGTTCATTATAACCATGCTGTCAAAGTCTGCCTGTATACGGAACCAAATTGACACCAGTAATTCCAACAATTCGATAGGAAATTTAGGGAGAGGGAGTCTATGGTAATGCGGGAAGAACAACTCAGAAAAGGAGAGTAAGAATAGTTACACAACGCACAGAATGTAGTCAAGGTCAGGGAGTTTTCCATGTTGAAGTTGTCAACTTGAGATATGCTCTACTACATATATTCTTGACCACAGAAATAAAACAAATAAACTCCCCCTTGTGGAATCAATAGATGGATAGATAGAAGATGCTGTTTTCTGCACACAGCTTTTTAATTCTGTTAAACTCAACACTAGGGGCACAATGGAAGGCATGTGATGTTTCCATTCAGCCAGCTGTGATCGTGGGTGGGGCAGATGGGGATTTTCCAGACTGAAGGGTACTTGAAAACTAATTTTAGGGCTACCGGGAGTGAGCTGGAGTGGGTTGGTCTAAGGCCCTGACAGTTGGGCAACAGCACTTTTCTTCGTTTTACAAATTGTTGGATGAGTGCTCTTTAGGAGCTACAGTGGAAAAGTCATGATTCTGAGTTTGCCCTGACTATGTATTACAAACTCGGTTTTGCACCAGCCAGGATAGGAGCACTACAAAGAAAGCAAGAGATGGGGTTCCTAGAGAAAGAAGCTTATGCATAGTTCCAGCTTTTATACTCATTACAAAACAATCTAGTGCTAATGAATAATTTTCAACTCATGGTGTTACAGACGAGATTTCCTCCCTAGGGTTTTCTTGGCTCTAACCTTTGCAGCGGCAGATTCTCTTTTCCATGGTGCTACTGGGGGTGCTCCAATCTCCATCCTTTAGGTTAGTGAGCAATTGCAAACCACTTGCACCATCCAAGTTGTGCTTCACTGTGTGCCAAAGGAGTTCTAGTCTGCCTTGTAGGTTTGCTATGAATCAGAACCAACTGGCTGGTAGTCGGGTGAGTTTGGTTTTCCTTCGCCTCTGCATGATCTTCTACTCTCCTAATAGCACTGTTGGACCAGAAATGGATGCAGAGCTGCCAAGACCAGGCAAATAACCAAGAAATCTCTTTAATGATTACAAAACTAAGAGGAAGACTACTCTTAATCTTTTTTTCCAAGAAGATCTGGGGCACAATATTTGCAAATCCTAGGGGTGAAGAACATATTTCAAATGGGATTATAATGATTAATAATTTTTTACAGATATGACTGCTTTTGGGTTTAAAAAAACGTTTTTGGAATGGCATTCTCATTTTTCAAATGGAACTTGATGTTAACTCGTGTTGAATTAGTAGTTTTAAAAACCATGGCTCCTTTGATACGAAAACTGTTCTCTCTGTGGCTTCTATGTGTTAGACTAGCAGAAACCCAAAGGCCTATAGGGAATGACAGGACAGTGCACTGCTCCTCTGGAGGAAGGAAAGATAGTGGGAGAAATCGCAGCACAACTGTAACAGCAAGCTTTATGCTCAGGAATGTTGAGTGAAGAAGTAGATGCTCGTCAGCCTTAAGCTATTGTTATAAATGGGGGCATTTCTGCTACAACGAGTCTAGACTGTTGTTTCAGAAAGTCACGTTGATTTAGTTGGATATAATTGACTAATAATCATAGAAAGTGGTATGATGTCACACATTGTCACAAAAATAGCTATAGAGAATCCTACAGAGTTGAGAGGTGATGTTAACATAGCAGTTTAGATCTTCAGAAACTGGAAAATAAGAGTTAGAAACTGCTGGGGGAAAAGAAATAAGTAAAATCTACCTACAATGGTAGAGCAGCAGGAAATGTAAGCCTTTCTTTCTGTAGCATTGTGGCAGTCTGTTTTATGAAATTCCTTCTGAGGAGTCTAAAGAAAGATGAGCAAAATTGGGACTGTGGTACCAGGTGTTGTGGTTTGTTTGTTTGTTTGTTTGTTTTTAGGCTTATCCCTGACCACATCTTATAAGATCTCTGGGTGACACAGTTTGTGCTTGTCTACTCAGTGAAAGTCCAGCAGTTCTATTTCACTCAACAGTGCCACCAAATAAAGAATATTCCCATGATGACCTTATAGAGTTATGTTCATTCTGTCATACCTGGGCCAGCCATGAGTCAAAATGGACTGCTTGGCAATGGAAACAATAGGAATCAAAACATGCTCATGTCTTAAGGGACATTTGTAGCTAGCTCCTCTTGTCCTGGGAACGAGTATAACAATATTATTTGAATCTAAATAATTGCATGGGCAACATACTGCACAACACAGGAAGCATTAAAAGAGGTTGGAAGGGATACATAGAGTCACTGTAAAAAGAAGCCCATCAGTAGGCCATTGGAGAGCCCCTTGCAGAGGGGTCTC
>NW_022103919.1:11371288-11373239 GCF_000313985.2 Echinops telfairi
TATGTAAAGGCATTACACTGTGTGGGTTATAACTAACTAGGCACAACATGGAGAGGAATGAGAATTTCAAAGCACTTAACTGTGTTCCTGTGTAACCTGTGCTTGGATCAAGAGGCAGAACAAAACCAGGGAATACTTCATGGTTTAGAATCAAGAAAAGAGTATGCCAGGGCTATATCCTTTCACCAGACTTATTCAATCTGTATGCTGAGCAAATAATTTGAGAAGTTGTACTATAGGAAGAAGGATATAGCATCAGGATTGGAGGAAGGCTTATTAACAACCTTCATTTTGCAGAAACCTTTCAGTAAACAAGCAATCTTGCTTGCTGCAAACAAGGAGGAATTGAAGGACTGAAATCAAGGGGCACTTGAAGCACTTGTTGATGCGAATCAAAGACTGTATCCTTGAGTATGGATTACAAAATGGAAAAAAAAATCCTCATACTGTACAACCTAAACTGAAAAGATTGGATTTAATCTTACTTGGCTATGCAATCAATGCTCATAGAAGCCGGAGTCAGGAAATCAAATAATAGATTGCATTGGACAAAACTGCTGCCCAAGACCACTGTAAAGTGTTGAAGAGCTATGAATACTAAGGTGTACCTAACCCAAGTCATGGTGTTTCCATGTGCGTGTGCAAGTTGAACAGTGAATAAGGAGACTGCACGAAAATTGATGCATTTGAATTATGGTGTCAATGAAGAGCATTGAAAGTACAGTTGACTTTCAGAAGAACAAACAAATCTTTCTTGGAAGAAGTAGAGGCAGACTCCTCCTCAGCTGTATTAGCAGGAGACACCAATGCCTAGAAAAGAGTAGCAGCCTTGGTAAAGTAGAAGATCAACGAAGAAAAGTAACACCCTCAATGAAATGGATTGACACATTGGCTCCAACAATGGGCTCCAAATATCTTTATCAGGATGGTGCAGGACCATATAGGGTTTTGTTCTGCTGCACACAGTGCCAATGTGATATGGATATGAGTTGGAACCAATTCAACAACACCTAACAACAACAAATAATTATAGCCCCCAGTGATGGAAAGAAGCCACTGAATAAAAATACCTTGGCACAATAGACAGGGCAAGCACATTTATCCCCAAAGGACATGCTAATACATGCTGACAAATTAAATCCATCCTCATAGAGCAAGGAAGTCCCCAGAGAATACCAAAAATAGACTTTGGGGCCAGGGGGTGGTACCCCATCAGACTTGACTGGAAAACACTCCTAAAGGCCAACAAACACTCCTTGGACTATCTACAGGTTTTTCTTGCTTGTCATTGGTTTTTGTTGTTGTTGTTGTTGCTTTCTTTTGTTGCCTTGTTTTGCTCTGTCTTGTTTTTGTGCATGTTATCTCTGCAGGTCAGTCTAAATAAGATAGGTCGGATGAACAATCTGGAGAAGATTCCAGGGGGGCATTGGAGAAGGGGAGGTAGGGGTAAAGGAAGTGTTGTTAACAAACCCAGAGAAAAAAGGAAAAACAAGTGATTCATAATCGGTGGGGAAGAGGGTGTAGGAGGCCTGGTAGGGCTTGATCAAGGGTAATGTAACTGAGAGGAACTACTGAAACCCAATTGAAGGCTGAGCATGATAGTGGGACAAGAGGAAGGTAAAAGGAAATAGAGGATAGAACTAGGAGGCAAAGGGCATTTATAGAGGTCTAAATAAAGGCACGTACATATGTAAACATATTTATATATGAGGATGGGGAAATAGATCTATGTACATATATTTATAAGTTTAGTATTAAGGTAGTAGATGGATATTGGGCCTCTACTCATGTACACCCTCAATGCAAGAATACTTTGTTCTATTAAACTGGCATTCCATGATGCTCACCTTCCCGACACAATCACTGAAGACAAAGTGGGTGCATAAGCAAATGTGTTGAAGAAAGCTGATGGTGCCCGGCTATCAAACGATATAGCGTCTGGTGTCTTAAA
>NW_022103919.1:11373923-11376137 GCF_000313985.2 Echinops telfairi
TGTGATAAGAGTTGTATGAGCTCCCAATAAAATGATCAAGAAACAAACAAACAAAACAAAATTAAACCTATCCTCACACAGAGGAATAATCCTGCCACCTCATTTGCTATGGTACAACAATCCACTCATGGGTCACAAAGCCACCTCATGCCATTTAAATATACTCACTGAACACTTACATCGGACACGTAAAAAGATGAATCCATTCTGAGGCTTTTGCTGTTATTAAAAATAGGTTTTCATACACATTAATACCTAAGGATTCATACCAAGCTCAAACATGGCAGTCAATCTCAGTCCACAGAATCAAAAGATCCATAATAGATAAGTAAAATCTGTAAGCAAAGTTGTATTTTGCTTGATTGAGATAGAATGCCTTAACCTAAAATTTATTTGCTCCCCTTATTAAAGTGTTGGACCCAATTAGGGACAAGGAAAGATGGGCTCAGGTTTTTGATGTTGTTCAGTTACTTAGCTGCTTTTACTGGGTGTAATAAAAAAAATCAGGAAAGAGGGGGAAATATGAAGTTTGAGTCTCTAAAATATGACACATGTCGTCTTGTTTAGTAGGTATTCCAGGAAATAAATTAGCACTTGTCAAAACAGGATGAAGATCTTTTTTCCTGTCCCCAGAGCATTTGACTACACGGTTCTTCTCAGCACTTGCTTCCAGAAACGATCCACCTATCTTTGTGCCTCTGAATCACAACTGAAAGTCCTAGTCCAAATAATTTGGAGATTCCACTGTCAATTCTTGGGGCACATGGAAAGAGGCAGGCTTCTCATTTGCAGTTTCCATTGCATATGTTTGCCTCCAATCAATCTGCTTTAGTGCAGTAGGAAACCTTTAGGGCCCAATCAGAAAAACCAACCAACCAACCAACAAAAACACCATCATCTAATCTGTGGGAAAATGTATGTTAGATGAAGGAATTCGCCTGGGAATATTTTTTTTAATCCCCCAGCAACCAGTGTAGGTGATTTTTTACCCCCTCCAATGACAATGTTGAACATTTCAAGCCCCACGCGTCTTAAGCCCCTTGACTGAATTTAGAGAGGCTTCATGAACAACAGCAATGGAGATCAATGTTGGCTCCACAGCCCAGTCTTGCGTGCTGTCCGGCACTCCCGTTAACGCAGCCTCACATGAAGTCTTTGGCTCTGGCAGGGAACGGGACCTGGCAATCTGGTTGACATCTGGTTTCCTGGCAGCGATTTAAAAGTTTGCTGCAGCTCTGGGTTTGAAGACATTGTGGAACTCCCTGTAGAGACTGGCTGATCTTGGGAAGTTTAATGAAGCAGATGGTTCTCTTAAATAGAAAATTCTAACTGCAGGAGGCAAGCACCCAACAAGCTCCCTCCAAGGAGCAATTGTTCTCTTTCCCAACACCCACTCTGCCAGCACCATAGGAAATTACTTTACTACTTGTTACCAACTTTTCAAAACTGAAATAATATTTCAAAACGAAAGTAGCTGATTGGAGCCCTTTATCTCATTCTCTGATCCCTTCGTGCCTCAGTGTCCTCTACAACTGGTTCTTAGAGAATTTCAAAAATCTTCCCCATTCAGTCTCTCCACTGAGAGCGTTGAATTTGTTTAATTTCTTTCCAAATAAAACAAGATCCCTTTAAGATTTTGTTCTGCGAAATCACCTTCTACACTAAGGTTCTGTGTCTTTCAATCACTTTTTTTTCCATTAAGGCATCAACAAATTCCTTGCCCTTTAGGATGTATGGATTGAGAAGAGCCTGATAATTAGATCGGTTCACAACTCCCCTTGTAACCTCAAAGGAACAAATTAACAACTCTGACTAATACCTTAAATCAACCACAAATAACATGAGCATATTTTTTCTCTTAAACAAAGACAAAGAGAAGGCATATTCCTTTCCAATTGGTGCTACAATGAAATTCTAGTATCAATGGCATAAGAAAGAAGAAAAACTATCTGTAATCCCTTAATATGTCAGCTTCTGTACTTTTTGTTATTTATATCAAAACTGTGCTAGTTCCGGGGGACTAACTCGTGAACGAGGAAGACATACATCCCGTTTCATGTAGACTATGGTCTAATAGCTGTTTTCAATCACATTCTGCCAGCGTCTGCATGCTAAATAAGACACACGTGTGTAACACACCACCAGAGGTGAGTTCAAAATTGTAAGAAACTGTTGCCAAGCTAGCCTACATTCTGCTCGTTATGGAAAACATTG
>NW_022103919.1:11376435-11382743 GCF_000313985.2 Echinops telfairi
ACCCCTCATTTGTCCCATTTTCCTGAGAAGAAAGCCAGGGCTCAACACACTCAGGTCCACAGTGGTTAGTGCTTTTCCATGGTCTTCTAGCTTTAGACTGCATGTCCTTCCTAGTAGCATAAGACTTAACCATAAGTATCTTCTGTGCAGCAAAAGAAAAATCTTGTGAGGGCTTTGAATATACAAAAGCCCAGTGTTTGAACCCCAGTGGTTGAAGCCCACTTGTTATGATGCATTGAACCACAACTGAAGCATGGTGATGGGAGAGAACAAGTTCTAAAGAACTTGACAGTGTAATCTACATACTGCCCTGTTTCCCCCAAAATAAGACACCGTCTTATATTAATTTTGCTCCCAAAGATGCTCTAGGTCTTATTTTCAGGAAATGTCTTGTTTTTCCATGAAGAAGAATACGGTACACATTTATTGTTTATTGTTTTATTAAAACAGACCTCGCACTGTCTGTCTGCTCCAGCTGCGCTGCAGCCAACAGTGAGCTGCGTGGCCACGCCCACCGCTATGGTCCAGAGTCTAGAGTTACGGTAGCTTCGGAGGGCCTTATTTTCAGGGAGGTCTTATTTTCGGGGGATGCCTTATATTTCAGTGAGAGGCAAAACTGTAAGTAGGTCTTATTTTGGGGGGGTGTCTTACTTTCAGGGAAACAGGGTAGGCTTGGACCATAGCTTGGACCGCGTAGATTTACATATATTTGAGACAAGTCGGTCATTTCCTCTTCTGCACTCCTGGTTTTGAGGATGTGCTCGCAATCTCTTCCTCAGCTCATCAGCGAGCCCGTCCATAAGGAATCCCCAGCAAGCTCCTCTGAGCATTGCTCATTGTGTCCGGGTGGACATGGGGCCAGGCCACTCCCGGCAGAATGTCATTCTCTGAAATTTGAGTGCTGGATTTATACAGACGCGCAAAGTCCGAGGTGAGGTGGCTGTGCTCAAAACATGAATGATGATGAGCAAGTGAAGAAACTCACCCCGTGAGGAGAAACAGACGAATAGGCAGAAACACAGAGGAAAACGGACGAGTCCCAGGAAGGAAGAGCAAAACCAGCCTTCCAGCGCTTGCCCACTTAAAGAGCAGCCCTCTGAGGCCAAGGCGCATAAAGAGGCCTCAACAGGCTCAGGAAATAGGGAACTGAAAAATAATGGAATTTTCCCACAAACCTCTTGAAGCCCACCCTTGCCCTTAGATTTTGTGAATCCCTTCTACATCCTACCAGTAAATTTTCTTTTCGGTGGGTTTTGTTTGCATGTTTCCTTTTGTTTCTTTACTTCATACAATTATAGGTTCCTTGTAGCCAAGAAATAACTAAAACTATTTATCAATAACTCTTTTCCAAACCAGCTAAGCTGGAACTCATTATGTCGTTGTCTTCTCTCAACATTAATGGAAGCCAAAGGCTTGGTACTTTCCTCTTCAGAAATATGCCCTTCCTTCTACTCTAATGATGTAGGATATAGCTGTCCATCTAGAAACGTCTGTTGTTTGTTGTTGTTATTCTGCATTCCATAGATCCAGAACTCTAGCAATCACGCACACAGCCTAGGTTTATAGCCTATGCCAACCTCCCCATCAAGCGTGTATGGTGAATTCAAACTCCCTCTCATAACTCCCTCCTGTTTCCTGACTTCTTTAGTTTTATTCTTTATCGGTTCCATTCTTTCATTCTTCCCTACTGTCAATTTCAATAGGCATGGAGGGCACCATTTATTGATCTTCTAGTATTATGTTTCTTCTCACTCCATTACAAAATGGTGCGCATCAATACTGACTTCTGGCCTGCCTAAGAAGGAACTTGTCTCATGTCCAAGGTGTATCTAACTATGATAGTACGTTGTGAGAACATTGGTTACAGAACTAAAAGGAAACTAGAAGTCCTACCCACGGTGGTTAAAGGAGTAGAGTGATTTATTGACACAAATGACGACAGGGAGGACAGAAAAGCAAACGTGGCCAGGACTTTCTCATTTCTATTTCTTTCTGTCTGATCACTTCTTTTTCTCCTCCTGTGGTGGATCTTCCCCATGTGACGTGGAACCGACCCACTGGTAATGTCTTCCCTTCTCAGCTTCCATCACAGAACGGCTGACTTCTTCTCTCGCACACCACTCTGAAAACCAGGGAGAACTATTATGGGTCTGGCTCAGCTCAAATCTTCACGAGTAAACCAGTCAACTGTGGTAAGGAAAGGTGTGGTATAATGATTGGTAGTTTGGGCCAGAACCACATGGTTGAAGTACAGATAGTCTTCAGGAAAGAAAGAAGGGCAATGTGATAAGGAAATAGACAAAATAAATGACCACTACTCTGACAGAGTCCTGGGTAGAGCAAACTGTTAAGTGCTTGTCTACTAACCAAAGATGGATTCTTCTAAACCTCCCAGAAGCTCCTTGGAAGAAAGGCCTGGTGATCTGCTTCCTAAAGGTAACACCTATCACTAAGGGGTAAGACCCCAAGAGGGCTGAGCAGAGCAGCCATGGAGCTACACTCGGGAATGGAAAGATCCTTCTGACTAACAGCAGAGAGGTCGGAGAAAAAAACAAAACACCAAAGCTATCAACAATAACTTCAAGTACATCTAAGGCTTATCAATTGTGTACCAGGGACCATTGCTTTAGCAGTAGAGCAAACAACAGAAACAGAAGCTAACTGATCGGGTTGAAATTGCATCCATAAATTTGATTGCTTTAAGGCACATTCTTTTGAAAATTGCAAGTAAACTAAATCTAGAGTAACAAGATCAAGTAAAATTGAAGATGCCCCTGTCAGTCACTCCACTCTTAGCTCTATACCTTAGAGAACCTCTTACATCTACCAGGAGACATGGACCAGTCTCTCTTTAGTAGTGTTATTTTTAATAGGGAAAAATTGAGGTCAATGTGAAATTTCCCCTCGTGGGGGAATGACTTCACTGTGTTGGTGTTTTTTGTCATGTAAAGTGGGGAGCAGGTATTGTTCTCGGCTGACAGCCAAAAAGGTTGAAGGTTCAAGTCTACCCAGAAGTACTTCAGAAGAAAAGTCTCACAATCCGCTTCACTCTACTTCAGGAAAGTCAGCCATTAAAACCCCTATGGGGAACTGTTCTACTCTGACCACAAGGGGTCACTAGGAGTAAGAGCAGTCTATATTGGAGGGTTTTGTTTGTTGGTTTGTTTGTTTGTTGGTTGGTTTTCTTGGTTTGGGTGAAAATAAGTATTCTACAACTGCCCACATTTTTATAGATGCATCTCAAAAGCATAAGATCCACATAAAAATAAAGTATAATTTGTTAAAATGAAGGTCAAATCCAACTATTTTTGGATACACAAAACAGAAATTTAAAGAAGAACAAAAGAGAGTAACTTGGGAGATAAAGGTCATCTCTGGGTAGGAAGAGAGGATTTTACTAGGGAGGGAATTCAAGGACTTAGAAGGTACCAAGAAATACCTTATTTCTGGTTGCAAATTCACAGGTGTTTGATTTATTATCCTTTCTGAGCATATATGCACCATATAAATGCTGTATTACCTTTAATAGGATACATTTATAGCAAAAATGTGTTTCTAGAAATATAACGAGAAATCTTTTCCACAGACCTCCATGCATTGATGCAATACGAAAACTTCATCCGCTACCATCAGATTCATTCTGACTTATTTAAAAAACAAAAAACTCAAACTCACTGACGTCCAGTTGAGTCCAGCTTGTAGCCAGCCTATAGGATAGCCTGAGAACCCCGTTTCCCCGAAAATAAGACAGTGTCTTATATTAATTTTTGCTCCCAAAGATGTGCTAGGTCTTATTTTCAGGGGATGTCTTATTTTTCCATGAAGAAGAATACAGTACACATTTATTGTTTATTGTTTTATTAAAAGAGACCTCGCACTTCCTGTCTGCTCTGGCTGTGCCGTGAGTTGTGTGGTGGTGCCCGCCGCTACTATCCAGAGTCCAGAGTTACGGTAGGTTCGGGGGCCTTATTTTCGGGGGAGGTCTTATTTTCGGGGGGATGCCTTATATTTCAGCAAGAGGCAAAACTGTCAGCAGGTCTTATTTTCGGGGGATGTTTTACTTTCGGGGAAACAAGGTAGAACTCTCCCTGTGGGTTTCTGAGATTGTAAGTCTTTATGGGAATAAAAAGACTCACTTCTCCCATGAAGCACCTGGTGGTTTCACACTGCTGAGCACGCCACCGGGGCTCCAATTCTGATCCATAGTGGCCCTAAAGGAAAGAGAAGGACTGTCCCAAAGAGCTTCTAAAGCTGTAGATCTTTTCTTTCTTTCGTTTTCAATCATTCTCTTGGGAGCTCTTACAGATATCATGACAATTCATATTCAATTAGATCAAGCCTAATTGTACAATTGTTGCTGCCATCGTTTTCAAAACATTTTCTTTCTTCCTGAACTCTTTGATATCAGCTCCCCTATATCCCCTCCTTCTCCCACCCTCCTCCCAGGAACCCTTATTATTATATTATAAATTATTATTATTGTTATTATTATTGGCTATATCTTACATCATCCAACGTATCCAATCACTTGCAATTCTATTATCCGTTCCCCTCCATTGGGGTTATACTGTTAGCATTGCTATCAGTCCCCCCCTTCTCTTCCTGTACCCTCAGGGAATCATTGCTCCCATTATTGTTTCTGAAGGGTTTATCTATCTTGGATTTCATGCATCGAACTAACTTAATTATACAAACAAACATATGCAGGTCTAACAAGATTAAAGAGGTAAACCTAAGACCATAATAGTATGGGGAGGAAAAAATATTAAAGAACTAGGGAATAGTTATGTGTTTCATCAGTGCTACAGAAGATCAATCAGTGAGGGATGATATATCCAGGGCACAAAGCATTACATATTTATGGATGCAGACTCCCACCTGCTTCTCCCACAGAGTGGCTGGTGGTTTCAGGCCAATGAATTTTCAGTTAGCCACGGAGAACTTAACCACTGGGCCACCAGTACCTACGTAGATGTATTGTTCCAAACCCTCTGGGTTCCCTGGGCAATGATGTGTTGAAAGTCAGTTACTCAACATCGGCACGCACCGTGCTCAAGGGTAAATTCTATTTTGCACGTGTTTCTCCAATACACTGTGTTTTATATTATCTTCTGACACTTGGAAGGCAGAAAGAAAAGAAGAAAAACACAATGGAAAAGATTAACTGAAAATGGAAGTTGACATTTGAACGGCTTGCCCACTAGGCAGGAAGAGCTGTGCATTTGCAAAATTTACAAGATCGTTTTACATGAGCAGCAACTCCATCCTCATTTTAAAGCATTATGGCTTGCGATGGCTGGTTCAAATCACAGCTCTGTGTGGGTTATGTAAAGCCCTACCCCATGAGTGAAAATATTTCTGATTAGAACACTCCCAGGTTACCCACTGTGTTCTGTTTATTCAGCTTATTTCAGACATTGGCTGAAAGGGGACACAAAATGTACACAGAGATAAAGGATTAAGCCTGTGTGAGACGGATTTCTGGTTTGATTTGGCAAATGGGAGTATGCCGTAACTATCATACCCAGATATTAACGAGCACAGGCTAGGTAATTGAAATTGTCTTTGGTTTTCAGCCAAGGAAGATGGTCAACCACTCCTGAAACTTTTGACATCTGCTTCTGGCCTTTAGTGAAACTTATTATGTGTTTTCAAAATGTCTCCACAAGAGAACAGAAAATAAGTAAGCTCGTGGTTTACATATGCTATCTAGAGTCATGGGTATCTTTACAAAATACCCCTTCCCTTAGCAACTTCTCTGGGCAGTTTGCTGGTCAAAAGATAAAAGAGCATTTTCTGCAAAATAAAGGTGGAGTAGATTGAATAAATAGTTTCTGAGCATTAAAAAAAAAAAGTTCCATACACAGAAAGCTATCTTCTGTTGTTTTCAGTTGCATTTTGTTTTTCAAAAAGAAAATATAATTGGGAAAACATGCGGGGGAAAAGGTTTATACACCAGCTGTTCCCTCTGAGTATCTCTAAGGCCACAGAAAATTGCCCAAGAATATAGGATAGCAAAGGGAAAGCAAAATTGGTGACCTCACAAAGGCCAAAAATAAAGCCAGAACATGTACAAAATAATATGCGTAGGAAAAATTCATTTGAAGCCTACGTGTTTTTTGGCAGGATCACAAGACAGGAACAAAATTACTCTGGAGTATATAAAAGAACTACACTGTATTGAGCTTAAAAAATAAAAAGCCCAACAGTCGCAAAACAAAATGAAAAGCAATCCAAGAATTGTCCAACACCACCTTCTCAAATGAAGACAGACCAAGGAGAAAAGAACAATATGAACACTCCGTGTG
>NW_022103919.1:11383702-11386588 GCF_000313985.2 Echinops telfairi
TTTCATATGCTTAAAGTGCTATGTTAAAGCCAATCGCCAGGCCATTTTCCTGTCCCATAGGGTTCCCAAGGGTATATATTTTTAAGAACATGAAACGTGTATTCAAACAGCCAGATGTTCCAGATGTTCAGCTAACGGATGAATATTTAACTGTTGTGTCATCAGAGTTCCTTGAAAGGGCCAAGGAACAGAGGACACTAACGAAACGGACACTTTTAAGTAATGTTTTTGGACAAGCGTTCAGCCATCTTTTCTATTGAAGGTAAGGCAAGGAGAAATGGAAAATATACAGGAGAAAGACAGGTTAGAGGCAAATTGTGATGTTTGTCCTCATCTCAACACTCATCCTTGCTGTAGACATGTAGAGTTGCATGCTGGGACACGTAGAGTTGCATGCTATAGACAGGTAGAGTTCCATGTTGTAGACAGGTAGAGTTCCATGCTGTAGACAAGTAGAGTTCCAGCCTGTAGACAGGTAGAGTTCCATGCTGTAGACATGTAGAGTTCCATGCTATAGACACTTGATGTGTGGATTTAGCTTTGCCGGATCTTTCCATGCACCCCACACAGAAAGCAACTTCAGTGAGTTAATAAACAAGTGAGTAGAATAAGAATACTTAGAGCAGTTTCATTCTCAAGTTGTTTTAAAAATTGTTTCTCTTCGGCTAATACTGTCCTGAAAGAAGGCTGGTAGTGTCTAGAGAGTACTGTCATGTGGCAAAAACAGCCCAGTTGACCCTCCATGTGTATAAAGGCAGGGGAAGATGAAAACTGGAACACTGAATGGGGTCTGATGATCATAAAACAAACGGACATAACATTTCAGTTCTCCTTAATAAAGAAGTATTTTTGAAGATACGGTGAATTTTTTATTTGTAATAAAACAATAGATAGTCTAGACAAACCACTTAGGAGCAAGTAGAGGTCAGAAATGTGGATCAGGTGGATGAATCCTGGCAACTCTTATAGGGGGTGGTGTCTGCTCCACCCTCCACCCTGCCTCCTTCACCACAGTATCCAAAAAGAAACAGGAATCTATAAAGGACTCACTGCACTCTGTGAACTTTTGATATTTGACTCTTAGATCACTTCTAGTATATTCTAGAACATACTAGGCATTCTACACGATGTCCTACTGCCACAGTCCTTCTCAGTAACTTCTCCGTGAAGTTGAGGTCTACTTTAACCTCTGGATATATATCTAGCTTTCTTTTCAGCTTTTGAGAGTAAGTTTTCAAGCCCCAGATGCTCTGTGACGAGTCAACTTCTACGTTGTATTAGTTCTAATAAAAACTGTGACTCAGGCTAAATTTACTCTCATGTTTTCCTTCTATCCTACTAGAAATATAAAGAGTTCCAAAATTCTCATTAGCTAGAACTCCTCCCCCCCCCAAGACTGGACGTAGGCAAGGCTTACAAACTTTAGGTGCACCCTAGCTCCCTCTTTCTGTGTCTTTTGAAATATATATCTTTCAAACATACATGTAAAAATATTTTTTTGAAACATATTGATACATATCTTACTGTTAGTAAGACAGGATGCTTCCCTCCTAGGTGCTGTGTAGTTAGTTACCCACATCGCAGAAAAACCTCCAGAAAGAATTTTAATCATAGTGTTAGGTTCAGGGCTTTGAGAAAGTATTTCCGGCTAAGCAAGCTTTTCCATGACATCAATTACCCCAAGCTGCTGTCACTTGCACGAGTTCTAAGACCAGCCCAGCTCCAATATTTTCAGGACTTTTCTGTTATCTACACTGAGGACTGGATGGAAGAAGAATAGCCTCAGCAGTGTCAGAAAATCCAGGAAGAATCTCAAGATACAAGACTGGGGATATGTTGTTGTTGTTGTTGTTGTTGTCTTTTTCTTTAAAGGACAGTCATGAGGGGAAGATAGTTCAATTGAATTCCCAATGGGTAATATCCTCCACACAGAGGTCAACGGAGTCCATTTGGAGAGGGAGTGACAGGAGAGGTTTGACATTTTCAGCCGATAGGGGAACCATGGTTCAATGACTTACAAGTGCCTCCTGACCTTGCAACTCTGCCTTCATTTTCTCATCCCAGAGCCCTGTCCTATGCAGGCCACACACTACATCATTCCGACCTCGCTGCGCTCCCCCAACTCTCAGCGTGTGAAAATACTGTTTCCTCTTCTTAAACAAGGCCTGCTTGTTCTCTTTCAGTAGCCTACTACTTATTCCAAAGTCCAGGAGCATATTCGCAGACAAGCCTTCTGGACCTCTCTTCCTTCCACGACTTGCCCTTATCCATACACGTCAACTGGCTTCTGATCACTTGGAGCTAGGTTGGCACCTCTAACCTCTAGAAGGGGCCTTGGCTGGTGCAGACAGTGACATGTGCAGCTACTAATGTAAAGGTTCGCCATTCAAAGCCACCCAGAAGTGCCTCAAGAGAAGGAGCTCCTGCAGGTCACACCACTGCAGCACATGGTGTCTTCCTGAGTTGAGATTGATTCAATGACAACTGGCTTGGTTTTTTGTTTCTTTGGCTTTGGACTTGCTACCAACTAGCAATGGAAGTGAACTGCGGTTCGACCTGTGCGCCAAGGGGGCTCAACCTCCCAGACACAATGGAATTTAGAACAGAGAGCGGAGAAGGTCTTTAAAGCTTTTATCATTGTTTATTTTATAAATATCTGCCATACCCACCACTAACAGCCCAGATTATGAGTAGTATTTTCTTTATTTTCTCGTGAACTGCTGTTATTTTTTTCTCTCTCTCCTGGAAACTGCCTTTACAGTACCTGGAAGGGCTTTAGCACACGGTCCTTGTTCCCCCAGAAGCATGTGGCCCTGTCTGGCTAATCATCATCTCATTCCTCTAGATCAGCGGTTCTCAACTTGTGGGTCGCGACCCCTTTGGGGG
>NW_022103919.1:11387180-11396391 GCF_000313985.2 Echinops telfairi
GCTCACAATGCTCTTGTCCATGAAATCAGGAAAGGAATTTTAGAAAGGATGCCCAGCTCTCTCCAGCAATTTGTATCTTCCTAGATCATAAAGATTTCCCTGATCAGGGTTTAGACCAGGCTCCTAAATTTCCTCAATCATGCAGGAAATGGACTGCCCTCCTCTGGATAAAAAAACAGCAATCCTTAGTGTCATAGTTCTCCATATGCTTGATGGTCACCCTAAAGGTTTGACGTGTTGAACCCACCAGCTGTTCTTGGGGAGAACGATATGGTAATCTGCTTTCTTTGAAGATTTCTAGCCCCAGAAACTCTAGGGGGCAGTTCCCCGTCTTGTAGGTTTGCTGTGAACTGGAGGTGACCCAGCAGCACTGGGTTTGGTTTGCTTTGGCTTGAACAAAGTATTCCTTCAACATTTTTGACCTCTGCTACGTATGCATTCTTCTCTAACCTTTCCAATTTGCCAAATATTTGTTTGAACCAAAGAGGGATAAGCCCCTGATCAAATTCTTGATGTGGCATCTCTCTGAAGCAGACGCAATAGGTAAAGGCTCCAAAATGTAAACACAACCTCAGGATCCAGGATGCCGGATGATTAAGAGACTCGGGTGCAAGAGATTTTATTCACTCACTCCACAGTCTAGTCTTTATTTGTAAAATGCGTGTGTTGTCGATCACTTTCCCCCATCCAACTAACAAGCCATGCCATCCCCAGAAAAAACTGGCTATATTTCTACTTGTTGAGTCAAATATAGAGCATAAATATAAAAATGCTAAATCACAAGAGTAATCCATTCTTTGGAGCCTCGCTACAATCGAGTCCTGAGGCTGTTTTCAACACAGTCCTGCTTGAAAATGTCTTAAATGTTAAAGTTAGTCAAGTTTCTCCCAGAAATAAATCCCCTTATATAGAAAAATATTGTTGTTGACTCAGAATGGTTCTATGCACAACAGGATGAACACAACTAGGACAGAATAAAGAACCCTGGTATCATAAGACTAAAAAAACTGTTTAAATTAAAATATATATAAACTCACTGCCATTGAGGCCACTCTGACTCATAACAGCACTATAAAACAAAGTAGAATTGCCCCTGAGCATTTTTTTAATCGTTTTATTAGGGGCTCATATGACTCTTATCACAATCCATACATATACAATTGTGTAAAGCACACTTGTACATTCATTGCCCTCATCATTCTCAAAACATTTGCTCTCCACTTAAGCCCCTGGCATTAGGTCCTCATTTTTCCCTCCCTCCCCACTCCCCCCTCCTTCATGAGCCCTTGATAGTTTATAAATTATTATTTTGTCATATCCTGCCCTGTCCGACATCTCCCTTCACCTGCTTTTCTGTTGTCCGTCCCCCAGGGAGGTCACATGTAGATCCTGTAATTGGTTCCCCCTTTCCAAACCAATCTCCCTCTACCCTCCCAGTATGGCCACTCACACCACTGGTCCTGAAGGGATCATCCACCCTGGATTCCCTGTGTTTCCAGTTCCTATCTGTCCCAGTGTACATCCTCTGGTCTAGCCAGATTTGTAAGGTAGAATTGGGACCATGATAGTGGGCGGGTGGGGGAGGAAGCATTTAGGAATGAGAGGAAAGTTGTATGTTTCATCATTGCTACATCGCACCCTGTCTGGCTCGTCTCCTCCCCGAGACCCCTGAGTATTTTTTGTGGGAGTGAAAAGCCTCTCTTTCTTCCTTGGGGAAGCCAGTGGTTTCAAGCTGCTGAGTCAGGGTTACCAGCCCAACATGGAGAGCCCTCTGCCACCAGGGCTCTTCAAAATTAATTAATTAATTAACTAACTACTTAATTAATTAAACTATATAATTAATTAAGCTATATAAAATAATATAGGAAACAAGTAACATAAAGTATGCACTATCAGAAGTGTTACACATAAGTATAGATTTATAATGTAGAATCCCTGGTGGTGTAGAGGTTTATGTGTTCGGCTGGCAACTGCAAGGTCAGCTGTTTGAAACCACCAGATGTGTCAAGGGGAAAAGAAAAGGCTTTCTATTCCTATAAAGATTTAGTCTCGGGAACCCACAGGAGCAGTTCTACTCTGTCCTTGAGGGAGTTAGTTTATTGTGCCAACTGGCCAGTAAACACAGGTGGGGTTAATTGGCGGGCAGAGGGATAAATGGCTCAGTGAGCCTCGCCTTTCTAGTTCTCAGGTCTCTTGCTTTGTGACGCTCGGATCAGGGTGCAGCTGCCTTAGCCAGTTCCCTGCTTCAGCTGGCAAGGCTGACTTCAGACATCCCCAAGGAGAAGCTGCATGAACCTACCCTGATGCAGCCCTGGGTGCTGGAGCAGCCGTGTGGAGACCCCTGCCAGCGCTGAGATATTTACACACTCACTGACTCAGCTTTCCTCCTGCAGTCGGCATCATAGTGTGTGTTTTGTGAGATGGAGGAGGACTTTGTGGATTGGTGTTGGACATATGGGTTAATGGCTTAATGTTGGACTTGTGGGCTTGGGCAGCACTGGGTTGGGAGGTTTTCTTGATGTGCACTTAACCTTTATATAAAACTCTCTGATACTTGAGTTGCTGTGGATGTGTTTCTGTAAAGTCCCCAGACTCACACAGCTCTATAAGCTCACACTGAGTCAAAATCACCTTGTTGGCAGTGAGTTTGGTGAGAATAGTATTAACTAACAGTGTCAGACACTGTTCTATATGCAGGGCATACATTATTTTATTTATTTCTCACAAATGTCTATTTTTATTCCATTCTACAGAGGGTAAAGCTGAGCGACAAAGACGTTTTTTTAAAACTTCCCTACGGTCACACCGCTAAGGCGTGTGTGTTAAGCTGGGTTGACTAGAATAGCGAACCCAGTGACACTTACAGATGTGTAAGAAAGAGCTTTAGATCAAGAACTAACTATACATCGAGAAAACATCCCAGCCCAGCCCCACTCAAGTCCATAAATCCGAGACAGGTTCATAAGGCCCTCTTCAGACTCACCCAGCCACATGCAATGATGCAGAATGCAGGAAGATGGCAGGCCAGTGGGTGCCGGGTGGCGTGAATCCAATGGCGGTGGGAGCATCACAGGGCGTGGCAGCTAGCTGCATCTGTGTGGCGTCAACAGGAAGGTGAAGGCCAGAGAGAGAGTGTGGTCCGCCTCCAGAGAGCCATTTATCTCGGGGGCACCTGCAAATGAGGTCATCAAGCCGCGACCTGATAGGCTACACTCTACGCCTACATTTTTAAAGCTTCAAGTTGAGACGACATTATGTAAGTACCGTGGAAGAGTTATATTTCAATCTAGAGAATGCATGCGAAAGGTAACTTTTGAGAAGCAGGAAATCTCCATAGGTCTCAATGGTCTAGTAAGACATTACAGAGGGTGAGAGAATGAGAAAATCCTCAATGGATGCGTGGGGCATAGCAACCATGGATTTTAAACGACTGTGGGGAAGAGGAAACCTACTGCGTGCTTTGAGAAAAGTGATTTGTCCAGATTTCCGAAAGCAGAGACATCATCGCAACGCGAGACCCAGGACCAAACTTCTCCTACCAATCTGCCTGCCCTGGCACATTTGTTTATCAATAGTTTTAGAATGGCAAATGAGTATCAGATATGGAAAAGTTAAGACGTATGGAGGGGGTGGGGAGGTAAATTTGTGCCACATTTTAGAGTCTGTTTTGAGGGAATCCAACGTTAGGGTTAAACTCATTGACTTTGAAAGTAAATAGATCAGCTTCAAAGCCAGCTCCACTCTTTATAAGCTGTGTGACCTTGAGAATGTTGCTTATACGCTCCGTGCTTCACTTGCCTTAGAAGGAGGAAAATTATATCTAATCTACCTCATAGAGTTGTTATGAAGATTAAATAGGAAAATGTATTTACATAGCTTCTATACTCTGATAAAGGACTGGGTAAACAGTGGCTACTTTTACATGGCAGACTAAGCAGCCAAACTACTAATATCACCTATTAATAGAATGAGTCACTGAACTATTGGTGCAGTGCACAGGGATCCAAAGGGCATTCAGAAAGATTGATCTAAAGAGACAGGATGAAGTGGAAAGAGGAGACACCGGAGAAGAACTGCTTAATGTGCTATTATAGCAGCTCAGCCATGAAATCAGAGTCTGATCCTGGTCAGTGGGAACATAAATTGGAATAAAAGACTGAGCGAGATACATGATCGAAATGATCTTATATGATTTCCCTTCGATAGTGTCTTAGACTAATTCATATTCCAGTTTATATACTAAGAACTTCCATCAGAAATGTACATGGTAATCTTATCCTAACCATTAATATTAACCACTAAGTTGCTTGCAAATAGGTGAGAACAAATAAATAAGATAAGGTGAAGCCTACACAAATACTAATGTCCATTGTACCAACCCATCTTTTTCCATTTGCAGGATCATCTGTTTCAACCAAATCACCCTGTTTACCCTCAAGCTTTCACCTTGGCAGCATGTAAAATTGTGGCAGTATGGTGTTTTCTAACAGGAACTTGCTGTGCCATTTGCCTTCTAATGATATATTATTTTAGAAGATCTTATGGAATTTTGTAAAAAATTACTAGTTGGGAGCACAAGAAAGAAAATCTTTGAAGCCTGACACTGTGGGTTAAGTCTGCACAAGTTGAACACATAATTATAATGCAGTTAGTTTTGGGTTACCTACAGTAGCAGTGTTGGAATAATTAGCCCTGTCAAATGTTAAAAAATAATTGTGTAAATTACTCATTTAATTGTTTTCATCTTGGCTATAGAGACATTCTTTAATTAGGCATGAGTCAACTAACTGTTTCACAGGCAAATTTGCTGATATGAGTAGAGTTTAGACAAGAAGCACAGTGCACCTCTAGAAGAGCCTTTTCATAAACTTTCCAGTTTTGCAAGAACATCCCCAAGCGCCACCTTCTTCAGCATGAACACCATTTCCATACATGGTGTGCCAACTGCTCTTATAAAACTCAGACAGAATAAAGTACAGGAGGGTGCCACCTTATAACTAAAAACCTACAAAATCTCATCAGTCCATCTTTTATCTATCTTCCTACCAATGATTGAATCAAGATGAGAACTTCTGCTTTCCTACAAACCAGCCTTGCTTCGTATTTGTCATTAGCACGTATGTAATTCCAATGTCTACGGCCATCCTTTTGCACAGAGAAGGAAGCAGAGTGGCATTAGCTGCAAGGTAGGGGCTAGCTCCGGTCTGTAACCTCTGGAGTCGCTATGACTCAGGGACATTCAGCACCACCCACAATAAATCTCAAGAGGCAGACTAGCTTGCCAGGCTCTCCATCTCAACTATCGCTCGACGGACTGAGCCATGAAACCATTGACGGAGCTTTCAGTGATCCAGGAGAGCCGTCAAAGCCGACGACTCTGGGGCGAGAGCTGAGTGGAAAGAGGAGACACGGTGCGAGGCAGACGACATCACAAATAAAGCAGGGCTCCTCCCCCTCTTTCTTCTCTCCTCTTCCAAAGCTGCAGGCCCCCTTTCCTGGAACTGACTTTTTGTTTCCTTCGTTTTTTTGTTTTGTTCGGGGGTTTTTTTTGCACCCGTTTCCTTTGTTTAATGTTCTGACAAGACCCACCAATCTCAATTTCGCAAGTCTGAGTTAAAGCATTGCCAAAAACTATAAATCCTGTCCCCCTAATCATTGCCCTCTTGGGTAGAAACCACTTACCCCCCTTTCAAAATCTCCATCATTACCCTCACCCCCTTTAAGTGACCAGTAAGAGTAATGTCCATTTTTGAAAAGAAAGATTTCAGTCACTTTCCTTTTGTATTAAGAGTCATTAACTCTTAATAAAGAAAGAAAGAAAAGAAAACCGAAAATGACTGCCTGCTAGGTGGGAGACCAAAGGAAGTAAAGAGCTCAGAGTGTAAGTTGTTGGATTCTGTGAATAAAAAATGAATTCTTGGTAACCAGAGGGAAAGAAAGTGAAAAATGTTTACGTTTTGTTAGACATTAGCGGTAACAAGTTTCCAGAGACAGGTGGACTCGGGTCCTGATAGGCGCAATCACAAATGATGTGTCTTGGCCAGGAAATGAGATTTGCTTGGGTGGGCAGA
The DNA here is from genome assembly GCF_000313985.2 of Echinops telfairi. NCBI lineage: Eukaryota > Metazoa > Chordata > Mammalia > Afrosoricida > Tenrecidae > Echinops > Echinops telfairi. The sequence goes on from NW_022103919.1 coordinate 11,393,252, forward strand.
CTATACCAGACGGCAGGGTCTTCCTTTAGGACCTTCCTGGGATGCATCTATTTGAGGAGTTACTGGGCTCCAAACCTCTTCAACGTGTATGTGTGGGGACGGAGGGATGCATTGGGAATCTGGGGGCGTCGTGTTGGTTGTCATTCTGATTGTGACCCTGAAGGCCAGAACAATATGCATCATGAATGCTTCTGTGGAAGTGTTTCAAATGCTCCTCAAAGACTTTTGTGAAAAGATTTTTGAAAAACTGTACAGCTTATTTTTTAGTTAACACTTAAGAGTTACTGTAGTGTAAGATGTGACAAAATAATGATTTATAAATTATCAAGGGTTCATGAGGGAGGGGAGAACAGAGAGGGACTGGGGGAAATGAGGAGCTGATGCCAGGGGGTTAAGTGGAGAGAAAATGTTTTGTGAATGATGAGGGCAACGAATGTACAAATTTGCTTTACACAATTGATGTATGTATGGATTGTGATAAGAGTTGTATGAGCCCCCAATAAAATGATTTTTAAAAAATTTTTAAAGAGTTACTATAGGTTTAATAGTTGTTACAGGTGCTTTTCATGGCACATAGTAAAATCCATAAGTAAATTTCATTTCTCCAAAACCTTAGAAGCTTAAGATTTAACTTATAAAATTCATGTCTGTCATTTAACGGTAACATTGAACCTCGTCAAAACTGTCAGACAAATCAAATGTGTGTTCCATCCCAAAAATCTTGACTTCGTTTTCCATTTTAAATAAATGTGCTAATGCACACACATGCCTGGGACAACTGCCTTACTTCTGGATTTCAATCTTAAGATCGAGGGTGAGAGAGAGGCCACAGCATCTTACCATGCGTGGATTACATGGACTCCATATGCTACTGCCTTTCACTCTTTCTTACTGAAATCTTCCTTGCCTTCGAGTAGTTCTCTAAGGAATGATGTATTCTTACTTATCCTTGTATTTGGCATCAATGAGTTGGAACAACCCAAAACCCATTGCCTTGGAGTCTATTTGACTCACAATAACCCTGTAGGGCAATGTAGAAATGCTCCTTAGAATTTCTAAGACACTAAGTTTTGGGGGGGTTTCTTTCCCCATCCCAGGAGCATTCAGCCTCTTCTTTCTCCCAAGGAGCCACTGGTGGATTTGAACCATTGACCTTGTGGTTAGCAGTTCAACACTTAACCACCTGTGCCAACAGGACTCCTTGAAGTTTACATAACCTAGGGCAATTCACCATAGGAAGATTTAGGGTACAAAAGAGGTCTGTTTTTTATAAAACTGGTGAATGCTAAGATGACTACATACTGTCATTTTTACCCAAACTGTACCATTTCTTACCTGGTGCCCTGGCATAATTATTAATAACACCCCTTAACTCTTAAAAGTGTTCTAGTTTGGATCAATAATGATATGGTAACCTGAGAGCAATGGTGGGGAGAGGTGGCGAATCAGCAGACAGTGGGTACATCAATTTTAGACGAAAGTGTATATGGATGACTCCCAGCCATCCAGTCAATGCTGACTCACAGTGACCCTCTAGGACACATGCTGGAACTGCCCCTGTGGATTTCCAAGACTGTGACTCTTTCCAGGAGTAGAAAACCTCCCTTTGTCCCCTCAGAGTGGCTGGTGTTTTGAACTGTTGTTTGAAGCAGATCAGGATTCGAGAGAGGGTTATTAACAACCTGCCAGATGCAGCTGGTACTACCTTGCTTGCTGAACGTGAAGAGGCTGTGAAACACTGTCTGATGAAGATCAAGGATTGTAGCCTTCTGTATATATTACAACTCAATGTAAACATGATCAAAATCCTCATAACTGGACCAGTGGGTGCATCATGATAAACGGAGAAAAGATTGAAGTTGTCAGGGATTGTATCTTGCTTGGGCCCACAATCAAAGCGCATGGAAGCAGGAGTCAAGAGATCAAATGAGGTGTTGCATTAGGTAAATCTGTTACACAAGAAACTGATTGTGGTAGCCATTATACAATACTGCTTGATGTGATTAAACTGTGGAATGATATGATATATGGATTAAACTCCCAATTAAAAAAATCAAAAGTTTAAAATATTTTTCCTAATTAAGTGTTGAAAAGCAAGGAAGTTACTTTGAGGACTGACCCAAACATGTTTGCAATTGCCTCAAAAGAGGGCCCGCTCCACAAGACGGACTGACGACAGGGGCTGCAACAATGAGCTCAAACGTAAGAACGATTGGGAGGATGGCACAGGGCTGGAAGTATTTCCATTCTGTGGTCCATAAGGGGGGGGGTCTGCGAGTCTGAGCCAACTCCATGGCACCTAACAGCAACAATGAGTGGATGTTAAGAGTTTGGAAAATCTCCAGGCACCCGTGTGAGTGAGCTCCAATGTGAAGATCGATGTCTACAAACAGTGTTTTACCTGACCAAGTCTTCTACTCTAAACTTTTTCTACACGGATCCCAAACTTATAGACAAGGGAATTCTCTGACCTAGGAAAACACCAACAATAAATATGTATTTAGAATCACTGAGAAAGCCCTCAAGAAAACCCATAAAAACCTAGGAGGTGTTATGCTTGGAATAAAATAATACTTGAAGCCTTTTCTTAAAATTCAAGGATAATAGATCATTCAAGATCCAAAATTCCAACACACATGTGATAGTTGGGTATTTTTGTATCATTATGGGAGTCTTAAGAAGATGTGGGTGGACTGTAACCTGCCAATCACGTCGCAGCTTGATGACCTCTTTTGGAGGTGTGACCAGAGGTAAGTGGCTCTGCAAGTCTGTCCCTTCCTCTTTCTCCCTGGTGGTCAGACCAGCTCGCTGCCTGCATTAGCTGTCTTGCCTCTACACGTGTACTGTGCTACCTGTGGGCAGAACCAATCCGTGGACCACTTTCCTGTGCCTCGCTGTTCCATACCGTGGTGTCACACCACCTTGCTTTGTCTGCTGCCTATGGGCTGACTCTGCTCATTTTGCCAGCACTCCAGATGTCATACATCCTGCGAGCCACTTCGCATCGCTCCACCATGAGACTCCACCATGACCTGCTTCCACTGTGCTACTGACCTCTGCTACACTTTGACATCTTATCCTCCTACTGTCTCCTTCCTTGGCCTTGGGCTAGCAGCTGTCATGAGTTGGAAGATCCATCA
>NW_022103919.1:11396700-11402690 GCF_000313985.2 Echinops telfairi
CCAACTGGACGGTGTCTACATTTTTGCGTTTCAGTTACTTCTGACCAAAGTGTGCATGACTCACCACCATGGAGATGAAGGTTCATTACTGACACCCTGTTCAGGAGTGCAAAGCCCTTGTGCATGAAGAGTGGATTCAGCATTCAAACACTGGTTCAAAAATAGAGACAAGCAGAAAAGAGAAGCTGGGAGAGTCCAAACCAAAATTGGTGTCATTTGGTTTATTTTGGAACTCGGGCCACCAGATTAGAGATGGCAACAGAAAACAAAGAAACAAAAATTAAAAGACTCAGAACAGCTGTCTTACATTAACCTACAAGTCAGCACAACCATGGACACATAACTGCCACAGATATGGGCTCCCCTTATATCATCCATGCTCCCCTTTCCCCCCAGGTCCAGAGCATATGAGGTTAGAATCCCAGAAACCTGGAAGTGCATTCTGGCTACACCACTTGCTACCTGGTATCTTTAGAGACTTCCGTTAGCATCTCTGACTGCCAGCTCCTTCATTGGAACAGACAGAGTCATGACCGCTTCATAGATTGCTGCATGGCTTCTGGGGAGGATTGCACAAGCAAGATCTTCAGCTCAAACAGGGTGACCGGATTCTAAGGGTTATCTCAATCATGCTCATGCAGTGGACTTCTGCTTGCTTCTTAGCAAAGGGCTCCATGCTCCATGCCATGATGAATAATAGGCAGTCTATCAGTCAGTTGACAACCTCTCGTTAGCTAGAAAAATGTCTCCCTGTTTTGAAACAGCCCCTAACTCAAATATGATAGACTTCAACATGATACACAGTGGAGAAATGGGTCCCATTAAAACCTTCACCTCATGTGCAGACTAAATCTTGTAAAATGGTTCTGGACATCCCAACCTGCCATCTTTTTGTCTTTTGTTACAGACTTCAGTAGCATGAAAATTGATTGTAGAAGATGATCCGCTAGGGAAATTTCTCTTGCTAAGACAATTCCTCATAATAAAAAAGTACACTACCTAGAGCAGGTTTGCTTTTATTTTTAATGTTCCAATACTGGCCCAGAAATTCTGATTGTACAAGCATCAAATCTGTATTATTTAGATATTTCCCATTATTCCCAACATTGGGCAAATTTTTGTTCTAATTATAAGAACCCCTTCTTGCTGGTGTGCAACCTGCATCGGTCATAGTTACTCCAGAGTCTGCCATATTGCCTGCCAATCTATGGAGCTATCAGCAGTTTGCTTTAATATCGGATCCACTTGCAGTGTTCCCACTTCCTGGTTCATCCTCCTGTTTCCCAATTCTTCCGCCCAGCAGCTGCACGAGGACTCAGAAAGGCGCCACCAGCTTGTCATCCGGCCCATGAAGTCGGGCTGAAGTTTGCCCACTCTTCAGCTGTGTGCGCTGCTCTTTTGATACAAAGTTCTTTCGTATATATAACTAGAAAGCCCCTAAGAAATCTTGGTGGTGCAACAGTTATGCACTCAGCGACTAGTCAAAACGTTGACTAGACACACCCTCTCAGCAGCCTCATAGTTGAAAGACCTGGTGTTCTGCTTCCCTAGAGATTAGAGATTATAACACCACGTATATGGAAGAAGACACTGTCCTAAAATCGATTGCGGTGAAGATCATCCAACTCTTCTTGATATGGTTGAACAGTTGAATTGTGAGATATGTGGATGACATGCCAGTAAGATTGTTTTTGTTTTTAAAGGAAAGATTATAGACTAGCAAATCCCATAGGGAAATTCTGCTTTGTCACCTGAAGATCTTATGTGTTGAAATCAACTGAACTCAACAGGTCTTAGCAATAACAACAACCCTAGACAATGGCAAATTAAACACCACACCCAAACCAGTTGATGTCAAGTTGATTGGGCCTCATAGCAAGCGTAAAGAACACAGGAGAACTTCTGCACAGGGCTTCCAAAGCTGCAATCTTTATGAAAACAGACGGCCCCATCTTTCACCCATGGAGCAGCTGGTGGGTTTGAACTGCCTACCTTTCCATGAACAGTCTAGTGTGTTAACCCCTGCACAATGAGGACTCCTTGCAAATGGGGGGAGGGGAACACTTTAAAATTGTATTCAAGATGGGAGACTGAAATCGGCTAAAGTAAAATGATAGTACATGAAAGAGAAAGCCAAGTCACCAACTCTTCCTCAATAGAAGGAGTAACATAGTCAACCAGGAACTGGATGGGAAGTCCTGGAGATGGCTGCAAAGGAGCCCTGGTGGTGTAGTGGGTGTGTGTTAGACGGCCAATTACAGAGTTATAAGTTTGAACCCACCAGTTACTCCTTGAAAACCCAGAGGCAGTTTAGGTCTACCTTGTCCTATAGGGTCACTGTGATCATAAGCAATTTGATGGCAGTGAGGTTGAGTTCAGCGAGAGACAGCTGCCTGGTTATTGCTTTTCTTAGCAAGTGTATATGCCACTCCAGCTGGAGAGTAAATGAAAAAAATCTGTAAATAATTAGTATCATTAAATTTCATAAACATGAAGTATTGTTACCCATTATTTTCAGGAACTTCAAGTATGAAGGGACTTCAAAACATCTGGGAACACGGAATAAAAAATTTCCACGAACTTTTTGGGAAGGTCCCTCATTTGGGTGAGGAAAATAGGTTTCCTATGCTGGACCACCAGGTCCATTACCCACATTGTGCACTGGACAATTTTATAACTACTCTGCCCTTTTATACTGCGTGATACAAGCCTAGATGATGGTCCTGCAGGACTGGAGGTATGCCATGAATTGTACGTATTTCCACCATAAGGGTCATTCTTATTTGGCACTTAATTTTATGAAAAGTACGTAAAATACCATTAAAATTTCTCCTCATCCTGATCACCCAGGAGTGTGCAATATTCATAGAAAGAAGTAAAAAGAACAAAACAAACCTCGAGTATTGCTCCTGTTTTACCAGAAAAATGGACTGAAATTAAATTTAACCCTTGAATTACCCAGCATAAGATTCTGGCATCGATTGAAGTAAAGGTGAGAAAAGGACTAGCAGGTAGGACAGTTACAGATTTAAGGATCTGTGCTAATGCAGACCCGGGTTAGTCATTAAGCTGTTTTTATCCACAATAAATAGATTTTGGGGCATATCTTTTTGCTCCTTCTTCTCCCCTACATGCATTGTAACTCGGCGCCTTGTCTTGAAGCGCGGCGTATAAGACCACCTTCAGCCTTGGCTCACACCCCTAGGCCAGGAGTCAGTTTTAAGGTCAGCCTTCCTTATGCCCCAGTTTCAGAGGCAGGACCCTAAGGAAAGTATTGTGGAATCATTCTTGGAGCCCAAACAAAATAAAGATCACCTTTAAAGAAAGAATGTTAGCTACATGATGAAATATTGTTTGCAGTAACTACACAGGTATAGCCATCAGCAGCAGAAGCCTATGAAAGTTGAAGAGGTTGATTCTTCACACTTCTTTGCAAGACTGCATTGTAAGAGTATCACACCTGCCTCCATCTGCCCTTGGCATCACAGTGTGAAAACTTGCATGGCCACAGAGTCCAGTCTGCAGCTATAATCAAAGTGATACTCACGCTCAAAGAAAAAGGCCACTGTAACTGGTTTTACATTAGACAGAATGAATGAAAATTATCTGCTGGTAATTCTTGGCAGGCTTTATGCATACATTTATACAATTATATAGCCTGTGATTGTTAATAGAAAAATGAACTTTACTTGAAAACACCATTCTGCCTTTGTGCTGATTTAAAATGTTGATTCTACTTGAGACTGAACAAACATTTCATAATACTGTATTTTAAAATGCCGCCTGTTTATGTCTTCACAGAAACGGGAGTGTGTGTGCAGACCCTCCCACGGTGCACCAAACCTTGAGGGTAATGCAACCACATGGAGCAACTCGTGAACAGAGAGGTCTAGAGGGTCAACCCCAATCAGAGCCATACTGACCCCCTCCCTAGAAGTATGTGCTACAGAGGACAACACTAAACCTACAGATTGGGGAGAGAGGCCAGCCTGCCATGCCCACACAGAAGCAAACTAAGAAGAAAAAAGAGTGAGGCACTAGACCCCATACTGGCACATCACACACAGAGATGCTAAGGCACAGAGAGGACTGTTGGGCCGACAAGACATGACAAGACAGCTCAAGACATGATGGCCCCTCACTGCAGCACACTGCGACAGAGGACAATACTGGGGATGCATGGCGGGAAGTAAGTCCAGTCTTACCCCCTACTCCCACCCCCAAACACACATGTACAATGGGGCGAACCAAGAAGGGAACATAACAGATCAGCAATGGGAGCAAAGCAAAGTCACAAAGCCCCTGAGGAGCCCCCAAAATAGACTTCAGGTTAGGAGAACCCCAGGACCTGTCGGGAAATAGTCATAAAGGTCAGCAGACAGACCTGGAATTACGTATAGATTTTTTTTTTGTTTGTTTGTTTGTTTCTCTTTTTATTCAATCTTTTCTTTCTTTGTTTTATTTATTTTTTTTAATCTCTGTTACTGTTGTTTTGCCTACCTATATAAGATAGGCATGGGAAGCAAGCCTGAGGAGCAAGCAATGGACTGATGGTTCCAGAGGGCCTTGTGAGGAGGAGGAGGAGGTGGGGGAAGGGAGAAGTGAGTAAACAACGCCATAGACAGGGGAACAACTAGGGAATTAACATCAACAACAGGGAGGTAGAGATCCTGGGGGTGTTGGAGCAACAGCAATCTAGCTGAGAGGAATTACTGAGAGGCAGAAGAAGGGTAAGCATGATGGTGGAGCAGGAGGAAGGTAAAAGGAAACAGAGGAATGATCTAGGAAGCAAAGCTACAGATACAGGTGAAAACATAGGTGTGTTCATATGTAAATACATTCATTCATAAAAATAGAGGTTTTGGCCTATGTACACATATTTATATGGCAATACATTGAGGAAATGGACGGGCTTTGGGCCTCTGCTCAAGCTCCCCCACCCCCACCCCTAAACTAACAACACTTTATTCTAACAACCTGGCATCCTGTGATGCTCACCCTCCCGACAGGATCGCTGAAGACAAAATGGCTGCATAAGCAAATAATGTGGTGAAGAAAGATTAATTTTCTTAAAATGTTTCTCCATGCACCACTTTTATCCCTTAAACCACCAAAGCTTGTGCACTCGTGCGCACGATTCAGATTGGGGTCAATTAAAGGAAGATTGGGAATGATCATGAAGCAAAAGTCAGATGCTTGAGAAAGATAGATAAATCTGTGCTCGCAGACCACAAAGTCTTGAAGCAAGCTCATTTGCAATAAAACCATATCTATTCATCAAAGCCATTGCCATTGAGTAAACTCTGGATCTGACAGTGTGACAGATCCACAGTTTCCCAGGCTGCCATCTTACAAAAATGAGTGCCACATCGCTCTCGCATGGAGTGTCTGGTAGGTTCAAACTGTCAACCTTTAGGTTAGCAAACAAGTACTTCACCACTGTGCCGCCAGGGCTCCTCCCTATCTACTATGAGTTATTAATGCCATCGGAAAAAGAGGGTAAATAAAACAAATGAAAGGGATCACATGATCACATCAACCAATGCAGAAGATATTTGACAAAATCCAACAACCCATTTCTGGTTAAAAAAAGAAAAGAAAAGAAAAATAAGGAAAAATCCTCAACATAATTAAAGGGAAATACACAAAACCAGTGGCCCATATTCATCTCAATGGAAAAAGACAGAACACATTACTCTAGAATGGGAACCTGAGAAAGGTTGCCCTCTGTCACCACTCTTATTCAATATTGTATTGGAAGCCCTAGTCAAAACAATAAGACAAGAAATTATAAGACACCCAAACTAGCAAAAGAAAAAAAAGTAAAATTATCTCTATTTGAAAGAAACATGGTCCTACACAAGAAAATCCAAAAAATTCAGCAAGAAAATACCATAATGAATTAATAGGTTCAGCAAAGTGGCAGTGTGCTAGGTCAACATAAAAAACAGTAGGATTCTGTATTAGTCTGGGTACTTAGGAGAAACAAA
>NW_022103919.1:11403901-11410894 GCF_000313985.2 Echinops telfairi
AAACAAGTAAACAGCAGAAGACAAAATAGTTGACTGAGACCTCCCAAAATAAAACAATTATGTCCATCAAAGTGTTTCCCCAAAAGAGTAAAAGGAAAGCCCACAAACTCGGAACAAATTTTTGGCAACAACATATCAGATAATGGACTAATCCCTAAAGTTTAAAGGAAATCTTAACACTTCAACAACAACAACAAAAACCCAAATAATCCAATTAAAAATGGGGAAAGGACACAGGAACATGTATTTCACCAAAAAAGAGATTCAGGCTGCCAACATATGAAAAATGGTTTGAAATCATTAACCTTTAGAAAGAAACAAATCAAAACAGTAATGGGATACCATCTCACACTACCAATACGAGCAAACAGCAACAAGAAATGCTAGTGAGGTTGTGGAGAGACTGGAAGGATGCTCATACACTGCAGGCAGGGTTGTAAGATAGTGCAACCACTGTGGAACACAGGATGGCACGTCCATAGAAAGTTGGAAATAGAAACAGCATGTAATCTAACAATGCCATGATAGGTATATATCCAAGAGAAATAAGAGCTTTTCTTTTAAAAAAAGAAAGCACTTTATTGGAGGCCTATACAGCTCTTACCACAATCCATCCATCCATCCACTGTGTCAAGCACACTTGTATCTATGTTGTCATCATCATTTGCAAAACATTTTCTTTCTACTTGAGCCCTTGTTATCAGCTCATTTTCCCGCTTCCCCATCCTCCCTCCCTCAAGAACCCTTGATAATTTATAATTTTTTTTTGAGAAATAAGAGCTTTGACATGAATAGACTGTACATGGACCCATGTTCATCATGGCACTATTCACAATAACAAATAAATGAAAACACCCTAATATCTAGGAATGGATGCATGGATAAATAAATCATTTCATGGAATATTATGCAATGTTAAAGAATAATTATATAATCTGTAGAACACCTTATAACATGGATTAACCTAGAGGACAATATGCTGAGTGAAATTAGTAACAAAGGGACAAATATTATATGAGACCACTATTATAAAATGTCAAGAAAATATTTCCACTCTAAAAGAAACATTCTTTTATGGTTATAAGTGGGGAGGAGCAATAAAGCTAAATCACTAACCAAAGAGTAGACACATTAACTTGGGTGAAGGGGAAAGCAATATACAATAAGGGGAAGGTCAGCAAAATATAATCCAGGCAAAAGAAGATACTGGAAGGATTATAAGAGTTAAAAGCAACAGAGGCAAATACCATTATACATACAGTCCTACAATAAGAGTAATAACAGTAATCTACAAACAGATTCATATATAGCCATGCAGGCTGAGCTAATATTATGGAATATATTATGGAATGAGCTGAGAGAATGGAATTATTTATACCCATGAATTTATAAAAGTTTGACAGAAGATATATTTTATATACTGCAAATATATCCATGAATATGGTAAAGCACACATGTGGGGCAATGCTATGAAAATAGCATTGCCTTACTCAAACAACTTGAAAGTATGAGTCACTGGGCTTAGGGGCTCAGAATTACAGTCTTGGGAGACATCATGGTCAACTGACACCACATAGTCCCCAAAGAAAATGTTCTAAATCCTGCTTTGCTGAATTGCTACTGAGGTCTTAAACACTTGTAATCAACCTTCTAAGGAGCAACTATTGACCTCTCTCCCATTCAGAACAAAGAGTGAAGCAAATAGAAATGCATGGAAACAACTACTCCAAAAGACTCGTGAACCTCAGTCTCCACAACCCTGAGCCAGATAATGTCTGGCTACCACAATCTCTCTTTCATTTGAACTTCCCATATGGAGTTGGAGAAAAGCTTGGTACAAAACTCAAAATCATAAAAGAGACCAGGCTTACTGGTTGGATAAAAGCTGGTAGACCTCTGAGACTATAGTCCTTAGTCAGTCTTAAAGACCTGGGACTAAATTCACCCCCATTGCTCAACTTTCAGACAAACAATAGGCATGGTTGTGATGTGATCAAGAACACTCCTTAGAACAATCATTGAAGATCAAAAGGGCAGCAGTTACCCAAGGACAAAGTTCAGGGAGCAGAAAGGGTTAAGAAAGATGGTGGATTGGAAACAGGAAACACAGGGTAGTTCAATGAGTAATGTTATATTGTAGGGATTATAATTGATTGTTCTGTGAACTTGCACCCAAATCACAATGAAAAGTTGGGGGGTTGGGGTTGTTGTTTGTTTGTTCATTTTAAGGGGGAGTTGTGGATTTAAGATTAACAGTAATAACAATTCAGCAGCAGCAGCAGCAGGCACCATCTGCTGATGGTAGCTATCTTGACTTAATCTTAACCTCTAGTTTATAGACAAGAGACAGACGCTCAGAAAGAGGAAATAACAATATATAAAGGATTTTTTCCAAATTTCTTCCAAGTCTGCCTGCCTTCACTGCCTGTGCTCTGCCCAATTTCTAGGAGGCAAATTAATTTCAACCAAGTGTTAAAGAAATTCTGTTCTCTATCAGTTTTTCATACTGTGGCAGACTACATGTTGCTATGATGTTAGAAACTTTTACCACCAGTGCTTCAAACACAGCAGGGTCACTCGTGGTGGAAAAGTCTCAGTAGAGCTTCCAGACTAAGACAAACTAAGAAGAAAGGCTTTAGAGGTCTACTTCTGTAAATTAGTAAATGAACACCACCCCACTCCACCCCCACCGATGAATCTCAGTGGAATGTTGTCCAACTAGACCTGAGCATACCAATGATCATGAAGATGGGACAGGACCAGGTAACATTTTGTTCTGTGCGACATAGAATCGTCATGGTGCAGAACTGCTGACTACTGCTAGCAACAGCATGTTTAAAGGTATTGAGACACACGATGAGTTGGCATGAAGTAGATGAAAGAATTTATTTTAGATAGATTGGTTTAAGTGATACAGGGCTAACATATTTAAGTCTTTTAGGGGACGTAGATTGTAGCAGCGGAGTGACTAGGCTTGGTTGCTATAAGCAGCCAGGGCACAGCATGTGAGTACTGGCCTACTTCCTTCTCAATGAACAGGCCAGCGCTCAACCTCCTTCATGTCTATCCATGACTTTGCCTGACATGCTCTTTGTAAATATGACTGCACACTTGGAATCACCAAGCAAACTTTCTAAAAACATAAATGCTTGAGCAAACACCCAAGACTCCTCAGTAAATTCATCTGGGATAAATTCCAGGTATTGATATGGTTTTTACAGAACTGTTCAGTTAAGTATAACATACATCCATGGCTGAGTACTTTGGGATAATGCTTTGCAAACTTAGGTTCTAAATATTGAAATTCATAAGGGACAGGAGTAGTTTTCAACCAAAATGTTTTCCCTTAACATTCAATGGAAAACAATGTGTTAATGATCAACATATTCAGTAAAATAATGCCATAAATATTTCCTTTAGCCTTTGGTTGCTGCTATCACTTGTTTGTAAGAGAATCCGATATAAGATAATGTGTGCTTGAGTTCCAAATATAGAGTTACAATTCAAAAGTTTGTCTTATTATGACTGTACTGTGCCCAAAGACCTTTCAGCCATGTGAAACCAATCCAAAACCAAGCTCACTGCCATTAAGTCAATGCCAACTTACAGCGACTCCATAGGACAGGGTAGACCTTCCCCTGTGAGTGTCCCAGACTAACTCTTTACAGAAGTAGCAGGTCTTATCTTTCAGCTAGCGATTTTGAACTGCTGGCCTTGCAGTTAGCAGCCCAGTGAGTAACATCTACGAAGTCAGGATTCTTTTCTGACCAAGTTAGGACAACATGGTTGCAGCATACATAGGCAGCACCTGGTCAGATGTCCCTTTTATCAGAAAGCTAGTTGTGGGAATGCTGGGAGGGATTGGCCCTACCCAATTGGCCCTACCCACCACACAACAAACAAGAACGGTGTGAAACTGGACTTTAATATCTTTGTAGTCTCAATTCAGATTAATGGTTGCCCATTCCCCAAAAGATATCCTTGTACAAGATGCTTCAACAGCTGGCTCAGTGCTTCATGAGTTGCTAGCTCTTCATAAGGGTATTGTGCTCATGACCTGAATGAGGAAGAAAATAGCAAAACCAAATGCCATTAAGTGGATACTGATTCACAGCGACCCTATGGTTTGAGATCAAGGTACCCTCAAGTTGCTTCTCATTCTTAACCAGTTTGCACTTTAATGAACCGTTAAAGAATTTAAAGGTTTCATCTAGGTCACTCACTTAAATTTAAGATCTTACCTTTCCCTTCCATTTTTCATCCATCTCTTTTCAGGCTATAGGAAAACATAAATGACTGCGAGTCAAGAGAATCTAGCCCATAAGCCTCATCAACAGCACCAGCGTTCCTCAGTAGAATGACAGTACTGCTCAGCATATCGACTATCGTCTATTATACGTTTTATTTCCAAAGAGCTTCCAAACACGAGACTTGGGAACTTCTCTGCTGTCCTTTTCCTTTGCAAGAGCTTCAACTGACAATCACCTAGGGGAGTGTGCCTAGGGCTGTTTGCTCAAAGAACCTAACTTCTAACACTTGGACAAAATATGTTGAACGGCATCAGAAGGGGCATTTTAGAAAAGCGTATGCATCTGGTTTCCCTGCTACTTCTACAGTTTTAACAGACAGGAAGAAAGTGAGAAAACCACAAAACTCAAATCCACAATGTAAAGTTAAGTTAAAGCGGGGGGAAGTAACCTGAAAAATATCAAAGTCCCTAGCCAATCATTTTAAAGATGAATGAGACTGGTGCTATGAGAATATTTCTTGAGCACATACTGTCAAAAAGCAATCCAGGGGTCATCTAGTGGGACAAATCTTCCAGAACCTCTTTCTCAGAGAATGTTTAGAACTTTATTTAGAACATCAACATAAACATAAGTAGCCAGATTATATATTATTAGATTTTAACATTTATTTAGGATTTGCTATAAATGATCAGCTCTTCGTTTTGCACTTCAAATCTCTTCTCTGAGAACAACGTTCCTGTACCTAAAATCCCATTTATCATATTGAACTTGTGGAGTTTCTTGGAATTGGGATGTTAACTTAATTGTGATGTGTCACTTCTTGATGTTAGGAACTCCAAGACCACAAAGATGACCTCTATCTGCTCGCCTGGAGCCCTATTCAATACCCACCAATCCCCTCACACATCTCTCACTTATTCACATGCGTCTGACTTAATTCAGGTAAGTCGAAAACTATCTAAGTGGATGGTATCCAAAAATGTTTTCCTTTTTTAAGGCCTAAACCGACAGAGTTTAATACTTCATGCTACTCCTTCTAGTTGATTTGACTTGATTGTCTTCAGGAGCATGTCAAGATGAGTCAGCTGTGTTTACTTGGGGTTCCTATCTATGTCATCATTCTTCTTGGCTTGTAAGGAAATTCTTCATTCAGTGGTTAGATGGCCGAAATGTCATTTGAAAAATGTCAAATCAGCACTGAATTGTAGAATATCTGATTTTTAACACTAACTCGTTTACATAGTTTTTTCTTTTGCTACAAATTATAAACCTTTGGTCAAGCACGCCATGTCCTGGGAACCATTTGGAACTCCTAAGTCAACTTTTAAAAAGCACAGCATTTCAAGAAAACAGCCTGTATTGCTAATACCGGTAGTAATGACAGTGCCTGAGAGTAATGTTGGAGAATTGTCCTTTTACAATTGTAAAAGCTCGAGAAAAGGCCTGAAAATTGGTTCCCATTGACAGCTATTACACGTGCATTTATCACTTAGGAATATTAGACCTGTTATCCTACCTGTCAGTTCTGCATTAACCTGTGTTGTCATTGGATAAACTCAATTCCTGGTCAATTCAATCTTAACCATCTGCATTAATTTCTTCCACATAAAGTCTTTTGTCAAAATGTCAAGTTAAAAAAAAAAGTTAATGTGTGAGGGGATGGGCAAGGGAGAGGGAAAGGGAGATGTATTCCATCTCTCATCCAAAACAGGAAAGGATGGTTCTTAAATCACCAAAACAATGACTCAACATCTACCTGAGGATGCCTGTAGAAATTGCAGATGCCTGCACCCTACCTCCAGCGATTAGTAAACAGTGATGGGCACAGGAAGGCCAATTAAGCAGGAATCCTACTTAAATCACACACACAAATCTGGGCAGAGGGTGGAGGTGGGGTGGATGCTTCATCCCCATATTCAATTTTATCATTCCCATTCGGTGTAGAATTCTGTAAAAGGGAAAATCATAGATGAAGAAAGGTTAAAAATTCAAGGTAGGCTTAGAGAAAACAGAAACGACAGTTTGGTAGAATATACTACACCTATTCAGCAGGGTTTTGCTATAAATTAATAACCTCAAGGCGATATTCTCTTTCCATTTCACCAAGAAAACACCAAAAGATGTTTGCTTTCTCTGAAACAATGTTTGTCTCCAGATTTGCCAAATAGTCACTGGAACTAGCCATTTCTCTTAGTGTTTACAGAATAAGATTATACTGATGGGCTTCTTTTACTGTGTCCAAAGAGGTTAAGAGAAATAGATTCAGTCAGCAAAGGATGCAGAGAATGAAAAATGAAGTAGCTGTTTTCCCAGAATTCCCAATTAAACCTTTTTCATAATCTGGGGTTCCATAAAATTCAGATCCTTCTCAACAAAGAATGCAGAAAATGGGAAACTAAATAGCTATCTTCCTAAAATTCCCAATTAAACTCTACATAGAATCTGGAAATCTATAATTCCAATTCATCTTTTAAAAGCTCAAAGCACACGGGATCCAGAAACAGGAATGGGAGTGGTGATACCAGGAGGTGAGGGGGCAGGAGAGAAGAGGAGGGGAAGAAGGGGAAACCGATCGCAATAATCGACACACGCACACACACACACACACACACACCCCAAGGGGACGAACAACAGAAACCATGGGGGAAGGGAGCCAGTGGTGGTGTAAGATATGAAAATAATGATAATTTTTTAAAAAAGGAAATAATGATAATTTATTATTTTATTTGGGTGGAGGGGTGTG
>NW_022103919.1:11411954-11413777 GCF_000313985.2 Echinops telfairi
TCCAGTATATATATATATATATATTTTATATTTATGTAATTTTTAAGTTTATTTAGAAAACATATGTAGTGATAAAGGCCCAATGGTACTGACCATGGTTTAAATGTTTGAAATGGATGTGTGTATGTGTGTGTGTGTATGTGTGTGTGTGTACTGGTAACTTCATATATATAATGCTTATGAAGATTGTAATTCTCAAGTAAGAATTTCATGGCAAACATATTCATTGGTTACCTAAAAAGAGTTAATGAAGTATATACAAAGAGGTCTATTACAAATTCCCTGTGGTATGCACCTTTTAAGCATCGGATTCAGTAACTTTAGCGGCTTTTTATTTTGTGCCTATGTGAAAATTTTCTCCTTGAGCTGTTCCAGGGAGACAGCTGACAGTCCATGCTCAACCAAATTAATTTTCTGCATTCTGGGTGACAGATTTAGCATGAAATCAAATTCCCAAGCAGAATGTTCTTCCTCAAACACCTAAAGCCCCTGATTACGACCTGCCCCTTTTGCCCTTTTAAATGGAAAGGGTGCGTTTAAGGATTTTCAGGGCTTTTTTTCTTTCCCCAAAGCTACTTAAATCCAGGGAGAAAAGCAAATTACTGTGAGGTCAAGAAGAAAAAATCCGAGGTCTTTCATTATATGTTCACTATTGAAAGATCCTGCAGCAACAAGTCTTGAAGCTCACCACTCCCAACCAGAACCCCCGAAGGAAAACAGCACTAGCTCCACAATAGTGCCTTCATGGAGAACACAGTTCTCCAGCTGGGAGGGGTGAGAACTGGTTATCAAACCAAAAGTACAAGATGGAAGTACGTTGAGGGGAATGGCAATGAATGCGTTGAAACATAAAATGCATGCACAGTTGAATGTCAAACAGATGCTCTGCTCGCTAAACCTTCACATGAAAGTTCATAAGCAGGTAGATAAATTAAATAATTAAAATCTCATGGGAAAATGAAATTTACAGACTTTTCCATGAGCTTTTGTAGTCTTCTCATATGCTACAGTTATAAGAGGTGGATATTTATTGATCAATGACAGACTGAAGGATTCTCAGAAGCTCAAAATGCATTCCTTTCATTTATTTACGTAAATCAACAAATGTCAAGTGAGCACATGCTTTCAAATTGGCTCTAGAATTTGTATCTATGTTTATCTGTTTGTTTTCTGGGGTTTTATATGTTTTCGCAACCAACATTTCAAGCATAGCCAATATGTTCAGAAGAGAGCCATAAAGGCTAATAAAAACTGACAATTGGCTTGTATTTTAACATAAAGTATGTCTTTTCAAATGATTCTCCATTTTCTGAAATCAGAATACCTTGCCCCAGTCACCTGTATTTACCCCTTTCTCATAAATCAATCAGTACTGGTACAAATGAATTTCTTTTTTTTTTTTTTTGGTTTGGAAAAAAAGAAGATGAAGCTAAGCTCAATGTGTGTGTCATGTTTACTGGACAAAATCTCAGTGAAATGACCCTCCCCCTCTGCCCGCCAAATGTATTTGTGTTTTCAGATTCAAAGGGCTATTTCATGTTTTATTTAGTTTTATCAGGTAGGCATCAAATAAAGAATCTAATCGCTTTTGGACATTGCCACACGGTTAAATTCTCTGATCTAACATTTTAAGTCGGCCTGCCATCTGGGCCTATGTCTACATTCAGGAGTCGAATGCATTTGTTTCAGTATTGCCTATACACTGGTTTACTCTATTACATACACATTTCACATGAACCCTAATATTTTC
Source organism: Echinops telfairi (assembly GCF_000313985.2). Taxonomy (NCBI): domain Eukaryota; kingdom Metazoa; phylum Chordata; class Mammalia; order Afrosoricida; family Tenrecidae; genus Echinops; species Echinops telfairi. Next base: position 11,413,705 of record NW_022103919.1, read on the forward strand.
TAAACAAGGCCCTTGGATTACCTGTTACTGTTGAAAGTATCCCCATACGCACACAGACTCAATCGGGCATTCT
>NW_022103919.1:11415423-11433509 GCF_000313985.2 Echinops telfairi
CAAAAACAATTTACAAATCAAATACTGGCATTTTTGCATACCATTCCTATTAAAATTAGCAAATGTTATGTGTCAGATTTATTTTGCCCTGATTTGCCTTCCATTTAAGTTTTTAAAAATCTCCGCCTGATAAATGCTAACAAACACGGAGGTGTTGAGAATTGCCCAGGACCTAAAAATCACGATACAGTTGAGTGCTGGTCACTTTCAAGACTGAGCCCTGCAGCTGGTGGTAGGTGATTTGTACAGCTCCTCTGCATATTTCCAGGGTCTAGCAATATTTTCTTATCCAAAAACAAACTCACTGCCATGGAGTCGATGCTGACTCAAAGTGACCTACCTTCCGTAGGTTCTCAAGACGTAATTGTTTATGGGAATAGAAAATTCAGTCTCTCCCCAAGTGGTTTTTCAACTGGCAACCAGGCAGATCACAGTCCAACTCATAACCACAACACCACTAGGGCTCCCGTTTCCTCATCGGGAAAGGACAATAGTTAGCTAAGGACATGTGTTTACCAAAGTAGAGGGCCACCCAAAAGCTAGAGAAACCTTCAATAAGATGAACTGACACAATAACTAGAAGAATGAACTTAAGCATACTACCGACCAGGAAGATGGTGCATGACAGGCAGGCCAACGTTTGGTTGCATCGAACATCAAGTTGTCATGAGTAGAAGTCTACTTCGCAACAACCACTAACGACAACAAAGTTCGGTTGGTCACAATGAGCTCTTCTACGATCCACACAGTCCAAGATTCTGATGCTTCCATGGCAAAGCCTCCAACTGCACACAAAGAGGTGTGCATGTGTGCATGCACATGCACATGTTCAAAGTGCCGCTGTTCCCTTTGGACACAGCCCCATTTATCCTTGCTTGGTTGGTACAGAGTACAACCACCATGTACCTACTCGCGGAGCCCCATGCCCCTGCTCAGGGGTCTTCTGTCTCTATGTCTTGGAAGAACTCAAGTGAGATATGTCCAGACCACCACCATTGTATTCCCCCAACTTTTTTTTTATTAATCAGATCCGTGTTTATGTGGCCTGGCATCTCTGCCAGTTTTAGAAAAATACGTCCTAATGTTAGAGGGGGAAGTAGACAGAGAATCCTTTGATTATCTCTAAGAGCAGGATCCTAAAAAGGTCTTGGTTTGATGTAGACCTGGACGTTATGAAATGGGCCAAAAGATGGAAAGGGCGTAAGGTAGATTTCCTCCTACGTTCTAATGCCAGTGAATCCCCCATCGACCCTGTTATTTTTAGCCCAATAAAATGTCTGCCAGATGATGGCAGCTGGTTGATGGTCAATATGTTAGGGAAGTATGATTTCACATTTTAAAAGGGTTTCCTAAGAATTTTAGCATGAAAACTGCTAGCCAGGGACTGTTTTAAGCTAGTAGCTGATAATTTATTTTTTGTAAGTCATCACCCTCTGTTGCTTTTATAACCTTCCTGAAAGTACAGTGCTCAGCTGACACAATCATGGTCATACTACATGTAGCAATGTCCAAAGAAGCACCTTGAGAATTTTAATAGTCGGCTAGCCTATTGCTGTGGATCTACAAGGAAGTTGACTCCTCTCGGGGGGAAATATGCTAAGTCATTTGTAAAGGAGACGGTGCTGAAGTGTCTCCTTGAAGCACTGGTGGCCTAATGTGTGTGTGTGTGTGTGTGTGTGTTTTATTTCTTTATTTTTTATTTTTTTTAAACATTTTATTAGGGGCTCATACAACTCTTGTCACAATCCACACACACATCAATTGTGTAAAGCGCATTTGTACTTCATTCTCAAAACATTTTCTCTCCACTTAAACCCCCGACATTAGGTCCTCATTTTCCCCCTCCCTCATGAGCCCTTGATAGTTTATAAATGGGTATTTTGTCATGTCTTGCCCTGCCCGACATCTCCCCTCACCCACTTTTCTGTTGTCCGTCCTCCAGTTTAGCAAGTTCAGAACAACATTTTCATAACAAAACAGTTGCAACTCTTATTATTAATAATGAAGGTGGAGGAATCTCGGTACCCACATTCTCCCTTTTCCTAATGAAGTCTTCCATTTGAGAGCCGTAAAAGCAACCACATTTTAGAAATCGGTTAGAGCCAGCATTTTCACTATCTAAAACTCACTGGGCCAGGGAAACCTCGAGGTCACTCAATATAGAATCAACTTCTAAATGTTAGTGAAGAAATATTTAAGTGCATTTAATAGAATATTACGTGACCTAATCGAATATTATGTAACTAATAAAAATAGCCAAATGTGCTTGAAAAAAAAGAGCTAATATTTTGTGAAAAATAAAAGAGAATGTAGAATGTGTACAATCTGAGTCCATTTTTAAATAAATTTGCATACTTCAAACAATCAATTCACTATGATACTTAAGAGTTGTCTTTCTGTGTTGAGGTTTTTTTTAAATCTTATTGATTTGTAACTATTTTTTTAAAACTCTGTAGCTTTCAAATCAGTTACAGTGAATAAACATAGGTCCTGTTTAATTTTTTAGCATAATATGTAAGCAAATTAGCATAATATTTAAAAAGCAACTACCTTGATCAAGTGTTCCACTCGTGTTACCTTGTGGAACAGATATGCAAGGGAGACCTGTTCACAAGTATTACAGGCTTTATTTCAGAAATTAAGTGGCTTGATGTTGACAATGTAAACCAATGAGAATTTAAACTTGAACCATCGGGTCGAAGAATAACCAAAACAGTGACATTTTACATCCAAGAAGGAAAGAGTCTGTTGAGGCCACTGTCTTTGCATTTCATGAGCCTCATGAAGACAGACCTTCACAGTTCCTCCCCAACCATCAGATCACATTGCAGTCACTAGACTATTAAACCTGTGAATTCATCCTCAAATCTGAGGGGGGAGGGAGAAGACACAGATCACATTTTGATGAATAGTTATAAACTGCTTTTGATGTTTCATTCCCAGAAATTCTACTGTGCACAGTTTTAAAACCCAGGGTTTTTTGCCATGAGGCAGCCACACCCATTCACCTGCCTCTCCTTTGCCATTTGCTATAGTTCAGGACGTGGGCAGCTCTCCTTGAGGCCTGGCTATACATCCCCGGGCAGAACCTCCTTTGAAATGCCTCTGGTAAGCTGGTATGAACCTGAAATGAAAACCTACCTTTGGCAGTGGGGGGTGGGGAGAGGATCCTGTCCTCAAACCTACCTTTTATCCGGCTAACTTCCCAGAGGCTAAGAAAATTAAAATCAAGTCAACAATAGGAAAAAAAGACATGGAGGAAGTTAGAGAAAAAGATGCATTTCCACGGCCAGCTGCGATTTAGAATGATTATGGTGACAGGCATGAGTGTTTGATGTTTAACCTTTATACATTATTTAACTCAACAGCCATTTCCACCCTTTCTCCATTCCCCTCCTCCATAAGCTCCTTAAAGTTGTGAAAGTAAGATTTCAACAGGACCATATAATTAGATACCAAACCGTTCTCAACTAAGCGTGTAAATTCAAAAACCCAGGTGAAAAGGGACTGTTTGAATATAGTCTATTAGCTACAGAAAAAGACGACAACAACTCATTGAATCTGAAGAATAACTCAAGGGGGAGAAAAGACTCAGGGCAACCAAAAAAGTTTTATCACACAAACAAACATATGAATAATGAGAAACACCCCCACCCCCAAAAAAATACAATATAAGACACAGCTGCTGTTAGTTTTAGGCATACTGTATAGCATTTTTTTCTGCCACTAAAGTAAAGGCATGAGATGGATCAAGCTATCATATAAAACAGGGCAAATGAAAGAAAACTATTTTAAACAAACAATTTACAAACATCCCATTAACCAATTGTGGTCAAAATAAAAGGCCTGTAAGTTAACAATATCCGTAAATATGTAATGTTTTCATTTTGAAAATTTTAGTATTCAAATCCAGCACATGGTTTTTCAATGGCAAATCATGACAAGTAATTTTACATTCTTTCATGAATCACAGTTTGAAGAAAATTAATAACTGCTAAGACACTAGTAAAAAAAAGTAAATGTACGTTTCTGTTTGTCCTGGTTAAGCTACGTAAAATATTACCACACACGCTCTGAATAATATGCCCGTGATACTATCTAATGGCTTTATATTTTAAGACATAACTTCACACTTGGGAACGAACATATACTTTGTTTCCATCAAAGAACTGAAATTATTAGATGGTTCAGAATATATCTTTCTGTCCCTGTAGGAAATTAACAATTAATAGGCAACCAATCCTATTACTTTCTCTCTCATTAAAACAGTATTTTCCAACCTTGCCCTGCCTTTTAACGTCCAAAGACAACCTCAGAGCTCACGAAACTATTCCATTCTCCACCCAAGTCAGCAATGAGGACACTCCATGAGCTTTATCAAGAACGTTGCACAATTCAGACAAGTTTCAAGCACGCATTTTCTGCAACTTCCTTCCAAAGTTCCCTAAGAAATCTGCATCAGGGAGCAAGCCAGGCAGAGAACACTTAGGAGTCCCGATGTGAAAAGGCTCCTTTGATCCCCTACACAATTTAGCAGCTGCATTTCTGAACCCTTCAAAGAAACACGAGACTCACCAGATTTGTTTGTTTGTTTTTCATTTGGGCAACCTTCAAGTGGATGAACGATGACGAACTCCAGCTGTCTCTCACTTCATTCTGCCAGAGCCAGGAGGTGCGACAGGTGCCACGGACAGACAGCAACAGCCAGCAGTGCTGGACGGAAGGACCAGGGGAGGGACTGAGGGGGAGGGACCCCAGTGCTGTGACACCCCAGAGAGCCTGGGCAAGTGGATCCCACCACAGGTTGCAGGGATTGGCTTCCGATTGGCTACTCTTCAGCCACTCTGTCTTCTGGCTTTACTTCCAGGCTCCTGGTGAGTTTACAAATGATGGCGAGCTCCTGAGCTCCCGGGACTGACTCCAGGTGCAGACCCTGGTAGCCCCGTGTCAAATGTCGAGATAAATCAACGCAAAAGGGGAACGTTACATTAACCAAGTCTCCTTCACCTGGTCACCAACTGCCATCTCAGGCAAAAGAAGTCATGTCGTGGTGTCCTAAGGATGTCATTGGTTTCCTAACTCGGTGATAATTAACCCAGTCTTCACTTGACACTGCCTGTGTAGTGCATCGATTATTAATACTTACATGAAACGTTTCCCAACCCAGGTCCTATTTATAGCAGGAGTCTCCTTTGTTTACCCAGCTTCGTGGAATCCGGAGGGATGATACCATTCACCCAGAGAAGCATGGAGCTCTGCCTCACCAAGGCTCGCTACAAACCCTAAATACGAAATAGGAAGGTGTTGAAATGTAATGGAGTTGGTGGTGCACCACGCAGTTCACATTCCTTATTTATGCATGAACAAGTGCAGCCATCAAAGTGAACTCGCGGGACCAATAGTGTCCTGGTGGTGATGAGCAGGCATTGCTGGTTGATGGAGAGAAGCTCACCTTGGGGATGGACGCGGTCCTCTCTGGCGATGCCAGGACTTTGCCATTTTCCTACAGTGTGCATTGCCCCTGAAATAGGGATGGGAAACATGTTCAGCCCATCTCTCAAAATCCTGAAAATATCCCAGAAAGTAAAATTCCCATTTCATCCTGTTTAGGCCTCTGTTACCTTTGACTTCTCGATTTTAAAATAATCCGTTCAAGCAGGTAATAAAAACTGCCCTGTCGTTTTTCTGAAGTGCTTGTCTGAATTGGTCCTTTGCCCTCTTGCTCTCTCTTTATAAATCAAAGTCTGAGAATGCTGATTTGATTCGTCTTTGGTGGAGAGAAAGGTCCATACCAAATTAAAAACAAAAAACAACTACTTTCTCTGTCATTCTGACTCACAGCAACCCTGTAGGACAGAGTATAACTGCCCCATAGGGTTTCCAAGGTTGTAAATCTTTACCAAAGTGACTGCCATGTCCTTCTCCCTCAGTGGTCCTGACAGTCCTATCCCTCCCCCTTGGAGGTCCTCCCTTAGAAACACTGACCTTCAAGGAACAGCAGAGCGCTTTAACCACTGTGTCACCAGGGCCCCCTTACAAATAGAAAAGAGGCCCATATTAAAATAGGTGCTAACCACATGATAACGATTAAACATCTCTATCCACTGATGCTGACATTACGAAGTGTTAGTAGCAAATACTTAAGGCCTTAACAAGGGCTTCATTTCCCAAATTAGGAAGATTTGGGCTTGAATGTAGGGCCTATTAAGTTCTCTGATCTCTGACAAATCACCTACACCTTTTGATCTCCATTTCCATATAAATTAAACTTGGGTGGAAGAATTTCCTCTTAAGCACTGAGGAGAAGTCGATGAGAAAAAAAATAAGGAAATAGCATTTCAGCAATCATTTAACTAAGGTAGAGCAAATTTCACCTTAGGACAAACCAGTCTTAGGTAATGTTGGCTGAAGGCAAGATTGGGGTGTGTTTATGTAATCTAGATGGTTTATATATGTAAGATATTATTTAAATTTCTTCAGTGCCTTGTATATTGTAAAACTAATACAAGTTTAGTAGAACAGTAAAGTATGAGAAGAATTAAAATGTAATCATTTCCTTGTTTTACTATCTTCCCCTTGAGGTATTCAATATTAGCAGTCTAATATATTTTTCCAACCTTTACACATATAGATATGAAACTATATCCACATATACATGTATATACTAGGGGGTAACCCACACACACACAAAAAAAATGGAAAAAGCTCTGCTGAGCAGAGTTTTCATAGTATGCAATTTTCCTACCAGGTGAGCATCAAGCAACTCTCTTTGAGTTAGTGCACCCAGTGCCATCACCTGGCAAAGTTCTCTCTGGTCAGTGAATTTTTTTCGTAAAAGCAGTTTTGCTCAAACCTCATTTTTGTGATGGCTGGTTTAAGAGAACAGCATGCAGCTGTGAAATTTTGTTTGCTGTTTGGGTAAAATGCCACAGAAACCATTGTGCTGCTTGGGGAAAATGCCACAGAAAATGTTGAACACAGCTTACAAGGACAGCGCTGTCGGAAAAACTCAATCATGTCAGTGGTATTCTTGTTTCAAAAAAGGTGAAATGTCAATTGATGACAAACCTAGTTCTGGACATCTGTCAACATCCAGAACAAATGAAAATGTCTATTCATCGTGCATTTGGAGTTTGTTCCACCAGGTTAGACTGTTAATCAAGCTTTCTATTTAGAAGTTCTGAAAAGATAACATAACAGTGTGCAACAAAAAAAGTCCTGATTTGTGGCAGATGGGGGACTGGTTTTGCCACCACGACATTGCACCTGCTCACAAAGCCATCTCGGTGCTCCAGTTTTGGTGGGGGGAAAAGCATACCTCTCTTTCCCCTCACACCTGACTCACCTGGCCTTGCTCTTTGTGACTTCTTTTTGTTTCCACAAATGCAGAAGGCCATGCAAGGACAGTAATTTGATGGCATAGAAGAGATGAAGAAAAAAACAAGGGAGGTGCTGTCAGCCATCCAAAGAGAGGAGTTTGAAAAAATGTTCCCAAGAGTAGAATCTCAACAAATGTATTAAGTGGAATGGAGATTACTTTGATGGTGATAAGGTTGTTTTGTAAAAAAAAAAAAATTTTAATACATAACTGAAAAAAAATTCCATTTTTTGAAGGGTGGTGGTACCCCTTATTATAAGCATATATAAATTATTTGGATTCAACAAAGATAACATTTTACCATACAGATTATCATGCAAGCTGAAACAAGAAAGAATGCCCCAGGTGTTCACATAACTCAGAATACATAAGGCTAATCCTATTTTTTGTGTATGTATCTTTATTTGGGGATATACATATCTGCTTTTTGTCTCTCTATTTTTCCTTGCTTTCTATCCATCACCTTCTGCCTCTACTCCTGTGTCCTAGTCTGGGTATTCTGGAGAAGAAAATCCAGTGAAACGTGTACATATAAATATTTCAAAACTCGCTGCCATCAGCCAATTCTGACTCATCAAGAGATTTAATACAAGGCTCAAACAGCTATAGAAAGTAGCAAGTCCAAAATCAGTGAGTCAGGCATGAGGAGTGAAGCTTCGGACTCACATACTTGCAGGGACTTTTGTTGTTGTTGTTAAAGTGCCGTTGAGTTGGTTCTGAACCAGAGTGACACTATACACAACAGCACAAAAAATTGCAGTCCAATGCCATCCTTGCCATTGTGCCTATGCTTGCGTCCATTGTCGCAGACCCTCTGTCCATCCATCTTCTTCCGCTTTTGTGCTGCTCCTCCTCCACTTTACCAGCACGATGGCCTTACCAGCAACTGTTCTCTCCTGACAACAGGTCCCAAGTATCTAAGCAGTCTCACCCTTCTTGCCCCCAAGGAGCACTCTTGTCGTACTTCATCCATGACAGATTTGTTTGCCCTCTTCGTAGCCTGTGATATTTTCAATATGCTTTTCCAGCACCATAATTCAAATTGATCTATTCTTCTTTGGGCTTCCTTATTCAATGTCCAACTTTCACATGCTTATGAGGCAATAGAAAATACCGTGGCTTGGGTCAGGCACGCCTTAGTCCTCAAAGGAGCATCCATGCTGTTCAATAATCTAAAGAGGTCTTAGGACGCAGAGTTACCTAATGCAACTCATCTTTTTTTTTTTTTTTTTGCAACTCATCTTTTGATGTCTTGACTGCTGCTCCCATGAACATTGATGGTGGTTTCAAGCAGGACAAAAATCCTTGAACATTTCACCCTTTTCTCCATTTATCAAGATGTTGCTTATTGGTCCACTTGTGAGGATTTTGTTCTTTTTGATCTTGAGTCATAATCCACACTGAAGGCTGCTACCCATGATCCTCATCAGCAAGTGTTTCAAGTCCTCCTCACTTTCAGCAAGCAAAGTTGTGTCATCTGCATACATCTCAGGCAGTTAATAAACCTTCTTCCAATATTGATGCCGCATTCTTCTTCATATAAGTCAATTTCTCTGATTTTCTTTTTTTCTCAGCATGCAGATTGAATAAGTATGGTGATAAAATACAGCCCTGATGCACACCTTTCTTGATTTTAAACCATGCAGTATTCCCTCGTTTCCTTCCCACAACTGCCTCTTAACCTGTGTACAGGTTCCTCATGAGCACAATGAGTGTTCTGGAATTCCCATTCTTTTTGAGGTTATCCATAGTGCATTATGGTCCACACAGTCAAATGCCTTTGCATGGTCCATGGAACACAAGTAAACGTCTTTCTGGAATTCCCTGCTTTGAGTGAAGATGCATCTGATAATAATATTCCTTGTTCCGCATCCTCTTCTGCATCTGGCCTGAACGTCTGGCAGCTCCCTATCAGTGTACTGCTGCAATCACTGTTGGATGTGTTTCAGCAAAATTTTACATGCGTGCGATATCAATGATATCGCTCTGTAATTTGAGCACTCATTTGCAAAGATGGTAATTTGAGCACCTTTCTTTGCAAAGATGGTCTTCAAACAAGTCTGATAAAAGGCAATTTCCTAAGAGATTAATACTAGGTTAGAAGAGACTGTTGTTGATAGTCTTTGTTGATATATCTCAGTTTTTTGAAGTGAGATTCCTACTATTATAAATACTTACTGTGTGCAAGGCATTAAGCTAAGCTTTTAAATAGATGAAGTCATATTTAATGCTCATAGCAGCCTTATCTACCATCTATCAGTTTGCCCCTATGGAGATGTAACCATGGGCACCCATCATAGACAGGTTTCCATGGGGCTTCCAGACCAAAAGAGGATAGGAAGAAAGGCTTGGAGATTTATTTCTAAAACTTAGTCAGTTAAAAACGTATAGATCACAATAGAATATTTCTCAAAAGAGTCCTGGAAAATGAGTCCCTTCATTTAAAAGGTGTGATAGTTAGATTTTATGTCAACTTGTACCTGAAGAAAAGCACAGGGGTGAAGTCCAACCTATCAATCAGGTCATACCCTGATGATGTCTCCTTGAGGGGGCAGCTCGTTGTGCAAGAGAGACTGCAAAACTGAGGTCTCTCTTGCTTCTTCACCTTCAACAGAATCTGGACAGTGCATCTGGCTTTGCAATTTGCGGGGTTGGGTTTCCTGTTGACCCCGGGAGCCATCAATGACCTGCTGACCGTGGATTGCTTCCACTCTTTATCCAGCCGATGGTGGTCTTCTTGCTCCTGTTCATTAGCTCCTGAAGCGACACGAGTCAGGAGAAGCCTCCAACTTACCTCTGACCTATGGGCTTGGTCTGAACCAGCCTGGACTTAGCCTCAACTGTGTAATCCATTTCATGATATAAATCTCTTTCTATAGCTATATAAAAGCATCATTGGCATTGCTTCTCTAGTGAAGCCAACTTAACACAGAAGGCACCAAAAATAGGCAATGCCTGCCACAAAGAGACTGGCCACAGCCCAATAATTGCGAAGGTTGCACAGGAAGCAATGTTACCTTCTCTTGACCATGGGGTCACCTTGAATTGGAGCACTTCAACAGTAATTAACAAGCAGAAGTCCTTTCACTCTTATTAACCCTTTTTTATTTTCACTTTACCACTGAAGGAAGTAAAAGGTGTTTGTCTAACTCACATTGCTGGTGAATGTCGAAACCATGATCAGATGCTAGGTCTAATGTTTGGCCCCTTAGCCATTCTCCTAACCTGCTTCAATATGATACACATGGAAGTATTTTGTGAAGTTTAGAATGGGATGAAAATATCACATACATATAATATAAACAATCACTACAGATGTTGTAGGATAATATGTTTTTGAATATTAAAGTTCCTTCCTTGCCTGCCCTCATGCTTTTTCTTTGAATGTGTAGCCTTTTCACCAGTAAAGCAGAAACATGAAAGCAAGATTTAGTTTGCCAAATAAAACTTCTTATAACAAAGAAATTATTACTTGGCTTTGAGTTTCACATAAAGCATTTTTATACCCAGAGGAAAAAATAATTCACCCAAAGCCAAAATGTTTTTGATTAGAAAGAGCTAGGCAGTTGAGAGGGAAAGGTTAGATTTTGAATTGGCCGAGCGCAGTGGGCTAAGATCAGAGTTTATAAAACTAAGTCATAACGCAGAGGAAAAAAAGATGATTTTAGAGGAATCAAGAGCAGAATCAAGACAGGTTCCATCACCCCGCTTCCCTGGGCCTTTGTTGCGAGGAGCGTGAAATACTAAGACTTCCAAGAAGGTTTGGCAAATAACAGAGAACGTCAGCTGGGTCTGAATTTCCAGGGAAGATCTTGGAAAGACTATAAGCTGCCTCGAGGGAGCCTGGAATTGAGCCTGGCAAAGAAGAGACATGGTGCTGATGTGATAAAAACAGCGCTGGCGATGGGCTCACAAGAACCCGTAAGAGAGACACATACACACTGGGTGGTAGAGAGAAGGAGCTGAGATTTCTGGGGCATTCTAGAAGCTGAGGAGTCCTGTGAACGAGAAGAGACTTACAGGAAGTTATAAAATGTAAATCCATCCAGAAAAGACTTGGCACAACCTGGATATCATCCAGGGTGCCAGCTGGGTGCCCAACATGAGGCAGGTACCACACAAGATGGCCTGGGGCTACGCAGAACAAGTTGCAGTGAAACCAGGGGTGAGAATGTGAGCGCAGAGTATACGTGCTCCTTCTGCCGGACCAAAACACAAACCCACTGCCACCAAGTCCCTTCCAACCCACGGTGGTCCTACAATAGGACGAGCAGAAGTGCTAGGGTTTCTGAGAGTAAAATCATTTTTTTAAATCATTTTATTGGGGGCTCGTACAGCTCTTATCACAACCCACACATCCATCCATTGTATGTCAAGCACATTTGTACATTTATTGCCAACATCATTCTCAAAATATTTGCTTTCTGCTTGAGCCTTTGGTATCAGCTCTTCATTTTTCCCCTCCCCTCCCCACTCCCCCTTCCTCATGAACCCTTGATAATTTATAAATTATTATTATGTTGTCCTATCTTACAGGCTTGGTGTTCCACTAAAGATTTTACTCTCCAACGACTCCCGTAAAATCTTTACTGGAACACCAAGCCTCATCTTTCTCCTGCCCTGCGGCTGGTGAATTTTGAACGCTGACCTTTGGGCAAAGGGCCTAACATGGTGCCACCAGTGGACTCCTTATGTGAGTCAGTATGGGACACTTTATAGCTCATTAAAATAGATTTTTCTAGACAAGAGTTTCAAGGATAAAGCAGAAGGCATTTTGTCACCAGTGATAACTCCAGGGAGTAAAAGTCATGCCTCACGTTTTCCATCTGACTCCGCAGCAGACTCACGTTCCTTGAATTTTGATTGAGAACTCCTGTGTGAGATTCTGGTGCAGATACAAGAGCCCTGGTGCCATAGTGGTTACACGCTGGGCTGTGATCCACAAGTAAGATGACCAGACATCCCGCTTTTGACGGGACAGTCCCGATTTTCGGCGATTTTTAAAAGTCCCGATTTTGGGAAAGAATGCACGACAAGCTAGGGAACGGTCTATTTGGTCCATAGAGACCAAAATTTTAATCAAGAGTCCCCCTGCCCCCCAGTCAATGGTGTCCCGCTTTAAATCTGGTCACCTTATCCAAACGGTCAGTCATTTGAAACCGCCAGCCACTCCCTGGGAGAAAGACGGAGCTTTCCACTCCCATAGAGTGACAGTCTCGGAAACTCCCAGGGACAGTTCTACCCTGTCCTGCAGGATCACTATGTGTCAGCATCGACTCAAGGGCAGTGAGTTTGGTTTGAGTTTGGTTGTAAGTACCGAGGAGACAGTGCCGGCTTGGCTCATGAGGTGCCTTCCCTCACGGAGCTTATAAACCATGACGGAAGGCCATCAAGATGCCTGATGGCTCAGGGGGAGTTACCAGTAGCTGTGGAAGAACACAGAAGGGCCACCTAACCAATCTTCAGGATAAAGGAAAACTTTCTTTGAATAAGTCAGCTGTTGGCTAAGATCTAAGAGAGAACCAATCCCTGGGTAGGGGGGAGGGACAGGTGCAGAGAGAAAGAAGATTGCTTTGGCAATAAGAATAGCAGCTGTAAAGGCTGGAGCTGTGCATGGACATGAAATATGTTTTTAAAAAAAACAAAAACTCTAAGCTATTCAATTTGGCTAGCTCTCTCTCTCTCTCTCTCTCTCTTTCTTTCTCTCTCTCTCTTTTTCTCTCTCCCCGACGTTTTTCTCCCTTTCAAATGACATCCTTTACCAAATAAATCACTGAAATCTGAAATTCCCACTCTCCAGGACCCACAAATGGTGTTTTGAGTTGCTTAGGAGAGACTTCTCCTATCCTCTTTGATTTATGCCAACTGATAGAGTTCCCTGAATCCGTGATGGTGCTGGGAGTTACCTGTTAGGCTGCAAACTGCAACATCGGTGATCTGGACCCACCCCAGTCCCCACCCACCCCCAGTCACCCCAAGGAGAAAGATGGGGCTGTCACCTCTCATAAAGATTTCCAGCCACCGAACCCCTAAGGAGCAGTTCTACTCTGTCCTATCTCGTCACTCTGAGTCACAATCACTTAAGGGGCAGTGAGAAGTTAAAATCGGTTGAAAGTGGCCAGGCAGTTGGCTACCAAGACATTGCAAAACTACTCCCCACCCGCTACATCTGGCATGCTCTGTAAGCATGGTGATTGTGATGGTTTGAATTATATCTCTCAGGAATTGGTTGAAACCCTGACCCCTGTACCTGTGAATGCAATCTTACTAAAAATGAGAATTTTTATTTTTATACTAATGGACTCATCTTAAAAATGGGGGTGGGGGTGGCATGGTGATCTTAAACCGAATCCATTCTGAGTTGTTGCTTGGTGCCAATGAATTAGTTCCCACTTATGCCGGTCTTCCATACAAAGAAACACTGCCTGGTTCGACCCCATCTGCACATTGATTGTGATATTTGGACCCATTGTTGTAGCCACTGTATCAATACATCTCATTGAGGGTCTTCCCCAGTTTTGATGATCTCCTACATCAAGGATGGTCTCCCTTTCTCAAACTGGAAACCTCTTGATAGCCTGTGTGAAGTGCACGCAAAGTCTCTCCATCGTCACTTCTAGGGCACATTCAGACTATACTTCCTCAAAGAGAGATTGGTTGGTTCTTCCAGGAATCCATGGTACTTTGTAGATTCTCCATCGCCACCATCATTTAACTGCATCGACTCTTCTCTGGTCTTCCTTACTCACTGTTCAGCTTTCACTGAAAATACTGTGCTTTGGATCAGGCACGCCTTAGTCCTCAAAGTAACATGCTGAGTGGTATCTTCCCAAAGGTGCCGCTGACAGACAGAGAGGCACACTAGGGAAAGAGACCGTGTAAGAAACCCTCTCTATGGAAAGGAATTCGTGGAATTCCTGTGGCAAGCAACCTGGAGGGGACGTCCCCCAAGGTGGATGCCATAAAGACGACTTCTGCCTCTAAAACAGAGTGCAAGCGAATTCTGTTCTTTAAAGACACTCATTTCTAGGGTTTGTTATGGTAGTACCAGGAACCTACAACTATCACTTTAGTAACACTACAAATACCATCTATCTTATCCTCGAAGTTCCCAAATGTTTTCAATGCAAAACTTTAGGTTCCCCTAAACATAGACACACCTAATAGCACCACATATTAGGTCACAGCAACTGCAAAGGTGTTAGATTGTAACACAATCTAAGGTCAGAAACTGTGATACACCTTGAGGCAGTAGTGTCCAACCCATCCCAAGTACCCAGCACCTACTAAACTATCCTGCAGCAACGATGTGAGTTCACTGTGGAACTCAGCGGCACGTCCTTGCAGAACTTATGCAACACCTACATGCCCGTTCTTTGCCTTACCATAACTTTGTCTTGTGGGAGGGAAGGAAGACTATTACAGGTTCCTTTGTTCATTGTCATGCGGTGAGGAAGACTGGGAGGGTCTATTTTGAAGCAGAACAGCAAGGAAAGAAAGATAGAGTATTCTTCTACTGCCTCTGTGCCTCATGCATCATTTGGGGGGAGCAACCAAGTCTTCTCCATGGCTCTACCTACCTTTCATCAGGTGGGCCCATCCACTAGAATCCTATAACATCCCCTTTCCTTTTATCTCCCCAGTTACCGGCATATGGTTGGCAGCTTCTGTGCTGGCTCCCAATCATGCCCTTCAGGTAACCGTACTTTTGTGTATTCCCCTCCACTTGAGTGTGGGCTAGACTGCTGACTCACTGGTGACAAATAAAGAACAGCAGAAGTGATGGGTCATCAGTTCAACTATAAAAAGACTGGGCTTCTGTTTTATGTCTTCTCTCAATCGCTCTTGGATCACTTTCTCTAGGGGGAACCAGCTGTCAGGATGCAAAGCAACCCTGTGGAGAAGGCCAGCTGGCCAGGGAAAAGAGTCAACCCAAAACCACCTGTGTGAGCCTGGAGACAAATCCTCCCTCCCAGACAAGCCTCCAGGCGATAGGGCACCTCTAGCCCAAAACTTGACTGAACCTCAGGGGAGACTGAGCTAGAGGCACCCTGCTAAACTGTGCTCATATTTATGGCCCTCAGAAATCTGTGAGAAAATCCAAGGGTTTTGTTGCAAGAGAGTACATTTCAGTAAGGGAACTAATACAAGGGTACAGTGACCTGGTGGTGTAGCCCATCCCTAGAATGTCGAAGTGTCTCCCATTTGATTTCCCAGTTTTTCCCTCACTGTACAATCAGGAAAGCATTCAACACTCTCTGTTTTAAACTCCAGGTGGTTTCTATCTAGAGTCTGGCTGATACTATACACAGTGACGAAGTAGGTTACACATCAGGCTGCTAACTAACCATGGGTTGGCAGTTCAAATCCACCAGCTATTCCACAGGAAAAAGATGTGGCTGTCTTTCCTAAAAAGAGTCACAGTCTCAAAAGGGGTAGTTCGACGCTGTCCTACAGGCTCTCTATAAATCTAAATCGACTTGATGACAGTGAGAAGGAGTTATGATGGTGCTGTGGGTTAGGCACTGAGCTGTGAATCTCAGGGTTGACAGTTCAAACCCACCATTTGCTCCATGGGAGAAAGATTAGTCTGCCGCCTCCTATAAAGAGCTACACTCTCAAAAACCCCATAGAGGGCTAGGCCGAGTTGATAGCAACTTGATGGCAGTGGTTGGAAGATGAGATATAGGAAGGACTAGGAAGAAAGGGTTGGAAATCTACTTGCAAAAATCCAAAAATTAAAGCCTGTGGATTATAATAATTCTCTCTCTGTTCTGTTGTGCATAAGTGTGTGAGTTAGGAGCCTACTTGACAGTAGCTAACAAAAATAACATTCTAGGTAGTACTGACAGAGTTGTTAAATATTACCCATATTTATTTTATACTTACAAATGCTAGCACCAACTGAGTATTTTAATGTACCCTCTTCATATACCAGACCACAATAGATTAGCTTCTTTTCTTTCAGCCAATGGCATGAACTTGGTTTCTCATAAGGAGGAACTTTAATTTTCACATGATTGATCAGTAGCATCTATAAATAAATGCAGAGAGAAAGAGGCAATATTTCTAAGGCCATCACAGCATCCCGAGCTCTTAGATATATGACAAAGTGAACATTTATTATTTATGAACTATCACAGCTATGTATAGTCCTAAGCAGTAGCTAACATCCCACTAGGTCGATTTTGAATGCCAAAGAGCTTTCATAGAAAATGTTATATCTTCATGCAGTCTTAATTTTCTAGACTAGTGGTTTCTATTTAACAGGCTTTACTCTAATTTGAAACTAAGAAAACAGTTTTGATTTGTTTCATTATTGTTCTAAAGAGGTATTTTGGGACATTTATCTCCTCTTCAAAACACGCATGCTTGGGAGTGTGCATGGGAACTCTGGGACAGCATGTCAATGAATTGCTTTCTGATAATTTTCTGTGGACGACTCATGTGCCAATCATTACTCTTGTTCATGTTGCCAGGCCTCCAACCTGTGTGTTTCAGATCCAAGGGCGTCTAATCGCAATGCCAACATTGCATTACAGATGGAAGGACCACATTGAGATGTCGTTTTCAGATTTTCCTTTTTAACACATTTCCCTTCAATTTCCCATAAATTTTGTAGAACGATTTCTTTTCCCTGAATGCCTTGATTTGGAGTTCCGTTTCTCAGGAGAAGTAGTCTACAAATGCTACACTTTGCCAAAAACATAGAAGCAGCACTGGATGTATTAGGGTATAATCTTTATGTCAGGTAATAACAGAAGAATTTGATTCCATGTTTCATAATTTTTTCTAGAACCCAATATTTATATTTCTAACAAGGCTGCAGGAATTGAAGGAAGACCCATTAAAATGTTTGAGAAATCTGAAGAAGCACTGAAAGCACTCACTTGCTTAGCCCAGGACATTTGGAAGACAGCTACCTGGCCACCTGACTGGAAGAGATCCATATTTGTGTCCATTCCAGAGGAAGGTGACCCAACAGAACGCTTAAACTACAGAATGATATCATGGATATTGCAAAATTTTGCTTAAGATCACCCAACAACAGTTGCAGCAGTACATTGACAGGAAGCTGCTAGAATCTCCAGCCAGATTCAGAAGAGGATGTGGAACAAGGAATATCATTACCGATGTCACATGGATCCCAGGTGACAGTAGAGAATACCAGAAAGATGTTTACTTATGTTTCCTTAACTATGCAAATGTATTTGACTGTGTGGACCATAATAAACCTTGAGAAGAATGAGAATTCTGCAACACTGCATTGTGCTGATGCAGAACTTGTACTGGGATCACGAGTAGTGGGAACCGAACAAGGGAATACTGCATGGTTTAAAATCGTCTCACCGTATTTTTCAATCCACATGCAGAGAAAATCATCAGAGAAGCTGTATCATATGAAGAACAGTGCAGCATCAGGATTGGACAAAGGCTTATTAGCAACCCATGGAATGCAGATCACACAACCCAGATGTGCTGAAACAGAGGAGGAATGGAAGCCCTTGCTGATGAAGATCTCAGATTGTAGCCTTCGGTGTGGATTACAACTCAATGTGAGGAAGACCAAAGTCCCCACATTTGGACCAATAGGTAACATCATGATAAATGGAGAAAAGTTTGAGGTGAGGGGTCTCAGAGAGGAGATAAGCCAGTCAGGGTGCGATGTAACAACGATGAAAAATACAACTTTCCTCTAGTTCCTAAA
>NW_022103919.1:11435462-11436784 GCF_000313985.2 Echinops telfairi
CTCAATGTGTAACCACTATGCCACCAGGGCTCCTCAAACCCTCCAACCCTCCACTATTTCCCACTTTATTACACTTTCTGGCTGAGCCACAATAAGCCTACCATGATGCTCTAATAAGTACAAATGCCAAGTCACTTAAGAACGCAAGGCCCATTGTCATCCAGTCAGTTCCAACATAATGATTCTATATAGCGTTTCTAAGGCTGTAAATCCTTATAGGAGCAGGCAGCTTCATCTTTCTCTGGAGTGTCTGGTGGATTTGAACCATCAATCTTGTAGCTACAGGCCTATAGATGAAATAGCCTCCAATGAAAAGGGAAATGTGCTTCAAATCACAGAAAATGAGTGAGGAGAAACAGACTGTTCTCATACCTCTAGTTTGAGTCTTTCTCAGTGAAGTGGTTCCCAGTGCTCTGTACTCCTTTGGTATTATGAAGGAGCCCTAGTGGTGCAGTGCGTTAAGCTTTATGCTTTCAGCTGTGAATCCCAAGGCCAGTGGCATTGCAAATACATCAGCCACACTGTGGGACAAAGATAAGGTTGTTCCCATAAAGATGTACAGTTTAGGAAACCCTACGGAGCAGTCCTCACCTGCCCAGTGAAGTCTCTTTGAGCAGCAATTGGCTCGATGACCATGGTGGTCTTTCGGGCCTTCTGCGATTCAGAGTTGCTCTGGACATTCTTGAAAGTCTATAGCCAGCAGCAGTACCTCAGAGAATATGAAAAATGACTACTTCATGCTACTTGTTCATGAGGAAATTCCACATTTTTGGTGAGCTTCACAGAGAAATCATTTGGGCTACACAAGTGTTCAAAAGATCAACATTATCACTCTTAGTCAACAGTCAGCCTAGGGTATGTTGGCCTAGGCTGGTTCCCTAGGAAGTTGGAGAATGATTGCACAATCTCTTCCTAAGCCTACCAAAAAAGTTTAGTAGATAGTAGCTTCTCATAAAGAGCCTTCAGCCACAATTTTCTCATCTGTGAAATGGTAATAAGATAACACCCCACCACAAGCAAGGGAAAGCCAAGACTGAGCTAAGGAATGCTGGCAAGCCTGCTTCAAAAAGTTTATTCTTAGTTTTTGTTTCTTTGTTTTTTATGGTTTTTTGTATATGAAATTCAGGATATAGGGACAGTAACTGGATTAATGGTTTCTTACAGGTATGGCAGGGGAGGATGGGGGTAGCGGGGAATAGGGACCTATTAACACTGAGTATAAGGAACAAGAAAATGTTCCAAAATTGGTTGTGGTGATGATTGTACACATCTTAATATGACTGAACTATTGAATTATACAGTGTGTTAGTCTGGGTGGACTG
>NW_022103919.1:11437723-11438917 GCF_000313985.2 Echinops telfairi
ACAATATCTAAAGGCACCACCAACTTTAATATCCCCTAATGGTTAGGCACCACTACACTTTTGTTCGCCTCTCTTAACACTTAGAATGAAGAGTTAGAGGTAAAACTGCAAAGCTGCAAAGACGTACATATATTTTTTATCCTGTTTGAAATAAGGAACTTTATTATAGGCATCTCACTCATCAATATTTTTATAAATGTAATAACCAGGTCACACTACTCACACAAATAGTATCACAGTTAACATGACATTTGTGATTTTTTTTAAAGTCAAATTGGTTGCTACCCACTGGATACTACCATTGTAAAAAATATATTCTATTTTGTACCAGCGAAATATTACTGCTGATGTAATATTTCTAAAAAGTGAAAAACACTTGGCCTGAGGGAGCAGGTCCTTCCCTCCTCAGATCCTAAGCTGGATTTGGACATCTTTAAAAGTACCTGTATTCCTCATGCTTCAAACACATGTAGCTGCCTATGGGTCATATAAACATCAACAAATTCTGCACCCTACATCCCTCAAAGAAGTGAAACGGGAAAAATTGGAAATTCTTTTCAAAAACTATCATCACAGGGTTCTAGAAATACCAAAGGGGTGGGGGGAGTGCTGAATTTTCACAAAGAACAGCCAGATGCTCCAGTCTTTTTGCCTAGGATGGCTCCCATTATCTCCCTTCCCCCAGGTGGGTAAGTGTAGCCATCATACAATAACATGACTGGCCATGAATGTCAGCAGCTCCCTGTCAAGGGAAATGAAGGTGGAAAGTTCGCCGTCCTGCTAGCTTGTAATTGAAGTCCAAAGTGGACTCCCAAATTCAAAGGGAGACTCTCAAAATGAAAGCATCATAGAATTACTGTATAAGTCAGAGATCCTTGTCTTCCTGGAGAACCATGCACATATAACAAGAGGCATTGAGAGAGAGCAGTGGTCAATAAACACTTTGACAGTTAAGAATTACTGGTATATCCTAGAGAAATAAGAGAAGACACATGAATAGGCATGTGCACACCAATGTTTATTGTATCATTATTCACAATAACAAAAAGATGTAAAAAATGTAAGTATCCACCAGTAAATGAAAGGATAAACAAAACATACTACATACAAACAATTGAATGCTACATAACGATAAAGAATAGCGATGAGTCTATGAAACATATTATAATATAGGGGAAACTGGAGTGAAATAAG
>NW_022103919.1:11439017-11440093 GCF_000313985.2 Echinops telfairi
AGTATCCACCAGTAAATGAAAGGATAAACAAAACATACTACATACAAACAATTGAATGCTACATAACGATAAAGAATAGCGATGAGTCTATGAAACATATTATAATATAGGGGAAACTGGAGTGAAATAAGCCAATCCACAAGGACAAATATTGTATGATACCACTTTTATTGAAAGGCAAGAATTGGTTTACACCCGAAAGCAAATTCTTTGATGGTTCCTAGAAATGGAATGGAGGAGAAAAAGAGAAAATCACTTATTAGATCGTAGACACATGTTACTTCTGGTGAGATAATCTACAATACTGGAAAAGGCATGACCTTGGTCATGACCAAGGTAAATGACGACACTGAGAGGTTCATAGACACAAAAGGAAAACTGTGATAAGTGCTACAACACGTGAGATAATACTGCAACAACATTAGTAACAACCAGCAATATCAGAGTGGAGACATAGGCAGATATGTATGCTATGTGGGTGTGGGAGGATGTATGGGAGTATACGCACATGCATCTATGGGTATAGTTGTGAGTATTTGTTCTGACAGACCTGTTTATGTTGCATATATTATTAATATATATAATACAGCAGATAGGGATAAAGTTATGGAAAATTCTTGGACATATCCAAATACCTTATGGGTCTGAGTTACTGGGATTAAAGGATAACACTGGGACTTCTAAATCAATTGTAAGTAGTGTATCAGTTCAAAAAGATAATATTCTTCATCCTAATTAGATGATTCATGTTTGGGGTCTTAAAAGCTTGTGGACAGTTATTTAAGATACAACCATTGGTCTCTTCCCATCTGGAGCAAAGGTGACCAAAGAAACCAAAGACCTAAGGAAGCAGTAAGTCTGTAGGACTGAAGGCCTATGTGAACAACCTCCTCTAACCTGAGACCCCAAGGATTAACCCTGATGCTCGGGTACCACTTGTGGGGCAAGGAGAGTCCCCCACAAATCATCACAGGTCCGGTAGGCACAACTGTACAGCGATACTAAGTAAAGATTATAGTAAAGTCATAGAGAGCATGAGAGGTAGAGGAGAGATTGGAATAATGGAGTCAGACACA
>NW_022103919.1:11443307-11453085 GCF_000313985.2 Echinops telfairi
TTATGGAAGATATTATTTTACTTGGCAAGTTAAAGGAGAGTGTGTGTTACTGAGGTGGAAGAAACAGGTTCCAGAAGTTATGGTGGATGGGGTAATTGAGGTGTATATTGAATCTACTAGAGTCCCTTATTGGCCCTGTATACTATGCAGGGAGAGTGGAGTCCTTCCATTGCTGTGCTTAAAACAGTGGATTCTCACTACTCAGAACTATCCACTCTTTACATGTTGTCCTAGGGTGGAAATGGGCTATTAGAGTGGATGCCCCACAAAGAGAAGCTTCCAATCAGAGTGTGATCTGGCTAAAAACCATGGGCCCCAGTTCCACAGGCTGCCTAGCCTGCAACAGGAACACCACCATGAAACCTGGAAATGTCAGGTTCTGTTTCCTCTGGTGGGGTAAGGAGTTTTGTGTTTCCTTTCTCAAAAGAAAATAGGATCAAATCTAACACCTGCTGGAGCCCGCTGTATGGTGGGGTCCAGCTGCACCTCTGTCACCTTGGTGCTGGATCCCTTCCCAGATAGCTGGGGCTATCTATCTACTGAGCTCAGTCATGCCCCTGCCACCAGGGGAGGGAGTTGTGCCTTGACTAGAGATTATCCCCAATGGGAACTCTACTCCATGGGCTGCCACAGGTCCTGATGTCCATGGCCTCCAGGAATCCATGAAGACATCTATGGGATGCCCCCCAGGGGTAGAATGTCATGGGCCACCTCCCCACGCTGGCAAGCTACCAAACTGGCCAGGAGTTGCCATTCCATTTACAGGTGAGGCAAGGCATGGGAGGGTGCTGTGAAAATTTAATGCTCGCATGGGCATTGTATAAAGGGAACTCTCTTGTGAGAAGCACAGTCCATGGGAGAACTGACAAAAGAACCCTAGGGTGTTATGAGATCTGGTCTCATGTCTCAGTCTCCCAACTCGGCATCCTTACCTGTAAATTTGGTGATCACACAGCTTGGTTTTTTGGTGGCTGATTCTACATCATTTCAAACTTCCCAGAAGTCTCCAATTTCATAATTTTTTAGCACCTATTCAAGTGTTTGTGTTTCCTGAGGTTATATATACATAGATGAAGTCTATCATTTAACTATAAATACCTAAAATGTTCATTTGAGCACTACCCATTCTTCAAAATTTAGTTAAACCTTAGGCCCAAGTAGATTTTTCCTCTGACAGCTCAAGATCATATATATTTATCTCCTCTGAATGCATATTTCTGTGTGATGTGTGAAATTCACTTTGGCTATTAATTACATGTTTGTTTGCATAAACCTCAGAACGGATGGCTTCATTGTGCGCAGCCTTTGTAGATAAATCCAGATATTTCTGAGTATTTTCGTGGGGCTTTGAAATTTCCTGGCCTAGAATTTAGATGAATGGATGTCTGAACAAAGTTATGCTAAGAGAAGAGAGAACTGAAGTTCTTAAATTTGCGTCAAGATTATTAAGTGCCTGCTAAAGGAAGGAGTGATTACATCTTGAAGTTTGTGCATCAGACGGTTCACAGGTCTTCAAGAACCAGTTTCTGAGTTCCCCCGAGGTGAGGAAAGGGGTTTTAATAAAAGATCAAATAAAAATAAAAGAGCTGTATTACTTATTTAACCATCACCAGTCTGTCAGTTTGTTACACAGTGGTGACTTGCATATTTCAGTAATGCTGGAAGCCTCGCCAACGCTATATCAAATACCAGCGGATGGACGGGTTTCAGTGTAGCTTTCAGACTAAAATAGATGAGGCATAAAAGTCTAGTGATCTTATTCCAAAAGTTAGCCAATGAAAACTTTCTGTATCACAGACTTTGACTAGCTGAATTTTGACATGCGTACAAGAGAGATTAAGAACTGGAAAAGGATAGCATGTTGAGTAAAGAGCAGGACATGTGGAGGTCAGGGGAGCCCTCAAGGACATGGAAAGACACATGACTGCCACATGAGCCTCAGACATCCTACAACCATGAAGCTGGGATAACACTTGGCGACATTTTGTTCCCGTTATACGTTCAGATTGCCATGCGTCAGAGTCAGCTCAGTGGCAGTTGTTGCATGCTGTTACGTCCATTCGAACTCCTAGTCACCATAGAAGACAGCGCAGAACTTCCTCAAAGGGTTTTCAAAGCTGTAAAACTTTATGGAAGCAGACTGCCACATCTTTCTCCTGTGGAGCCGTGCGTGGTAGGTTTGAACCACTGACCTCTGAGTTAGCAACAGAGCAGCAAGCACTTAACTAGCAGGACACCTTTAAGGACAACTATCTTTGACTGTGTTCTCCAGAGAAGCAAAACCACTGAAGCGTATGTATGTACATCTATAAAGGGATTTATCTCAAAAAATAGCACCTACAGTTGTAGAGGCTGGCTCGTCTCAAGTCCACAAGGCTAGAACACTTCCCAAGACGATCTCCATCGCCCTTGCATACTCTTTAAATCTGAAAGCAAAATTACCACTTCAGGTCACTTTGTAGCTAAATATCAGATTAGCTTAGAAAAATAAAGAATGAGCTCTTATACGTATGACTCCAAATGGTCCAAGAGCAAAGGTGAAAAGTTAAGGGAGCAGAGTCACTAGAATTCTTGGCAATGGGGCGATAAGAGTGGAACGAATTAAAATGAGGATGAATAAAAAGCAACCAATATCATGAAAAACTTGGGGTACACCTTTTTAAATGGGGACCTACCATGCTGTGTAGACATCCCCCTTAAAAGCTCACCGCTGTCAAGTCAAATATGACTCACAGCAACCCTGCAGGACAGAACGGAGCTGTCCCTAAGGGTTTCTAAGTCTATAAGTCCTCACAGGCGTAGAAAGCCTCATCTTTCTCCCACAGAGGCATTGGTAGTTTCAAAGCACTGACCTCTCAGTTAACAGCCCAGTGTGTACCCACGATGCCACCAAGGCTTCTGAACTATTATCTTATACACAACCAAAAATTAGTTTGAAAATGGAAAAGTAGAGATGGCATTCCTTTGAAGTAGAGGGTAACCCAAAAAGACACGGGTATTTCTCTCACACCAGTGACTTGATTTCAGGGTGTTCAGCTATAAGTAATAGCGAACAACCAGCCAGGCACTCCCAGGGAGGGGCACTGTCCAGGTAAGGATGTCAGGTGTACAGGGGTGTTCTGTGCTTTGACCTCAGACCTGCTCAACAAACTGTAGCAAAAATCCAGTGTCAGGAAAATGGAATGTATTTAAGACTAGACAGAGTTTATAAGTTTGTTATTTAACTTTACCACGGGGTAAAGTGGAACTACAGAAGGGCGTTGTGTAGGAAACCCTGGGAAGGAAGGAAAGGTCTCCGGACTGAAGCTTCTTTAATGCTGCAGCATTGGCAGAAGGGAAGGAATGGGACATGCAGAATCATTTCATTTTCCAATCATGCTGCCATGCCCTTGACCAGGTCAGGTGATGTATCTATTGCTTTGTTGTTATTGTTGTTGTTGTTGCTAATTACCTATGGGGGTGGAAAGGGAGGAAGACCATTTCCGTCGAGCTGCACCTGATGCTTAGTGACCCCACATGTGTCAGAGGGGAACACTGCCCCCTGAGGTTCTCAAGGTCGTGACCTTTGGAAAGCAGCTAATAAGACCTTTCTTCCAAGGTGCTTGTGAGTGGGTTCAGATCTCCAACCTTTGGGTCGTTTGAGCCACACAGGGAGTTCAAAATATATTGACCAGCACCTTCGAATGAGAAGTTCCTTAGGGGTGTGGGCCATACAGGCTTTGGCCAATCCTGTTCTCTGCAGCACTGTGCGTGGATGACCCACATGGACACTCACTCCTTACTTGTTAAATGGAATTA
Source organism: Echinops telfairi (assembly GCF_000313985.2). Classification (NCBI taxonomy): domain Eukaryota; kingdom Metazoa; phylum Chordata; class Mammalia; order Afrosoricida; family Tenrecidae; genus Echinops; species Echinops telfairi. The sequence continues at coordinate 11,447,106 of NW_022103919.1, forward strand.
AGGAACGGTTTGCGATGATGGTAGTGAGAGGGACTCAGCCATTTCTTGGTTCACACATGAGCTTCCCTGCTCTGACTTGGCTTCTACAGGAGGTTTAAGATTTGGGAGAGGAAAAAAGCAACTGCCAGAAAATTAACAGAGCAGACAGAGCGGAAAGAAATTAGTTAGGCATCTTATGCAAAGCCTGTATTTTGGCTGAGGTTCAACCCCATTTACTTTGTTTCTTCTGTTTTGTTTTCATGCCCCTCCCCCCATCCCATTGATCTGGGACTAAAATGTGTGTTCTCTCATTTCAACAGTAAGAAATCAAATGGGAACAAGGGGCTTGTTTGAGTCGTGACGAATTCCTTCTTCCCAGAGGTTATCTGCATCACATACAAACGAAGCATGAAGGGAAGAGGGAGGGGGAGGATTCGGAATTGTGGGACAAAGCTGGGGAAGGAAGGAATGGATTATGTAATCTGGAAAAGGGCAGTTAAACATGGAGCCTATAAACGTGGTCTGCTCTTATCAACATTACCTCGATTGCTTGCCACTGGCCACTAAAAGCATCAATATCGTGGGGAGGAGGTGTGAGAAACTGTGAGCGGTCCGGACAACAGTTTGATGTTTTAATCCCAGAGCATGACCAGATTTTACTCGTTGTCTTAGTTTTGCCACCAATTTTTTTAATACCAATTTCATGTGATAAAGGATTATCTTTTGTCTGTTATCACTGTCTAACACATACGTATCAAAAACAGAAAATCAAACTCACTGCCATCCAGTCAATTCCACTTGCTAGTGAGCCTGCAGGACAGCGTAGAACTGCCCCAGTGGGTTTCTTAGATTATGTATCTTTACAGGAATAGAAAGCCTCGTCTTTCTCTGCCAGAATGACTGGTGGTTTCAAACTGCTGACCTTTGGATTAGCAGCCCGATGCATCCAACCCACTACAGCACTAGGGCTCTTTACAGAAAGGACTAGGACACCTTAAATAAGGGTTGGTAGACTATACCCCATGAGCCAAATCTGACCCTCTATCTGTTTTCGTATGATCCATGAGCCTAGGAAGGATTTTTTTAAAAGATGGTTGGGGAGGGGGACGAGGGGAGGATAAAAGGAACAGAATACTCTGTGATCACAAAATTCAAATTTCTGCATCTCTAAATAAAATCACATAAAATAAGTTCAGTTATATATTGTCTATTAATGCTTTATACTCCAAAAAAACTTATGGAAAGAGTCTGCTGACCCCAAGAACTCAAATGAAGAGAAAACTTGAGTTTAATACTCATGTAGTGAGGGCTTCATCCAGCAGGACTTTCCTTCTTACCGGAACGGCGCCAGGAGGGTTTTATTCCAAGAGATGTGGTTTACAACATTTACATCAGACTTCTTCCAATACTGTGTTCTTTCCCTTTGAGAAAAAATGCAGTCCCCCCAAAGCTGAAGAGGTTATTTTTTGTGGCCTACAGTTTACCAACCCTTCTTTAAATTGGTGTTTCATTGTTGCCCACGAGGTACTATGAGTTTGAACCAACTCGAAGGCATCCAACAGCAGCCAGGCCACCACGTGTGGCATTTTGTTATGGCAGTCCTGAGAAAATAACACAACCACTGACGATTCCAATGACCAGTTCAAATGTCATCATATTTCCTTTTTTAAAAGGTGACTTCAAATAGTTTGTGTGTGTGTGCCTCTCACGTACGAAACTGCCCCATCAATCTACTTTATGACCTAAGTATGTCATTACTTTTAAAACTCCAAATACAGCAACATCCTGGGATGCAACGAGACCTTCGAAAGAAGAGAATGGATGAGGATTCAGATCATAAGGTGTGCTGGTAAAAGAGGTGTGACCATGAAGGGAATGTGTCGTTGCTGCTGTGTAAATCAATGCCTCCCCCCCAACACACACACACACACACCCTAGGGGGCATTAGAACCATCCAGGGAAGCTGCAAAAGAATAAACCTAACTTGAACCTAGATTATGGCCTCTCATATACAAGTTTTTAATTGCCAGGAGCACTGAGTAGTTTTTTTTCTGAAAATGGGATAGGAAGCCAAATACGTTCGGGGATCTATGGTAAATATTCTCCTGTATTTAAACATCCACATGTTCTTCTCAGAGTCCGATATCCTCCTCAGCTTTAACATACCAGCTTCCAGTTGTTGTTTTTAAGTCTATATCATCTTTCTACTGCTCTTGCCCTATGATGTAATAGGTGTTTCTACATAATATCCATGTTTGTATGAACACAACAATAGGATATTGTATGGATTCACACCAGGAACAGTGTGTATCAAGATTGTATCATTTCCCCATACTTTTTACACTGTATGCTAAGAAAATAATTTTAGAAGCTGGGCTTTATGGAGAAGACCATAGCATAGGATGATAGGGAGGCTTATTGGTCACAAGTGACATGCCTATGACCTATCACGGACAATGTGTTCTCTTATGGACTGCAAGTCCCATGCTAGCAAACTGCAGTCAAAGGTGTACACATGCCCAGCTACACACTGGGTGGTTGGCACATGCATGTACATGTGTAGAACCAACAGAAATAAAAAAGATAATAACAGAATGCTAAGAAAAGAGAGCCTCCACTAAAGCTGCCTCTGCAGATACTTGAAGTACTGACGGATCATCATAAAACACAAGACACCACAATATGGCAGACTGACAGAGGATAGAAGAACCTCATCTCAAAGAAGCGGAGGTGGCCAGCATTGAAAGCACTAACAGTAGGACTCCGTGCCCACAGTGTCCGTGGTGCACGTTGTGGGTGTCTAGTTCTCACCAGCAGCGGTACTCTCACAAAGCCTTGTTACATGCTTCTGGCTAGAGAATTTCCTATTTATGTTACAAGCCTTCCCAGTAATTCTATCCATTCCCCAATATTCTGTTGCTTACAACAAAGATTGGTTGATATAGCAGGACACACCAAGTGTTAGAAGTACTTGGCTGCCAGCACTGAGCCAGTTGAGTTTCATGGCTGAAGCTACCCTTGCAGATGACCTTGAAAGGCCATCTCTCTAAGAAAATACAGATAGTCTACAATATGGACACTGAGCAAGTAATCCACGAAGCTGTGCTAGATGAAGAAGAACTTGACATCAGGATCGGAGGAAGGTTTACTAACGACCTTTGGGATACGGATGACAAAACTGGGCTTGCTGGAAGTGAGGACCTGAAGCACTTGCTAATGATGACCAAGGATGGCAGCCTTCAACAAGGATGATATCTCACTGTGGAAAAAAAAGCTCAACTGGAACAATAAGGAACATTATGACACATGGAGAAAGGCTGGAAGTTGCCAAGGACTTCATCTTGTTTAGATCCACAAATCATGCTTATGACAGCTAAAACATACAAACAAACAACAACAATGCCATCAAGGCGATTCTGAATCACAGTGACCTGGTGGAGCAAGGTAAAACTTCTCCCTGTGAGTTTCTGAGACTGTAAATCTTTACGGGAGTAGAAAGCCTCAAAGCTACAGACCTTGAGGTTAACAGCCCCAGGGCACAACCTCTATGCCACCAGGGCTCCTTGCTCAGGAGAGCAGCAGTCAAGAAACAAAGCGACACATTGCATTGAGTAAAGCTGTTACCAAAGGGCTCTTTAAAGTGTAGTAGCACAAGACTGTTGTTTTGAAGACCAAGGTATGCTTGACCCAAGCCATGGTATTCTCAACCACTTTATGTGCATGTGGAAACTGGACAGTTAAAAGGGAAACCCACAGAAGAACTGATGCATTTAAAGTGTGGTGCTGGAAAAGAATATTGAAAGTACCATGTACTGCCAAAAAGAAATCTCTCTTGGAATAAGTACAGCCAGAATGCTCATTAGAAGTGAGGATGGCACGTCTTCTCATGTTATCCAGACGGGACAATCCCTTAAAAAGCATACCATGCATGGTAAACTGAATGGCATAGGATGGGGGCGGGGGTGGGGGTGGGTGGGGAGACTTTACCTCCGTGAATTGACACATTGTTGCCAATGGCTCAAACATAACAACAGTTGTGAGGGTGGCACCACACTGGACAATGTTTCATTCTCTTGTACATAGAGCTGCTAGACTTTGGAACCAATTTGACCGTATTTAACAATATAACAATAGGAAGAAAGGTTTGGCACTCTATGTGCCCCCAAAATAAGCTTACGAAAATCTTATGGGTCACAACAGAACATTTTCCAATATACTGCTGAAGCATGCAAACATACCAATAATCTTGAAGATACTGTATGTACACTTGCTGAAAGTCCTCACTTCCAGCAAGCCCGGTTTTGTCACCTGTATCCCACAGGTTGTTAATCAACCTTCCTCCGATCCTGAAGTCAAGTTCCTCTTCACATAGCACAGTTTGTTGGATTATTTGCTCAGTACAGTGAACCCTCGTTGATCGCGGTTCATCGGTTCTAGACCCTACCGTGATAAATGAAATTCCGCCAAGTAGGATTCCTTATTTGTAAATCAAATATTTTCGTAGTTAAAGCATAGCGGACATGAAAAAACACCCTTTTGTCACCATTACACTCGTATTACCCAATTTATTAAATGAAAAAGGGAAAATATAGTAAAACATTTTTGACGTTACAATTATCATTTATTATTTATTATATTATTTATGGCATCTAGTTTACAGTATTACATATTTCACATACAGTATTATTATACATAGTTCTTACAAATACTGTAATCAATGCGTGCAACCTCCATGATTTTCTTGCCATCTTTGATCATATCCAAAAGTTTTACCTTTTCCTGGATGGTGAGCATCTTCCTCTGGCGCTTATTTTTATTGTCAGAAGGCTTAGAAGAAGCAGCTCATTTAGGAGCCATCATAGGGCTTAGATAAAATTTCTTTAAAATCGCAAACAATTACAGTACACTGTACAAAAGCAAAAATGCATCTGATACGTAGCTCCGATACGTAGCGATGCAGACAGAAGCGTGTACAGTATGAGCCAATCAGTGGCAGTAATGACAGAGCATGCGCTGTTACGCAAAAACCACAATAGAGTGAAGCCGCGGAAGTCGAAGCGCAAAGTGGCGAGAGTTCACTGTATATAGATTGTAGACTATATGTATGTATACATGCTATACAGCTGTACAGCTACATGCTGTAGCTACAATTTATCCTGTTGTACATGAATTTGTCATGAGTTGGATTTGACTCAATGAAGATAACACCAACAAAATGATAGTGTAGATTTGGAATAAATTTCTAGCAACCCTCAGTGAATCATGACATAAATTAAGCACTATGATAACCATCAACGCTGGCCTTTCAAGGAACAAAGCATTCCCCAAGGGCCACACCAGAAGGACTCAACATGGAAACTCAGCTGAATGTACTGGACTCTATCTCAAAACTACCTGTAGCGCTGGTATGTGGGATTGAAACTCCCTGATGGGAGAGGAAGCAAAGGATGGCTACCCCAAGACTGTGGAAATGGCAGTTGTTGGACCTGGAGTGGGACCTCTAGCTAAGTGTGTATCCAATAAAAAGGGACCCAGAACCAGCATACGGTTAGTGTTTCAATGTTCCCCTTGCATTATTAGTATGACAGGCATTAATCAGAGAGGCAAGGATCTGACCTTGTAAGGAATGTTACAGGAAATTTTCTCCTAGTACCAACCCCCATGCTTAATGCGAACAGAGCTCAATAAATTAAGAAATCAATCTGTATAAAGCAACAACTCGTGGATTGCAGCTTGCAGTTGGACTATATTCACATAATCTCCTCATATCAACATTACTCTAAATTCTATGCCATTGGCATTCTGTGATGCTCTGTTAATCCGGGTATATTAGAGAAACAAATCCACAGAAATGCATATGTATAAGAGAGACTTTCATATAAAGGGTAAGTGCAGCTAAAGAACACATCCCAACTCAGTGCTGCCCAAGCCCACAAGTCCAACATTAGCCCATAGGTCCGACACCAATCCACAAAGTCCTCCTCCATCTCACAAAACACAT
>NW_022103919.1:11453395-11454796 GCF_000313985.2 Echinops telfairi
GCCCTTCAATTAATCCCACCTGAGTTTATCGGCTAGGTTGACACAATAAACTTTAACTATCTCAGATGCTTACCTTCCCAACAAGATCGCTAAAGACAAAATGGGTGCATAAGCAAATGTGGTGAAGCAGATGGTTTCCAGCTATCAAAAGATATAGTGTCTGGGGTCTTAAAGGCTTGAAGATAAACAAGCGGCCATCTGTCTGAGAAGCTACGAAGCCCACATGGAAGAAGCACACTAGCCTGTGTGATCATGAAGTGTCGATGGGATCAGGTATCAGGCATCTAAGACCCAGAATAAAACCATACCAAGGTGAACATGGCTGGGAGACATGGAGTGGAGACCCAATGCCCATCTGTACACAATTAGACATCCCCTCAGAGAAGGGTCACAGGGAAGAGATGAGCCAGTCAGGGTGCAGTATAGCACTGATGAAACACACAACTTTCCTCTAGTTCTTTGGTGCTTCCTACCTCCCAATATTATGACCTCAATTCTACCTTACAAATTGGATTAGACCAGAGCATGCACACTGCTACAGATAAGAGCCCAAACCACAGGGAATCCAGGATAGATAAACCCCTCAGGGCCAACAAGGAGAGTAGAGATTCCAGGAAGATTAGGGGACGGTGAGGGGAGAAAGGGGAAATCGATCACAAGGATCAGCCTTGAACCTCCTCCCAGGAGGACAAATAATGGAAAAGTGGATGAGGGGCGACAGAGGATGTTGTAAGATATGGAAAATATAATTTATAACTTATCAAGGGTTCATGAGGGAGGGTGGGCAGGGGAAGGAGGGGGAAGAAATGGGGACCTGATATCAGGGACTCAAGTGGGAAGAGAATGCTTTGAGAACGATGATGGCGGCATATGGGCAAATGTGCTTGACACACTGGAGGAATGTATGGATTGTGATAAGAGATGTAAGAGCCCCCAATAAAAGTATTTTAAAAATATATATTAACAATGTCACTGGATTATAAATGTAGAATTTGTTGAAATGAAGTTTCTTTTGCTGCATGTTATTTTCACAAAATATAAAATTAATTTTTTAAAATAATAAAGCCATAATATCAAAGTAAAAATAATTTCTATGCCATTGGGTAAATTACTGATGTTACCAGTGCAATCACCTTATAACCCATAGGGATGATTGACAATGTTTTTTCTTTTCTCTTTGTTTTGTTTTTGAGGTTCTTGGTGGTGGTGGTGGTGCTTGGTTGCTTTCTTTTCTCAGAATACGACCCCCCATGTAAACCAGAGCTGTTCATAACCCGGTGCCAAGCTGATGGTTTCTGAGCTCCCACTTAATTCTAGCCCCAATCCAAGATCAGTCAGTTCTTTCAATATGTCTCTGCTTTCCTATAATATGTCGCCTTCATGAAGAGATCACCGAAATAA
>NW_022103919.1:11456793-11458675 GCF_000313985.2 Echinops telfairi
AAGGAAGAAGAACATGTTCTAAAATTGATTGAGGTAATGAGTGTACAGCTCTTCTTGATATGATTTAACTATAGAATTGTATGAAGTGTGGAGAAAGTGCCAATAAAAGTGGTTTTGTTTGTTTTCTTAAAAGGTGATAGTGTAAGAAGATGTAGCTAAAATCTTAGGCACAAGTTGAGGACTGAGAAATTTCTTCAAAACACAAAACTTTTAATGTGATGCAAAACCATCTGCCAGATAAATACCTGGATTACAGGGAAGATGGTGACAAAGCCTGTTGACAGTTGGAGAATCGGGACCAGCCCCGGTGGAGCTGTGGACAGCTGGCTTCAATAGCCTAGGCGTCTGGCCATCTCTTTAAGCATCAAGATGGCATCATGATTACTCATAAATGTGGGTGAAAATTTGAACGTACCCCAAGATGGGCTGACTATGGCTTACAATTTCATAGAGAGCAGCCAGACCCGTAGTTGATTCATTGGTCCATGAACACAGAAAGCACTCAGTTCTATCTTATTTTAGGGAGAGCATCTAAATCCAAAGGACAGGTAATTTCCCTTTTACTTCCACCTTCTTTCTATAGCCTTTCCTATCTCTATTTTCTTAGTTAACCAAAATGGAGAACCATGTAACTCTTTCAGAGAAATGCCTTTGCATAAACTTTTGCTTGTAGAGTGTTCTTGAGAAATTTTTAGACAAAACTGCTTCTTACCCAGGAAAACGGAGGAATTCGAGTTTATAAAGCAAAAGCACAAACAATGGTGTCATAGGAAAGCCACAAGAATGACAGTGACCAGATGTAAATCCTAAGCAACCTACAGAAATCACCCTGCATCCATTTTCCCACTGGGGTAAAATCTATAAAGTACTTCTAATTTGAAAAGTATAGGAATTAAAATCTCAAGCTGTTGAAACCTTGGAAAATGGGTCTCTCAAAATGACCAACGTAAAAATAGCTCTATTGACCTCAATTACTTTGGCAAAATTCAAATGCAAGAATGTCAAGTAGTTTGAAAAGAGTGTAGTACTAAATGCTCACACAACATTACCATCATTGGCATAGTGTTAATATTAGTAGACAGAGTTGTTCTTACAGGCTGTTCAGTTGGCTCCAGCTCATAAAACCCCACCAGGATCAAACACTGTCTGATCCTGTACCATCCTCACAATCATGGCTATGTATAAGCCCCTTGCTGCAGCCACTGTGCTAATCCAGGGTACTGAGCATCTTCCTCTCTTTGCTGACCTTCTACCAAGGATATCTTCTTCTAGGGCATAGTCTATCATACCATGTCCAAAGTATGTGAGATTCAGTCTTTATATCTTCACTTCTAAAGTGGCTGGGTGGGGATGGTGGGGGATGGTGGTGGCTATATTTCTAAGACGTCATCCAAGATACGATTTGTTGGTTCCTCTGGCAGTTCCTGTGTATTCTCTTCAGTGGTCCTCACCAGTACCGTAATATAAAGGCAATCCATTCTTATTCCGTCTTCCTTGTTCGCTATCAAGCGTTCACATGCACACGCGAGAAGAGAAAAGACCACGGTTTGCGTCCGGTGCATCCCCGTCCTCCAAGTGATAGCTTTGCTTTTGAACACTTTAAAGATGGTCTGGTTTATGTTTAGTTTAGTTTTGGTTTTCAGCAGATGTACCTAATGCAAATTATTGTATTTCCTCACTGCTGCCTCCATGGACATGTTATAATGGATTGCAGTGAAATGAAATCCTTTACAATTTCAATATCTTCTAGATGAGAATGTTGTTTATTGACAGAGTTATGGGATCTGTGTTTCCTTTAGGCTGAGGCACAATCTAAATGATGCCACATTTTTCATATAGTGCTGCTTTTCAGATTATTTTTTGAGCATTATTGAATAAGTAT
>NW_022103919.1:11458775-11459729 GCF_000313985.2 Echinops telfairi
CCTTTCCTGATTTAAAACCATGCAGTATCCCCATGTAGTGTGTCCCTTGGCCGATATATACATTTTGCATGAACACAATTAAGTATTCTGGAATTCTCATTCTTCTCAATGCTATCCATCGTTTGTTCTTACCTACAGAGTTAAATGCAGTTGCCTAGTCAGTAAAACACAAAGAACATCTCTTTGTTATAACTTGCTTGCAGCCAAGAACTACCAGTGATATCCCTTGTTCCACATCCTCTTCTGAATCTGACTTGAATTTCTGATGGTTCCCTGTGAATGCAATGCTGCAAGCATTCCTTTGACTTTCACCACCACCACCACCACCACCACCACCACCATCCACCAGCATGCCCACCTAGCAAAATTGTACAGTGTGTGACTTTTGTTATATTGTTCAATTTCTGCATTCTGTTGGATCATCTTTCTCTGGAATGCTCACAAATAGAGGTTTCTTCCAGTTGGTTGGCCGGGTATCTGTCTTTCAAGTTTCTTGGCATACCTGCGTGAGCACTTTCAGTGTTGCACTAGTTTCTTAAAACTTTTCAATTGATAGTCAGTTCTAGAGCCTTGTTTTTTACCAGTGTTTTTCAGTAAAACTTGGACTTCCTCCTTCAAGATCATCAATTCTTGATTGTATGCTAGCTTCTAAAATAATTGAACCTGAACTTACTCATTTGGGCACAAGGACTCTATGCATTCCTCCCATCTTCTTTTGGCGCTTACTGCATTGTTCAAGACTGCAACTTAAGGCTTGATTTTTTTTCTTCAGTTCTTTCACTTTGAGAAACACCAAGTGTTCTTCCCTATTGATTTTCAATCTCCAGTTCTAAGCACATTTCATTATAATGCTCTATGTTGACTTCTCAATCTGCCTTTTGAAATTTTCTGTTCAGCACTTTTACTTCATCATTTTTTCCCATTTAATTTAGCTTGCTACTCTATGTTCAAGAG
>NW_022103919.1:11460825-11462386 GCF_000313985.2 Echinops telfairi
CAGGTGCATTGTCATGGTGGAAAAACCAGTCCTCCATCTGCCACAAATCAGGCCTTTTTTGTTGCCCACCATTATGCAATCTTTCCAGAACCTCTAAATAGAAAGCTCAATTAACAGTCTGACCTGGTGAAATGAACTCCAAATGCACTATCCCCCTCACATTCAAAAATCAAATGAGCATCGCCTTGATCTTTGCTTTCACTTGACAAGCTTTTGGGGGGCAAGGTACCAATGGCATCTTCCACTGGCTTGATTGGTGTTTGCTTTCAAGGTGGTAAGAATAGCATCATATCTTGTCACTGGTAATGACCTTGGGGAAAAAAGTCTGGGTCACTTTGGAGCTGTTCTTTCAAAGCATGGCATGTTTCCACTTAAGACTCTTTTTCCTGGTCAGTCAGAACACTAGGCACAAATTCCCCCGTGACCCTTCTTATTCCCAAATCTTCTGTTAAAATTTGCAGAACCGAGCTCCAGGATAGTCCAGTTAGCTTCCCCAATCTCTTCTCTGGTCCAGCATCAGTCTTTGAGAACAAGCGCATCAATGGACATCCGGAACAAGGTTTGTCATCAATCAACATTTCACCATTTTTGAAATGAGAAAACCACTCATACACTTGAGTTTTTCACATAGCACTATCCTTGTAACCTGTGTTCAACATCACAACAGTTTCTGTGGCATTTTTTCCCTGAGCAGAAAACAAAATTTCACAGATGCACAGTATTCTCTTAAATTGGCCATCACAAAATTAAAAATTAAAAAAAAGAGTTTCAAGCAAAACTGCTTTCATGAAAAAATTCACTGTAAACAGAGAGAACCTTCACGGGCAATGCCACTGGGTGCACTGACTCAAAGTGAGTTGCTCCATGCTTGCCTCATGGGAAAAATGAGACTCCGCCCAGTGAAGCACTTTTCCGTTTTTGTGTGTGGGTACCCCCTCGTGGATATACACACATATATGTCACACATACATATGTCACATATACATATCACCCACATCAAGAATCCTGATGGCACAGTGGTTACGTGTTCAGCTGCTGACCACATACATGGTGGATAGTTTGAACCCACCAGTTTCTCTCTGGGAGAAAGAGGCAGAAGTCTGTTTCAGTAAAGATGCCAGCCTTCTCCGCCTTGGGACCCCTACGAGCCTATCTGCCCTATAAGGTCACTCTATGGGGAATGGAATTGAATCATTGGCAGTCAATTCACTCTGAATGTATTCTGGAAGTTAAGCGACATACTTGTGTCGATACAGGAGTCCCGGTGGCATAGCGCTTAAGTGCGTGGCTGCCACCATAAAAGTTGGCAATTCCAACCCACCCAACAGCTCTGTGGGAGAAAGCCTGGCAATCGACTGCCATAAAGATGAAGGAATGGAAAACCCTATGGGGCTTGGTTTGAAAGCACCTAACAAAGCAACATAAATGAATAAAGAGTAAACATGTAGATGGTTATATAAACGTATATGCTTAATGAGTACAATTCAATGAAATGAATTATATGCACCTAACAAAAGCAACATAAATGAATAAAGAGTAAACATGTAGATGGTTATATAAA
>NW_022103919.1:11462486-11464201 GCF_000313985.2 Echinops telfairi
ATGCTTAATGAGTACAATTCAATGAAATGAATTATATGCACCTAACAAAAGCAACATAAATGAATAAAGAGTAAACATGTAGATGGTTATATAAATGTATATGCTTAATGAGTACAATTCAATGAAATGAATTATATTTACTATGTTTTTCAGCCATTAACGCCATCCCTTTTTGAATTTTCTCATCACAGGGTCCCCTAATTTGTGTGTCCCCCTTTTCTTCTACTGACAGCGTTACTTTTATTCTTGTTCGCATTTTCAGTGAAAGGATGGGGGTCTTTGACTTTGTTGTACGATCTGACTTTTTCTGAAGAAATATTAGTGTTTGGCAATTTCTCATCCTCCAAACGGTCAACTGCGATTCTATTTCTCAGCACTTTATGCCCACTGAGGCACTGTTTCACTGCTTCACAGACCCCACCGTCAACGTCGCTGCTCATAACGGACTCGTGACGAGTGGACTGCTATTGCTTTCAGCTATGACCCTTCTCAGGAGTGACTGTTGCATCAGTTTTTCTAAATGCCCGAGGGCCTATCCTTCTTTTTTAATCACAATGGAAGAAAATTCTGTTTAGGGAATTTCATGGCCGTCCCAAGGAATCACAAAATGCAGTTGAGGGAATCACATCCTAGCAGTTAGGTAGTGTGGAAGGCAATGCACCGGCTCATGTCAGTCTTAAGTGTCGCAAGATATAGTCAAAGTACATAACAGCTGACAAACATGAAGCTTTATTATAGCCACACACCAACCCCTATCATACTTTGCTACAGCGAAAGGTCACATCATGGGTACCCCAGGGCTCAGCCATTGGATTTTGCACTGACTTAGACTCACATGTTGGCGATTCTAGCATTCAACTGCCCTCCTCTCCTTATATTAGCATGCTGTGATTATTCCCAGCAGTGGAGCGGGGCCTCCATGGTAACGCTCTTCAGGGAGCTGGGGAAGCTCTTTAATTATTAAAATGAATAATTCTTACCAACACATTTAATTGGGAACTATTACACGTTAAAGGGGCACTAATGGAACAGCTTTGAGAATCGAGTGGTGTGATAGATTATGCCATTTGATGTGAATTTTAGCAATACGCGCCTCATCCCATCACACCATGCATTATTTAGTTTCCTTTAAAAAAAATCTATCATTCATTTCTAAGCGGGGATGGAATTATTGAACCCACAAAAGTAAAGCTTTGAATTACTCCTGTGCACTTGAACCATTACCAACCCACAAAGTAAATCATTGTGTTTTCTCTGATTGCCAGGTGATTAACCAAAAAGAAAAAGACCTTGAACATCCTATCAGCCAGTTTTCACAGATCAAAGTTAGCTCCACAGAGGATCACTGCCTTTCCCGAAGAACAAAACATTGCACATTAAAAGCATTTGTCTACGTTCCCTAAGCATTCCTTAAGTGCCTTTGCCATATTTACACACTATACTATCTTTGTGCATTTCTCTGTATATGTTATGGGTTCTCAAAGGGAAATGTGAAATTCATTCCAGAAAAAAAGGGAGGAAATCCATTTTATTACTAACTTGTTACACACAAATATAGACCACTTAAACCCTATGAAATAATTCCCGTAATACTTGTTCTTAAAGAATGTAAATCATTGAAGAAAAAATAAAAATCCAGGGTCAGTGGTCCCATCCAATCTCTTCATTTTGAAGAGATTAAAAAGCTGTTCCTAAAGACATTAAAAAGAGTGAGA
>NW_022103919.1:11464782-11466132 GCF_000313985.2 Echinops telfairi
GATTAAAAAGCTGTTCCTAAAGACATTAAAAAGAGTGAGAAAATGGGGATAGTCCTAAAAACTAAAGAATGAAAAGCGAGCACATTTACCCACTGGCAGAAAACTAAGTTGTCATCAGTTACATCCTTTTTCAACTCTTGAGAATTTTCCTTGGGAGGAAGATGTTGTTGGTATTAGGTTTAAGGATGCTCAGAATTTTTCAAAGCTAATATTTTAAGTGCTCGTATTGATTATTAATGTCACATACAGGTAAAATGTTGCTGAAACGAATTCAAAAATGGTTGTATCGACAAGGAACTGCCAGAAATTCAAGCCAGATTCAGAAGAGGACATGGAACAAGAGATAGCATTGCTAATGTCTGGAGGGTCTTTGCCGAAAGCAGAGCATGCCAAAAATATGGCTTACCTGGGTTTTATTGACAATGCAATGGAATTGAGTAGCGGGGATCAGAATGAACTGTGGAAAACATTAAGAAGAATGTGAATTTCAGAACATTTCATTTTACTCATGCAGTACTTGTACATCAACCAAGACACAGACATGCCAACAGAACAAGGGGTTAATGCATGGCTTAAAATCAGTAAAGCTGTGTATCATTTTATATCCCTCCATCATACTTATTCAATCTGTGTGCTCAGCAATTATTCAATCTGTGTGCTCAGCAAACTACTCCAAGGAGCTGGATTGTATGAAGAAGATTGCAGCATCAGGATTGGTGGAATTGGTGGAAGGCTTATTAACAACATGCAATATTCAGACGATGTCCACAACCTTGCTTGTAGAAATAAAAAGGACTTTAAGATCTTACTTCATCAAGATCAAAGAACACACCTTCAGTATGGATTATGCCTCAAAATAAGGAACATAAAAATCTCCACACTCCAATAAGAAAAGCAACAGCATAATAAATGGAGGAAATACTGACATTATCAAGGATTTCATTTTACTATCAGCAACCATGGAAGCAACAGACAAGAAATTCAAGGACATATTTCATTGAGGAATTCTACTGCAAATGATATCTTTAAAATGTTATAAAGCAAAGACTTCACCTGGAGGACTCAGGTAAGCCTATCCAAGCCATTGTCATTTCAGTCACCTCATATGCCTGTAAAGCTGGACAATTAATAAGGAAGACTTACAAATAATTGATGCATTTGAATTACAGTGTTGGAAAAGAATATTGAATAGATCATGAACGGACAGAAGAAAAACATCTGTTTTGTACATACAGGTTGTAATCATGGGCTAAACACATGGGAACCTTTGTTAGGACGGAGAAAAATACTCTGGTTAAGGCTTCTTGAGCATACAGTTTAAGATCAAAGTTCATTCAGAACTCTCAATGA
>NW_022103919.1:11466232-11468010 GCF_000313985.2 Echinops telfairi
ACATGGGAACCTTTGTTAGGACGGAGAAAAATACTCTGGTTAAGGCTTCTTGAGCATACAGTTTAAGATCAAAGTTCATTCAGAACTCTCAATGAACATTGTATATTTTGCCTTCGAGAAATAATGGCATCATATGTCTCCCTGAAAAACTCCTAAAAGTTAATGACCAAGCTACTCTGAGAACTTCAGGGAGCTAGGAGAGTCCATGGGTGGGAGAGTGAAAGAGCTGGCGGCCCGACAGGTTGCTCTTGATCTGGGCTGGTGCATTTGTCCACCCCATCACTTATCGACCTGTGCAAGTTCATGGGGCTGGCCCAGTCTGTACTTCCTGGGGTTCTTTTTCTTGCCCTCGTTATAGTTCTGCCAGGTGATTATAAAGCACGACCCAACATGCTCTTCTAATTAAGTACGTATCAAATCACATGGGTGCCTACAAATTCCCTAACTCGCTTTCTGGATTCTCTAGCTTTCTGAATCAGCCTTCCTACATCACTGTATTTGCCAGGCTGCCTGGTCCCCTAATCCTGGAGGAAAATCAAAGAGCTGCTGGACTGGAAAGGGGCAATTACTATCAGTGACATTTCCATTAGGAAGTTTCCTACAGAGCTGCTCTCATCTTAATACCAAATACTCATATTACTGTCCCTCCCCAACTCAGTCCCCTACACTAATTTTTTAAAGTAAAATCCAAATGATTTATAATGAATGACGGTTCACTATCAAATCTATAAAACCAATGATTCAGGAGGCCCTCAGTGACATGCGCTTCCGCCCACCCACATTTCCATGTGTACGAACCTACTCTCAGTTTTATAACTTACTTCAGGGTTCGGTTTATGGCATTTGATAGACTTCAGCAGGGTTTCCTTTTTTAATAAGTAGCATTTGCAGCACAGAATGCATGTGGCAAATGGTGTGGTTGTTTTCAGACTTGCTGTAGCAGGGTCCTTATTTTTCAAAGGAAATCTACAATCAATAACAGGTGTAAAGGCTTTGCTCATTAGCACATATTTAACATATAAACCCAATTTTGTTGTGTATGTCACAATTTTATTGAGTCAACAATCCTATTTATTTTGATGAACAGACCCAACAAAACCAGTAATAGGGGATTTACATGAACATGTAAATAATATTAACCTTAGCATTCAATTATTTGGATAGATTTTCATTTGCTTGCCCTGATAAATTGTTTCTGATAGCTTGTACTTTATTCTCAATGTGTCCTTTAATTAGGGCTACAGGAAATCAAAATACACTGGGACCCTGAATTGTCATATAAATGAGGTGAGCCAATTGACTGCCGCCGGGTCAATTCCAACTTAACACAACTGTGAGCAAGGGTCGAATTGTCCCTTTCGGTTTCCTCAACTACATCTTCAGGGAGCAAACAGCTGCCTCCTTCTCCGGGCGAACAGCTGATGAGTTTCAAACTGCTGATTAACCCACTCAAACCCAAACCAAACTCACTGCCATCGAGTCATGCTGACTCATATCAATCTTATAGGACAGGGTAGGGCTGTCCCTGTGAGTTTCTACAACTGTAATTCTTTATTGGAAGCAGAAAGCCCCACATTTCTCCCAGGGTGGTTTAGAACCAAGGACCTTGCAGCTAGCAACCCGACAGGTACCCACTAGGCTTCCAGAGCACCCTTATGTAACCCACTATATTCCTTAAGTTGCCACATGGAGAATCACTATTGTGCTCAATGGCATCTGGGTGGTGCTAGCGGTTTGCTGTTGGATGCACGGACCTGATGGTTGATGGTTTGGATCCA
>NW_022103919.1:11468633-11470247 GCF_000313985.2 Echinops telfairi
AGGTTTTTAAACTAAAATCTGAGTCTCACTTTATGGAATCACTAAAGTAGAATCTGGCATTCATGGAATCACACCCAAAAGACCCCTTGGCTCTGTAGAACATGCTTCATGTTTGAAAACATTGATGCGGATCCATTAGCCATTTAGAGGGAGAAAAAGGAGCTAGAGTGGAAAGGAAAAGGTTAACTGGGAGACAGCCGTGGCTGTGGTTGCTACCAGTAACCTCCTCGATTCCCACAACGCTTAGCTGTCCCCTTATCTAAGTACAGATTTCATTCTCCCTGGATGTTTTAAGCAATTGAGCATGTCTCTCTCCAACCTGAAGGCAGAGGATCATGAAACCAATATAACAGAAAGATTGTTTAAATGAATACAATAAAAAAAAAAATCCTGGCTCTCACTGTGAGGTTACCTAATCTTGATAGACTACAAAATTCTCAGTAGGGTCACTGCGTATAACCAATGATATTCTTTTAGCTGAATAAAAATGCAAGTCAATAACAAGATAGTCCATGGAGTCAATAACTTTAGTGAGCTAGGCACACCTTAGAACAGTCAACCGTTTGCGATCATAAGGACAGCATTTACCCAAGGACACAGTTCAGAAGGGTTAGGAGAAAAGGAGAGAGTGAAACTGAAAACACTGCGAAGTGGAAGAAGTGTTGTTATATTGAGAAGATTGCAATCAATGAGTGAAACAAAATGTACATGAATTGGGGAATGTAAAAATGATGATCTGCTATTAAACCTTCACCCAATTCACAATAAAAAGTTTTTAATTTTAAATAAAT
Organism: Echinops telfairi; assembly: GCF_000313985.2. Taxonomy (NCBI): domain Eukaryota; kingdom Metazoa; phylum Chordata; class Mammalia; order Afrosoricida; family Tenrecidae; genus Echinops; species Echinops telfairi. The sequence goes on from NW_022103919.1 coordinate 11,469,425, forward strand.
AAAGCTTTGGCTGTTTGAGCTTGAAGTATGAGTGCCTATGGATCTACAAGGATCTCTGCTTTTTCTCACAGCTCTCTGACTCCAGAGTTCAAGAGGCAGTGCTTCCTATGCAGCATTACACTATTAAGGCATTGTATTGAAGAGAGACATAATTGACATTTTGCGGCTAGTCCTTTTAGTTTTACATCAGTGTTCATCCTGGTTTCTTTCGCTTTTTCATCTTATTTTATACCAGCGGTAGCAAAATCAAGGCACAAGAACTGCCACTCTTCTTCCAGAGCCTGTGACAATCTTGGACACTGACCCTGGACATTTGGCCTCTTGGTTTAGCTGTGGCTCTAAGAGTCTCCATAACACAGTTCTTCAGGCAACTACTGATCATTAACAATGCCCAATTTGTCACCTGTTTCATGGCTTTTTATTAAAATGTTGTTTTATATCTCAACATCTGATAGAAATTTCAACTTGAAATTTTTGTGACATTTACTGAGAGGTAGAGTTTTTGTTTTTAACTCATGAAAATTGCTGAATTAATCAACTCCAGGATGCATCATTCATCAACTAGAGCAGCCTGTAGTCTTCCTACTGACCATGGATCCACATGACTCTGCACCCACCAGCCCGTGATCTCCCTATTTCCCACTTAACTTTCCTGCATCCTTGGCTGGCAACTGCATGAGTCTGGCGTGGGCTTAAGCTAGCCTCTGGCCCATGGCCCTGAGTTGGATTGGGCTAGACTGTTTACATGATATAAAGTTCCTTCCTGATATAAAGTTCTGGGGTGTGTGTGTGTGTGTGTGTGTGTGTGTGTGTGTGTGTGTGT
>NW_022103919.1:11471687-11515903 GCF_000313985.2 Echinops telfairi
CAGGAAGTGAGCCTTGCCAGCTGAAGCAGGAAACTGGCTAAGGCAGCTACACCCTGGTCTGACCATCACAAAGCAAGAGACCCGAGAACTAGAAAGGCGAGGCTCACCAAGCCTTTTCTCTCTCTGCCCTTCAATTAATCCCACATGTGTTTATTGGCCAGGTTGGCACAATAAACTAACAATTTCAGTCTCCAACAAGGTCCTCCGACCCTTAGTTCAAGTTTCAGGAAAGGGACAGTAAACCCCTAGACTGCCATGTGACTTCCTGAACAGAAAAGACGGGACCTCGTCTTTCAGATGAGGCCTAAAACTCTTATCTAAATCCATGAGAATAGGAAGGAGGCATTGAAGTTTTTCTGCATTTCCAAAAAGATGGAGAAATGACTAAGAAAATATATAGTAAGCATACTGGATATCTATAGACTAGATGCCTTCTTGCAAAAGACACCAGGGTACCCTGAACACACAGATGCTATGCTGAGACTGAGAACATGTACACATAGACATACATCGTCGTGAGGGCATGCGTCAAATCCCTGCAAACACAGAGAGAGCTGTCACTGATGGACAGACACGAACCGCCTGCCTGAGGTGCCATGATGCTAGCTAGTTAGGCCTGCCCAGAATGAAGAAGAACGTGTAAACATTCATTTAATGGAGGTAAAGTAGGGAATTATCTGAATTTTTACTGAGATTAGCAAAATGTGACTGAGATTAAGTTTTCTTTCTTTTTTATTTGACTGGGGACTCTTACAGCTCTTATCACAATCCATGCATATATCCATTGTGTCAAACACATCTGTACATCTGTTGTCATCTTCTTTTTCAAAACATTTTCTTTCTACTTGAGCCCCTGGCATCAGCTCCTCATTCATTCCCTCCCTCCCCCATGTCCCCTTGATAATTTATAAATTATTCCTTTTTTTCATGTCTTACAACAACCACTGTCTCCTTTCACCCACTTTTCTGCTGTCCTTCCCTCTGGTAGGGAGACCATACTTTGATCATTGTGATCGGTTCCCCCTTACTCACCACCCCCCACACCCTTACTCTCCTAGTATCGCTGCTCCCCTTATTGGTCCTGAGGGGTTTATCTGTTCTGGATTCCCTGTGCTGCAAGCTGTTATCTGTACTAGTATATATGTTCTGGTTTAGCCAGATTTGTAAGATAGAATTGGGGTCATGATAGCTGGGGATGGGGGCAGTAAGGAAACATTAAAGAACTAAAGAAAGGTTGTGTGTTTCATCGGTGCTATCCTGAAACCTGATGGGTTTTGGGTCTCTACTCTGCCCTCCCCCTCATTCCAATTGATATGATCTTGCTTGTTTGTTTTGTTTGGGGTCTTTTATGTCTGATACCTGATCCCATCAACACTTCATGATCACACAGGCTGGTGTGCTTCTTCCTTGTGGATTTTGTAGCTTGATAGCTAGATGGTTGCTTATTTATCTTCAGCCTTTAAGATCCCATGTCCTATATCTTTTGATAGCCGGGCACCAGTAGCTTTCTTCAGCACATTTGCTTATGCGAGAGATTAAGTCCATTCTGACTCACAGCAACCCTATAGGACAGGGTAGAATTGTCCCTGTGAGTTTCTAAGGCTATAACTCTTTATGGGAGTAGAAGGCCTTGCCTTTCTCCGGAAGGATTGGCTGGTAGTTTCGAACAGCTAATCTTATGGTTAGAAGCCCAACTCATAACCACTTCACCACTCGAGGCTCTGTGTAAAGATTAAGAGAGAACCAATATGGGACTATACTCGAGAGAAACAGTAAGCCTAGTGTGCAGCGGTGCTCTAAGTTGGGTTGGAAGGGCCGCTGCTAGCAAAGCGCTCTTGTTCTTTACAAATTATAGATAATAGATAGAGATAGAGATAGATTGATAGATATATTGATAGATGATAGATAGATGGTAGATAGATAGATACAGAAAGAGATTAATAGATATATTGATAGATGATAGATAGATGATAGATAAATAGATAGATAGATAGATAGATAGACAGACAGACAGACAGACAGACAGACAGACAGACAGACAGATAGATAGATAGATAGATAGATAGATAGATACACAATGCCAGACGCCCTTGTGCAGTAAACTATCTGCTCAACTGTACATAGTGGCCCTGGGTTACAGAATGGGAAAATTGCTCTAAGTTCTTCATACATAGGGTGAGAGGAAGTGATATTCATCACCTAGTTAGGATTTGCCCTGGTACTACAAATAAGGAGCAAATGTGGAGGAAGGATTATATGTTTTTCTGCATTCTTATCAGGCACTCATTAATATTTTATGAGCCAACGAAATAGAAACACATGTGCTAATACTTCTTTTGGTTTTTTTTGGTTTTACTGCTATTAATCCTTCTTCAAACCCTTTTGATTAATGCTAGTCCCTGGTCAGATTCTGGAATTAGGTTGCACTTGATAAATGCCGATGGTTTAGCTACCGAAACCCTATGCAGGTTTTCATATTCGACATATCTCTCACCTCTCTCAACAGAGTTCCTAGCTCCCAACCCAGCAGAAGCCAATAAAAAGGTCCCCTCTGCTTTCCCCAGTTGTCCTTTGAGAGTATTGCACATGTTTTGTACGCTGATCCTTAAAGCAGTTTTCACTACATTCTGGAGATTTAGCATGCATGTTGAATAGCCCAAAGCGGTCCGTCTCAGAGCAAATTATGTAAATGAACTTAGCCTCAGATGCCTCAGAGTCAAAATGAGGCTGTTTTTTTTTAATGAGACTCTTAATAGCCACAAAATGAGGGGACTTCAAGCAATCCATGGGAAAATGGAATGGACCGTCAATGGGATGTTTTCATGACCATTTGAAGCCCCCTCATATAAGATTCTGTACCACAACATACGTAAAAAGATATACACAATATTTTATTATTTCATGAGCCTGTGGCTACAACGAAGTCACATGACCAGTAAGAATCAAATCCCCCAGCAGGTGTGACAGCTGTATAATGCGGGCACATCTAAGGCATCTCAGAGACTGACACTTCGATTTAGGGGTTCGTGGGGATGTCCCATGGTCATGATTCCCTCGAAGACGTGTCTGACTAATTTCAGCAGTTCCTGGAGGTGTCCCGTGATGATGATGATGATGATGATGATAAGCTTAAGCAAAGTTGCTGGCTGAATCCCATCCTTTTCAGTTGTAGGACTAAAGTCTCCTTTCTTTGATGGCACCCAGCTCCTAGAAGCTCCCTGCATTGCTTTCCATGCCCCTCCATCTTCGTTGTCCCCAAGAGGGAATCTTCCTCACATTGAACCCCTCTCCTATTTTCATCTGTGTCTTCAGAAAGAGCCTAGTCCTTTTAAGGGTTTGCTCAATTAGGTGAAGTCTGTACTTTCTTGAAATCCACCGTACCATAGAACTTAGCTTAATCACAAAGGGATATCTCCTGGTACTTAACGTTTTACCCACACCAAAGGAGAAGACATTAGACCAGGGGCATTGGAAAGCATCTTGGGATCTGGCTTGCTGCACCATCTTTCAAAAGTCCCAGAGAGAAGTCTGAAGACGGGCCCGTAAATCTCACCAGACACGTCCAGACAGTCTCCTTTTAAGGTCTTGGTCTCAGCCACCACCTTGGAGGTGTTCATTAAGTTTTATGGAACAAAAGTACTGATTTGGGTGTCTGTCGTGAGTCTGTCAGTGGCTCAAATCCTGGGGATCCATGAGGATCAGAAAGACCTGGTCTGTGCTTTAGCTATGGACCAAAAGTCAAGCACATCATCACAAAATAAAAATCTTCAGCTTTGACTCAGAGGAAGAATATAAAGTCTGAGGGGGCTTCAAAATAAAGTTGGTGGAGAAGTTCCATTATCTTTGAATTCCATTTTTCCACAAAGTGTTTGAAGCCCCATTGTATATGTTTCTGGAAGATGCTTTTAAAAGCATCCTAGCTCGATCAGAATAAAGGAATAGAGGATGTTACGTGCCTACTAAAATGCACTTTAAGCCTCTATTATAGAACTGGTACAGGGCTGCCACGACACAGCATTTCATGGCTTTTCTTGCCTTTAGGTGTGAACATGCAGCCAAGTCTTCTTCAATGAGTTGAAGTCAGTGGTGTTACTCCCCAGCCAGGATCAGGAAACCTCCAGTGTGTAACAATGACATTGTCCAGAGTACTCAGGAGCCAAATGTTAAGGAGCAAAGAGCCACAATCAGCCTAAGTCCTTGAAAAACTTCATGGAGCAGAATCCACCACTACCATCAACATGCTCCGTTACTTGGCCAGCATCACTATTAACATCAAAATCAAACTTTTTTGTTTTGACCCCAAGAAAGAAACATCTCTGTTGTTGGAACCATTATTGTTTCAATAATTTAGCTTTCCAAGTAATATGAAGAATGCAGCAGTTGGAAACAAAGATTTGGTAGTTGGAAACAGGGCTGTGGTGAGAGGAACAAGGCTGGAGATTGCATGGTAGCATTTCAAAAGACTGACAACTTGTCTATTGCAAATATATTTTTAAACCACATACATGGCTACTATGCCCATGAATCCCACCTGATAAAATACACAGAGATTGAATTGATTATATCTGTGGAACGACACAATGGAAACACTCAAATTAGTCAGAAGAAGGCCAAGCGTCAATTGAGGAACAGACCATCAATTGCTCGTGTGCAAATTCAGCCTGAAGCAGAAGAAAATTAATACATTCAGAGCAGGCAAAATATTTCCCATCTGAATTTAGAAACCACTTCAAAAATGTATATGATGCATTGAACACAAATGACCAAATGCCAGATGAATCCTGGGATGGCATCAAGGAGACCCTGAGGGAAGAGAGCAGAAGAGAGGAAGGCAAGTAAAGACCAAGCTGTGTGTCCGAAGAGATTCTGAAACTTGCTCTTCCACGTCGAATAAAACGAGTGGAAGAAATGATGGTGTGAAAGAACCGAACAGAAGATTACAGAGCAGCTGAAGAAGGCAAACTAAAGCATTATAATAACATGTGCAAAGACCTTGGCAGAACTAAAAGCTCCATGCTCAAGTAGCAATACTGAAGAATTCTTACATTGAATGACACAGAAAGCATTAAAAGATAGTGAAAGGCTTATTACACTGGCACTGTGCCAGAAAGAAATGGTCATTGTTTAACCAATCCAGAAGGTTACATGGGATCAAGATCCTATGGTATTGAAGAAAAAAGCAGAACCTTCGCTGAAGGCATTGGTGAAAACAAGATTACAGGAACTCGCGGAAAGCAATGGAGAGATTCCGATAAACAGACACAACGCTGAAACGCTCTCTCAGCTATGCCCAAAAATCTGGAAGCGAGCTACCTTTCCAATTAGAGTAGAGGCTACCTGTCCAAGTAGAGATCTGCATTTATGTCCATTTCCAAAAGGAGATGATGCGATAAAATGCAAAAAAAATCGAGGGAACACCCCAAATTAAGCAAGATTCCAGAGGACATGGAACATAGAATATCTTTTCCTGGTAGGAGATGGATCTTGATTGAAAGCAGAGAATACAAAAAAGAACTGTTTGGGTTTTATTTACTATGCAAAGGCATTTGACTACGTGACTCATAACAAACCATGGATAACATTGCAAAGAACAGGAATTACAGGTCATTTCATTGTAGTCAGGCAGAATTTGTTCATAGAACAAGTTCTTTGTAGTCCTTTGAACACAGCAAGGGGATGGCTTAAAATCAGGAAATGTGAACATCAATGCTGCATCTTTTACCAGGTTTACTTCATCTGAATGATGAGCAAGTAATCTCAGATGCTGAACTATATGAAAAGTATTACATCATCTGCACTGGAGGAAAGATCCCTTTGTAACATGTGATGTGTAGATAACACAAATTTCCATGCAGACAGCAAGTAGAACTTGAAGCACTTACTGATGAGGATCAGTCATAACAGGCTTCAGTGTGGATTCCACCTCAACATAAAGCAACATTAAAATCAATGGGGAAAAGATAAAAGTTGTCAATGATTTCATTTTCATTCACAATCAATAACCGTGGAAGCAACAGCCAAGACATCCAATGGTGTATTGCATTAGGCACATCTGCAAAGATCTCTTTGAAAAGCGAAAATATCACTTTTGTGACTAAATGCACCTGACTCAAGCTATGTTATTTTTGATCGTCGCTACACGTGTCCTTAGACAATGAATTAGGAAGATGGGAGAAGAAGTGATGCTTTTGAATTATGGCCATTGACAAGGAATATTAAATATATCATTGAAAGCTGGAAAAACAAGCAAGTCTTGGAAGGTGTACAGCCGGATGACTCCTTACAAGCATGGCTAAGAAGACTTTTTTGGATGTGTCCTCAGGAAGGATGGGTTCCTGGAGAAGGACATCACATTTGGTAGACTCAGCACAAGAGGAGCACCCTCTATGAGAAGAAAGGCAGAGGCTGCAGCAATGAGCTCACAAAGGGCAATGCTACTGAGGGTGGTGGAGGCCTGGAAAGGGTTTCATTCTGCTGAACATGGGATTGCAAGGAGTTGGGGCAAGTTGATGGTACCTCACAACAAGTAATATAGAACCACCTGCTCTCTCAAGTACAGCATGACCAAAGCAGGGTGGCACCGTGACCTGTGTTTTTTCAAACCTAACAGACCACAGTCCACTAGAACTGCCATTGTCCTGCCTGTCTGCCTTTACATTCATGGCCCTCTGTTCCCAAACTAAATTTTCAGCTGGATTTAGGAATGGTAACCAGATAGCTTCTGATGTGAGAATTGGTTCTGAAGCAGAACTAAAACACATATGCAGCCATATGCTTGGAGGACACTTATAATACATAGCTATTTTATGGATTACTAAAAGAGAACAGTCTTCCTTACACAGTGAAACATCATACTGAAGCACCACAACTTGGCAAATAGAGCTATTGGGAAGAAAGGCTGCTTTCTAGTTGGAAGAGTAGTGTCCAGGTATCTAGCTAGGGCAAGTGTACGCCAGCAGCAGTGTCGTGTGCTTGCTTTTTCCACCATCCCCTTTACCATAATTTGATTTAGACCCTTTGAAGGTACCCTGAGGAGCCGTGGTGGCATAGTGATTGCTTGTTGGGCTGCTAACCTCCAGGTCAGCAGTTCAAAACCACCAGCCCCTCCATAAGAGAAAGAGAAGACGTTCTATTTTGGTAAACAGTTGCCATCTCAGACACGCATAAGGGCAGTTCAACCCTGTCCCAGAGGGTCACTAGGTCTCGGAACTGACTCACTGGCAGTGAGTTTTGATTTAAGGTAACCTGGTTAGCACAGCGAGTTAAGTACTCGTCTACCAGTCAAAATATTGGAGGTTCAAAACCAGCCAGAGGTGCTTCAGAAAATAAGCCTGGTGCCAGGTATGTGAAAGGTCAGTCTTTAAAACCTCTGGAGCAGTCTGTCCTGTGCACATAGAGTTGCCATGAGGTGGCTGAGCCAAGTCAATGGCAACTAACAGCCACCATAGTGTGGTCTTTGCCACTGTACTGTAATTCTCTTATTTATATTTTTTACTTTCTACAATGTTTTTATTATTATGTGTACCATTAGGCCAAAAAATATATTTCATGGCAAGAAAGCAAATGTTGATGATGGCATGAGAATGATGATAGCAACAAATATACAAATACAAGGGATGGATGGATGGATTGTGATAAGAATCGTATGAGCCCCCAAGTAAAAAAAAGTTCTATCTATGGGATTTTATATGTTTCCATTTGTTTTACTGCCCATCAAAGTTGCCTTAGACCCTCCAAAGGAAGGGTCTACAAATCATGATTTTTCTGTAAAAGCACACTTTATATAAGAATCCATATTCTCATCCACGTTAATGCTCACAGCTGTTTGGATACTCAGCAAAAATTATCCTTCAGTTTGATTTCTTTATCGCCATTTGAAGATGGATCGATGATATACCTCAAAAATGTCTCACCTGAGGTTTCTCCTCCCCATGGCCCTATGAGACAGAAGCATCATCTTCTTTCTGATGGTGGAACTACCTGTGATCACACAGCCATTAGGTAGAGGAGACGGGATGTGACCCGAGGGAGGTGTGGCTCCAGAACCTCTCTCCGTAGTCTCTAAGTTAGGTCAGCTATGTTTCTCCCAAAGAAACCAAGCGTGGATGCCTGGGCACCAGCATGTTCATTTTGTCAGTGTTTGTAATGAGGAAAATGCTGGAACCACTGACGTGTCCATCAGTAGGAAAAGATTACAGAGATGAAGACAGACATTGTAGAAGGTACACGCAGCTATTTGTTGCACTGATGAGGAGGGATGCACGTGCTATGTTGTGGTTAAGTGCCGTCAAGTCCATTTTTGACTCACACTGCCCCATAAGACAGAGCACAACTGTCCCATAGGGCGTTTGGGGCTGCACTCTGTAAGGGAGCAGATTTCCTGGTCTTTCTCCTGGGCGGGATTCAAACCACCAACCTTTCAGCTACAAGTTGAGCACTTGCCACCAGAATTCCTTAGGCATCCTGTAGGAGCTGAAAATAGAAAGTTGCTAGGTTATACGTATTGCATGGTATTGTTTTCAAAACATGGCACGAGGGATTGACTTGTGTCTCCCCCCAAAACAGTTATGCTGAAGTCCTAACCCCTGTGCTATGGAATAGGACCCTGTTTGGAAATAAATAGGGGTTTTCTTTTGTTATGTTAATAAGCCCATGCCAGAGTAGAGATAGATGCAGACATATACAGCAAGAAGATGCCACGTGGGGTGGAGCAGATGCACTTACAAGTCCAGGAAATTCCAGGATTGGCAGCAGTTACGAAAACCTGAAAGAGGTCAAGATGCAATTTCCCCTAGGACTTGTGCCCTGCACTGAATTTCTAGTGTCCTGAAAAATGAAAGTTCCATGCTTTAAAAAGAAACAGAGATTCTGGAAAGACAGGCTTCTACTCTCAGGTCATGTAACCTTCTAATCAGGATTCCCAAACAATGAGGTAGAAAGCCTGCCTAGTTCCTATGAACCAGTTATCCCCTTCTTTATATGAACATATAAATAACAACTTTAATCGATGAGCCCAACCTTCAGGTGGGGATCAGTTTCTCAAGATGAGAGGATGGAGAGAAGACAATGCACTTGCTTCCATACAACATTGTGCTAAATTCGCCCCAAGTCAAGAGACACTCCTACCAGAGAGATAAGTGAGCCTTGCTGGAAATTCAAGACAAGATGAGGGGAGGGAGGCATGTATGTCTCCAAGAAGGTGAATCCATCTTCTGTTGGTGGGTGAACTCGGTGGAGCAACCTCTCATGGGGAAAAACAATACAAAAAACTTTAACAATATGATTAGAACTGAACACTTCTGATCTAGTTTCTACCGAGCTTTTGGTGACCCAATATGGGTGCCATAGACTTCTGGGACTTCAGACTGTCCTTTGAAGGCACACAACTTTCTTCAAAGGCCACACCAGAAGGGTCCGATGTGGAAACCCAACTAAATGAACGGGGCTGTACATCAAACTCTCCTGTCGCAGATTTAAAGAACTAACATCCTCCCATGGACTAGTGTGAGAAGGAGAGGATGGCTGCTATCCCAAGGTTATGAAATGAAGGTCGTTGGACTTTGGTTAGGATCTCTTGGAGATTACCCAATGAATGGTGCTCTTCCTGCTGTCTTATGACAAGTGTGAGTCTAGTATATGGTTCTACTTTTGTGAATGAGTGTTATTAAAACTTTCAGTCTACCCTCAACCCCCATTTTTTGTGTATATCACATCCAGTCACTTAAGAGTTTAACCTGTACGAGTCAGCAGTTCATGTATTTCAGTCTGAAGCCAGTCTACAATTGTTTAATTTCCTTTTATCAACAATGTTTTAAATGTTATACCATTGGCTAAATTAATGACATTGTCATAGACTTAACATGATAATGATGTCTCTAAAGTGAACCAGAGACATATGACATGACCCGACTCAATACTTGTCCTCATGAAGAGATCATGGAAGATATGGATGCTATAGCAAAATGTGGTAAAGAAACAGATGATGCCCAGCTATCAGAAAGAACAGTATCTGGGATCTTAAAAGCTGGTCTTAAAACAAACAGCCATCTAAGTAAGTCCACATGGAAGAAACATACCAGCCTGTGTGGTCCAAGGATCCTAAATAATAAAATCCCAAACTGAAAGAGAAATGGTATCAGAGCTTAAATTATCAACACCCAGTTTGCAGAAAGCTGTGGATGACAATGGATGCCCAAAACCCACTTGCTAGGTCTCCATATGGATGAAGCATTGAAAGCATGCCAGAAATTATGGAAGACAGCTACTTGACCAATTGGCTGGACCATATCCATCTTTGTGCTTATTCCAAAGGATGGTGACCCAACAAGATGCTCAAATTATAGAACAATATCATTAATATCACATAATAGTAAAATTTAGCTGAACACAATCCAACAATGATTGCAGCAGAGCATTCATGGGGAGCTTTCAGAGGTTCAGGCCAGATTCAGAAGAGGATGTAGAAAACGGGACATTATTGCTTCTGTCGGATGGATCTGGTCTGAAAGCAGAGAATACCAAAAAGGTGTTTACTTGTATTTTAGTGACTATGCAAAAGTACTCAACTGTGTGGTTCATATCAGACGGTGGATAACCTGGAGAACAATGGGGATTCCACAACACCTAATTGTGCTCAGGCAGAACCTGTAAGTGGATCAAGAGGCAGTCGTGCAAACCGAACAAAGGAATACTGCATGGTTCAGCATCAGGAAGGGTGTGCACAGGGTGATATCCTTTCACCATGCTTCTTCAGTCTGTAGGCCGAGCAAATCATCAGAGAAGTTAGAGTATATACAGAGGAATGTGGCATCAGAATCGGAAGAAGGCTTATTAATAACCTTCAGGATTCAGGTGACACAACCTTGCTTGCTGAAAGCGAAGATCAAAGGTTGCAGTCTGCAGTTGGGATGACAACTCGCTGTAAAGAAAACCCAGATGATCACAACTGGACAAAGAAGTAACATCATGATAAATGGAGGAGAGATTGAGTTGTCAAGGATTTCATCTTGCCTGGATCCTCAACCAATGCCCATGAAAGCACCAGTCGAGAGATCAAATTACACGTTGCTCTGGGTAAATCCGCTGCAACAAGATCTCATTCAAGTGCTGAAAAACTAGGATGCTACTTGCAGACTAAAGAGCACCTGACCCAGGCCATAGTATTTTCTTTCTTTCTTTCTTTCTTTTAAATCATTTTATTGGTGGCTCTTACAGCTCTTATCACAGTCTATATATCCATCCATTGTGTCAAGCACATTTGAACATATGTTGCCTTCATCATTTTCAAAACATTTTCTACTTGAGCCCTTGGTATCAGCTCATTTCCCCCCCTCTCCCACCCTCCCTCCCTCATGAACCCTTGATAATTGATCTTTTTTTCCCCCGTATCTTATACTGACTGATGTCTCCCTTCACCCACTTTTCTGTTGTCCGACCCCCTGGGAAGGGGTGATATGTAGATCCTTGTGATCGGTCCCCCCTTTCCCCACCCCCACCCCCACCTTCCCCTTGCCATGGTCTTTTCAATGGCCTCATATATATGTGAAAGCTGGTCATTGAATAAGGAAGACCAAAGAAAAAAATCAATGCATTTGAATTATAGTGCTGGGAAATAAAATATTGCAGACTGCGTTCTGCCAAAAGAACAAACAAAGCTGCCTTGGAACGGAGAAACTTCATGGCACAGCTTAGAACTTGCTTCATGGCACCAGCAAGCTTAGAACTTGCTATCAGGACAGACTCGTTCCTAGAGGAGAGGTAAAGAGGAAGGCCTTCAACAAGATGGATTGAGACAGTTGCTACATCCATGGGCTCAAGTATATTGTCAGGATGGTGCAGGAGTTGGCAGTGTTTCATCTATCATACACAGGGTCATGATGGCAGCCAACAGCAACACGTCAATTGAGTCTCCACTGAACCCCCTCTAATCACAGCCCAGGAACGTGAACAGCTTTGCTGTCCGACAGAGAGGACTGTAAAGTCCATGATGGCCGATGTCATTAAGTTAAAATGGAACACCTTATCATTTACTCCCTTTGGACCCATTTTAAAATTATTTCCATTTTTAATATTTTCTGCTTTCTTTTCAAATGAGATTTCTCTCTGTTTTGTCGGGTGGTTATTGTTGGGGGGGGATTTGTTTGCTGCTTGTATTTTTTATGATTTTCAATAAATAAAATCTAGGATAGGTAAATTTCCAGAGACAGTAACTGGAATAATAATTACCTAGGGGCATGTTTAGGAGAAGACAGCATTCTGAATTGATTAGGTGATGATTGCATAATTCTTCTTAATACGATTGAATAACTACATTGTATCATATGTGAAGTACAGTATATGCCAATAAAACTTTTTAGTGTAATTCTCACTTGGAAATTCTGGGGTCCAACTACTTCAAATAGTTCATTTTAGGGCCATTTTTGGACCAGTGTGCATCAATCCCTTCTTACTTGCCTTTACCCTTCACTTAGATGGAAGGTAAGTGAGCACAGATGCACACTGATGCTTCCCACCACTGTTCTCCCAACACTTCCCACAGAGCCGAGCACCATCAGTCAGCATGTCCTGGTTGAATGGACAAGTGAATGCCTTGCTCTCTCGGTCACTCTAGGAGTCTTCTCCTCTTCACTCGTACTTTCTTCAGCCTTTAGTTTCACTCCTGGTCTCAGCTTTACTGTCCCCAGGTGGCTGACACGGTCTATTGGTCTATTTTTGATTCCTAAAAGACAAATTTTCTCAACACCTATATTCACTTAGTCATATGTTACCCGCAAAAGGAATACCCTTATCAAGTACAGCGACACCTCGATTGTCCAACGGCTGCAAACTTGAACTTTCCACTACTCCAACAACGAAGTTTGTAAAACATCTGCTACACAGTCGAACCAAAAACCCAACATGAAAAAATTCCTGTGGCCAGGAACAAATATGACTTTGTTTGAATCTTACTGCAGTACAAAGGTGGCTCGCCCTTCAGTCTACACACCACTCTTGCTCAGCCAACATAGTGTTTGTGTTAGGGCATGAAAACATCCATCATTATGCTTTTGTGTGTGTGTGTGTGTGTGTATGGGGGGGTGTTATTTGCATAAAATATCATAACCATGGCTCCAAAGAAAGTTAGTGATACCAACAACAAAGCTAAGAGGAAAAGTCTGAGAACCACAATAGAGTTAAAGAAATCCTTGAAAATTTCAAATCAAGTCTTTTCTTGTCTACTTTGATAGCTGAATACAATATTCTATGTCGACATTATCAAAATTGGGGCATTAGGGGTGTCATTAAAGCGGACTAATGTAGCAAAAAGTGTGAAATTATTACCATAAAACAAAGAATCCAGACCATCAAAGAGGTTGGAAAGTTACTGTTAATTTGAATATCGCAACAACAACTCAATTCAAAACGGTGATATGTGAGAAGACTAAAAGCCTCCGTAGTGAATTTATAAGTATAATTTTGGGCCTCAGAACCTTATTCAGCTTTCCTTTATTTCTTATGGTAAAAATAATTCCATTCTCAAACTTTTCAGTGTTCTAACAGGAATTTGGAACGAACTGATTTCAACAATGGAAGCATCACTGTACATGGAGTTAAGGAGTTAGCTTGTTAGTCACAACCTGTGGTAGAAAGAAAACACTCAATTCTGGGAGGCTATAGAGAAGTGGGCACATTGTAGAATTACCTAAAACCTTGAACCAAGCCCTGAATCAACCATCCAAGAATATTTTTCTTCAGCTCAAATCATACTGCTAAACTCTTACTCCACATGATTTTTCTGTTTTGTTATTATTATTATTATTATTATTATAAAAAATAGCTACTGCTCATTAGTAAAGTGAAAAATAAAAGGAATTTAGAAATCCCTTGTGGTGTCAATGTTGGCCTTCACTGCACATTTGTTTCCATATGACTTTTAACCTAGCTATCCTTTCCCAGTGGGATTATACAACTTAATGCCTGGCCCCTGCATGTTGCTTTTCCCCAGGGTTCTGTTTCTTCTCTCTCTCCTTCTTCTCTCCCTTTATGTAATCTCCCTGGATGATTCTTCCAAAACCTCAGGTCTCCTCGTAGGCAATAAGGAGTTTGAGTTGTCACTTTGCTCCCATCCCTTCAAGGCAAGGCCAATGGAGTATGCACACACAAGGATTGCCAGCCAAAGAAAACACTTTGCTCATTAATGGCATTAGCAGAGCAGCGATCTGATGAAAGTTAAGTTAGTGAGCACAGCTTAGTCTCAAGGTCAGAGTAGGACCTCCTACTTCTTAATCTTAGGTCCCAAGATGCCATTTATTATGCCTTGAATAAGTGGGTACCAAAGGCAGCACACGGGCCACCCCAAATCCACTTATACAACCACCCACATAGACAAGGGTGAGAGACCTGCCTTGCCTGCCCAAACACAGAGGAATGAAGAGATTGCCAATAGAAACAACAGGCTTGCCCCTAAAGCTTCACTTGCAGCTGACCTCGCTCCACCTTCTCCAGCTGACTCAGCGTGTCCGCCCCAGAGAGGAGAAAACATCACAGAAAAGGGAGTAACAGCACTTCACATCGGGGCGGGGTGGGGAGAGGCCTGACGTCACTTACCTGCCAGCAGCATGGATCTGCATGACAGAAGGGGGCATTCTTCTCATTACACTCACCCCTGATACGGTGGCCCTGCTCATAGTAAAACATGGTCCATTTAGCCCAAGTGCTGATGAGCCTGAGCTGTGGGTTAACCTTTCTCCACCTTCCTCTCAAGGCATCAACATCAGAATGATGGGAAGGAACAGCACCTTGCCCAGGACTCCCCCAGCTGTGCAATCAGTGACGGACTTAAGCAGGAGCGTAAGGAGAATGTAATCAGTTCCCACAGAATTCATTCCAACTCCCGGGGACCCCAGGTGTATCCAAGTGTTGTCCACGGCTGGCTTTTCTGCAGTGAATCACCAGACCTTTTTTCAAAGGCACCTCTGGGTGCCCTTCAACCTCCAGCCTTTCAGACATCAATGGAGCATGTTAACCATTGGCACTACCCAGGAATTCCATAGAGAACATAACTCTAAAATGTGGCTAACATACAGTATATCAAATTCAAACAAAAACTCAAACTCACTGCCATCAATCCTAACCCATACGGTCCCTGTAACAGAGTAGAACTGCCCCATGTGCGTCTCCAAGGCTGCAATTCTTTATGGGAGAAGGAAGTCTCATCTTTCTCTCTCAGAGTAGCTGGCAGTATTGAACTCCTGACCTTGCAGTCAGCAGACCAGCATGTTAGCCGCCCACTATGCCACCAGGGCTCTTAACATATAGTAACTACTCTATAGCTTAAGTGTTTATAAATATTTATTGACTAAGTAAATAGATGGGTTCTGACTCCTGAATCTGTATCCCCAATCTAGATGCTGCTCACGAACTCTAGAGTAGGTGTGTGCATTTCCTCCAGGCCTCCTTCCTCTGTGGTTCCTGTCTTAGTAGAGGAAGCCATCGTGCACACAGGCAAATAAGCCATCATGTCCTGCCATCCATGCTGTGTTAGTCTGGGTTGACTAGAGAAACAAATTCATAGACACTCATATATGCATGAGAAAACTTTATATCAAAGAGCAACATACATTAAAAAAAAAACATCCCAGCCCAGTCCAGGATAAATCTGATATTAGCCAATAAGTCCATTACCAGTCTATAAATTCTTCTTCAGACTCATTGTAGTAGTCTGGGTACTTTAGAGAAACAAATCCACAGCAACTCATGTATAACAGAGAGTTTTATGTAAAGATTAAGTGTGCATCAAGAAAATATCACAACCCAAAATCATACATGTAGCAGGCCACACATAGCTTTATTGGGTTTCTCCATATAGGATGCAAAAGCCAGAAACTATAAATAAAAGTATTCATATATTTACATATATAAAACATCAAGGTCTTTTTCATAGTAAATTCGCTGTCATGAAGTCGAGTCTGACTCCAGTGACCCTAGAGATCAGAGTAGACGGTCCCTTTGGGTTTCTGAGACTGTAAATCTTTATGGAGAAAATGTTCTCATCTTTCTCCCTTGGATTGGCTGGTGGGGTTTGAAGGGCTGACCCTGAAGTTAGCAGCCCAACACATTGCCCATTACAACACCAGGGCGCCTTTCTTTAGTATTAGAAATGGAATAAGGAAAGGTAAAAGACAAACAATGCCGGGTATACCAAGAAAACAGTAAATATCTATAGCACTTTGAGGTCTTATAATCAACTAAGCAAAGAAAGGTATGTAAAGGATATGAATAGACAATTCAAAAAGAAATAAGGCAACAAACGGAGCAGATGTTCAGCTTCCACAGTAATCAAAGAAATGCAAATAAAACAATAGATCGGTTATGATTCAAAAGACAGACAAAATCCAGAATTTGCAAATAGACTGCTTTCATGCATTTCTGCTAAGTATACTTATTGACATGACATTTATCTTTTTGGAGGGCACTTTAGCAATAAGCAACAAAATTAAAATAGGTGTCCCTTTTTCTTTGTTACATTTATTCTTCTGGAGTTTTCCATATAGGCATTATCTTCACAAACAGACAAAAATAAGCTATTTCCCAAAATGTGGTGGTGCAAAGTGTCTAGGGCCTTAACGGCTTGTTTTAAAACAACCAGCCATTTAACTGAGGCATTAACAAAGTCCACATGGAAGAAGCACAACTGCCTGCATGATCCAAGGACTCTAAATAATGAAATCCAAAGGAGGATATGATAGTATAAACACCTGGTGTGCAGAAGCTAGGATTGACTGGAAGTCTGACATCCATTGGTGGACTCCTGTGTGGATTACCCTTGGTTGAAACCACTCTTACCAGAATCCAGGGGTGTGAACAGCCGTGTTCTCAGATAGAGCACTGTAAAGTAGATGTACGGCAGATGGAGTTAAGTTAAAATGTAACTTTATCACTGGATCTCCCTTATCACCCATTTTCAAGTTGTTTCTGCTTTAAATATTTTCCATTTTCTTTTCAAGGGAGATTTTTCTCTGTTTTGTCATTATTGTTGGTTTTGTTTGTTTATTTTCTGTTTCTGTTTTGTATGATTTTCTGTACAGGAAACATCCAGGATAAGTAAATCTACAGAGACAGTAACTGTTAATCTCCGGGGGCATGGCTGGGGTGGATGGGAAAGGAATTCAGAGCTAACTACAATGATAGGAGAAGAAGATGTTTTTAAACTGCTTGTGATAATGATTGCACAACTCTTCTTAATATGATTGAATTATTGACTTGTATGCTAAGTAATTTATATGCCAATAAAATTATTTAAAATAAGCTATTTTCATCTTTGTAAAGTTAAAATACTTTCTCTCCCTCTGTCTCAGGTTTGTTAGGAGAAATTGCATTCTTTTTCCACCAAGATCTCAATCTGCTTTATAGGAAGTGGTCCTTAGCATTAACGATTATTAAAGAATTACGAAATAGGAATTACCAAATATCCTAACCCTCTCAATTTCTGGACATAAACAAAACTTGAATTACTAGGGTCACCTCATGAGTCTGGAGACCTGTGTTTTAATCCATAAGTGCTCGCTACCCAAGAGACCTTTGAAAATGGGCCAAAAGTCAGGGACCAGGGATGTCTTCTCCACTTGTTATCCCTAGGTGGTGCTCACCTGACAGTGAAGTCTCACTGTCACAGATTCAAGGCTAACTCACAGCGACCTCCCTGTGGCCCAGGTTTTCTCCCCCAGGAACTGCTATTCATCAGTAACCTGCTTTCTGTTTCGCCGTGGGCCATGAAAATTGGGTATTTTTCCAGAAATACATTCTAACCTTCTCAATGGAAACTTAGCCTTCCCCAGCAATTGTGAATAGCTCTAGGCACATGAAGTTTACTTAGAATATGCTAGCTGTCTTAAGGAACTCAAATGTTTCCGTTTGGTGGTCTTTGGTGGGTTTGTGTGTGTCTATGTGCTTTGGTTGTTGATTTTTAAGTTTTGATTGTGAAGCGGGCGAAGGCTTGCAGATTAGACGATCAGTTTTGCATTTAACAATCCATGCACATTCCGCATCTCTCATGCATTCCAACTTCCTCCATGCAGCATCACCAGCCCACCTCTTTCTGGAGTTTCCTGCCTCCATTTCCCCATTCTTTCCTAATCCTTCTGAACTTTGTCCCTGGGCAAATCATGTCGCCTGGACTCCAAATGGTCTATTATTCTAGCTTTGTTTTGTTTTTTAAATCGTTTTATTGGGGGCTCATACAACTTTGATCACAATCCATACATCAATTGAATCAGGCATGTTTGTACATATGCTGCCTTCATTCTTTTCTAGGCATTTACTTACTATTGAGCCCTTGGTATCAGCTTTTTTTCCCCCTCTCCTCCCTCTAACCTCATAACCCCCTGATAGATTGTACATTGTTATTATTTTCATCTCTCCCACCGACCGCTGTCTGCCTTCCCCCATATTTTCTGCTGTTCTTCCCCCTGTAGGGGGGTGTATGGTTATGTGTCCATCATTGTGATCGGTTCCCCTTTTCTCTCTTCCTCTCCCCCTCCTCTCCCTACCCTTCTGGTATCACTATTCCCACTCCTGTTCCTGGATTCTGTGTGTTGTGAGCACCCATCTCTTATCTATACCTGTGTGCATGTTCCAGTCTAGTCTGAATTGAGAACCAGCACTGGGGACATGGTAGTGGGGGGTGAGGAAGCCTCAAAGAACCAGAAGAATAGAGTGTGCTTCATCAATGCTTTACTGCACCCTGGTGACTCATCCCTTCCCTGTGGCCCCGCTGTGGGGAGATTGTTCCACTGTCTACAGATGGGCTTTGGATCTCTGCCCCAGCCCCCCTCATGCTCAACAATATGTTTTTGTTTGTTATGTGTCTGCTGATGCCTGTTACCTGGTCCCTATGACTCCTCATGATCGCACAGTGGTGTGCTTCTTCCATGTGGACTTGGATGTGGACTTCCATGTGGACTCACTGCTGAATGGCAGCTTGTGTAACTTCAAACCTTTAATACCCCAGATGCCATATCTTTTAATAGCCGGGCACCATCCGCCTTCTTCACCACAGTTGCTTATGCACCCGTTTTGTCTTCAGCGATTGTGCCGGGAGGGTGAGCATCTCAGACTGCCGATTGGTTAGAATAAAGTGTTCTTATATTGAGGGAGGGTATGAGCAGAGACCCAAAGTCCATCCCCTTACCTCAGTGTATTGCAGTATAAATATATGTACATGGGTCAATACCTCTATTTGTGTGGATTAATGTATTTACATATGTGCACCCCTATGTTTATACCTCTATCCATTGCTTTGATTCCTTGCTCCTTCCTGTTTCCTTTTCCCTTCCTTCTGCCCCACTGTCACTTTCCCCTTATTTCTGCATCTTGGTACCTCCTCTTAGCTAGTTTGCTATGGACACCACCACCCCTGCCCCGCCTGCTTCGCCCCCTCCCTGCCTGGGCACCACTTGATGGTATGTAAACTGTTTAGTACCTTCCTCCTGCCCCACTGTCACTTTCCCCTTATTTCTAGCTAGTTTGCTGTTGCTCTGACAACACCACCACCCTGCTTCGGATCCCTATCTCTTCCTTGTTACTGATTCCAACACCCCAGTTGTTCTCCTGTCCATGATGCAGACTGCTCACCGCCCCCCTCCCCCATCGCCCTCACCTCCCAGGTCTCCCCAGGACCTTTGGTCCCGCTGCTCCCTCCTCGGGCACGCCTCCTGGGCCTATCCTTTAAAGATAGGTACACCAACTATGACATAGCCCAAACGGATTTTTTAAAATGAAAATTTTTATAAGTAAGAAAAATGTTAAATTTTTAAAAAAGAGAGATAGAAGAAATAGACAAAAATCCTGGGTCTGTTCACTGGCCTTCAAGACTATCCAGGAGCTGCCCCTCCTGCCCTGGAGCAGCCCCCTGGGGGCTCCTAGGGACTTCGTAACTCTGCCGTGCTCCAGCTGATCTGGCATGCTCCCTTCTTGGTTTCTCTGTTTCGGGGGGTTCAGCACTTCCTCCCCACTATGTGGCCCCCGAGATGTCCTCTGTCACAGTCTGCTCCAGTAAGGGGACAGAGTGACACGTGCTGTTGTCGGTTACCAGTCCCCTCTGTGTCCCATGAGTTCCCCGCAGGGGCATCATCCTCCGAGCCTGGTGTCCTGGTGTGCCAGCGTGGGGTCCAGTCTGGCTCTCGCTTTCTCTTCCTCCTTCCCGGGCTGCCTCCTTGCGGGTGTGGCATGCTGATCCCTCTCCCCAACCTGTAGGTTCAGTTCCGCTCTCCACCACACCCACGTCCAGGGAGGGCATCAGTTTGACTCTGGTTGGGGCCAGCCCTGTAGCTCTCTCTTTTCTTTTCCTCTTTTTGTAGCTCTCTTTTCATGCATTCTTCCATGTGGCCACACTGTCCTCATGGTCGGTGCATCATGGTAGGGTCTGCATGCCCACTCCTGATTCTGTGGAGACAAGACCAGTACTCTCCCCCTGGGTGGATTAGTGCACTGCTCCCTCCGACATCATTTCAGTTTCAGCCCCCCTTTTCTCCCTCCCCACTGCCTCCTTTTCCCATTTTTGTGTTGAACCCACATGTACCTCCTTGGGTTTGGTCCAACCTCCTCCCGATTCCCTGTAGCTCAACCCAAATGTTATGACATAGGTGGCTTCTCTTCTATACCTACCGTGCTGGTTACTTTTGTGATTGGCTAACTTCGCTTAGCATAATTTCCTCCAACTCTTCCCATGAAAAGACGTTGCTTCATGTACTCATCAGTGCTTTGTAGTGTGTATGTGCCAGAGTTTACTGATCCACTCGTCTACCAATGGAAATTTAGATTGTTTCCAACTCTTTGCGATTATGAATTGCACTGCAATAAACATTGGAGCAGATACGACTGGCTGTGCTTTATTTCTTACCTCTTCTGGGTATTTGCCCAGTAGAGGGATAGCTGGGTCACAAGGTAGTTCAATTTCCATCTTTTTTAAGTAATACCAGATCACTTTCCATAGTGGCTGTACATATCTACAAGACCACCAACAATGTAGGAAAGTTCCCATCTGGCCACATCTCCTCCAACATTTGTTGCTCTCTGGTTTTCTGATTCTGGCTAGCCCCAGGGGTGTTAGATAGTATCTCGTGGTTGTTTTGATTCGCATTTCTCTGATGGCTAATAATCGGCAGCATTTTCTCATGTTTATTGGCCACATGGGTTTCCTCCCTAGTGAAACTTCTTTTCAGTTCTTTTTCTTCAAAGGATTAACTGTTTTCCTCTTTTTGCAGCAAAGAGGGTATTGTAGATTTTTGTAATAAGCCCTTTGTCTGTTGTGTTATTGCTAAAAATCCTCTCCCAGTCTGTGGGTTGCCTTGTTACCCTCTTGGTAATGTCTTTTGACACACACAGGTGTTTTATCCTTAGTAAATCCCATTTGTCAATTTCAGGCTCCTGTATGTGTGTACCCTGCCCTATTGCTGTTAGCCTTCATATTCCCTGGGCCAAGGTTCTTAGGTTTCTCCCAATTCCTTCACTAATGGTCCTGGCGGTTTGGAGTTTTATTTCTAGTTGCGTGATCCACCTTGACTTTGTTCTTGTGCATGGGGTGAGGTAGACATCTTATTTCATTTTTCTACATGTGGATTTCCATTGTTTCCAGCACCACTTGTTAAATAGGGCATTGCCCTCCCACTTGATGCTTTTGGGGCCCTTGTGGAAGATCAGTTGTCTATATGCTGATGGTTTTATTTCTGGGTTTTTCTATTCTTTTCCATTGGTCTGTGTATCTGTCATGATGCCAGTACCACGCTATTTTGACCACTGTGGCTGTGTAGTAGGTGTTAAAATCAGGTAAAGCAAATCCTCCAACTTTGTCCTTCTTCTTGAGGAGTTCTCTGCTAATTCTGGACTTCTTCCCTCTCCATATGAAATTGGTGGTCAGTTTTTCCAATTCTGTGAAGAAGGTTGTCGGTATTTGAATCGGGATAGCATTAAACTTATAAAGTGCCCTGGGTAAGATTGGCATCTTTACTATATTGAGTCTTCCGATCCATGAGCATGGGGCAATCCTCCATTTGTGGAGGTTGCTTTTGGTTTCCTGTAGTAGGGGCTTGTAGTTTTCCTTGTATAGGTCTTTTGGGGGTTTTTTGGTTAGATATGTCCCTAGATATTTCAGTTTGTTCTTGGCTATTGTGAAGGGTACTGTCTTCTTGATCTCTTAGATGGTCTTGTCTGATGTGTACAGCAAACCAATCGATTTCTGCTTGTTGAACTTGTATCCTGCCACTCTTCCATATTCCTCTATCACTGTCAGTACTCCGATTGCGGAGCTTTGGGGATTTTCAATGTACAGAATCATGTCACCTACAAATAACAGTAATTTCACCTCCTCCTCTCCCAGTTGGATACCTTTTATGTCCTTCTGTTTCTCATATTATTAGCTAGGAGCTCCAGTATGATATTAAATAGAAGTGGAGACAAAAGACATCCTTGTCTGGTCCCTGTTTTCAGTGGGATTGATTTAGTCTTTTCTCCATTGACTATGATGTTAGCTGTCAGCTTTTCATAGATAGCTTGTATTAACTTGAGGAATTGACCTTCCATTCCTATCCTCTTGAGTGTCTTAATTTGGAATGGGTGTTGGATGTTGTCAAATGCTTTTTCTGCATCTATCAATATTATCATGTGGTTCTTATACTTTTTCTTATCAATGTAGTGTATACTTTTGTATTCTATTAGCCAATAATTTGTTAAGGATTTTTGCATTATGTTCATTAGAGATATTGGTCTACAGTTCTCAATTCCTATGGGATTCTTGACCTGTTTGGGTATCAAAGTTATACTGGTTTTGTAAAATGAGTTTGGGAGTTTGTCATCCTTTTCTATACTCTGAAATACTTTGTGGAGGATCGGTGTTAGCTCTTCCCTAATGCTTTGTAGAATTCTCTGGTGAAGCCACCTGGTCCAGGAGCTTTTTTTTGTTGGTAGCTTCTTTATAACCAAATCTATTGCTTCTTTTGCTGTGGGGTTTTATTTCTAGTTCCGTGATCCACCTTGACTTTGTTCTTGTGCATGGGGTGAGGTAGACATCTTGTTTTATTTTTCTACATATGGATTTCCATTGTTTCCAGCACCACTTGTTAAATAGGGCATTGCCCTCCCACTTGATGCTTTTGGGGCCCGTGTTGAAGATCAGTTGTCTATATGCTGATGGTTTTATTTCTGGGTTTTCTATTCTTTTCTATTGGTCTGTGTATCTGTCATTATGCCAGTACCACGCTATTTTGACCACTGTGGCTGTATAGTAGGTGTTGAAATCAGGTAAAGCGAATCCTCCAAATTTGTCCTTCTTCTTGAGGTGTTCTCTGCTAATTCTGGACTTCTTCCCTGTCCATATGAAATTGGTGGTCAATTTTTCCAGTTCTTTGAAGAAGGTTGTTGGTATTTGAATCGGGATAGCATTAAACTTATGAAGTGCCCTGGGAAGGATAGACATCTTTACTATATTGAGTCTTCCGATCCATGAGCATGGGATACCTGCAGGCAACAGACCAATGGGTTATGTTTTCCAAGCCAGTCTTCAAGCCTTTTTATTTTAGTGCAGGAGTTAAGGCCATTGACATTTAGAGTTATTATCATGATCTGTGGATTCATTGCTGACAAGGCCCCAGTCCAGGACTCAGACTCCCCAGTCTCTGGCCAAGGCAGCACACGTCAGGCCTGCAAGGCCCTGTTCCGCAACTCCAACTCCCCGCAGTTACAACAGAGCAGGCACCTGGTGGGCTTGCAAGGCTGAAGTCTGCAAGACCTGATCCACATCCCCACTTCCCGGCAGCTCCAGGCTTGGCAGCAGGCAGCGGGCCTGCAAGGCCCCATCCACATCTCTGCTTCCCTGTGGCTCCAGGTGAGTTCACGGCGCAGTTGGCCTGTAAGGTCCTGGTCTGCGTCTCCACTTCCCCGTGGCTCTGGGCGCAGTGGCGAGTGGTGGTCCTGCAAGGACCTGGTCGCATCTTTGATTCCACGTGGCTCCAGGCCAGTTTGCATGCGGCAGGCCTGCGAGGAACCTGTCCATGCCTCTGCTTCCTTGCAGCTTTGGGAGCAGCAGCATGCTGTGCCATCATGAAGCCTCCAATGGTCTATTATGCTAAAGTGTGTGTACGTCATATTATTAATCCCCTTGGAGACATGTCTAATGTTTAGCTGAAAACTGAGTCATAAGAGTGAGCTGAGTTTCAGGCTCCAGAGGATAAGCAAGCACTATGGACTATGAGTTGGGATTGATAAGATGGCAATGAGTTTGTTTTGTTTTGTTTTTTGAGAATATATGTCTTCTCAGTCTAACTCACCCACTTGCCAGAAATAAACTTAGAATTGTTTTTTAAGTTTAAAAAAAGCACCTTTAAAAAAATAGTTTTATTGGCATACAATTCACAAATCATACAAATTACTCGTTCAGTCATATTTTAAAGAGTTGTGCAAGGAAACACCATGTAACATAAAAGAAATCTTTCATTTCTCAATACAACAACAAAAAAAAAAGACAAAATGCCACTGTCATTGAATCGATTCTGACTCACAGGGACCTCTGAGGGCATCTGAGACTGTCACTATGGGGTACAAGCCCTCATCTTCCTCCCATTTCAAACTGCTGATTTTGTGGTTAGCAGCCCAACATGAGCCCCGGCGGTGTAGTGAGCTGGTTCCTTATTGAGCTTCTAACTATAAGTTCAGCAGTTCAAAACCACCAGTCACTCTAGAATTACTCAGGTAATTCAAGCCCCAATTCAAGAACAACTAGTTCTTATAAGATGGTCCTGCTGAATACTCACCTTCACGAAGGGATCACTGAAGATAAGGGTGCTACAGCAAAGTGTGGTGAAGAAAGCAGATGGTGCCCAGCTGTCAACTGGAAGACATATTCAAATAAGCAACCATCTAAGTGAGGTCCCAACTAAGTCCACGTGGAAGAAGCACACCAGCCTGGTGATCCAAAGATGATAACAAAATTCAAATATGATGAAGGAAAAAGTATCAGAGCTTAAATTGTGAACACTCAATTTTTAGAAGGCTACGGAGGGTGGTAGGAAGTGAAAATTCATCTTCAGAGTATCTAGTCAATCTAAACCTCTGACAGATCCCCTTTGGCACTATCATGTGGAGACCTGCTCAGCTCCTGGAATACAGGAGGGAGGACAGTGGGGGACGAATGAAAGACAGAGCAGGATACAGAAACCTAGGGAGAGGTGGAGCCTCTTCCCATGATGAGGGAGGAGACTGCCCGGCAACTGCATCATGTTTTTTTGTACAGGCAAGATGGCCTAAGGAATTTTATCACAAGATCAAGAGGAGGATGAAGCCAGGAACTGGGAGTATGGCTGATCTTGTGCAGAATGTCATGGTTCGGCAGTTTGCAGGGAACAAGAGGGGACGGGTCTACTTTATCTTAGGCAAAGGGCAGACCAACTTGTGCATCGGCCCCTTGGGTTGAGCTGTCAGCGCCTTCCCTCGGGGCCTTGCCTCAACCATGGGAAGTGATGTCCCCAAGGAGTAGACAGCTTGCCCCCCCCCCTTTGGAAGCCACATTGTTTACCCCTCCGGTAAATGGGACAGGGTCACCACCTTCTGTGTCAGGGACTGTTGGAGAAAGCTGATGTCTCAGCCATGAGAGTTTATGGCAAACCATATACCTGAATTGCCATATGGCATACCTGAATTGCCAGGAAAAACAACAAACTGGCCTGTCTCTTCGCCAGAGAAAAATGGACTCTTGTCTCCTGTTCCCTAACTAAAGTTGCAGAAGGCAGCGGTCTGCAATCTTATCAGTTACTTCCCAGCCTCATCCTCCCCTCCTGTCTGTAAATAACTTGGCTGATGTATTAGTGCTTCTTTATAAACCTTCAAGTTGTCAACTGTCCCTTTGTGTGCAAACCTGTCATGTGTGTGGAAGGCTGCATGCAGGGAAACTATTTAAGCTTTCCCTTAATAAACCTCTGGGCCCTGGAGTGTCTATACTGCAATGACACGCCCACATACATGTGCACCCTAACTTTTGGCTATCTCTTTTGTATACAAGTTTTCTCATTGCAGATCATGGCCCCTCTTAAACCCGTTTGTAAAGTAAAGTAAAAGCCGTCTCAATATCATCTTACAGCCCCCAACATCAGACAGAGATTATTGTAAACTTGGTTATGGTGAATCAAACCATGCTACAATGTGAAGTTTGGTCAATTGACCTCTCTCTTGACCCAACTTGAATTTTCCCTAGGCTCAAATATTTCTCAATTGTTCCATGTCAGAAATTTCTTCTCTGGCTTTTAAAATAATTGTTGGTGGTCTTTTCTTTCTTACTCTTTATTTGTATCTTTATAATATTAATGTTTTCTTCTTCCTGTTTCATTTTGTTGTTGTTGTTGTTTTGTTTGTTTGTTTGTTTCTGTTAGGTTCCCAAGTTGATGAAGCACGAAAGCAGGGGATGCATAGAGACAATGGGTGCAGTGGTTCATCAGAAATGGGGGTGGGAGGGTGGGTAGGCGGAGAAAACTAGGGAGCAGTCAGTGAATGCAGGATACGGAGAGCATTAGAACTGATTGTGATGGTGTGTGCACAACTCTTTTTAGGGTCAGTCTTACTATGGAAATGTATGGGGTGAATATTGTATCAAGAAAACTACCCCTAATAAAAGAGCAGTGGCTACAGAAAGAAGAAGAAAAAGAAGACAGCAGGTGTAGATTCTCCTAGGATTTCCCTCCTTCAAAAAATCTGGTGGCACAGAGGTTTACCACTCAGCTATTGGCCAAAAACGTTGGTAGTTCAAACCTGGCAGCCACGTCCAGGAAGAATGACAGGTCAGCCTGCTCCCATAAAGCCTGTGGGAAGTTCTACCCTGTCCTGTAGGCTCAATGACAGCCATAGACTAAAAGCCCTGGGCTTGAATTCTCTCCTTGCCTGAAGGTCCAGAGATAGAGCAGTGGGAACCCATTTAGTAGACAGGCTTCCTTTAAGAAACCATGAATTACTAGATTTATATCGGTGTTCTCTGTACATCATAGGTACTGCAAAGGGAAAGAATTGTTCCCATTGGGTCACAGGTACCAAACACACTGCATTGGATGTGTAAAGTGGGAGCTAATCTTGCCTGCACAGTGGAGACAAGGGAAGTAGAAACAAGATAAATGGTGAGGCGTACCCCTTAGAACAGGCATTCTTCCTATAAGATATGGCAGTAAAAGTTCCCCCTTCTGGGTCAGCACAGGCTCCATCAGACTCTAATCATCATTTGTCACCAACAGAAATGGAACCAAGTCTCCAAACTAGGCAATGTGACATCTATTACTTCCATTTCTCACCCAAGATGGTCTACAAAGTAAGAAAGGGGAGAAAAAGGTGTTGCGTGATAACCCATAGAGGATCTTCTTGAAGGGAACTCTGACTAAAATTAATTTACAGCGCAATCCAAAAGGAACTCTAGAAAAAGCAAGCTGTGGTTAGCAAAGCAAAATAAAATCCCATGGTTTGGGTTTTAAAACTGCCTGTGCGTCATGTAAGACAATAATGCATTGCCAAAAGCAGTCAGGCTATGGAAACCGTGACCTGCAATCATTAAAATAGAGCTTACGTCTTCTCTAGTCCCAAGAAATTCAAAATTTAAGACAGATGACATGACCAGCTCCATCCCTGCCAAATGAGACAGGGGGAGTTTTTATTGTGTTTTGAGGTTTTTCTTCGGCTTCTTCCCTCATTATTCCTCAAGCATGATTTTTTCTAAGAACTGAAACCTTTGCAAATGTAACTAATGCTTCCAACCAGCCAGCATTGCCAATTGGTCCCGAGCCGAAGGCCACATCCAGGGAGTTCTGTAAACTTAGGGCAGTGCCAAATACATAATCTGGCCTCTCAACTTTTCCAATATGCATTGACAATGGCAAGCCAAAAGGGAACTGTGATTCCAGTTAAACCAATGGCTACGTGGAGCACCAAGCTTGGGGAGGAAGGATGAGTGGCATGGCATCAACTCTGCCACATGGCGCACAATCAGTTGGCTCCGAAGCATCCTGCCTGTGGAGCAGACGAAACAAAGTTATTTGATTGTGAAGCTCAGAATCAAGACTCCTGGTTTCAATTCTGATATCATATTGACTCACTTCTGCCTCCAATTTACAAGTCATCACCACCAAATGCTATTTTCAATGTTTTTAAATCCTCCAATGAAGGTGCTCTGTGACTATGTTACTTCTGGATGGAAATGCCAAAGGGGCTTAGTCACCTATATATGCTGTTGGAGAAAATTAAACGTTGAAAAGCTAAAGTGGAAAATACTCCAAATATCATTGTAAGGTTGTGTAAGGGGGCTTAGCCTTGTATCTTTTGTCCAAGTTAATGTTAAAAACAATTCTTTTCTTTTTTCTTTCTTTCAAGCATATGGTCTGATGAGGAGTCACAAGTTCAAATAAGATGTGTTGGTTGAAAGGCACACATAAATGTAACACTTTGCAGAGTAAAATCAGGCAGATAAGACTCAGCACCTGTCATTGAGGTCCCATAATTCATATATTCAAGTAAAATGCATTGAGCAACCATGGGATGGCAAGTCAGCCCTCGTCCCTGCATCCCCGAGACACACTGAGCGTTAGGAATGACAGGTAGTTAAACAAACAAGTGGAGGAAGCCCAGGGTAATGTGGGGGAGCTCCAATGGGCACTTAGCATGAACTTAGAAAGTGAGAAAAGCTTCCTGGTGGAGGCTGAGCCTGGAATAAGAAATAGACTTTTCAAGATAAAGCAAATGCTTCCAGAATTGGAGCTGATGCTAGTGAGCCTGATTCATTTATCAAGCTCACAGATATTTATTAAAGGCGTACACACAGCGATTCCCTTCTGAGCTTTATTATGTTCAAAGTCATAGTAGTAGTATCAAAGATAACATGATTTTATAAGCAATGTATCACACACTTATTGAACTTCGCCATTTAGTCAACAAGCACTCGAATGACTGCTTAGGAAGACAGCTGAAGTTTCTAAAAATATTACTCAAGCTGCTGGCG
The DNA here is from genome assembly GCF_000313985.2 of Echinops telfairi. Taxonomy (NCBI): domain Eukaryota; kingdom Metazoa; phylum Chordata; class Mammalia; order Afrosoricida; family Tenrecidae; genus Echinops; species Echinops telfairi. The sequence goes on from NW_022103919.1 coordinate 11,500,681, forward strand.
TAACCAGAAGGCAAAACCAAGAAAGGCCCGTGCTCATAGCTCAAGTCACTTCAACCAGTTAGATAATTACCCATTTGTACTTCCACCCTTTGCGCTAGGGAAGACATGTTGATTGGGGAAAGTGGAGTTAGAAAGTTTTGTCAAGGAGCTTTGATTTCATCTGTTCTGTTTGTATATAAATAGTGACTATATAAAATACTATTAACAGCTTCATATGGGGATATATATATACAGTGAACCCTCATTTATCGCGGTTAATCAGTTCTAGACCCTACTGTGATAAATGAAATTCTGCGAAGTAGGATTCCTTACTTGTAAATCAAATATTTTCGTAAAGCATAGAGGATATGAAAAAAACACCCTTTAGTCACCATTACACTCGTATTACCCAATTTATTAAACGAAAAAGGGAAAATACAGTAAAACATGTTTGATGTTACAATTATCATTTATTATTTATTATATTATTTATGGCATCTAGTTTACAGTATTACATATTTCACATACAGTGTTATTATACATAGTTCTTACAAATACTGTAATCAATAGCCTATGAAATGACTTAAGGGATGTACTCTACAGGTGGGTCGCCGTCTTTTTCCTCTGAAGGAGCGGGTGTAGGCAGTGGGTGCTGTTACGCAAAAACCGCGATAGAGTGAAGCCGCGGAAGTCGAAGCGCGAAGTGGCGTGGGTTCACTGTATATTAGAATACATGGAAATGGTAACAAATGGGGAGGGAGGTAGAATGCTCAGTGGTTGAACAGTCAATTCTCTACAAATCAAAATACCCTAATTTGACTCTTTTCCAGTTTCCATGGTGCAAATGCTCATACTTCCACCATGTCCGATGTCAAGCTACCAGTGTTTAAAAACCTGCCTCTCCAGATTCCTGAAAAGTCATCTCTCAGCTTCAGACCCTGGTCTGAATCTGTTCCAGCTCACCACTGGGGTCGAGGGGTGCGGGCGAGGAGGGAAAGCCACCATTCTAATATACTTGCATCGTCCTGGTTGTGTTCAAAGCAATCGTTCACATAGTTGTTGCGTTGCTGTGAGGAGCCATAGCGTCCATCTGATCCACAGGGACCCCACGTACAATGGAATGAAATCTGCCCAGTCCTGGGCCAGCCTCACAATGGTTACTATGCTTGGGCACATTGGTGCAGCCACTGTCAACCCATGGCTTCTCCAGGGACCAGTACCATATTCCGATAATATGTCCAAAGTAAGCGAGACAAAATCTCACCATGCTTACTTCTAAAGGATATTCTGGCTGCAAGTTTGATTGGGGAAGTTTGTTGTTTCTCCTGGCAATTCAGGTATATTGTTTGCCAATTCAACAACTTTTGGCAATTCAAAATTCTTTGCCAGCACCATAATTCAAATCCATCAGTTTTTCTTCAGTCTTCCTAATTCATCGCCCGGCTTTGGCGTGCATACGAGGCACTTCAAAAGACCATGGCGTGGGGGAGACAGTTCAAAAGACCATGGCGTGGGGGAGACAGTTCAAAAGACCATGGCGTGGGACAGGCACACCTCAGTCCCCAAAGTGCTTTCTTTGCTTTATAACCAGCTAACTAATTTTATGAGACCCAAATAAATCATTGTAGATATTGTCATTTCTACATTAACAATGTAAAGAAGATTAGATGGGTGATAATATAATTGAATAATAACAAACGTTGGATTAATCAAAGAGATTGAAAGAATAGAGAGAAGAAGAAATATAAACTATGTGGGATAAAAAGAGCTACCACTAAGAGGAAAGACAAAATAAAAATTTAACAGCAATTATGTTAAGTAAAAATAGACTCGATATCCTGATTGAATGATCACAATTGCAAGGCTGAATATAATTGAAAATCTAACTATATGCTACTTATAATAAATGTGCTTTTAATACAAGGCCATAGGAAAACTAAAAGTTAAATGAAAAGAGATACAAAGCAAATACTAACCCATGAAAGTTCAGTGACTATAAATAATCCTACACAAAGTCTATTTTATGGCAGGTGCATTACTAGAGATAAAGATGGATGTTTCATAATGATAATAGGTCAATCGCTAAAAATATGTGAAGGGGATTCAAAAAGTTTGTGGACGAAGTGAAATAAAAAGATAAGGGGATTTTTCTAGGAACTTTATGAAGCCCTCTTCTAAAACTATTGTTCTGAATAGCACACCTTCAAAGTGTATAACAAAGAAAGTGATGAAATTAAAAGGAAAACAGACATATTCATAATCTTAATTGGAAATTTTGATACTCGGTTGTCAGCAATTGACAGGCCAAGAAGAAAGTCAAAATGGTTACAGCAGATTTAAACAACACGAACTGACAGGTATAACACACTAATGCAACAACTTTAGCATAGGTATTCTTGTCAACGAGTACGGCACATACATCAAAATTGACCATGTGTTGGACAATAAGGCTGGTCTCAAACACTGTTTAGATGACAGCAGTCAGAGAAAACACAGACTTTGACCACAGTTGAATTATTAAATCTGTATCAAAAAGAAAACCTCAAATGCCTGAGAATTAAGAAACACATTTCTAAATAACCTATAGGTCAAAAAGAAAATCACAATAGATATTATAAAATATTTAAACGGAAAGATAATGAAAATATAACATAACAAAATATGTGATTTGATGTAAAGTTAGTCCATATGAAGAAATATAACACCTTGATTGCATATGTTAGAAAAGAGTTAAGGTTGAAAATCAACAACCTAGAAATACATATATCTAGAAGTTAGAGAAGGAAAACAATGTAAAAAAAAAGATTAATGGGAGTCACGGAGGGTAGGGGAAGGTGAGTAGAAAAGGGGGGAAGAAAACGTGGGGGGAGGCAGCAGTCAGTGTAAGATATGAAAATGATAATAATTTATAATTTATCAAGGGGTCACGAGCAGGGAAGGGGTGGAGGGAGGGTAAAAAGAGGAGCTGATACCAAGGGCTCAAATAGAATGTAAATGTTTAGAAAACAACGTGGGCAACATATGTACAAATATGCCTGATACAACTGATGTATGGATTGTTATTAGAGCTGTGGGAGCCCCCAATAAAATGACCTTAAAAGAAAAAAGTTTAGTAAAGTAGAAAGCAAATTATTTAGTAGAGAAAAATCAATACATTTAAAAGTTTGAGTTTTTTGGATAAATTATTAATAACTCCCTAGAAAATTTTAATAAAAGGAGAAAAGGCACACATTTCCTTTACCAGAAATAAAAGGGTTTAATTATAGAATAAACAAACATTATAAAGCTAATAATGTGGCATTAGGTGGTAATTTATGCTCATTAATTTGAAAACAGGAGAAATGGACACATTTCTAGATAAACACTATTTACCAAAGCAAATCCAGGAAGAAATAATCTGATTATTCCTAAAATCTATTTTAAAAGTTAAATCTGCAATTTTAAAACTACCCCCAAAATCTATAGGCTCAGCTAGGTTTATAAGTGAATTCTTCCAAATTTTCAGGAAGAAATAGCATATTCTTTTAATATTACTTATTTACATAGAATAAAATTTATAATTTGATGAAACCAGCATCATTTGACCTCAAAATGTAGCCAGTGCATTATAAGATAAAAATATATTTATATAGACAAAAGTTTCTCATCAATAGGTTTCCAAAACACACCTAAAATTTTAAGAGATCAGTAATCTATAAAACTGTGATACACCTAAATGAAATAGAGTTGACTTTAGGAATATGGGTTTGGAGATAATTTGACATTTTAGAATCAACCTAAGAAGTTCCTCATATTAGCAAGAGAAAAATCATGAAAAATTTAATATATGTAGGGTAAACACTTAATAAAATTGAAACCCCATTTCTGATTTTAAATAAAAAGTTTCTAACCACCTGGGAACATAAAGATATTTCCTTAATCTTGTAAAGGAATATTGACATAATAACTTCACAGAAAATCTTTATACTATGTACTTAAATACTGAAAACTTTCCACTTGCTATTAAGAACAAGAAAATAATTATATCTTTTTTCATCATCTCTACTTAACATTAAACTAGAGGTTTTAATTAGTTTGATATAAGAAGGAAAAAAATATAAGCATTTAAAAGGAAAAATAAACTATCATTAATTTTAGAAATCTAAAAAGAATTTAAATTATTAGAATGAGTCAGTGAACTTATGAAGATTACTAGATATAAGACAAATATGTAAAAATCAACCATATTTCTGCATGCTGGCAACAAACAATTTTTTAAAACTTTAATGTTTCTATTTCCGTAAGTGTTAAATATACGGAGTACCTCAGAATAAAGGTAACAAATTTTGTATAAACTTCTACACAAAAAACAAGATTGAGATAGACATCTAATTCTCAATAAAAGAAAGGACTTAACTATGTTTATTTAATAAAGATTCAAGAGATAATCTCCCCTAAATTAACCTAGATATTTAAAACTATTATAAGCAAGATCTCAGCAGAAACTAAACTAACTCTACAACTTGCAAAATTTCAATTATAAGCTACATAAAATTGCAAATAGGAAGAAAACGCAAAGCTTCTTTACAGAGTGAAAAATAACAAAGGTGAATATTTTCCATTATGCAGTATGAAGATTCATTACTCAACTATAATAATTAAGACATATTAGTACTGGTACAATGATTTTTTATAAAGCCAGTACGTTCAACAGGTTTATAACTAAAATGAAATGCAGTATAGTAGAGGGGAAAGAATGGTTTTTCAATAAATCATGCTGAGTCCAATCAATATCTTTATAAAGGTAAAAACGTGGCTCTTAACTCACACCAGACACAAAAAGAAATTCCAGTTAAATTTTCAATGTGGAAGGTAACATTTTAAAGACTTTCTCAAAGATATTACCTTGATGCAAGTAAAGATTCCTGAAGGAAGGCACAAAATGCATTCTTCATCTATAACCAATAGAAAACTTAGGTTTATCTTAAATGTAAAGCATTCTACTCATCAAAAAAGAAGCCCCTTGGCTTGATAGACTCTTGGCTACTAATCAAGTGTGTTGGTCTGAACACACCAGCCACGTCTCTCCCTGGGAGAATGATGTGGCAGTCTGCTTCCACAAAGATTTGCAACGTTGCAAACCCTGAGACCCAGATTCGGTCTGTCCAATAGGGTTGCTGTAAATCAGAAGCAACTCAGTAGCAATGGGTTGGTTTTTGACATCAAAAGTTATAAGTCAAGGAATGAAAATACCACCCTAGAGTGGAGACATATACTTGTAATACACGTAACTATCTAATATATCCAGTATATTAATATATTTTCAAATTTCTACAGATAAATAATAAAAGATCTAACCTAATAGAAATATGGGGAGCATATATACATAGTTCATATAAAGTTAGCCAATTTAAGGTATATTTTTAAAAGATTGGCTATCATAGAAATGCAAATTTAAGCTATAACACTCATATGCTACATGGTTAAAATGAAAAAGATTGATAACACTAAGCATTGGTAAGGATGGTGAAAATCTACATCTCTCAGATGCTATTGGTAGGAGTGTGCTTTGGTATAATCCCTTTGGAAAACTGTCCGTATGAGAGACTTCAAAAATTTGAGGGAATATTAAATAAAAGATAATGTCATTTTATCACAAACTTTTTGAAGGTCAGTTCATATCTACTAAAGCTGAGTATTCATAAATCCTTTACCCATAAATCCTTCTATTGAACAGTAAAACATAGATATCTTATGCACATCATGTGTATATTTATAATGGGCAAAATCTGGAAGTAATTCAAATCATTAACAAGGATAAAATGAATTATAGTGTACTCACGCAATGGAATAGTATACAGCATTGAAAATACTCAATAAATCCATTGTCATCAAATCAATTGCAAAACATAGCGACTCTATTAGACAGGATAAAACTGTAATCTTTACTAAAGTTAATTCTCATACCTTCCTCACACCTAGTGGCTGATGGGTGCAAATGTCCAACCTCTGGTTAGAAGCTGCATGCTAAACCCCTGTGGCACCAGGTCTACACATTGTCAATGTGCACCACAAAATGCATGGCCCTCTTTAGCATAATATTAGCATAAGAAGACAGATGTGAACAAATACATAACATGTGATTCTCTACTTAGAAAACTCAACAATATAGCTGCCATGTAAATCCACAATGATGTCCCCACAGACAGGCAGTCGATCAAAGGGATGAGGAATACCAATGGGTAAATCAAGTCAGAAGGAAAAGGTGGAGGACTGACCTCCAAATAGGGACATATATAGTCCGATAGGTAGGGCTCACCCCTGCTGTTAGGACAGTGGATTGCTTCCCCTGAAAACTTAGACTAAATCAAGCCTCCAGTTCAAGGGCAATCAAGGTTAGGTGGCCATCATGGATCTAGGATCTGCCCTTCTTATCACATGTGCACCCCAGTCCCTCCCCTTCCTATTGCATGTATACCCCTAGATCATCCCCCTACTCTTACTGTATTACATATCGTACAGCCCCTTCTTGTGACATATGTCTTTACCTGTAATTAGGGGGCCTGCATGCCCCCAAAAGATATATGAGCCTTGGTAAGAAATAAATCTCTCTCTCTCCTGCCCTCTCTGCTTGTGCTGTGCGCAGACCTGGCTGGTGAGATCATGGCCCTCTGGGAGGTAAGCATGCTACCATGAAATGTGTCTGACTCCTTGTACTTTCTCTTCTATCTCTCTTATTCTCTGTGACTTTACTATAGCCTTTATATATTTTAATCGTACAATTGTGCTTACCGAAACCGTGATAGTGTGAGGGGGCTGGCTTCCCCCACGCCAGGCCAGGTGCTGTGGGACACTGGGACACTGAATCCTGGATCTTCAAGGTGCACAGCATGCTCCTGAGGCTGCATCCATGAGATCGGATGTGGAAACTCCGCTAAGTGACGGGGAGCCTTCCTCAGACACACGTGGAACCTGAGGACTTACGTTGGAAAATACAGTGTCTGAGGAAGCGGAAGAAAGCTATACCAAGATCATTGAACTGTTGGTAGGCAGGCAAACATGGTTTCACTACATCAATTCCTAATATGCTGGTTTAAGAGATGGATTATAAACCTGTGACCGACATTCTCAGTGAGGATTATTGTAAATTTCCCTGACAATTAACCCTCATTTTCTGTGTAAATAGCATCCAGCCGAAAGGATTGGTTCTGTAAAAGTGAAAAATGCAGGTACTATGATATGGAGTTAACCTACGTTGGCCCAATATCCCTCTCTCAACAGGGCTTTAAAAATTAGTACCAAGGGTTGATCAAAGACAATATTAACACTAGATTATTATGCTCCATGTGGATGATCAGTAAGACTCTCTACCATAAATTAACAGGGAGGTTTGAAAAGGAGCCAAAGGCAGATGAAAACAAAAAACAAAAAATACATAGATCCAGGAATAGGTTTGGGGTTCACACTAAATCCTAGCTCCAATTTAAGAATAATTAGTTCTTATATCATGGCCCTGTTCCATACTCACCCTCAGGAAGGGAACACAGAAGATACGGGTGCTATAGCAAAATGTGGCAAAGAAATTAGATGGTGCCCAGCTATCAGATAAAGTCGCATCTGGGGTTCTTAAAGGCTTGTCTCCAAACAAGCAGTCATCTAAGTGAGATGTCAACTAAGTCCACATGGAAGAGGCACACCAACATCAGTCACTGAAGGTTAGTAAATCATAGAATTCGAAGTCGAAGGACGGATTAGTATTAGAGTCTACATTGTGAGAATCTGCTTTGCAGAAGGCTATGGATGACAATGGAAGCCCAAGATATCTTGGTGGGAACTACATAGGAAACAAGGCTCCGGGGATCTCCCTCTATCCATAATTGAGGAAGGAGAGGAAAGTGGTTACTAAACAGAGGGCACTGGTGAGATGAGAATAGAAGATCAAAGGACAAACCTGACTTGGACAGCTAAAACTTTGTCAGTTGGTACCGGCACTGATGCATGCTGGACTTGATCGGGTTTTCAACATTGTCTGTATTTTTGTTTTGCTTTTGTTTTTTCGTATTAGGGTGTATCTCAGAGGTGTTATGTCATTGGGGGTCACCCTCTCGATGTGTTATGTGTCTTTCCGTCTGTCAGTATATGAATTAATGAGCCCATAGGGGCAGCAAGTAGAATAAGGGTTTGGAGGCAGGGAGGGGCAGGTACCGTGGTGTAGGGGTGGGGCAACAGGTAAAAAGGAGACCATGTCCAGGAGTCCAGGAAGAAAAAGAATGTTTGGAAACTGATTGTGGTAGCATTCGAACAGTACTGTTTGACATGATTGGATTATGGAATGATACATGTATTAGCTCCCAATTAATAATAAATTAAAGTGAATTGTAAGAAATCTAACAGCAAAAAGAAAACTCAACAACAGGCCAGCCTTAAGTGTGGTTTTGGTAGTTAGAATAGAGATTACCTTTGGGAAGGAGAAGCATTGTGAATAAGAGGGGGCAGAAAGGGGACTTTGAGGATGCAGATAATGTTCTTTAAATAGTCACTGCAGGGATGTCTTTACTTAGTGATAACGTGTAAACATGCTTGCAATTCGTGAAATTTTTGGTATAGAAGATATGCTTCAATCAGATTTTATTTAAAATCAAATATCAGATGTGGACATAAAACCAAGGGCATCTTACAAAATGTAGGCAAGTTAAGAGAAAAATACAAGTTTAAAAACATAAAAGGATATTGGCTTGAGAAGCCAAAACCTGAGAATTGGGAGTTCTAGAAGAAAAAAACAGAAAAGAACAAGAGAAAGTATCAAAGAAACAGCAAAGGTCATAGTACATACGTCAACAAAGAGAAACTACACTAGGAATGTTAGAGATTTCTTTCTATCCTCAGCAAAGATGTCACTTTGAGAACTAAAGTGCATCTGGCCTAAGCCGTGGTATTCTTCACGTGTTCCATCCCTGAGAAAACTGCATCCTGAATAAGGAAGACCAGAAAATATAGGTGCACTTTCATCGTGGTGTTGGAAAAGAACATTGAATACAAGGGCAAATCAAAAATGTATAGCTACTAGACTTTCACTCATGCGTGCATGGGTTTATCCCAAACAAAACATGTTCAACCTGTCTCTGGGGTCAGCGAATGGCTGCGTTCAAGTTCTCAGTGAAACACGTATCTTAGTTTAATTAGGGTGCCTTTTTAAAATCAAGGTCCAATTAAAGCAATGGCTACAAAGGGGATTGGTGTAACACAAACATAAAAATAAAATGCACACTCAAACCCATTGCCATCAATCAACTTTGGTTCCTAGCGAGCACATTTGCATCACAGTAGTATTGACAGGGTTTTCCGTGACGGGTTTTTCAGCCGTGGATTGCTGTGTCTGTCTTCCAAGATGCCTCTGGCTGGGTTCAATTAACTAACTTTCCAGTTACATAGGAACTCCTATACATACCCCACAACCCCTTTATTAGAGGGATGGGTGTATTGGGCCCAGAGCTTTGGATATAGAAATCTCACAGGATTTACTTACTCTCAAGAATTGGGGGGTTAACTTGCACTGGTAAATCTAGTCAGATGTGCCCGCATTTTACAAGGAAACAGTTGGTGTTGAGAAGTAAGCACATCTTTAAAAAGAAGCATTTGCTTCCTGATTTGCCCTTGCTGGAAACACGACGACCACCACCCGCACCCCCAACACATGACCCACGTCAGTCATTTATATTGGCAAATCGCTGGTACTTCTGGCCATAGACGTTTGTGATAGATATGCCCTTTAACTACACTACTCAAAATGTCCACAAACCAACAAAATCCTTATCACCTCAAGGCAAAAACCATCAAGTTGATGGCAGCTCATAGCGACCCCATAGGACAGAGGAGTTTCCAAGACTGTAACTCTTCATGGAGCAGAACCTTCTACCTGCGAGGGCAACATCCAGGAATCTGAAGTGTCTGAGGTTATCTAGTGACTCTCATTCACATTTCTATCCTATGTAAAATTCTGTGAGCAATTCCTTTTTTGAATTAAGAAACATTGTGTTTCTCATGAAGATAAGTCCCTCTGTTGTTTCTTCTCATGTAAACTTGAGCATCTCTTCCAGGCTACCCATATATCTGCTTTCTATTGACCCATGTCACTCTCTCTAAGTCTTTATCTCCTTTTGATATTTATTATCTCCTTGGCATCAGCATTTCAGGCTTTTAAAAAAGTTGACATTTGTTTCTTTTATTTTATATGTTTCTTGAGAGCAACCTGAAATGTCCTTTGTGGGGACATTTGCCATCAACTCCAACTCATGGCGACCCATGAGTGTGGTTGTAGCACTGTGTGCTGCATGGTTTTCAGTGGCTGAGGGCTTGCAGTAAATCTCCAGACATTTCCTCAGAATCACCACTGGGTGGACTTGAGCCTCCAGTCTTCTGCTTGATGGCCACGTTCCATTCAGGGACTCCTCGTGAAGTTAAATAAAGTTACAAATACATCGTGACTCTAAGTCTGGTTGCCTGCTCTTACATCTTGGCCCTTCCTTGCCTTGGCTGGGTGAGTTTGGGAAAGTCATCTAATGAGTCTGAGCTCTACTGCTCTGTCCAGTGAAAGTAATATTTGTACTTTTTCCAGCATTACAAATCAGAGCAGCTCAATCGCTTAGTAGTGGTGGTAAGGTTAAATAGTGTGCTGCCAGCAAATCGAATCATCGGGTAAAGGTTCATTTCAGTCGCCTATAACAGAAAGTTCCGGAATTAACCAAAAAGGAACACGGGGCTTTTCAGAAAACTTCACACCTAGGAGGCTCCAGGTAGTAGCCACCCAGCATGACCACTGCCTGCCCGGAGTTACGTGGCCTCATCCTCAGGATCCATCCCCTTGGGGCTTCCAGCAGAGAATTCATGGGAGTTCAGTCTTTTCCTTCTTCAAACCCTCAACCCGGGGATGAAACTCAGCTCTCCCACATGGCCAGTGAGACCACCGAATGCCCAGTGCCTTTAAAATAAAACTAATAACAGTAGTTTTATTTTAAAGAGATTAGATAAGTAGATATTTTGTGCTCAGTGCTCTCCAGTCAAATGCCACTGTGCACGTTTACATTGCACAGGAAGCTAATAAAATCAGCACTAGTGACTGTAGCTACTGGCTATGTCTATGCATGAAAATGTTTTAAATACAGGATTACATTGAATCCTCACGATATCCCTGTGGGACAGCTATTTTTATGCCCATTGTGTTGATCAACATGTTCCAAAGAAATAATAACTTGCCCAAACTTATATAAGTAGTAAATGGACTGGTTAGACTTGAAATCTTAGTCTGAACCACTCAAGGCCTTTACGCTAAAATTCCTCCTTCTGAAGAATGAGGTTTTTCCCTCCTAAAAGAATACACTCCCCAGGCTATCCTAAACTGACCCTGACTGTAGTATTAAATTTAAAAATGGCGCTGTGGGGTGAAGGGCCAGCCCCCACCACTAATACTACTATTACTACTACTCGGATTCAGTAATACTACTTCAGGGTTCGGTAATGCACAATTGTACGGTTGAGATATATAAGTATTAAATTCAAGTCATCGAGAGCATGAGAGATATTACAATAATGCAGTTGGACATATCACATGGTAGCATTGCTCACCTCAGCCCAGCTTGGTGGTCCACGTGGAGAGAGGGGGAAGGGAAGGAGGGCAAGGGAACAAGGGAGAGAGGACAGGAGAGGAGAGGGGGAAGAGAGGGGAACCAGAGAGAGAGAGGTCAGAGAGCTCTATATTGCTGACCCACACCTATATACCTTTTGGGGGCATGCCAGCCCACTAATTACAGGTAGAGACATACATCACAGGGAGGGGTTACACTATAGGGTACCCAGTAATGAGAGGATGGTCTCTGGGTCTCTATAGGAACCCTTATCAGTAGGGTGTAAACCCCTCCTACAGGAACCAAGCTAATGGTCCCAAGCTTCAGAGAGAAGTAGTCCATTGCCTCTAGCAGCAGGGAGCAGGCCCACCCCACCCCCACCCCATGGTGGGATGAGACAGCAGTCTGGCAGCAAGTATCTGACTTCCCCTCACACCTGACCACCTCTACTCCCCTAGCAGCTATGCCTCAGGCATGCCGCTCTCATGCAGAAGACAGTGCTCGTTACAACACGGGTCCGTAGCTTCTTCTCCCTGCTTGACATGACTGCTGGGTGGGTGCTGGCCGTTTTGTTCTTGTTTCCCATGATTCATTTTTGATTCATTTTCTTACCCCTCCAAAATCTGCCAACTAGAAACAGCCAATCTCCTGGGATCTTGCCCTTAGCCAAAGGCCACACTGCTCTTATGAAAGACACCGGGGCTCTCAGAGATGCATTTGTAGTAGTATTTCTGTAGAAATATTGTAGATCTTTTTTCAACACTCACCCCTGAGAAGCGTGTGAGAAAATGGCATGTGGGAGGAGTGGGGTCCCTGTGGTTTAGCATTCGAGATGACAAATTGCTTTTGCAAAGAAGATGAAAGAAGATCAAGAAAGGGTGTTTGTGGCTAAGCATAGTTCATTGTGAACAGTTGAAAAGGAGCCGGCATGGCTTTGGGAGAGGGAAAACCAGGAGAAGCCCACACGGAGACAATGGCCGCAGCCCATCAACTGTGCAAGACGGTCTCCTTGCTGTGAAAGCAGTAACAAAGCCCGCAACTGCTCGCCCAGATCTTAGAGAGCTGAGAAATGTGCACACACTGGATCCTGAATGACAGGTGAGCCTTGACAAAAGAAAACAAGAGCCTGAGTTTCCACCTGGTTTTCCTGCCCATGGCCGGTTTTCCTCGTAGCTGGGAAATAAGGCGGCTGGGTACAAATAGCAGGGCATCCTTTTTTGTGTGTCGTGCCTCACATAAAATGCAACTCGAATAGTAGGTTGACTGTAAAGATACAGTCAAAATTGTGGATGAACAACTTAAAACAACAGCAACAAAAAACAGTCAACTCTACCTCAAGGCAACTCTAGGTGTGTCAGAATAGCACTGTGCTCCACTGGGTTTTCACAGACGTATTTTTCCTAAGTACCAGAGATTGGCATGCTTTTCTTCTAAGGCACTTCTGGGTGGACTCCTTCGAGGTATCCTCCAATAGGAGAATGGATAAACAAACTATGGTATATTCAACCAATGGAATGGTCTTCAGCAATAAAAAGAAATTAGCTAGCACGTCACAAAAATACACTCTGCTAAGTGAAATAAACAGCCCTTCTGGTGCAGTGGTTGAAGTGTTGCACTGCCAACCAGAAAGTGGCAAGTTCAAATCCACTAGCCACTTCTCTATTAAAAGATGAGGTAGCCTGCTCCCATAAACATCTATAATCTTCGAAACCCTAAGGAGCAGTTCGACTCTGTCCTACAAGGTCACTGGGAGTTGAAATCAACTCAACAGCAGTGGGTTGATTGGAAGAAGACAGTGTGAAAAGCAGAATCATCCTTCATAATCCCAACAATATGACAGGCGGCAAAAGGCAAAACTATAAAGACAGAAAATAGGTTAGTGGTTGCCAAGAGCTTGAGGGAGCAGAAGATGGTGAGGATGTGCAATTCAGGAGAATTTTAGGGCAGAGAAACTATCTTATATGATACTGAATGACCAATATTATGACATTATGTATTTATCAAAATTTTAATTGATTCATGTAGCACAAAATATTTAGATGGAGAATTATGATCTGCTCTAGGTCTTTGGAGGGAGAGTTTGGATCAGCTATGTAATTGTAGACATAAGTCAATTCATGAACCTTAGACCAAAGGGAAGTTAGCACTCTAAAAGAAGGCCCCTTAGCTCTGGCCTTTATGAGTGAATTTGTGCCCTGGGGAAAGGGAAATCCACCCACCTGTGGAGGTCTGAAGAGCTCTGAATAATACCAATGCTAACCTCGAGAGACCCTAAGCAGGGCCAGGGTCCACCGCTACAATGAGGACCTATATGGAACAAATAATAGACTGATTCTATACTGAATCCATCTTACAGTGGGCTCAGAACATCTGTAAATCCACCGTGTGATCATTTCCATGGCTGCTGAGTTTGTCATGGAAATAAATATAGCTGCAATCTCTCATAAGTCAGTGCTTCCATGGGCCTCCTGGCTCATTAAGAAGAGACATCAAAATCATCACTGTTAAAAAGCTCAGTCAGCAAGATAGTAATTCCTTGAGATCTACATTTAGTTTACCTGCTTTTGTGGAAGGAGCATGTTTCTTAGAGAATAGTGTCTTAGAAACTTAATTAGCGTGGTCATTACAACCACCACTATTGATCCCATTTTATTTTATTTTATTGAGAGCAAGTCAATTTGTTGCTGAAAATGCTTTTTTTCCTATTCCAATAAGCATGGGTCCCATGGAGGAAGTGTGTGTTCACTTCATTAGTGAGCAGACTCTTGAAATTGCTCTGTGCTGTAAGTTTTCTCTTAGGACTTTGATGGTCTTCCCATATATCAGGCTTATAAGACCCTACTTGGATACGTTCTACTGCGAGTGAAGGAAATACCCAAGGAGGAATGAAAAAAAAATGAACTTGTTATTGTCTCCTCTGATCAAAGTTCTTCCATGGTGAAGGGCACTCCTTTTAGATTTTTTCATTTCACTAATTAATTCCTATGGCCTATGAACCTGTTCCCATCTTAAATATTTGAACTGTGCTAGGGGGGAAAGAGACCACACATCCAAAACTATCTTGGAAAAATAGAAATCTACTGCCATCAGGTTGATTACAACTCATGGCAGCCCAGGGGAGTGCTTCCTCGGTGGATTTCAGAGACTGTAAATCTTTATAGGAGCAGAAAGCCTCATCTTTCCTCCAGGAAGCCACTGGTGGGTTCAAACTTCAGTCCAATGCATAATCCACTATGACACCAATGCTCCATAATATATCTTATCCCACCCCCCACCCCAAAAAAGGTCAAAGTCACTGCCATTGAGTCCATTTCCAACCCTATAGAACAGGGTAGAACTGCCCCCTTGGCCTTCCAAGACTGTAACTGTATGAAAGTAGAAAGACTCATCTTTCTCCCAAGGAGCAGTTGGTGGTTTCAGTCTGCTGACCTTATAGTTAGCTGCCCAATGTGTAACCATTATGCTAGCAGGGCTCTGATATATTATATAAAGACACTTCAATAAGAGGACACAGACAAGACAAAGACAGATCAACCAGATGAGGGAGATCATCAGCAGGAGGTCAGTGTTAGTCTGGGTGAAACAAATCCACAGAAACGCATATGTATAAGATAAAGTTTTATAGAAAGGGTAAGTGCACATCA